>NC_060174.1:32959715-33563874 GCF_021184085.1 Oncorhynchus gorbuscha
AGTTTTAAACAAATGTTATATTTATATTCTACAAAGTAGACACCCTTTGCCTTGATGACAGCTTTGCACACTCTTGGTATTTTCTCAACCAGCTTCATGAGGAATGAGTTTCCTAGGATAGGATAAGTAATCCCTCTCACCCCCCTTTAAGATTTAGATGCACTATTGTAAAGTGACTGTTCCACTGGATGTCATAAGGTGAATGCACCAATTTGTAAGTCGCTCTGGATAAGAGCGTCTGCTAAATGACTTAAATGTAAATGTAAATGTTTCCAACAGTCTTGAAGGAGTTCCCACATTATGCTGAGCACTAGTTGGTTGCTTTTCCTTCAATCTGCATTCCAACTCATCCCAAACCATCTCAATTGGGTTGAGGTCAGGTGATTGTGAAGGCCAAGTCATCTGATGCAGCACTCCATTACTCTCCTTTTTGGTCAAAAAGCCCTTATACCGCCTGGAGGTGTGTTTTGGATCATTGTCCTGTTGGAAAAACAAATGATAATCCCACTAAGAGCAACCAGATGGGATGGCATATCGCTGCTGAATGCTGTGGTAGCCTTGCTTGTTAAGTGTGCCTTGAATTCTAAATAAATCACAGACAGTGTCACCAGCAAAGCACCCCCACACCATCACATCTCCGCCGTGCTTCACAGTGGGAACGACACGTGCAGAGATCATCTGTTCACATGCTGTGCATCTCACAAAGACACGGCGGTTGGAACCAAAACTCTCAAATTTGGACTCATAAGAGAAAGGACAGATTTCCACCGGTCTAATGTCCATTCCTCATGTTTCTTGGCCCAAGCAAGTCTCTTCTTCTTATTGGTATCCTTTAGTAAAGGTTTCTTTGCAGCAATTCAACCATTAAAGCCTGATTCCTCTAAACACTGATTCCTCCTCTAACAGTTGATGTTGAGCTGTGTCTGTTACTTAAACTCAGCAAAGCATTTATTTGGGCTGAAATCTGAGGTACAGTTAACTAATGAACTTCCTCTGTAGCAGAGGTAATTCTGGGTCTTCCATTCTGTGGCGGTCCCTATGAAAACCAGTTTCATCATAGCGCTTGATGGTTTTTGCGACTGCACTTCAAGAATTGTTTAAAGTTCTTGAAATGTTCCGCATTGACTGACCTTCATGTCTTAAAGTAATGATGGACTGTCGTTTCTCTTTGCTTATTTGAGCTGTTCTTGCCATAATATGGACTTGGTCTTCTGCTATCTTCTGTATACCAGCCCTACCTTGTAACAACACAACTGATTGGCTCAAACGCATTAAGAAGGAACGTAATTCCACATATGAACTTTTAACAAGGCACAACTGTTAATTGAAATACATTCCAGGTGACTACCTCATGAACCTGGTTGAGAGAATGCCAAGTGTGTGCAAACCTGTCATCAAGGCAAAGGGTGGCTACTTTGAAGAATCTCTTGTTTTGGTTACTACATGATTCCATGTGTGTTATTTCATAGTTGACATGTTTTCACTATTATTCTACAATGTAGAAAATAGTGCAAATAAAGAAAAACCCTGGAATGAGTAGGTGTGTCCAAACTTTTGACTGGTACTGTATATACACTACTGTTCAAAAGTTTGGGGTCACTTAGAAATGTCCTTGTTTTTGAAAGAAAAGCACGTTTTTTGTCCATTAAAATAACATCAAATTGATCAGAAATACAGTGTAGACATTGTTAATGTTGTAAATGACTATTGTAGCTGGAAACGGCAGATTTTTTATGGAATATCTACGTAGGTGTACAGAGGCCCATTATCAGTAACCATGACTGCTGTGTTCCAATGGCACGTCGTGTTAGCTAATCCAAGTTTATACTTTTAAAAGGCTAATTGATCATAAGAAAACCTTTTTTCAATTATGTTAGCACAGCTGAAAACTGTTGTTCTGATTAAAGTAGCAATAAAACTGGCATTCTTTAGACTAGTTGAGTATCTGGAGCATCAGCATTTGTGTGTTCGATTACAGGCTCAAACTGGCCAGAAACGAAGCACTTTCTTCTGAAACTCATCTGTCTATTCTTGTTCTGAGAAATGAAGGCTATTCCATGTAAGAAATTGCCAAGAAACTGAAGATCTCGTTCAACGATGTGTACTACTCCTTTCACAATACAGCGCAAACTGGCCCTAACCAGAATAGAAAGAGGTGTGGGAGGCCCCAGTGCACAACTGAGCAAGAGGACAAGTGCATTAGAGTGTCATAGTTTGAGAAACAGATGCCTCACAAGTCCTCAACTGGCAGCTGCATTACATAGTACATAGTACAAATGCAAAACAACAAAACGGAACGTGAAACCTAATTACAGCCTATCTGGTGAAACTACACAGAGACAGGAACAATCACCCACGAAATACAAAGCGAAACTCAGGCTACCTAAATACGGTTCCCAATCAGAGACAACGAGAATCACCTGACTCTGATTGAGAACCGCCTCAGGCAGCCAAGCCTATACAACACCCCTAATCAGCCGCGATCCCAAATACTACAAACCCCAATACAAAAATACAATAACATAAACCCATGTCACACCCTGGCCTAACCAAATAATATAACGAAAACACAAAATACAATGACCAAGGCGTGACACTTCATAGATCGATATCTAGGCTATATATGGACCAATTTAATCGAAAAAAGACCCAATAGTGATGTTTATGGGACATCTAGGAGTGCCAACAAAGAAGATGGTCAAAGGTAATGAATGTTTTATTTTATTTCTGCATTTTGTGTAGCGCCGACTATGCTAATTATTTTGTTTACGTCCTCTGCGGGTCTTTAGGGGTGTTGCATGCTATCAGATAATAGCTTCTCATGCATGCTTCTCATGCATGCTTCTCAAGCATTTTAAAAATCGGACTTGTTGGCTCGATTCACAACGAGTGTAGCTTTAATTCAGTACCCTGCATGTGTGTTTTAATGAACGTTTGAGTTTTAACGGGTGCTATTAGCATTTAGCGTAGCGCATTTGCATTTCCAGATGTCCAGATGGGACGCCTGCGTGTCGGGTCGACCTATTAAGGCCAATTTCATCTTCAGAACCTTCATAGTAGCATCGTTAAATCTCAGAGCTGTTTCACAAAACCATTGTTATTAAAATTGCATTTGAAAGCGCTCGTAATCTAACAGCCGCCTCAGACCACTCGTAAAACAGATAAGTGCGTCGTTAGATGCTTTTTTTGCACTTTATACACAGATCTCCGCTAATGACATGGTTTATCCGTCTGTGACTGCAATAACTTCAGAACAGGCAAGGGTCAAAACCGGAAGAAAAAGAGAATAGAGAAAGAAAAAGAGAATAGCAAAAGGGAGTATGGGGAAAAACCACGCTGGTTGACTTGACTAAACATACAAGACGAACTGGCACAGAGAGACAGGAAACAGGGATAAATACACTGGGGAAAATAAGCGACACCTGGAGGGGGTGGAGACAATCACAGGAAAAGGTGAAACAGATCAGGGCGTGACAGTATTAAAAAGATGCTTGAAATGAAAACCAATATGATTGCATTAAAATATAAACAGTATGCTATAGGCCGATTTCAATCATATTGAAATACCTTTCATGGTCAATCAATTGAGTTATATTTTGCTACTTGTAAGTACTGTCTGTAATTTGTCTCAACATATTTCATGATATGTAGCCTCAAAATGCAAAATGCACTCGCAAATCAGATCTATCTTTTTTGCAGGTGTGTGGTACCAGTTGAATAAAAAGAAACCCGCACACTGCTCTTGATAGTATCACTGATCTTTAATAAGCTTGCGTATTCGCAAAGCTCTGATGAAGGTTGTGAGGCCGATACATAAGCTTATAAAAGAGCAGTGATACTATCAAGAGCAGTGTGCGGGTTTCTTCTTTTCTCTCATGATGTGTAGCGTAACATGTGCACAATGATGTGCCAAATCAGGGATTTAGTGCATTTTTGTTGGGCACGAATTTGAAAAACCACCTCAATATCTGCAGCCTTGGGTGGTAATATCACTCTAGGAGCTGATCCGTGGTCAGTATTGTGAAATAATTATAATGTTTGAATGGAGAAAGCTGATCCGAGAGCAACACCTCCTTTGTATTCTATCATTATCAACACATGCTATAACAACACACTTAGCGACCGTTCTCTATAGGAAATGCATGTTACATTTTTGTCCGTTGTAAGAAAGATACATCTTTAAAACACTTGTAAGCCTAAGTTTCATCACTATCAGTGGTGGTCTTTCCACTCCCTGTCCCTTGCCACTCCCTGCCGAACAAACTCAAAGGGCTCTTTTAAGAGACACCTAATAAATGAAAAGAAGCACACACCGTGTGTGCATGTGAGTGTGTCGCAAAAGGGAGGGGGGTGTCAAACTATACACGAAAGAGAATGGTCAAAATATCCCCTCCGGTAGGCAAACTAGGGAACTTCATATCCCAGGTCGGTGACGCTAACTGTTAAGCTACGAACCATGTTATAGATGCTTCAACTTGACCCTCTATTTAAATTGACAGTCATTTGATGACAGCTCGCTTTCATTCCAAAATGTTTTTGCTGTTCATTCACTCAGTACTGATTGAACGTTTATTTCTCTTGCTTGGTAAAAAAATGTTTTGTCTAAAACAGTTTATGTGTTGAAAACAGTTTCATTTTATCACATAGATAACCAAGTCAGCAAGCATAGCTTTTTCTTTAGACTGCGCACAGGTCACACAAGCAAGGAATGATGATTCTGATGTTGTTTTACCTGGATGCTTCATGTGCCACCCACACCCCTGCTACTTTTTACTTATGGATGGCGACTTCAGGTTTTCGGGAACACATTGAAAAGTAACTTCACACTGTGTTGATCAGTCAGCACAATTTTTTATTATAATGACAACAACATTGCATTGACAGAGGAGTGAGCACACTGAATTAATGCAGAAGGTGAGGGCTAGAATTTGCTCTGCATCTTCTAACAGCGATGCATCTGTCTGGTGTGTGCATGTATTATAAATTAGCAGTGGCAGTTTTCTCAAAGTTTGATGTATCTAACGGGCTATAATAGCAGCCAAAACATTCGCTAGTTTATTTGTTTATGCTCTGATTACATGCAAGTGTCCAGGTCAGCAGTTTACACAGATGACTGTCTTCAGCCATATGAAAAATCTTCCATAGCAAAATATACCCTAGCTAGTTACTTTCCTTTTGCTTCTCATCCAACTGGTTTTAACTAGCTAGCTACTAGCGTTCTACTAGCTAGCTGCTACTGTTGCACAGCAACCCAGGTGCTCGACCGATTTAGAACTCTTGAGATTCGTCTGAAAAGATCAGAAATGCTGCAAAAAAGGTAGCACATAATTGAAATGTGTATGTGAAAGTGATAAATTGTGAATTTAATAAAAAACTATCGCAGCCCCAAACTTGTTCAGTCAAAATGGATCTAAGTCTAATGGTCACCTTATGGATGTTGTAGCCTCGTTTTGGGACGGCAGGTAGCCTAGTGGTTAGAGCATTGGGATCGAATCCCTGAGGTAAAAATCTGTCGTTCTGCCCCTGAGCAAGGCAGTTAACCCACTGTTCCGTGGATGTCAATTATAGCAGCCCCCCACACCTCTCTGATTCAGAGGGTTAAATGCAGAAGACACATATCAGTTGAATTTTTATTTTATTTTACCTTTATTTACCTATGCAAGTCAGTTAAGAACAAATTCTTATTTTCAATGACGGCCTAGGAACAGTGGGTTAATTGCCTTGTTCAGGGGCAGAACGACAGATTTGTACCTTGTCAGCTCAGGGAATGCATTTAGTTGTACAACTGACTAGGTATCCCCTTAATACAACATCTAGAATTTGAGCTAGGTTTGATCAAACAATTATCTGATGACCCTAATGCTAACAACCCTGTCAAAAATCCATTACAGTGGTAAAAGGCCGGACAGATCATGATGAGAGGCGTGGAGTGTGTTGTGTACCTCCAATATAGTTGAGTTGCCAATTTTCATCGACATTGGTGTCATATTGACTTGGATATGATGGTAGGGAGATTTGAATTTAACCTTGAGTTTCAACCAATGCACGACTATAATGATTATTATTATTAATACAATTGCTCACTATTGACTGTACTGTAGTATACTGTCAATGTGAAAGCTTGTTGCTCGACTGCTCTGTGAAGAAGCTGGCAGTGGAGGTCTGACTGATGCTTTTGCTGAGCCCGACATTATATCCCTATCCCTGCACACACACATCCTCTCATCTCTCTATACACACATCTATCTGCTGGTAGAGCTGTCCATGGGATGGTACAGGAGGAATTAGCTTTATCATATGTATCCCTATAATGGAATCAATCTGTTTGAGAAAACATACTCGTTCAATGTCATAAACGTCCTCTGTCTGTTTGTTAACGCTCATAATATTCAGGATGAAGATGGGAAAAATGCCCCCCCCCCCCCCCCCCCCACTGGTCATCATGTGGGGATTTATGGCCCAGCGGTGTAGAAATACTGGGGGCAAAGCCATGGATGCCTTTTATTCTGGGGGAGTCAATCCTTGGCAGTGATTCAATTCCAGAAGGAGAGAGTCCGACTCAAAAAGACAAAGCAACTATTAATACCATTACAGAAAATACAGAATGTCCAAATTTCATTTTAATTGGAAGTACAATTTGACAAAAGTTGCAAAAAAGTACACGTATAATATTTGTTCCGGTATTACCTACATTATATCTGTCACAGTATACTTACATTAGAGCATATGCATTGCACTTTGTTCTTTAAACTAAGGTTATCTGGTCCCTTTGTACCGTGTTATTCACATGGTGTGACTGTGAGCAGCAGATCTCCCTGAGCATTGAGTGCCCTATGTTAACCTTTAAACTTCCTTGTGGCGTTTGCTAATATTGCATGCCTTTGAAAAGATTTCCAGCCTTTGGCACGCTGGCTTCCTTTGCCTTGCCTGCCTGCCTGTCTGCCTGCCTGCCTGGTGGAATGGAGCAGTATTCCAATGTGCAGCCAGCCACCCACTCCCCAGGATGGCAACAAGCCACTGAAGCGGCCACTGTCTCTACACATAATGGACCCTGGCCTCGTCTATGATTGTCTGGAAATGTGATTTTGATTCAGTGAACAGTTTGTCTGTCATGACTGATTAGCATCCTTGTTGCGGCTAGCAAGAAGAGGTGCCAAGTGTACAATTTCGGAATGCACTGGCTATTGTTGAGCATGTGAGGCGTGTGTGGGCATTTTTCCCTGAGCCAACCACATCCAGTGGCCACATGTAAGTTACAGCATTATATCACGGGGGGGGGGGGGGGGGTTCTGCTCTGTAGAGTGAACTGCACTGAAATACAAAGATGTACTATAATGTATTTCTAGCAGTACTATTATACCACCTTTTTGTGGGTACCTATGCAGATAAGAAAGCAACCTTTGAAGTAAGCATGTACAGTATGTTAGGTAGAGATAGTCATAGGTCAGCGTAGAGCAGTGGATGTTTTCCTTTCCAGGGCTGACTACATTAACCTTTCACAGGGAGGTGTGTCTCTGTCTGTTTTTCTGTCTGTCTCTTTGTCTGTCTGCACACACTGATCATATGCTGACAAAGTGTGGTCCACTATTTAACCTCCACATATCACCAGGCTGTTAGTCCCCAACTATCTACAGGCACAATGTGTTTTGTTCTCTCTGGCTTGTAATCAATGCCCTCCTTCCTTGTTAAGCTCTGGGGTTATTGATGTCTTCAAATGGGCTGCGCTGGGCAGAGTCTTCTGTTCTTGGTTTGACCTCTCCTTGTCTTTTACAGGCTGAGCTGGAGAGGGGATCAGGGTCCTACTCACACTCGGGTTTTAGTGTGGAAAATGAAATAAGAGAAAATTAGATTGCTGTCCCTGCAAGCAAATGCATATCTCTGTCAAACAGAAAAGTACTGCCATTTCATGCCATTTCACAAAACCCATTCCAGTTAGTTTGTAAAAGTAATATTATGATTTCAGAAAGTAAATGTGCTTCAAATCTCTCAGATCTCACTAATCAAGGCAAACCAAGGCAGTTATAAATGTTATTTTTCTGTTGTCTTTTTCATATTCACTGTGTGTACAAAACATTAGGAACACCTTCTGAATATAGACTTGCCCCCAATTTTGCCCTCCAGAACAGCCTCAATTCATCGGGGCATGGAGTGCAAGGTGTCAAAAGCGTTCCACAGGGATGCTGGCACATGTTGACTCCAATGCGTCTCACAGTTGTGTCAAGTTGGCTGGATGTCATGAGGGTGGTGGACCATTCTTGAGTCACTCAGGAAACTGTTGAGCGTGAAAAACCAAGCAGCGTTGCAGTTCTTGACACACTCAAACCGGTGCACCTGGCACCTACTACCATACCCAATTCAATGGCACTTAAATATTTTGTCTTGCCCTTTCACCCTCTGAATGACACACATACGCAATTCATGTATCAATTGTCTCAAGGCTTAAAAATCTTTCTTTAACCTTCATCTACACTGATTGAAGTGGATTTAACAGGTGACATCACCTCGATTCACCTGGTCAGGTTATGTCAGTCTATCACACAACTTATACAATGTGAATAGGTACTTTGTTATACTGTAGTGCAGGTATTCCCAAACTGGGGGGTACGCCAAATAAAAATGTGATTCACATTAAAAAATAAATAACATTTTTGTATATATTTTATATATCTTCACATTTTCAAACAGTACATTTATATTTCAGGTCGCAATTGTAAATGAGAACTTGTTCTCAACTTGCCTACCTGGTTAAATAAAGGTTAAATAAATTAAATAAAAATATTTTCCAATGGGGCTTTACATTTAGCCTCGTTTCACTGCCAAAAATAAAATGAAACCATCTAGTGTTCAGCAAAATAACAACACAATGTCAAATACAGGTAGTCTAATCAAATAATGAACATCCGATCACATTAACCGTCACTCTCTCGCGGGAAACCTTCACTCTTGCGCAGACATTTAGAAACGAAACATGACAATTTGAAAAATAAGCCACAGGAGTTTTTGGAGCGAGAATAAAGATGACGTTCGAGTAGTAAGACGTGTAAAAGCAAAAGTTACCATTAATAAAAAGGGGCTAGAAGCATCTTATATGGTGAGCTACCAAGTGGCCCCATACTCTTGTGGAGGACTTAATTCTTCCTGCTGCCGCGGATATGGCTGGGACAATAGGCCAGAAAAACTATACAGACAATGGCTTCATCAAACAACACTGTTTCCCAACGCATCAGTGACGTGGCAGGAGATGTTTCAAAACAATTACTGCTTAACATTCAAGCCAGTGAATTATATGCGTTACAGCTGGATGAGTCAACAGACGTGGCGGGCCTGGCACATCTCCTGGTATATGTCCGTTACGTTTATGGGAGGTCAATTAAGGAAGACATCCTCTTCTGTAAAATGCTGGAAACCAGGACAACATGAGAGGATATTTTTAAACTACTGGATAGCTTTGTGACATCAAATGGACTTAGGAGGTCAAGATCAAAGATCAACATCAGATGGACTTAGGTGGTCAAAATGTGTTGGTATCTGTACTGATGGCGCAAAAGCCATAGCCTTAATGAACTCAAGCTTACGGACAATGTCAAATGTGATATAGCGAAGCACCTGAGTGAGCTGGGTGCACAATTGCGCATGTACTTTCCCGAAACGGACGACACAAACAACTGGATTTGTTATCCCTATGCCTTCAGTCCACTTACTGTTAACTGAACAAGAGAGCCTGAGTGAAATTGCAACAAGCGGCTCTGTGAAAATTGAATTTAATCAGATGCCACTGCCTGATTTATGGACAAGGCTGCACTCACGTACCTATGTGAGAGTGGATTCTCAGCCCTCACTAGCATGGAAACTAAATACAGAGCCACAGACTGTGTGCGGAAAATGATTTAAGACTGAGACTCTCTCCAATACAACCCAACATTGCAGAGTTATGTGCATCCTTTCAAGCACACTCTTCTCATTAACCTGTGGTGAGTTATTCACATTTTTTGATGAACATATAAGGTTTTAAATGTAAGATGGCTAAATAAATAAAGAGCAAAATGATTGATTATTATATTATTATTTTTGCCCTGGTCCTATAAGAGCTCTTTGTCACTTCCTACGAGCCAGGTTGTGACAAAAACTCACACTCATTCTTATGTTTAATAAATGTTTTGAATAGTGTGGCAGGCTTACAATGATGGCAAAAAACAACAATTGAGAGTTCAATGACCCTGGTGCTAGAGGGATTACGCAGCTGGAGGTTGAATGTTTGAAGGGGTACGGGGCTATAAAAAGTTTGGGAAAAACTGCTGTAGTGTATAGCAATATGCTGACATTTACATTTATATAATCAGGTTTCACTATCTCACTTGCTTATTCAGGTCAAGCTCTTCTTAATAAGAGAAAATACCATTGTTGTGGATGTTGTATCTGCTTCACCATTTGAGGAAGTACAGTTTGTGTAACCCATCATCTGTTTCCATTATGTAGGCTGTAATGTATTATTGTCCCTACACACCTGTATCTCTGAAAAATGGGTTCTAATAGATATTGTCCCTTGCCTTTTGTAACTATTTTGTTGATCATTGAAAGACCAAACTCTGAAGTACTTTACCATTAGATTGTGAGAGAAGATTCATTTGTTTAGTTGAATGTGTGAGTCCTGGGCCCTCCACTACTACTAACAGAGTGTCCATGGTGTTACGTACGTTGTGTCCTCCAGGGCCCTTCCCCAGGCCCAGGCCAGAGCCTCAGAGCTGGAGGTGATCTCCCAGCATGTGGAGGAGGACAACCAGTGTCAAAATCCAGTCCAGCTAGGCAGCTTTGCTTACAGAGACCTGCCTCTGGCCGCACTGGACATCTCCCTGGCCGGTTCCCAGCTCATCTCCAACCTGGACGAAGACGACAACAGAGAGGGGTAGGTGGACACAGAGACCCGTCCCCTCTGTGTATCTGTGTAGGCCTAACCATCAGCCTGGACCTGGATTAGTCCAAGCTATGCTCAGTCCATTTTTGTGTATAATGCAGTCATACTGTATATTAATCTTTGTTCTATGGCTTCTTTCTCAGGTGAGATCATTCTTACACAGCCATAGATACGTAACTGGAAAGACAACTAACCTTCACATTTTGCCATGGGTCAAAGAGAAAAAATGTGCTGTTAATTTTCTGCTATACTACCCTGTGGTCAAACTCTGTAGCCACAGTATGCACTTCGATGCATTGCATACATTAGATAGATTACAGGAGAGACTTGAGTGTGAGGATATTGTACAGAGATAGAGGGTGCAGAACATTTGCTTAGGCATGCTAGGAATATGTTATACATGCTGCTGTAGCCTAGTGGTGAAGCAAAAATAGAATAAAGACAATGTCAACATCTAAAATAAGCAATGTTTCTTGACTGAAAATGTGTCATTCCAGTCATCTGAATCGGTGCCTAATTATTCAATAGGCATTTGTTTGCCATGAAATGTTCAACCAAAAGGATGCTACTACAGAGATTGTACCTAAAACATTTCCCCTGTGTTTTTGATAATTGTACAATTACAATAACTGACATAGAACTAAGCACAATCCATAACCAAAATGACAGAGATAATGTCTGCTTTCATTCTCTATCATGCTAGTTCAGCTCATCATAATGATACCTGACTTGCCATTGAGTCACTCACATTCACCTCTCATTGTGGTGTAGGATAGTTTGAGGATACAGTATGTGTCAGTAGTGTCATCCTTGCATTGTCAAGGTATTAACTGACATGCCAGTGAGCCTACACTATTCGTCTCAGTGACATTTCTCTATTATAAAAAGATTCCTCCCTTCAACATGCACTTTTGGCTCAAAACAAACAGTGTTGTTAGCGTCACATTGGGGCGGCAGGGTAGCCTAGTGGTTAGAGCGTTGGACTAGTAACTGCAAGGTTGCAAGTTCAAACCCCCCGAGCTGACAAGATACAAATCTGTCGTTCTGCCCCTGAACAGGCAGTTAACCCACTGTTCGTTCCTAGGCCGTCATTGAAAATAAGAATTTGTTCTTAACTGACTTGCCTGGTTAAATAAAGGTAAAAAAAAAAAAAACATTGTTCCTGAAATGTCAGGCGCTGGTGGCTGTGTTGTTGGGTGTGTTCTCTCTGCCCATAGGCCCTGCTCGTCCTGGTTGGGTGTTTCTCACATGGCCCTATCACTGCGCTGCAAGCTGAGTGTGTACAGGACACACACCCTCTTATTCTGCCAGTACTCTCAGGATGCGTGACTCACAGGCCATTGGGCATTCTCGTCTGTGCAGAGAGTAGACAAACACCATGAGCTTAATTAGAGCATCCGCCCGCCACATCATTCAATGCCTGCTCTGTCAGCTGACATCACCACGCCCGGCTGGGACCTGGTCCGGCCCAGGGCTCTGTGGGAACCAAGGGGGGACAGATGATCCCCAGTCCCACGCCACACACCCAGGCCACAGAGTGCAGGAGCTGGCAGTGCTGGCATCACTTTGGGCACTCTCAGGAGAATGTGTCCATGTGACACTCTGTCACACCTTGAGAAAGCACACAGCGATGTGGAAAAGTCATGGGATGCTAAGGTGCATCTCTAAGGGATTTTAGAAGTCTGACTTTTCTGGTAAAGTCTCTGGTTAAAATAGCTATTTGTTTTGATGAAAGGGATTGGAATTATTTTCTTAATTGGAATGATATTTCCCTCCAAGCCTGGGAAATATGATTTAGCCCTGTGGTGCCTTCATAGTAATCAGAATAGGCGGTGGTGCCAGTGAAGCTGGAGATATGGCATGTTCATTCAACTTTTTAGATTGGAATTTCAGATTTCCAAACCACAGGCATTCCAAGGCCTACTCGTCATCAGAGTTTCACTGTGGGCTCATGTTTCCATCCGTTGGAAGCATTCGTGAAAACAGAGAAATATGCAGCCACGTCACAATTTCTTGTTTACTCTGTGAGTTATGTCTGTAGCATTAGAGGAATGACAGAGCTAAGTTGATATTGCACATTGTCATTCAGACTCATTGAAATAGTCAGACGCCCTAATGACTAACTGCGTGTACATTCAGATTATTTATAAAGCATTGTCATCCCTACCCTCATGCACATTATGTTCCTTAACATCCTCTCAACCTTGTCTTAATACATTTATAAGAAAAATCAATGTATAATGTAGTGCTTTCTCTAAATGTAGACCCTTATGTCATGGTCAATATTTGGCATGAACACCGAAACTGATTATGTAACGTTCAAAATCACATTGGATTATTGTTTTCCTGATGCTGACTCATTTTTGTTCGTAGATGTCCATATCAGATTAGCTTCTTAGTTCTACTAAACCAGACCTGACAGACATTCCAGAGAATAAATGAACGTTGTTTTAAAGCTGACACAAACACTGTAATTTGTCCACATGACTAAATATGGGTCTTCATATATGGGTCTTTCATCAAGTAATCAATAGCATACTATAACGTTGGTTGCTTAGCTGAATGGGTTTACCATCAGCCCTGGGTTTATACCATCCATCTTCCAAGTAGATGTAACGTCATCACATCATTTTGGGGGGTTTGAAATTACATGGAAGCAATGTTGATTTAGTTTTTGCCCAGTGAGAAGGCTTTAAAGAGGACTTCCCTTTGTTGTGCTCTGAATAGCTGTGAAACAGAAGAGAGTCTTATAGTGCATGTGGTGGGTTTTGCATTGTAGCGAGCTGCTGCACATGGATCTCTATCAGCAGACGTGGGCGATTATGTAGGAGGTGGATGTTCTTGCGGACAACAGGGGGCACATGAAGTACTAGCAGATTCAGAGCAGTGATGAGTTCTGGATTTATTAATAGACTTCTTCATGGAGCTACCTTCTTGCCCAGAACATGCTAGAGACTACGGTGTTGTGGGGTGTTGCTTCCCACTCTTATCACCTTATTCACCCCTTCTGATTAACCTGTCATATGCTTTTGTCATGTTATGACGTTCAGCTTCTGAAAATCCGCCAGCATCATCACAGGGATGTGGCATAGAAAGACATATCCAAGCCTTTCATTGGTTATAAGACATATTGTAAAAAGTGTTGTTTCAAACACTTTCTTACACACTTTAACGGTTTATGAGTGTAACCGGACTATGTATAGTGTGATCTGTTGGTCAAGATGTGAAGCTGCAGCATTAAGGTGAATTAGAGTGACGACCTTCCTTGTGGGTTGACCCTTCAAATCCAGACTTAGTTGAGTCCAGGTCCCTCCAGAGAATCTCCAGGCCTCTCTAGAGCTGTGCCAGGGGCCAGGGCTCCTCTCTGAGCTGCCAACCCAGGGCCCACAGCCCTCACTCGGTATATCATCTGCCAGACCAGCCTCCAGCCCCAATCCACCAACAGCAGCAGCAGGAACAGCAGCATATGCCACTAATCTCAACGGGGCCAATGTGTGAAGTGTGATGCGTCGCAGCAGTGACAGATGGTTAATCTGGGTCAACCTGTCGCTGTGACTGGAGGAGAGAGAGAGAGAGAGAGAGGAGGGACCTTCACCCTGCCTGCTCCCATACTCCCATTAATTAACAAAGCTGCCCGCCAAAGATTAGTGGGAAATGGCTCCATTTGCAGAATGTGGGTTTGCCTCTGTCGTGTCTGTGACTATCATTAAATGTGAAAACTGTTATTTTATCAAATCAATTCTCTAGATTTAAAACTAATTATTTAAACGTGAATTAACTTCTTTCGGATCAGTGGAACGCTAGCGTCCCTCGACAACATCCGGTGAAATTGCAGAGCTTTCATAAAATCACAAGTGCAATACATCAAAATAAAGCTTAACTTGTTGTTAATTCAGCCGCCGTGTCAGATTTCAAAAAGGCTTTACGGCGAAAGCCAACCCTGGGATTATCTGAGGACAGCGCCCCGCATACCAACACATGGAAAACATATTTCAACCAGGCAGGTGCGACACAAAAGTAAAAAATAACAATATAATTCATGCCTTACCTTTGAAGATCTTCTTCTGTTGGCACTCCAAAATGTCCCAGAAACATCACAAATGGTCCTTTTGTTCGATAAATTCCTTCTTTATATCGCCAAAATGTCCATTTATTTGGCTCGTTTGATTCAGAAATACACCGGTTCCAACTCGCCCAACATGACCAAAGTATAACTGCGAACTTGGTCCAAACATTTCAAACAACTTTCCTAATCCAACCTTAGATATCTTACAACGTAAATAATCGATCAAATTTAAGACGGAATATACTGTGTTCAATAGCGGACAAAAACAACGCGGAGAGAGCTCCAGTTCACGCGCGCCACACAGAAGAGTCCACTTGGCTTGACACTCACAATGAACAGCCCTACTTCTTAATTTCTCAAAAGAAAAACATCAACCAATTTCTAAAGACTGTTGGCATCTGGTGGAAGCCATAGGAACTGCAACCAGGTCCTCATAAATATAGTTTCCCATAGAAACCAACTGAAAACAAAGTGACCTCAATGTTTTGTTTACCTGGATGGTTTGTCCTCGGGTTTTGCCTGCCAAATAAGTTCTGTTATACTCACAGACATAATTTTAACAGTTTTAGAAATGTTATAATGTTTTCTATCTAAACCAATTATATGCATATCCCAGCTTCTGGGCCTGAGAAACAGGCAGTTTACTTGGGGCACACTTTTCATCCAGACTTGAAAATACTACTCCCTATCCCAATGAAGCTAACTAGGAAGTCAGGGCCCCACAGAAAATTTTGAGATTACAAAGTTATTATTTTCAGAATATAACTATTCAGATATTTTAATATCTGATCAATGAATGATGAATTATTACCTCAATTCTTATTACTGAACGTCGCAAACCCTTGGATATCTGCACGAACCCTAGCCAAAACAAACAGTAGATATTGGTTACTAACAATGATAGAAAAGTCCCTAGTGGGCTAAGCCGATATGACGGCTTGGTAGACAAAGGAAAGGGGTGGGGACTGAGAAAGAGCGGGAAAGACAACATGGATTCACTACACACAGTCTATAATTATAGTCATTGAAGTGCTAATGCTTTGCACGTGAACGGCCACTCATTCGAGAATTGCAATTTATATATTTACACCCATATGTCTTTGTTGTCTTCTCTGTTGGAATCCTCAATTGTCCTGTAGAGTTCATCAGAGTCTCTGGTTAACTTTCCCAGAAATTACAATGCCTTTCATGGTTGTAGGTGGCAAGAATGGATACTTCAGAGTACCATTCGGAAATGTTCTTATATAATAGCTGCTTTGGCGGTTGACAGTATTCTCGTAATAGACTTATGTAATTTCTAGCTGCAGACTAGTAATTATGAGTCTAAGATTTGCTCTGTAGTGATCAATAGTCTCAGAGTTTAACCTTTTCCTGTCATGCAGGTGAATGAGGACCCAAAAGCGACTTGGCGAAAACAGAGTATTTAATCCAGAATAAACTTTACAAAACAAAAAGCATAATACTACACGTAAAGACGAGAACGGACTGGAGACTTGATCGAGAACTGCAGGTTGCCTCGGGAAGGCACTTGAACCTAGCAGACTCAGACACCTGCTCACCACGCAGCATCTGAGGGAAACACGACACGACAGGGCAAAACATAGACACAGCACGGTGAATTATAAATGAGGAACCGACAGGGCAGGTACGGGAAACAAGGAGTGAAATAGGGACTCTAATCAGGGAAAAGGATCGGGAACAGGTGTGGGAAGACTAAATGATGATTAGGGGAATAGGAACAGCTGGGAGCAGGAACGGAACGATAGAGAGAAGAGAGAGCGAGAGAGTGAGAGAGGGAGGGGGAGAGAGAGGGATAGAAAGAGGGAAAGAACCTAATAAGACCAGCAGAGGGAAACGAATAGAATGGGAAGCACAGGGACAAGACAAGATAATAAATGACAAAACATGACAGTACCCCCCCACTCACCGAGCGCCTCCTGGCGCACTCGAGGAGGAATCCTGGCGGCAACGGAGGAAATCATCAATGAGTGAACGGTCCAGCACGTCCCGAGACGGAACCCAACTCCTCTCCTCAGGACCGTAACCCTCCTAATCCACTAAGTATTGGTGACCGTCCCCGAGAACGCATGTCCATGATCTTATGTACCTTGTAAATAGGTGCGCTCTCGACAAGGACGGGAGGGGGAGGGAAGACGAACGGGGGTGCGAAGAAAGGGCTTAACACAGGAGACATGGAAGACAGGATGGACGCGACGAAGATGTCGCGGAAGAAGCAGTCGCACAGCGACAGGATTGACGACCTGGGAGACACGGAACGGACCAATGAACCGCGGAGTCAACTTACGAGAGAAGCTGTCGTAAGCGGAAGGTTGCGAGTGGAAAGCCACACTCTCTGGCCGCAACAATACCTAGGACTCTTAATCCTGCGTTTATTGGCGGCTCTCACAGTCTGTGCCCTGTAGCGGCAAAGTGCAGACCTCACCCTCCTCCAGGTGCGCTCACAACGTTGGACAAACGCTTGAGCGGAGGGAACGCTGGACTCGGCAAGCTGGGAAGAGAATAGAGGAGGCTGATAACCCAGACTACTCTGAAACGGAGATAACCCGGTAGCAGACGAAGGAAGCGAGTTGTGAGCGTATTCTGCCCAGGGGAGCTGTTCTGCCCAAGACGCAGGGTTTCTGAAAGAAAGGCTGCGTAGTATGCGACCAATCGTCTGATTGGCCCTCTCTGCTTGACCGTTAGACTGGGGATGAAACCCGGAAGAGAGACTGACGGACGCACCAATCAAACGACAGAACTCCCTCCAAAACTGTGACGTGAATTGCGGGCCTCTGTCTGAAACGGCGTCTAACGGGAGGCCATGAATTCTGAACACATTCTCGATAATGATTTGTGCCGTCTCCTTAGCGGAAGGAAGTTTAGCGAGGGGAATGAAATGTGCCGCCTTAGAGAACCTATCGACAACCGTAAGAATCACAGTCTTCCCCGCAGACAAAGGCAGACCGGTAATGAAGTCTAGGGCGATGTGAGACCATGGTCGAGAAGGAATGGGGAGCGGTCTGAGACGACCGGCAGGAGGAGAGTTACCCGACTTAGTCTGCGCGCAGTCCGAACAAGCAGCCACGAAACGGCGCGTGTCACGCTCCTGAGTCGGCCACCAAAAGCGCTGGCGAATAGACGCAAGAGTGCCTCGAACACCGGGATGACCAGCTAACTTGGCAGAGTGAGCCCACTGAAGAACAGCCAGACGAGTGGAAACAGGAACGAAAAGGAGGTTACTAGGACAAGCGCGCGGCGACGCAGTGTGCGTGAGTGCTTGCTTAACCTGTCTTTCAATTCCCCAGACTGTCAACCCGACAACACGCCCATAAGGAAGAATCCCCTCGGGATCAGTAGAAGCCACAGAAGAACTAAACAGACGGGATAAGGCATCAGGCTTGGTGTTCTTGCTACCCGGACGGTAAGAAATCACAAACTCGAAACGAGCGAAAAACAACGCCCAACGAGCTTGACGGGCATTAAGTCGTTTGGCAGAACGGATGTACTCAAGGTTCTTATGGTCTGTCCAAACGACAAAAGGAACGGTCGCCCCCTCCAACCACTGTCGCCATTCGCCTAGGGCTAAGCGGATGGCGAGCAGTTCACGGTTACCCACATCATAGTTGCGCTCAGATGGCGACAGGCGATGAGAAAAATAAGCGCAAGGATGAACCTTATCGTCAGACTGGAAGCGCTGGGATAGAATGGCTCCCACGCCTACCTCTGAAGCGTCAACCTCGACAATGAATTGTCTAGTGACGTCAGGAGTAACGAGGATAGGAGCGGACGTAAAACGTTCTTTTAGAAGATCAAAAGCTCCCTGGGCGGAACCGGACCACTTAAAACACGTCTTGACAGAAGTAAGAGCTGTGAGAGGGGCAGCAACTTGACCGAAATTACGAATGAAACGCCGATAGAAATTAGCGAAACCTAAAAAGCGCTGCAACTCGACACGTGACCTTGGAACGGGCCAATCACTGACAGCTTGGACCTTAGCGGAATCCATCTGAATGCCTTCAGCGGAAATAACGGAACCGAGAAAAGTAACGGAGGAGACATGAAAAGAGCACTTCTCAGCCTTTACGTAGAGACAATTCTCTAAAAGGCGCTGTAGAACACGTCGAACGTGCTGAACATGAATCTCGAGTGACGGTGAAAAAATCAGGATATCGTCAAGATAGACAAAAACAAAGATGTTCAGCATGTCTCTCAGAACATCATTAACTAATGCCTGAAAAACAGCTGGCGCATTGGCGAGACCAAACGGCAGAACCCGGTACTCAAAATGCCCTAACGGAGTGTTAAACGCCGTTTTCCACTCGTCCCCCTCTCTGATGCGCACGAGATGGTAAGCGTTACGAAGGTCCAACTTAGTAAAGCACCTGGCTCCCTGCAGAATCTCGAAGGCTGATGACATAAGGGGAAGCGGATAACGATTCTTAACCGTTATGTCATTCAGCCCTCGATAATCCACGCAGGGGCGCAGAGTACCGTCCTTCTTCTTAACAAAAAGAACCCCGCCCCGGCCGGAGAGGAAGAAGGCACTATGGTACCGGCGTCAAGAGACACAGATAAATAATCCTCGAGAGCCTTACGTTCGGGAGCCGACAGAGAGTATAGTCTACCCCGAGGAGGAGTGGTCCCCGGAAGGAGATCAATACTACAATCATACGACCGGTGAGGAGGAAGGGAGTTGGCTCGGGACCGACTGAAGACCGTGCGCAGATCATGATATTCCTCCGGCACTCCTGTCAAATCGCCAGGTTCCTCCTGAGAAGTGGGGACAGAAGAAATGGGAGGGATGGCAGACATTAAGCACTTCACATGACAAGATACGTTCCAGGATAGGATAGAATTACAAGACCAATTAATAGAAGGATTATGACATACTAGCCAGGGATGACCCAAAACAACAGGTGTGAAAGGTGAACGAAAAATCAAAAAAGAAATAGTCTCACTGTGGTTACCAGATACTGTGAGAGTTAAAGGTAGTGTCTCAAATCTGATACTGGGAAGATGACTACCATCTAAGGCAAACATGGGCGTAGGCTTGTCTAACTGTCTGAAAGGAATGTTATGTTTCCGAACCCATGCTTCGTCCATGAAACAACCCTCAGCCCCAGAGTCAATCAAGGCACTGCATGTAGCACCCGAACCGGTCCAGCGTAGATGGACCGACATAGTAGTACAAGATCTAGATGAAGAGACCTGAGTAGTAGCGCTCACCAGTAGCCCTCCGCTTACTGATGGGCTCTGGCCTCTTACTGGACATGAATTAACAAAATGTCCATCAAATCCGCAATAGAGGCACAGGCGGTTGGTGATCCTCCGTTCCCTCTCCTTAGTCGAGATGCGAATCCCTCCCAGCTGCATGGGCTCAGTCTCAGAGCCAGAGGAGGGAGATGGTTGCGATGCGGAGCAGGGAAACACCGTTGATGCGAGCTCTCTTCCACGAGCCTGGTGACGAAGATCTACCCGTCGTTCTATGCGGATGGCGAGAGCAATCAAAGAGTCCACACTGGAAGGAACCTCCCGAGAGAGAATCTCATCTTTGACCACTGTGTGGAGTCCCTCCAGAAAACGAGCGAGCAGCGCCGGCTCGTTCCAGTCACTAGAGGCAGCAAGAGTACGAAACTCTATAGAGTAATCCGTTATGGATCGATCACCTTGGCATAGGGAAGCCAGGACCCTAGAAGCCTCCCCACCAAAAACTGAACGGTCAAAAACCCGAATCATCTCCTCTTTAAAGTTCTGGTAATTGTTAGAACAATCAGCCCTTGCCTCCCAGATAGCTGTGCCCCACTCTCGGGCCCGGCCAGTAAGGAGTGAAATGACGTAAGCAACCCGAGCTCTCTCTAGAGTATGTGTTGGGTTGGAGAGAGAACACAATCTCACACTGGGTGAGAAAGGAGCGGCACTCAGTGGGCTGCCCGGAGTAGCAAGGTGGGTTATTAACCCTAGGTTCTGGAGGCTCGGCAGGCCAGGAAGTAACAGGTGGCACGAGACGAAGACTCTGGAACTGTCCAGAGAGGTCGGAAACCTGAGCGGCCAGGCTCTCCACGGCATGGCGAGCAGCAGACAATTCCTGCTCGTGTCTGCCGAGCATGGCTCCTTGGATCTCGACGGCAGTGTTACGAGCGTCTGTAGTCGCTGGGTCCATTCCTTGGTTCGGTTCCTTCTGTCATGCAGGTGAATGAGGACCCAAAAGCGACTTGGCGAAAACAGAGTATTTAATCCAGAATAAACTTTACAAAACAAAAAGCATAATACTACACGTAAAGACGAGAACGGACTGGAGACTTGATCGAGAACTGCAGGTTGCCTCGGGAAGGCACTTGAACCTAGCAGACTCAGACACCTGCTCACCACGCAGCATCTGAGGGAAACACGACACGACAGGGCAAAACATAGACACAGCACGGTGAATTATAAATGAGGAACCGACAGGGCAGGTACGGGAAACAAGGAGTGAAATAGGGACTCTAATCAGGGAAAAGGATCGGGAACAGGTGTGGGAAGACTAAATGATGATTAGGGGAATAGGAACAGCTGGGAGCAGGAACGGAACGATAGAGAGAAGAGAGAGCGAGAGAGTGAGAGAGGGAGGGGGAGAGAGAGGGATAGAAAGAGGGAAAGAACCTAATAAGACCAGCAGAGGGAAACGAATAGAATGGGAAGCACAGGGACAAGACAAGATAATAAATGACAAAACATGACATTTCCAGCTGTGTAGCCAAACTACAGCTGTTAGGTCTTCGTGGCCTATAGAAATGTAGCAATTCCAATGTGGGGACTCTGTCCCGGCGTTCTCTGAATTCTTAACCATTCGAGACGTCCGGCTTACCGTGGTTCTCTTTGGCAGAGTTGTAGTTTAAACCATTTCACATGAAGCGTCAGCTGTATGTTTTCTAGTCTGGTGTGAATTTCTTTAGGAGTGGGTTTTATACACTTCAGAGAAAAGGGCGGTCCATGACGCCTACGTACCACCTATGCTCACGTGGGCATGGCCATTGATTTGGTTAACTTTGTATGAAAACCTGTACTCTCATTTAGAAGGTTAGCATCACAATACTTCTTTTCACAAATAGTTTCATGTTTAATCACATACGTTTCACAATATTTAGATGTAAACCTGACAGCTGGGAAATGTACACTTTAAGAGATATAGTTGTGTGTTTCCTGTCCTTCATGAGATCACCAAATGGAACACACTTGTCATAACTGTCCCTTAAGTGTCCATGGACCATTTCCACATCCTCCAAAATATAAATATTGTTTAGTTCTCCCATTTTGGGGATTAGGAGTTTTGAAGAAAATAAGTTATTTGCTTTGGTAGACTCAATACTGCATGGTAGTTTCTAAATAAAGGAAACACCAACATAAAGTGTCTTAATAGGGCGATGGGCCACCACGAGCCGCCAGAACAGCTTCAGTGCACCTCTGAAACTATATTGGAGTGATGCAACACCCATTCTTCCACAAGAAATTCCATAATTTGGGCTGAGGATACCATGAAATTGGCGAGAGAAAAAAGATACACTGCATTTCAAAAGAAGGCCAGCATCCCGGAGTTGCCTCATCACTGATGTTGAGACTGGTGTTTTGTGGGTACAATTTATTGAAGCTGTCAGTTGCGGACTTGTGAGGCGTCTGTTTCTCAAACTGAACAATCTAATGTACTTGTCCTCTTGCTCAGTTGTGCACCGGAGCCTCCCACTCCTCTTTCTAGTCTGTTTAGAGCCGGTTTGCGCTGTTCTGTGAAGGGTGTAGTACACAGCAATCTACGAGATCTTCAGTTGCTTGGCAATTTCTCACATGGAATAGCCTAGACATTTCTCAGAACAAAACATTTTTTTAAAGTTATATATTTCAGGGCATTTTGCTGATGTTCCAGATACTCAACTAGTCTAAACAAGGCCAGTTTTATTCCCTCTTTAATCAGAACAACAGTTTTCAGGTGTGCTAACATAATTGCAAAAGGCTTTTCTAATGATCAATTAGCATTTTAAAATGCAGAACTTGGATTAGCAAACAAAACGTGCCATTGGAACACAGGAGTGATGGTTGCTGATAATGGGCCTCTGTAGATATTCCATAAAAAAATTAGCTGTGTCCAGCTACAATAGTCATTTACAACAATGTCTACACTGTATTTCTGATCAATTGTATGTTATTTTATTGGACAAAAAAATGTGCTTTTCTTTCAAAAACAAGGACATTTCTACGTGACCCCAAATCCTTGTAAGATGGCGCTGGAGCAGAAGGCAAATTTTTACATGCCCCCAAACGATTGTGTTTTTTTGTTTGTTTATCTGCGTTGTTTGTAACAATTTTGTTTTTACTCATTTTGTACATAATGTTGCCGCTACCGTCTTTTATGATCGGAAATAACTTCTAGACATCAGGACTGCGATTACTGACCACTCACCGAGGCAGAGGATATACGGCTCCCTCTGGAACAGGCCCCGACCCCCGTGATCTGCATGAAGAGGAGGCGGAGAAAGAGAGGCCGGACAGAGGGCTGCCTTCTGAGAATTTGAAGGCGATCGAATCAATCCCCACTTCCCTCAATTCTGCTAGCAAACGTGCAATCTTTGGACAATAAAATTGACGAGTTACAGGGAAGATTAAACTACCAATGGGACATTATAAACTGTAACATCTTATGTTTCACGGAGTCATGGCTGAACGATGACAATATCAACATACATCTGGCTGCTTATACAATGTACCGGAAGGATAGAACAGCGGCTGGTAAGACAAGGGGCGGTGGACTATGTATTTTTGTAAATAACAGCTGGTGCACTATATCTAAGGAAGTCTCGAGCTATTTCTCACCTGAGGTTGAGTATATCATGATAAGCTGTAGACCACACTACCTACTGAGAGTTCTCATCTGTATTCTTCGTAGTTGTTTACAACCCACCTCTGTCAGATGTTGGCACTAAGATAACATTGAATGAGCTGTATTCCGCCATAAGCAAACACTCACCCAGAGGCGTCGCTCCAAGTAGCCGTGGACTTTAATGCAGGGAAACTTAAAATAATTTTAAACAAATTTCTATCAGCATGTTAAATATGCAACCAGAGGGATAATAACTCTGGATTACCTATACTCCACACACAGAGACGCATACAAAGCTCTCCCTCTCCCTCCATTTGGCCTATCCTCCTGATTCCTGCTTACAAGCAAAAATTAAAGCAGGAAGCACCAGTGACTAGATCAATAAAAACATGGTCAGATGAAACATATGCTAAGCTACAGGACTGTTTTGCTAGCACAGACTGAAATATGTTCTTGGATTCCTCCAATGGCATTGATGAGTACACCACATCTGTCATTGGCTTCATCAATAAGTGTATTGATGACGTTGTCCCCACAGTGACCGTACGTACATACCATGTCGTGGAAATATTCAATCAATAATATTTCTCAAATTCCAGATCCTGTGAGTTCAAATAGACTTTATTACAAAGTAATATAAGCCGAGCTGGTTCATGAAGTAACTCCCTTTCCAGCCTTGGCGCACACTTTTTATACAGGTTTCATCCTTACATCACACACATAGTATGTAATGGGATTCTTCTGGTGAAGGAGAGGCGGACCAAAATGCAGCGTGGTTATCTTTAATCAAGATGATAACGAACAATTACAAAAACAATAAATGTAACGTGAAAAACCGAAACAGCCCTATCTGGTGCAAACAAACACAGAGACAGGAACAATCACCCACAAAACCCAACACCCAAAACAGGCTACCTAAATATGGTTCCCAATCAGAGACAATGACTAACACCCGCCTCTGATTGAGAACCATTTCAGGCCAAACACAGAAACAGACAAACTAGACACACAACATAGAATGCCCACTCAGATCACACCCTGACCAAACAAAACATAGAAACATACAAAGCAAACTATGGTCAGGGTGTGACATAGTAACTCCTCTTTATGTTAATGATTCATCCCCTCTGGCATTTTACCATCATTATCTTTTTGCCTTTTTGCCTTGCCTAATTTTTGCTCGGTTTCACATTAGGCCATAGCAATGGCACAAAAATAAACAGACATTCCCACTCTCAAGACAGGTGCATGTGTAACGGATGTGAAACGCTTAGTTAGCGGTGGTTTGCGCTAAATAGCGTTTCAATCGGTGACGTCACTTGCTCTAAGACCTTGAAGTAGTTGTTCCCCTTGCTCTGCAAGGGCCGCGGCTTTTGTGGTGCGATGCTTCGAGGGTGACTGTTGTTGATGTGTGCAGAGGGTCCCTGGTTCGAGCACGGGTATGGGCGAGGGGACAGTTTATAAAGTTGTACTGTTACATTGATGCTGTTGACACGGATCACTGGTTGCTGCAGAAAAGGAGAAGGTCAAAAGGGTGGTGAGTGTAACGGATGTGAAACGCTAGCTTAGTTAGCGGTGGTTCGTGCTAAATAGCGTTTCAATTGGTGACGTCACTTGCTCTGAGACCTTGAAGTAGTAGTTCCCCTCACTCTGCAAGGGCCGCGGCTTTTGTGTAACGATGCTTCGAGGGTGACTGTTGTTGATGTGTGCAGAGGGTCCCTGGTTCGCGCCCGGGTATGGGCGAGGGGACGATCTAAAGTTATACTGTTACACATGTCTAATGGTGTCTAATGACCTAGACACACATATAGAGTGCACTTATCCTGCTGACTACTTCAAAATGTATAATAGGCACACATGTACTAGAAAATTCTCAATAGGCGTAACCATAGCAACAGTAAATAATAGGCCATAGCAATGGTACAAAAATAAACAGACATGTCCACTCCTCAGACAGGTGCATGTCTAATGGTGTCTAATGACCGAGACACACATATATAGAGTGCACTTATTTTACTCTAAGATGTCACACATGTTCTGTCCCAACACACACCGCCTGGTGTATCTTGATGTCCACTCAATCTCCAGAATTCAGCCCGCTTCCTTGGTTATCTCCGCTTTCACATGAGGATATACACAAGGCAATGCATGGGTAATTTCCTGACAACATAGACCCTCCTCTTTTGGCAAGATCACTAATATGTTACATTTGAATAACAGGCCCCCCTTACTCCAATTGGTCTGCCAGTTACCAGCTACCAAGCCATGTGGCAGGAGTCCTCATAAACTGATATCCCAACAATGCTACTAAAATAACCCCTGCTACTACTAACATGGCCCATGCCTATAGTCTCCTTCAATTACGGTCCCTACGGTGACTGCCATGAGAATATCTCCTGCATGTAATCTGTCAAATGTTCACCGGTTGTTAGAAATTGGGAAAGAGATTAATGAGTTGGAAGAATATCCAAC
Source organism: Oncorhynchus gorbuscha (assembly GCF_021184085.1). Lineage (NCBI taxonomy): Eukaryota > Metazoa > Chordata > Actinopteri > Salmoniformes > Salmonidae > Oncorhynchus > Oncorhynchus gorbuscha. The sequence continues at coordinate 32,986,011 of NC_060174.1, forward strand.
CTAACAAAACTCTGAGTCACAGGTTTCTTGAAAGTTTACCATAGTGTCTGAATTGCCATCACTATCTCTTCTACTCTCACCATGATCTGGGTATGTGTAATGTTCAATTTAACTTAATTAACTCCCTATATTGTGCACAGTTATCTGTCCTCCCTCTCCTATGAGCTATCGCCTGTAACAATATACAGTCTCTGGGCATTTATACTCCTCTATCAGCACGATGTTAATTTATGAGCCCCCACAGATCTTTACTGCAGTCACGTTCCATCCCACTTAACAGCCCTATGTAAACATTCTGTCTCAAACACCTCCTCCTGCTACAGATACATTTGCACATATATAATTCCATCTAACCCATAACACACTAGTCAATAATCCTCCTAATGCACTTCTTTAATTATAAACATACTACAACATTCTCAAATCAATTAGTCAATATACATCAATCCCTCCTCTGGAACATTGACCACTCTGATGCTCCACAAAACCTAATAAACATATTGTCTTGAAAAGGAAAGAGAAAAAAAGACATGTTTAATAACGTCACATCACTCATTGATGGGACTTAAAATACAATTCTGATTATATGGTTAAACAAAAGAGAACAAAAAACATAATGGTTAACCCACGTTATCATTCAGTGAGTTCTCTGACAACTTCCCTGTCGGAGGACACTTAGAAATAAGGTTTCTGGAGCCTCCCTTGGCCTAATAAATTTGAGCAGTGCCTTCACCCCTTACCATTCAAAATCAACTCTCTCTCGCTGTATCCGAATCATAACTACAACATTTTATAAATTATCCAACCCAAATTCAGAATGACAATCCTTAGTGCTTACTTTGAGTATATGACTCGATTCCAGCTTCTTAGGTTAGCACACATCATCCTGGTTAGAATGTACATTTGTAAATGGAACCTTTTATTGCTGTTAATACCGCTTCTCATTACAGCCCCCCTTTGGCCCTGTTTTCCTGTTGCAAGTGGCCTGGTGATGAAAGATCAGTATCACAATGCATCCGTAGTCTATAATGTTCGCAGTGTGTAGACCCCCCCTGTCTTTCTCCTGGCACTTATCATTCCAGCGTGTCTTTTTCAGATATCGTTTATAGTTCATCTTCCCAACGGCACATGTAACTCTTGCCTATCCCATTTGATGGCCCTTGATAATGTCCCAATTTAAATTTCCAAATAGACACATCCGTTTCTGCCACATAAACAAGTCTCTCACCTGAGCCGTTCTCTTCACGCTCACTCCACACGCTCTCAACACTCCTGCCCCGGTTTATAGCTCGGACTCAAGTAGAAGTGTTAAAAGTCACTGTCGTTTTGCATGCCTTTGTCACTCTTTCTTCAGCCGGTTAGGGAGGGTGTTGAGGTTCACACACACTGTTTGTGGTCAAATTATTCCTACCATGCATTAAGACACGATCTGACGTCACCTTCCATGATAACCTAAAAAAAAACATAGATCAGAACAACAGTTTAGTTCAATTCATTTCTGTTTCAGGAAATCCAGACAAGCATTGACTATATGACGAATTATTCAGTAACCTTTTCTTAATAACGTTATCTCTATGACAAATGTCAAAGAGCATAACAGCATCCTGTTACTACTAAAACCATTTTCAAAATGAGAGTTACCAGATCAGAAAGTTCACAGAAATCCCACACTCCATAAATCACAATCTGGTTAAATTTGTATCCAAACAAAAAAATGATATATAAAATCAGCAATTTACATATCACACTCCATTTGGAGTGACTGTCATCCCTTCTTGACATATATCTTTCCTTCTATATGCAGACGGACAAAGTACATTTGTAGATTTACCCAAAGAACAGGAGACCAGGAAACTGGTCATTTTCCCCTTCGAACACATGATTCAAAACAACATGTTGAATAAAATATTAACCCATTTGAATAACTAATCAACTTAGAACTACAACAGTAATGGTACCACTCTTATTAGAGACTGGTGTTTCACATTCATTTTATAATTAAATCCTACCTGTTCCTGTCATTTCTAGTGAGATGAATCAGGCCTCACCATTAAAATATTTCCTCTCCCTTTTCTTTCCCTGACCTTCTGAAACCATTTAAACACCTCTCAAAGTATTTTCATCCTTCTGCATACCCAATTTAAAACTGAAGTGAAAAAAAAAACATCCAAAATAGATCCCACAGTATCAACACCACTAACGCATATTCATAACCGGTAAATTTTGTGTGTGTGTGTGTGTGTGTGTGTGTGTGTGTGTGTGTGTGTGTGTGTGTGTGTGTGTGTGTGTGTGTGTGTGTGTGTGTGTGTGTGTGTGTGTGTGTGTGTGTGTGTGTGTGTGTGTGTGTGTGTGTGTGTGTGTGTGTGTGTGTGTGTGTGTGTGTGTGTGTGATAAACCATATGACAAAAACAAACAAATATGGCCAGGCCTTATTTAATTTATTAACTCCACTTTAACACCGAATCCGGATAACTATATAGACTTGAAGTTGGAAGTTTACATACACTTAGGTTGGAGTCATTAAAACTTGTTTTTCAACCACTCCACAAATTTCTTGTTAACAAACTATAGTTTTATCAAGTCCGTTAGGACATATACTTTGTGCATGACACAACATGTGTTTACAGACAGATTATTTCACTTATAATTCATGGCTTTAGAAGCTTCTGATTGGCTAATTGACATCATTTGAGTCAATTGGAGGTGTACCTGTGGATGTATTTCAAGGCCTACCTTCAAACTCATTGCCTCTTTGCTTGACATCATGGGAAAATCATAATAAATCAGCCAAGACCTCAGAAAATAAATTCTAGACCGTCACAAGTCTGGTTAGTCCTTGGGAGCAATTTCCAAACGGCTGATGGTATCACGTTCATCAGTACAAACAATAGTTCGCAAGTGTAAACACCATGGCATAACACAGCCGTCGTACCGCTCAGGAAGGAAATACATCATTAGCTCTACTATTATTCTGACAAAGTGGTGATCCTAACTGACCTAAGACAGGGAATTCTTACTCTGATTAAATGTCAGGAATTGTGAAACACTGAGTTTAAATGTATTTGGCTAAGGTGTATGTAAACTTCTGACTTCAACTGTACCTATCAAACTGCTATATTTCACTAACCACTCTCCCAAGACCATAGCCTCAAGAAACATTTCAAAGAGAGATAATGAAAACCCCTCCTCTTCTGGAAAAGAAAGTGTACATTTCGTTAGCATTCACTGTGCTACATCTTAATCAGCCATCCCAAAGTATTATTTATGAACCAAACATGATAATGCTAAATCCACTGTCCTTACGCCAATCATTAAATGTTTGTTTTAATCCACCCAATTCTTTATTTATCATGCACTACCCTTAGACACAATTCACTCCCATATGGTATTATATGATTGGTCACTCTCTTCCTTAACCATGTACAATTATCCTGGTATCATTACTAGACCAATGTCCAATCACCATATGTAACAGCTGTTTCACCTTAGATTGTTCCTGTTAACCTTTCTAAATGTAATACTGTTTCCTGTCGCAAATGTCGTCAATTTCTCATCTTAAGGAATCAGTGATATTTGATCCCAGGCATCTAATAAAGAGTTGTCTCCCTTAATTAACATACATAATGTATTGGACTTCCATCAGTCCTGGAAGCAAGAATCCTACTCAAGACACATCAGATAATACAGTGATCCATTAAGTGGATTCGATCCCATCTAAAATAAACAATCCCAGAACCCCTTTCTGGTAATCCTATCAGTTTAACCTGTTGCATTAATTTAGTAAAATACAAAACTGTTGTTTAACACATGTAGAACCTTCAAAAAGTAAGAGCTGTCTCATCAGCTTAACAGTCAATACTTATTTCATTCTACTTTTATTACTGGACACTATTCCACTTAATAGAAACCAATTATAATTTTAGAATACATTAACTTCCTGCTCAAATTCACTGGTGTTACCTAACTATAAAACCAAGCAACAATAATCAGAAACTGTCCAAGAATGTTTCTCATACCTCTACTTCAAATGTCCCACTGCCTGCTCCCTTTCAACCGCAGTGACTCTTTTTTATAATCTCAAGGCTCAATCCCTCTACTCATCATTTAACCTTGTATTGAAACCTCAGCTTTTCAAATTACTAAAATATTGCATCATTAAAGTGCTATAAAAACACTAATAACATATTACTATTCACATACTGTTAACACTAATATCCACTGTCCTTGATTCTCACATGGATTACTCAACCCTGCTCTGCTAAGAAGCAGGATTGATCAAAACTCTCTGATTCATAATGCATAATATTTTTTTTGCCAAAAGGAAGTCAACACTCAAGCTAACTGGCTGAAGTTGGCTAGCTAATTTAGCTAACGCTACTTCTAGACACAACCAAGAGAATACATCTTCACTCTCCATTCTACTCACTCGCAGGGCTGGTTAGGCTCTTTACATGTTTGTTAAAAACGTTGGTGACTAACTGTGCTGCTGGCAATAATTCAAATTACGTCATTTCCCTGACGTTTACTGACACCGGCCATATTCAACTCGCATTCGTAAATTCCTAAGTTTTCTGCACTCTGGTACATCCAAACCAGTGCTTTGAAATTCAAACAAAATAGCCTGAGCAACTTTACCAAGTACCCCATTTTACAATATCCATACTCAAAAATGCGGTAGATGCAATTACACTGATAGAACGCTAACTTCAATACGCTGATATATTGATTATATCTGGTTTTATGTGATTGTGCCGAGTCATAATTTCCTCCCTGAATTATTTTCTAAATCTTTCTAACGGTCTGTTTATGTCATGTTTGTCATTTATTATCATGTCTTGTCCCTGTGCTCCCCATTCTATTCGTTTCCCTCTGCTGGTCTTAGTAGGTTCTTTCCCTCTTTCTATCCCTCTCTCTCCCCCTCCCTCTCTCACTCTCTCGCTCTCTCTTCTCTCTATCGTTCCGTTCCTGCTCCCAGCTGTTCCTATTCCCCTAATCATCATTTAGTCTTCCCACACCTGTTCCCGATCCTTTCCCCTGATTAGAGTCCCTATTTATTCCTTTGTGTTCCGTTCCTGTCCCGTCGGTTCCTTGTTTAGTATTCACCATGCTGTGATTGCGTTTCGCCCTGTCCTGTCGTGTTTTTGCTGTGATTGTGTATCGCCCTGTCCTGTCGTGTTTTTTGCCTTCATCAGATGCTGCGTGTGAGCAGGTGTCTCTGTCAACTACGGCCTGCGCCTACCCGAAGCGACCTGCAGTCTGTGGCCGCTTCTCCAGTTATTCCCCTCTACAGACTAGAGGATTTCTGTTATTCCCTGTTTGGACTTAAATAAACTCTGTTTCTGTTAAGTCGCTTTTGGTCCTCTATCACCTGCATGACAGAAGGAACCGACCAAGGAATGGACCCAGCGACTTCAGACGCTCGTTACACTGCCGTCAAGATCCAAGGAGCCATGCTCGGCAGACACGAGCAGGAATTGTCTGCTGCTCGCCATGCCGTGGAGAACCTGGCCGCTCAGGTTTCCGACCTCTCTGGACAGTTCCAGAGTCTACGTCTCGTGCCACCTGTTACTTCCTGGCCTGCCGAGCCTCCAGAACCTAGGGTTAATAACCCACCTTGCTACTCCGGGCAGCCCACTGAGTGCCGCTCCTTTCTCACGCAGTGTGAGATTGTGTTCTCTCTCCAACCCAACACATACTCTAGAGAGAGAGCTCGGGTTGCTTACGTCATTTCACTCCTTACTGGCCGGGCTCGAGAATGGGGCACAGCTATCTGGGAGGCAAGGGCTGATTGCTCTAACAAGTTCCAGAACTTTAAAGAGGAGATGATTCGGGTTTTGACCGTTCAGTTTTTGGTAGGGAGGCTTCTAGGGCCCTGGCTTCCTTATGCCAAGGTGAACGGTCCATAACGGATTATTCTATTGAGTTTCGCACTCTTGCTGCCTCTAGTGAGTGGAACGAGCCGGCGCTGCTCGCTCGTTTTCTGGAGGGACTCCACGCAGTGGTTAAGGATGAGATTCTCTCCCGGGAGGTTCCTTCAGATGTGGACTCTTTGATTGCTCTCGCCATCCGCATAGAACGACGGGTAGATCTTCGTCACCGGGCTCGTGGAAGAGAGCTCGCATCAACGGTGTTTCCCTGCTCCGCATCGCAACCATCTCCCTCCTCTGGCTTTGAGACTGAGCCCATGCAGCTGGGAGGGATTCGCATCTCGACTAAGGAGAGGGAACGGAGGATCACCAACCGCCTGTGCCTCTATTGCGGAGTTGCTGGACATTTTGTTAATTCATGTCCAGTAAGAGGCCAGAGCCCATCAGTAAGCGGAGGGCTACTGGTGAGCGCTACTACTCAGGTCTCTTCATCTAGATCTTGTACTACTATGTCGGTCCATCTACGCTGGACCGGTTCGGGTGCTACATGCAGTGCCTTGATTGACTCTGGGGCTGAGGGTTGTTTCATGGACGAAGCATGGGTTCGGAAACATAACATTCCTTTCAGACCGTTAGACAAGCCTACGCCCATGTTTGCCTTAGATGGTAGTCATCTTCCCAGTATCAAATTTGAGACACTACCTTTAACTCTCACAGTATCTGGTAACCACAGTGAGACTATTTCTTTTTTGATTTTCCGTTCACCGTTTACACCTGTTGTTTTGGGTCATCCCTGGCTAGTATGTCATAATCCTTCTATTAATTGGTCTAGTAATTCTATCCTATCCTGGAACGTTTCTTGTCATGTGAAGTGTTTAATGTCTGCCATCCCTCCCGTTTCTTCTGTCCCTACTTCTCAGGAGGAACCTGGCGATTTGACAGGAGTGCCGGAGGAATATCATGATCTGCGCACGGTCTTCAGTCGGTCCCGAGCCAACTCCCTTCCTCCTCACCGGTCGTATGATTGTAGTATTGATCTCCTTCCGGGGACCACTCCTCCTCGAGGTAGACTATACTCTCTGTCGGCTCCCGAACGTAAGGCTCTCGAGGATTATTTGTCTGTGTCTCTTGACGCCGGTACCATAGTGCCTTCTTCTTCTCCGGCCGGGGGGGGGGGTTCTTTTTTGTTAAGAAGAAGGACGGTACTCTGCGCCCCTGCGTGGATTATCGAGGGCTGAATGACATAACGGTTAAGAATCGTTATCCGCTTCCCCCTTATGTCATCAGCCTTCGAGATTCTGCAGGGAGCCAGGTGCTTTACTAAGTTGGACCTTCGTAACGCTTACCATCTCGTGCGCATCAGAGAGGGGGACGAGTGGAAAACGGCGTTTAACACTCCGTTAGGGCATTTTGAGTACCGGGTTCTGCCGTTCGGTCTCGCCAATGCGCCAGCTGTTTTTCAGGCATTAGTTAATGATGTTCTGAGAGACATGCTGAACATTTTTGTTTTTGTCTATCTTGACGATATCCTGATTTTTTCTCCGTCACTCGAGATTCATGTTCAGCACGTTCGACGTGTTCTACAGCGCCTTTTAGAGAATTGTCTCTACGTAAAGGCTGAGAAGTGCTCTTTTCATGTCTCCTCCGTTACTTTTCTCGGTTCCGTTATTTCCGCTGAAGGCATTCAGATGGATTCCGCTAAGGTCCAAGCTGTCAGTGATTGGCCCGTTCCAAGGTCACGTGTCGAGTTGCAGCGCTTTTTAGGTTTCGCTAATTTCTATCGGCGTTTCATTCGTAATTTCGGTCAAGTTGCTGCCCCTCTCACAGCTCTTACTTCTGTCAAGACGTGTTTTAAGTGGTCCGGTTCCGCCCAGGGAGCTTTTGATCTTCTAAAAGAACGTTTTACGTCCGCTCCTATCCTCGTTACTCCTGACGTCACTAGACAATTCATTGTCGAGGTTGACGCTTCAGAGGTAGGCGTGGGAGCCATTCTATCCCAGCGCTTCCAGTCTGACGATAAGGTTCATCCTTGCGCTTATTTTTCTCATCGCCTGTCGCCATCTGAGCGCAACTATGATGTGGGTAACCGTGAACTGCTCGCCATCCGCTTAGCCCTAGGCGAATGGCGACAGTGGTTGGAGGGGGCGACCGTTCCTTTTGTCGTTTGGACAGACCATAAGAACCTTGAGTACATCCGTTCTGCCAAACGACTTAATGCCCGTCAAGCTCGTTGGGCGTTGTTTTTCGCTCGTTTCGAGTTTGTGATTTCTTACCGTCCGGGTAGCAAGAACACCAAGCCTGATGCCTTATCCCGTCTGTTTAGTTCTTCTGTGGCTTCTACTGATCCCGAGGGATTCTTCCTTATGGGCGTGTTGTCGGGTTAACAGTCTGGGGAATTGAAAGACAGGTTAAGCAAGCACTCACGCACACTGCGTCGCCGCGCGCTTGTCCTAGTAACCTCCTTTTCGTTCCTGTTTCCACTCGTCTGGCTGTTCTTCAGTGGGCTCACTCTGCCAAGTTAGCTGGTCATCCCGGTGTTCGAGGCACTCTTGCGTCTATTCGCCAGCGCTTTTGGTGGCCGACTCAGGAGCGTGACACGCGCCGTTTCGTGGCTGCTTGTTCGGACTGCGCGCAGACTAAGTCGGGTAACTCTCCTCCTGCCGGTCGTCTCAGACCGCTCCCCATTCCTTCTCAACCATGGTCTCACATCGCCTTAGACTTCATTACCGGTCTGCCTTTGTCTGCGGGGAAGACTGTGAGAGCCGCCAATAAACGCAGGATTAAGAGTCCAAGGTATTGTTGCGGCCAGAGAGTGTGGCTTTCCACTCGCAACCTTCCTCTTACGACAGCTTCTCGTAAGTTGACTCCGCGGTTCATTGGTCCGTTCCGTGTCTCCCAGGTCGTCAATCCTGTCGCTGTGCGACTGCTTCTTCCGCGACATCTTCGTCGCGTCCATCCTGTCTTCCATGTCTCCTGTGTTAAGCCCTTTCTTCGCACCCCCGTTCGTCTTCCTCCCCCTCCCGTCCTTGTCGAGAGCGCACCTATTTACAAGGTACATAAGATCATGGACATGCGTTCTCGGGGACGGGGTCACCAATACTTAGTGGATTGGGAGGGTTACGGTCCTGAGGAGAGGAGTTGGGTTCCGTCTCGGGACGTGCTGGACCGTTCACTCATCGATGATTTCCTCCGTTGCCGCCAGGATTCCTCCTCGAGTGCGCCAGGAGGCGCTCGGTGAGTGGGGGGTACTGTCATGTTTGTCATTTATTATCATGTCTTGTCCCTGTGCTCCCCATTCTATTCGTTTCCTCTGCTGGTCTTAGTAGGTTCTTTCCCTCTTTCTATCCCTCTCTCTCCCCCTCCCTCTCTCACTCTCTCGCTCTCTCTTCTCTCTATCGTTCCGTTCCTGCTCCCAGCTGTTCCTATTCCCCTAATCATCATTTAGTCTTCCCACACCTGTTCCCGATCCTTTCCCCTGATTAGAGTCCCTATTTATTCCTTTGTGTTCCGTTCCTGTCCCGTCGGTTCCTTGTTTAGTATTCACCATGCTGTGATTGCGTTTCGCCCTGTCCTGTCGTGTTTTTGCTGTGATTGTGTATCGCCCTGTCCTGTCGTGTTTTTTTGCCTTCATCAGATGCTGCGTGTGAGCAGGTGTCTCTGTCAACTACGGCCTGCGCCTACCCGAAGCGACCTGCAGTCTGTGGCCGCTTCTCCAGTTATTCCCCTCTACAGACTAGAGGATTTCTGTTATTCCCTGTTTGGACTTAAATAAACTCTGTTTCTGTTAAGTCGCTTTTGGGTCCTCTATCACCTGCATGACAGTTTAAGCCCTGGAAGGCTTGACCACACTCTATTCCTTCCTATTTATATCCACATTATTTTTCTTTCTCTGATTATTGTACTCGGTTTATTGGTTATTGCCCCTGTCTCTATGTTTTTATAATTGTTCTCCCTTTTTGAGTATATTCTTACTTCAAATGGCACGGTCTGACACATTGTCCTCCGGGTTCCCGTAGTGCCAGAAGACGTGTGTAAAAAGAGCCTCCGCAGTTTCCATGGCCGACGGGAGTCCAGGCAGAGGAAGGAGGCGACAAGCTTTGGAAAACCAATCCACAATGACGAGAACAGTGGTGTTCCCCTGGGAGGGTGGAAGGTCAGTGACAAAGTCCACCGAGAGGTGAGACCAGGGTTGTTGCGGAACCGTCAGGGGAAGAAGCTTTCCATAGGGGAGGTGTCTGGGTGTCTTAGACTGGGCACAACCAGGAAGTCCCTAGACAAGGTGGGCCACCAGTAGTTCTCAGTCAAGCAGGCAATGATACGGCCTATCCCAGGATGGCCCGACACAGGTGCCATGTGCGCCCAGGTAAGGAGGTGGTCCCGCACCCCCGTGTGCATGTAGGCGTGGTTCTCTGGGCACTGTAGAGTTGTGGTTTCCATACGCAGGGCCTGCCATATGTCGGCATCCACGTCCCACACCACTGGCACGATCATACGGAACGGAGGGATGATGTGGGTCTCCTCTCCCTACATCATAGAGGCAAGACAGGGAGTCCGCCTTCACGTTCTTCGAGCCTGGCCTATAAGAATGTGTAAATTGGAACCTGGCGAAGAATACAGCCCATCTGGCCTGTCTCGGGTTTAGTCTCTTCACTGTCCTGGTGGGGCTGCAGGTAGCCTAGTGGTTAGAGCATTGGACTAGTAACTGAAAGGGTGTAAGATCAAATCCCCGAGCTGACAAGGTAAAAATCTGTCGTTCTTCCCCTGAACAAGGCAGTTAACCCACTGTTCCTAGGCCATCATTGAAAATAAGAATTTGTCCTTAACTGACTTGCCTACTTAAATAAAGGTTAAATTTAAACAATAATAATGTACTCCAGGTTGCGGTGGTGCGTCCACATCAGGAAAGGGTGTTTGGACCCCTCCAGCCAGTGCCTCCACGCCTTCAGAGCCTTCATCGACCGCCAAGAGTTCCCAGACCCGTACGTCGTAGTTCCTCTGGGTGGGGCTCAGCTGCTTGAAGTAAAAGGCGCAGGGCCGCAGCTTTGGAGGCGTTTCCGGTGAAATGGGGCAGCACTGCCCCAACTCCTACTTCAGAGGCATCCACACCGACAATGAAGGGAAGTGAGGGGTCGGGATGTGCCAGCACGGGAGCAGTGATGAAGTGTGCCTTCAGTGTCCCGAATGCCATCTCCGCCTCTGCCAGCCAATGAAGCTGCTGGAGACCTCTCAGCAGGGAGGTAAGAGGTGCGACCACCGTGCTGAACCCCCGGAAGAACCTCCGGAAATAGTTGGCGAAACCCAGGAATCGCGGGACTGCTTTCATGGCGTTGGGGATGGGCCATGACCTGACTGCGCTGACACGTTGCTCCACCATCTCCACTCCCTTTGTGGATATGAGGTAGCCCTAAAAGGACACAGACTGCTGGAAAAACAACAAAAAATCTTGTTTAATAACTTCTTATGGATCATTGGGACGCTACTGTCCCACCTGGCCAACATCCGGTGAAATTGCAGAGCGCCAAATTCAAATGACAGAAATCGTAACATTAAACATTCATGAAAATACAAGTGGCATATAATTTAAAAGCATAACTTCTTGTTAAGCCAGCCGTGTTGTTAGATTTCAAAAAAGTACACCATGCGATTATCTGAGGACAGCGCCCCGCACACAAAAGCATTACATACATTTTCCAACCAAGCAGATGCGTCACAAAAGTCAGAAATAGCGATAAAATAAATAACTTACCTTTGAAGATCTTCATCTGGTTGCAATCACAAGGGTCCAAGCTACATACAAAATGGTCCTTTTGTTTGATAGTGTCCTTCTTTATATCCCAAAAAAAGTCCGTTTCAATGGCGCGCTTGACTCTGTAATCCACCGGTGTCCCTCGTTCAAAATGCATACAAAATTAATCCCGTAAATTACCAATAAACTTCTTCTAAACAAGTCATACAATGTTCCTAATCAATCCTCAGGTACCCTATTATGTAAATAAACGATACAATTTAAGACGGAGAATACCGGAGATCATTACCAAAGATAAATAGCGAAGTACGCACACTCACCGGAACGCGCTACAAACACTACAGCCAAAATGGGAGCCATAAATTCTATCTCATTTCTCAAAAAACAAGCCCCCGGACAGGGCCAAACAGGAAGGATATAACCCCACCCACTTTGCCAAAGCACAGCCCCCACACCACTAGAGGGAAATCTTCAACCACCAACTTACCATCCTGAGACAAGGCCGAGTATAGCCCACAAAGATCTCCAACACGGTACAACCCAAGGGGGGGAACCCAGACAGGCCGACCACAACAGTGAATCAACCCCCCAGGTGACGCATCCCCCCAGGGACGGCACGAGAGAGCCCCAGCAAGCCAGTGACTCAGCCCCGTAACAGGGTTAGAGGCAGAGAATCCCAGTGGAAAAGGGGAACCGGCCAGGCAGAGACAGCAAGGGCGGTTCGTTGCTCCAGAGCCTTTCCGTTCACCTTCCCACTCCTGGGCCAGACTACACTCAATCATATGACCCACTGAAGAGATGAGTCTTCAGTAAAGACTTAAAGGTTGAGACCGAGTTTGCGTCTCTGACATGGGTAGGCAGACCGTTCCATAAAAATGGAGCTCTATAGGAGAAAGCCCTGCCTCCAGCTGTTTGCTTAGAAATTCTAGGGACAATTAGGAGGCCTGCGTCTTGTGACCGTAGCGTACGTATAGGTATGTACGGCAGGACCAAATCAGAGAGGTAGGTAGGAGCAAGCCCATGTAATGCTTTGTAGGTTAGCAGTAAAACCTTGAAATCAGCCCTTGCTTTGACAGGAAGCCAGTGTAGAGAGGCTAGCACTGGAGTAATATGATCAAATTTTTTGGTTCTAGTCAGGATTCTAGCAGCCGTATTTAGCACTAACTGAAGTTTATTTAGTGCTTTATCCGGGTAGCCGGAAAATAGAGCATTGCAGTAGTCTAACCTAGAAGTGACAAAAGCATGGATTAATTTTTCTGCATCATTTTTGGACAGAACGTTTCTGATTTTTGCAATGTTACGTAGATGGAAAAAGCTGTCCTCGAAATGGTCTTGATATGTTCTTCAAAAGAGAGATCAGGGTCCAGAGTAACGCCGAGGTCCTTCACAGTTTTATTTGAGACGACTGTACAACCATTAAGATTAATTGTCAGATTCAACAGAAGATCTCTTTGTTTCTTGGGACCTAGAACAAGCATCTCTGTTTTGTCCGAGTTTAATAGTAGAAAGTTTGCAGCCATCCACTTCCTTATGTCTGAAACACATGCTTCTAGCGAGGGCAATTTTGGTGCTTCACCATGTTTCATTGAAATGTACAGCTGTGTGTCATCCGCATAGCAGTGAAAGTTTACATTATGTTTTCGAATAACATCCCCAAGAGGTAAAATATATAGTGAAAACAATAGTGGTCCTAAAACAGAACCTTGAGGAACACCGAAATGTACAGTTGATTTGTCAGAGGACAAACCATTCACAGAGACAAACTGATATCTTTCCGACAGATAAGACCTAAACCAGGCCAGAACATGTCCGTGTAGACCAATTTGGGTTTCCAATCTCTCCAAAAGAATGTGGTGATCGATGGTATCAAAAGCAGCACTAAGGTCTAGGAGCACGAGGACAGATGCAGAGCCTCGGTCCGATGCCATCAAAATGTCATTTACCACCTTCACAAGTGCCGTCTCAGTGCTATGATGGGGTCTAAAACCAGACTGAAGCATTTCGTATACATTGTTTGTCTTCAGGAAGGCAGTGAGTTGCTGCGCAACAGCCTTCTCTAAAATCTTTGAGAGGAATGGAAGATTCGATATAGGCCGATAGTTTTTATATTTTCTGGGTCAAGGTTTGGCTTTTTCAAGAGAGGCTTTATTACTGCCACTTTTAGTGAGTTTGGTACACATCCAGTGGATAGAGAGCCGTTTATTATGTTCAACATAGGAGGGCCAAGCACAGGAAGCAGCTCTTTCAGTAGTTTAGTTGGAATAGGGTCCAGTATACAGCTTGAAGGTTTAGAGGCCATGATTATTTTCATCATTGTGTCAAGAGATATAGTACTAAAACACTTGAGCGTCTCTCTTGATCCTAGGTCCTGGCAGAGTTGTGCAGACTCAGGACAACTGAGGTTTGGAGGAATACGCAGGTTTAAAGAGGAGTCCGTAATTTGCTTTCTAATAATCATAATCTTTTCCTCAAAGAAGTTCATGAATTTATCACTGCTAAAGTGCAAGTCATCCTCTCTTGGGGAATGCTGCTTTTTAGTTAGCTTTGCCACAGTATCAAAAGGAATTTCGGATTGTTCTTATTTTCCTCAATTAAGTTAGAAAAATAGGACGATCGAGCAGCAGTAAGGGCTCTTCGGTACTGCACGGTACCATCCTTCCAAGCTAGTCGGAAGACTTCCAGTTTGGTGTGGCGCCATTTCCGTTCCAATTTTCTGGAAGCTTGCTTCAGAGCTCGGGTATTTTCTGTGTACCATGGAGCTAGTTTCTTATGAGACATTTTTTTAGTTTTTAGGGGTGCAACTGCATCTAGGGTATTGCGCAAGGTTAAATTGAGATCCTCAGTTAGGTGGTTAATGGATTTTTGTCCTCTGGCGACCTTGGGTAGGCAGAGGGAGTCTGGAAGGGCATCAAGGAATCTTTGTGTTGTCTGTGAATTTATAGCACGACTTTTGATGTTCCTTGGTTGGGGTCTGAGCAGATTATTTGTTGCAATTGCAAACGTAATAAAATGGTGGTCTGATAGTCCAGGATTATGAGGAAAAACATTAAGATCCACAACATTTATTCCATGGGACAAAACTAGGTCCAGCGTATGACTGTGAGAGTGAGTGGGTCCAGAGACATGTTGGACAAAACCCACTGAGTCGATGATGGCTCCAAAAGCCTTTTGGAGTGGGTCTGTGGACTTTTCCATGTGAATATTAAAGTCACCAAAGATTAGAATATTATCTGCAATGACTACAAGGTCTGATAGGAATTCAGGGAACTCAGTGAGAAACGCTGTATATGGCCCAGGAGGCCTGTAAACAGTAGCTATAAAAAGTGATTGAGTAGGCTGCATAGATTTCATGACTAGAAGCTCAAAAGACGAAAACGTCATTTTTTTTTTTTGTAAATTGAAATTTGCTATCGTAAATGTTAGCAACACCTCCGCCTTGCGGGATGCACGGGGGATATGGTCACTAGTGTAGCCAGGAGGTGAGGCCTCATTTAACACAGTAAATTCATCAGGCTTAAGCCATGTTTCAGTCAGGCCAATCACATCAAGATTATGATCAGTGATTAGTTCATTGACTATAATTGCCTTTGAAGTAAGGGATCTAACATTAAGTAGCCCTATTTTGAGATGTGAGGTATCATGATCTCTTTCAGTAATGACAGGAATGGAGGTGGTCTTTATCCTAGTGAGATTGCTAAGGCGAACACCGCCATGTTTAGTTTTGCCCAACCCAGGTCGAGGCACAGACACGGTCTCAATGGTGATAGCTGAGCTGACTACACTAACTATGCTAGTGGCAGACTCCACTATGCTGGCAGGCTGGCTAATAGCCTGCTGCCTGGCCTGCACCCTATTTCATTGTGGAGCTAGAGGAGTTAGAGCCCTGTCTATGTTGGCAGATAAGATGAGAGCACCCCTCCAGCTAGGATGGAGTCCGTCACTCCTCAGCAGGTCAGGCTTGGTCCTGTTTGTGGGCGAGTCCCAGAAAGAGGGCCAATTATCTACAAATTCTATCTTTTGGGAGGGGCAGAAAACAGTTTTCAACCAGCGATTGAGTTGTGAGACTCTGCTGTAGAGCTCATCACTCCCCCTAACTGGGAGGGGGCCAGAGACAATTACTCGATGCCGACACATCTTTCTAGCTGATATGCACGCAGAAGCTATGTTGCGCTTGGTGATCTCTGACTGTTTCATCCTAACATCATTGGTGCCGACGTGGATAACAATATCTCTATACTCTCTACACTCGCCAGTTTTAGCTTTAGCCAGCACCATCTTCAGATTAGCCTTAACGTCGGTAGCCCTGCCCCGGGTAAACAGTGTATGATCGCTGGATGATTCGCTTTAAGTCTAATACTGCGGGTAATGGAGTCGCCAATGACTAGAGTTTTCAATTTGTCAGAGCTAATGGTGGGAAGCTTCGGCGTCTCAGACCCCGTAACGGGAGGAGTAGAGACCAGAGAAGACTCGGCCTCTGACACCAACCCGCTGCTTAATGGGGAGAACCGGTTGAAAGTTTCTGTCTGCTGAATGAGCGACACCGGTTGAGCGTTCCTACAGCATTTCCTTCCAGAAACCGTGAGAAAGTTGTCCGGCTGCGGGGACTGTGCCAGGGGATTTATACTACTATCTGTACTTACTGGTGGCACAGACGCTGTTTCATCCTTTCCTACACTGAAATTACCCTTGCCTAACGATTGCGTCTGAAGCTGGGCTTGCAGTACAGCTATCCTCGCCGTAAGGCGAGCACAGCGGCTGCAATTAGAAGGCATCATGTTAATGTTACTACTTAGCTTCGGCTGTTGGAGGTCCTGACGAATCGTGTCCAGATAAAGCGTCCGGAGTGAAAAAGTTGAGGAAAAAATAAATATATGAACGGTAATTAAAAAGTGAAACCCGTAAAGTTGTCAGGTAGCAAAATAGGTTGGCAACAAAACGCACAGCAATTTGAAAACAAGCCTGCAAGTTGCGACCGGAAATGACGTCTCAGAAGAGAACAATGACGTCTCCCATCTTTCTTCTTAACAAATAAATACGATTGAGGAGGCTGGTGACGGGGGGCGGATAAAACCCTGCTGGAGGCTGTCCTGTACGTAGATCTCCATGGCCTCGGTCTCCGCATAGGAGAGATGTCCTCTCGGAAGGGCTGCGTCAGACAGCAGGTCAATGGCACAGTCCCAGGGGCGATGAGGAGGCAGGTGTGTAGACTGGGTCTTAGAGAAAACCCAGTGCAGATCCTGGAATTTCTCCGGTAATTCTACTTAAGGGGCGTGGTCCGGACTTTCCACCATAGTGGTGTTGACTGACATCACAATAGACCTCTGACACTCCTGCGACCAACCCAGCAGTCTCCTCTCGGACCAGGAAATAACAGGGTTATGCCAACTCAACCAAGGGAGACTTAAAACAACGGGGTGCGTGGGGGTGTCTATAATCAAAAAGGTGATCTGTTCTGAATGAGTGTCATAGGTCAGCAGAGAAACGGGAACAGTGATGTGATGTATGAGCCCTGTCCCTATTGGACAATTATCCAAAGCTCGAACCGGAATGGGTGACTGTAGGGGAACCAAAGGAAAGCGTAATGCAGTAACATGTAGCACCGAAAACCCAAAATAAAACAGAGCATAGGACCAATGGACCTAGGACAATGATCGACAAGGACAATGGAGAAAAGAGGGCACATATATACACATACTAATCAGAGGGAATGGGAACCAGGTGTGTGTAATCAGACAAGACGGTCCGAGGTTGGTGGTAATGAAACAGTTCAGTGACCCCTCGACCTTCGGAGCTGGTGAACAGAATGAGCAGCAGTACCAGGGGGATCCGTGACAATATAGTTTCCTTAACTGATGTTACTTTGAAAAAGTAGTTCACTACATTCAAACTGCTTTATGAACAAGTATCATATCTAAATCTGAAATGTCAAGAACAGATCACTATGGAGTCAGATGTTAGTAGAATTACTCATTTAGCCTATTAAACACAAAAACTGTTTCAAGTGACAATTAGGCAAGTCTGATGCCAAAAAATAAAGGACATTTTTGCCTATTTCAGCCAATAGTGTGTATGTCCAGTAGTTAGCTATACCGTTAAATGGCAAAAAATAAGAAATTACTGAAAACACTACCAACATTTTAATTTAGTTCAACTACCCCCAAGCTACTGCAAAATGTAGTTGAATTATTAGTTGAACTACATGCAGTTCACTACTCCTCAACACTGGTCCCTCATTTACTTTGGCAGTTATCTATAGATTGATTACAACAGTGCTCTGAGTTCCCTACTGGGATCAAGTCCTTCTGCTACTTATTCTGCAACCATTGAAACATGACTGTTGCTTGGCACAAGAATGATGCCATTAATTATACACTCAATTGTACATTTCAACAGTCAGTCGAATTAAAAATGAAGTGATATGAACATCACAGAATGTATGAATACAGTAGAGAATTAATTTAACTGAATCTGGACATCTCTGTAGATGGATTTCTGAAAAGAGTAGAGGGGACTATTTCAAACACACAGAGGAACAGTCCTCTCCATCAAATTGGCTGTGCAGCAGGTACCACATGCTGCACAGCTGGGTAGCACAATTTGTGGGTTTGACGGTTTGTTAATATTCACAGACATGCAAAGTGTGAGATTGCTTTTTGGGCTGAGAGTGAGAGAGATCAAGTGTATTGGTGAAAACCCATTTATCAGAACCAGCTTGTCTGCTGCTCTGCAGATGTAGGCCGATCCATCTCCATTTGCCTTATCTTAAAGCCAATTTCTCCAGCAAAGAATCGCCTGAATTCCTTTTGGCACCATAAATTCCAAACAGCAGGTAGTGAGGTGCATATCCCGCACCGTGTTGTTGTATTCCTGCATCACTTCCTGCAGGTGGTCATGCCAGTGTCGTCTCCAAGGATCCACTCCAATTCGCATATTGCCCCAACAGATCCACAGATGACGCAATCTCTATTGCACTCCACACTGCCCTCTCGTACCTGTACAAGAAGAGCACTTACGTGAGAATGCTGATAGTTAACTACAGCTCAGCATTTAACACCATAATGCCCTCCAAGGTCATCATTAAGCTCAAGACCTTGGGACTGAATACCTCCCTCTGCAACTGTATCCAGGACTTCCTGATGGGCCGCCCCCAGGTAGGGCTGGGCGATATGGCCAAAATATCATATCACGGTATCTACATTTTTAAAAACGGTTTGACAGTATTTTATGTTTTTGAATAATAAAAGTTAAAAGTATGCTTTATGAGTAGTGCGTGACCCAAGGGTGGCAACACATACATTCTAAGTTATTTCAATGGGTCTTTTTCCATTCTGATGGTTTTATACTGTTAAATTCAACTTCAACAAGAAAATATTTTCAGCATTTACATTCATTTCTGCACTCATTTGAGATCATTTCCACACGTAGGGCTGCATGATATGGGCAAACAATCTAGGCCTCATATTTATATTGGAATCATTTATATTGGAATCATGGAAATATTTAAATTTAAATTCTATAGTTAGAATATAATAGTGGGCACTTTAAATAGAGTGTTTGACATGACAACAACTTAAAATGCCAGGGAGGAGTTATTGTTACAGGGTAGGAACTGAAGTGTTGACAAGTGTTTCCTATAATCTTGATAAAACAGCATCGGTTGTCATCAACATTATTGCATGTGCAGCATTGACCATGCAGAGACTGAACGCAAGTGTCTCGTGCTCGAGGAACAACAAATGTGCTCCTTGAGTGACAGGAACCGGGGCTAGTTCTGTGTAGAAAGCGGCATTGAGAGCGATATCGGAGAGAGATGACTCAGGTAGAGAAGTAAACTATAAAAATGGTCGTTACACATGGTGTATCACATTTAACAAACCAAACATTCAAATACTGTTATAGAAGGTAAAGTAAAAACACAAACCGGTCGTGCATCAATACAGCTACAGTGGGGCAAAAAAGTATTTAGTCAGCCACCAATTGTGCAAGTTCTCCCACTTAAAAAGATGAGAGAGGCCTGTAATTTTCATCATAGTTACACTTCAACTATGACAAACAAAATGAGAAGGAAAAAAAATCCAGAAAATCACATTGTAGGATTTTTTATGAATTTATTTGCAAATGATGGTGGAAAATAAGTATTTGGTCACCTACAAACAAGCAAGATTTGACTGTATATCGTAAAATATGTTATACCGCCCAGCCCTACCCACAGGTGGTGAGGGTAGGAAACACCACATCCACCACGTTGACCCTCAACACGGGGGCCCCTCAGGGGTGTGTTCTTAGCTCCCTCCTGTACTCCCTTATCCCTAACTACTACTTGCCCACACACAACTCCAACACCATTATAAAGTTTGCTGACGACACAACAGTGGTCGGCCTGATAACTGACGATGATGAGACAGCCTATAGGGAGGAAGTCAATGACCTGGCAGTCTGGTGCCAGGACAATAACCTCTCCCTTAACGTTGGCAAGACAAAAGAGCTGATTGTGGACTACAGGAAACGGAGATGCGAGCACGCCCCCAATCCACATCAACGGGCTATAGTGGAGTGGAGTCGGGATCTTCAAGTTCCTCGGTGTCCACATCACATCAATTAACATGGCCCACACACAACTTCTACCCCTAAACCAAAGCTGTATGTCTATATCCAGGAAAACCAAAGTCCCGAAAGCTGGGCCTAAAATAGTATATAAAAGATTAAACAAAAGATTTTGCTGTGACTCTTATGTGGATGCTGTTAAAAATATTTATTGTTCTGATGTGATTAATAAGGGGCATCCTGATGCTGCACCTGATGAAATTGATTCTTCCAATTACTGAGAAACATGCACCTGTTAGGAAACTGACTGTTAGAACTGTTAAGGCTCCATGGATTGATGAGGAATTGAAAAACTGTGTGGTTGAAAGAGGTGAGGCAAAAGTCGTGGCTAATAAGTCTGGCTGCACATCTGACTGGCTGACTCTGGCCTGCTCGCCTCCCTACCACTGAGGAAGTACAGCTCCCGCTCAGCCCAGTCAAAACTGTTCGCTGCTCTAGCCCCCCCAATGGTGGAACAAACTCCCTCACGACGCCAGGACAGCGGAGTCAATCACCACCTTCCGGAGACACCTGAAACCCCACCTCTTTAAGGAATACCTAGGATAGGATAAGTAATCCCTCTCACCCCACCACCCCCCCTAAGTTTTAGATGCACTATTGTTAAGTGACTGTCCCACTGGATGTCATAAGGTGAATGCACCAATTTGTAAGTCGCTCTGGATAAGAGCGTCTGCTAAATGACTTAAATGTAATGTAATGTAAATGTAATGAAGTATTGCCTGTTCTATGTATGGGCTATGACCGGCTGAGACTGAGGGAATTTCCCTCTCTTACTCACAGTGTTTTACCACTGATACTACTTCACTTGCTCATAAATACTTAAAAGCCTTCAGTACTCCAGGTTTCATGATTTCCCCAAAATTAAATTTCTGAGCTTCGAGTAATCCATCATGGCCAATTGCAATGCTTCCAAACAGGGTTTCTCTTTACCATTTTATTACATTAATACCTTTCCTCCTTGCTGGAAGGATCACTTTAAATTAATTATGAAACCATACACATTAAATTAGCCTTTTTAATCCAGAACCTAACACCAGTGTTTCCTAGAAAAAAGTGCTGTGTTAGTGTGCTACCCTTTCAAATAGCTGTGGCAGACAATAAATGCAGCCTGGTCTCAGTAGACGTAACATAGTCAACATCAATCCGGGACACTGAAATTAGTATGATATGTTATGTTTGGTATGGTTACATAAGACTGAAGGTTACTTAAGGCAAAAACGAAAGTTGAGTGTTTGGTCGGGGTGGATGGATGGATGTATTAACGTGAACATCTAGCAACCCAAAGGCTGCATGCTCTAATCTCATCATGGACAACTTTAGTGTTTTAGCCAATTTGCAAATTTGCAATTGCTTGCTACTTTTTAGCTACTTAGCATGTTAGCTAACCCTTCCCCTAACCCTAACTCCTAACCCTAACCTTAACCCTAACCCCTAGTGTAGCTAATATTAGCCACCCAGCAATAGCCACCTAGCCATGTAGCTAACGTTAGCCACAACGAATTGGTGTACGTAACATATTGTACGGATTTCAATTCATAACATATCATACGTAATGAATGATAGACATCCACAAATTAATACATACCATACGAAACTTAACATTTCATACTAATTGGAATGTCCCCGATATACATTTACTATGTTACGTCTACACTTGAGTCCAGGTTGATAAATGGAGTAGATATGTGTTACACATGTAAACATATTGTTTGTTTGGCTATTTACCACTGAACAAGTTTCAAATGTTATTAGTCGTATGTACAGGATACACATGTTATAGCCCGTCCAACTAAATTCTTACTTGCAGGTTTCTTCTCTACAATGCAACCACAATAAGAATAATACAAGATACGAATACGAACATAAAGTAAATGGTTCAGTAGAATATTATATTTTTTATTGCATAAGTATAAAACAGGGAGGCAAATTTTATAGTCCAATAATTACACATGTTTTCGGGGAGGGCGGATTGGGGGCATGTGTTTAAATTGTGCAGAACTTAGCAATAATAATACAAGTCTGGTTGCAGCAGTTGTAATGTGTGTGTAGCATGTTTACCATGTGTGTGTGCATGTGTGTGCGCTTGAGTGAGTGCATGTGTGTTAAGGTGCGGACAGGCAGTGCAGGTGGTCAGTCCAGTTCAAGCGTTCAGCAGTCTGATGGCTGGTAAATAAAAACTGTTTCTGAGCCTGTTGGCATCAGACCTCATTCTGCGATACTGTCTGCTCGACGGTAAAGGGAATGACCAGCTCATGGGTGGGGTCCTTGATGATGCTTCGGGCCTTCCTCAGGCAATGTTTTGAGTAGATGTCCTGGATGAGTGGGAGCACGGTCCCAGTGATGTACTGGGCCATCTTCACCTGGGCCTGGAAATTTCCATACCAGACCGTGATGCAACCCGGTCAGGACGCTTTCGATGGTGCAGCGGTAGTATTTGGAGAGGACCCGGGGTAGTATGCCAAATTTCTTTAGCTGCCTTAGGAAGTAGACGCTGTTGCACCCTCTTGACGAGAGTGGTGGTGTTGTTGGTCCATGATAAGTCCTCGGTGATGTGACTCTCTACTGCAGTCCAGTTGATGTGGTTCGGGGTGTGTTCCCTCCTCTACTTCCAGTAGTCAACAATCAACTCCTTTATTTTGCTGATGTTGAGGAAGAGGTTGTTGTCCTGGCACTACATTGCCAGTTCACTTACCTCCTCCCTATAGGCTGACTTGTCCTTGTTGGTTATCAGTCCTACAACCATTATGTTGTCAGCAAACTTGAGGATGGAGTTGATGGAGGGTCGTGCAAAGGAACACAGTCGTAGGTGAACAGGGAGTTCAGCAGAGGGCTGAGGACACACCCCTGAGGGTCCCCTGTGTTAAGAGGCAGTGTGGAGGAGTTGTTGTTGCCAATCCTCAAAGCCTGTGGTCTGCCCATCAGGAAGTCCAGAATCCAGTTGCAGAAATTGGTGTCCAGACCTAGGGCTCTGAGCTTGTTGTCAGGCTTGAAGGGAACAATAGTGTTAAATGCTGAACTGTAGTCAATGAACAACATTCTCACATAGGTGTTCTCTGTTCATCTAGGGTTTTTGGTTGGGGTACAGAATGTCTGTATTGTTATTGTGGGTACAACATCAACACATTTCCTACTGATACCTGTGACTGACAATGTATATTCCTCAATATGTGATGGATGGGTCCTGATTGAAACATATTTCAATCAGTATTCTCAAAATAGTCTTGCAGCATTGAGTCACACATGTAACGTGGGATACTGTCCCTACTGGCCAATTAATGTATTTTCTGCTATCACATAGAAGCCTCCTTTAATTCCCTGTTACCTCCAGTGTTGAGCTCCTAATCTGTTGGCATGGCTTGGATCAGAGTGACAGGCAGTGGTGCAGTGGGTAGCAGCGTGTGCCAGTTAGCCCCTGGGAGTGCTCATTGACACAGCATGGCCCTGCTCCAGCCCCCAGCCCCCTCTGCTGATCTTGGCACCAGGTGGACAGGATATCCAGTCCTCCACCGGAGGTCCAGCTGTAACCGCAAACTGGCTCATCTCACTGGGCCTCTCTCACTCTCTTGCTCTGGCTCCCCTTCCCCCTCTCTCTTTTCTCTCTCTACCCCTCTCTGCACAGCCCCAGTGCCTTCCAAAATAACTGCCTCTCTGTCTGTTTGTCTGTTCTGTCCTGAAGCCTGGAAGTAGAATCTTTCTTCTTCTCTTGTGCTAATAGACTGACATTGGCAATGGGATTTCTTCACTCGGGGACAGGTGACAATGACAAAGTGCTGTTTTTCAGAGGACATGCATCTTTCACTGTCTGCCCCTAAGAAGCTCTCTCACTAGAAATATCAGAGTAGTTTTGTCTGTGTAAAATACAGAGTAGAGACAGGGAGGGAAAGCCCTGTCTGCCTCGCACAGATCTGCCATTATTTATTGACCATAAATCTCTGGGAGCCTGTCTCCGGCCTAGCGTCTGGTAGGAGGGACCCAGAGTAGAGGATGGATTTAAGGTAGACACAATGTATCCAGACAAAGGCCTAACTCACCTGGGAAATGCCACTCTTATCTGCACACTGATGGGAAAGCATGGCCGTTTAGATTTTAGAGGGAGGGGGGATCACTGGAACCTACTGTCAGATCACTGGGGAATGGATGGCAGTGTGCATGAATGACTGACATATGGGTCATGAGATGTAAAGGTTATATTACGGATCCGACCCACACCCTGTTACCACCTACTCCATCCCTGTCAGAAGAGAGAGAAAAAGAAAAACCCAGAAGTGAAAGAATATTGTCATTGAAATCAGATGAAGCCATCATCATCCTGGAGGCAATCATATTTTTGGCTGTGAATCAGGAGAGATAAGGAGGAGGTCTGTGGCCTCCAGATGGTGTGGATACAGCCCCACTGAAGCCCTCTGAGAGCCACAAGATGAGGTCACACAGCCAGCATGAAGGTGGCTGGAACACAACACAACAGTCTGCTCCCAGAGGGATGAGGCACACTGATCACAGAGATCTGGTTTGGAAATATCTTTATATCTCTAATTAAAGAGATCATAAAAAGTTTGAGTTCTATGGCTTCAACATACTGCTCAGCTCTCAAAACTGCCAAATACATCTTGTTTGTGAAGCTGAGTAAATATGGCCATGTGGTGAGTGGTGCCACAAGGCAAACACAAGCGCTGTGTGATTCTAGAGCACTAATTCTTCACACTGTTGTTTGAGTTTAGATTAAACTTTAGTTGGTCAATTCAACAAATGCTCAGACAAACATTGTCACAAATCAGTAGTATGTGTGTGTGGATGTGTAATATTGTGGTATTTGTGCCTGATTGGAACTGTGTCCTATGGTGTCTCAGAGTATAACACCAAGTATAAAGCACTTCTCAACGACTCTGTACTGTACTGTCTGTCATAGAGCAGAGGTAGGCAACTAGATTCAGCCTCTGGCTGATTCTTTTTGTAATGTTTGTTAAAGAAAAAACATACATAGACAAAAACAATAGTCCACTTAACATTTGCATACATTTCCACATATATTAATGAAGTCACAGGTGCTCAGACCCACATGTTCCCACCGTATCCACACCCAGTGTTGTTTGTAATGCTTGTAAGTCTCTGCCCCATAGGACTTCATATTGTGTCATGTTGTTTCTGTCTGTAGACAGATTTTTTTTTCAATATTTAAATCATGTCGAAGCAGATGGTTAGAAGGGCAGAACATAATTATAATTTGAACACTGCAAATTGACTACAACAAAGCCCAATAAGAGATTGCATTTGAAACTAGCAATAATTTCATATCTTGATTACGTTGAGGCATGATCACAGATGTCGTTTTTTAATGAGTGGGAACACTTGAACAGACTTCCTAAATTAAACACATTTTTTGCTGAATTCCTGACAAAAAAAACAACAAAAAAATGTTTGTTTTTTTTAAACTAAAAACTTTGAGGGAGCAAAGAAAATCACTTGCAATCTGGTTTTGGCCCACGGGCCTCCTGTTGGCGGCACCTGACGTAGAGGTTTGAAAGAGAACTAATACATTTGAATACATGTCCTTCTCTGATTTGCATTTAATGACATTCTCGTTTGTCTCTGCATTCCACCCCCTCCTCTCTGTCTCTCTGGTGTCAGGTCTAACTGGCTGAAGCCGTGCTGTGGGCGGAGGGCAGCCCCGTGGCAGGTGTGTCTGCTGAGCGCTGGCTTTAACTGTTTCGTGGTGGCCTGTGTCATCCTGGTGGTGGTGCTGCTGTGTCTGGAGCTGCTCATCGACACCAAGCTCCTGCAGTGTGAGTGACCCTGGAACTGTCTCTGTATTAGAACATGGATCTTCTGGACTTGGAATTTAAAAGGGCTAACTTGAGATAAACCTCTGCAACTTAAACTGTCACAAAGATTGTGATGGAAGATACACAAAATGTGATTTGACCCCTATTGAAGTTAAGACATACAAAACAGCTGTGGTATAGTATGTTGGAATATACTGTACAATAATGCACATCTGCTGTTATGGATGTAGATAATATACTGTTTGATAATGCAGTGGCAGTGACAGGTCCAGGACCTGGGGCTGTGATCTCTCCTCTCTATAAAAACAGTATAATGCAGTGACAGGTCCATGACCTGGGGCAGTGATCTCTCCTCTCTATAAAAACAGTATAATGCAGTGACAGGTCCATGACCTGGGGCTGTGATCTCTCCTCTCTATAAAAACAGTATAATGCAGTGACAGGTCCATGACCTGGGGCTGTGATCTCTCCTCTCTATAAAAACAGTATAATGCAGTGACAGGTCCATGACCTGGGGCTGTGATCTCTCCTCTCTATAAAAACAGTATAATGCAGTGACAGGTCCATGACCTGGGGCTGTGATCTCTCCTCTCTATAAAAACAGTATAATGCAGTGACAGGTCCAGGACCTGGGGCAGTGATCTCTCCTCTCTATAAAAACAGTATAATGCAGTGACAGGTCCATGACCTGGGGCTGTGATCTCTCCTCTCTATAAAAACAGTATAATGCAGTGACAGGTCCAGGACCTGGGGCTGTGATCTCTCCTCTCTATAAAAACAGTATAATGCAGTGACAGGTCCAGGAGCTGGGGCTGTGATCTCTCCTCTCTATAAAAACAGTATAATGCAATGACAGGTCCAGGACCTGGGGCTGTGATCTCTCCTCTCTGTGATATCAGCCTCATTAGTAAGCACAGTGTCAGGTGGTCTAATGCCACTGTGACCCATCTCACATGGAGATGACCTCATCTGCATCCTCTGGCTCTGGGGAGGGAGGTGTCCTCATCTATCATGGGGATAAGGTCAGGAGTCATCACCTCTATGGTGTCACAAGCTCTATGAAGGATGATACTGTAGGGCCTCCATCATGTCAATGTGGATGTATTTTAATGCATTCAAGTCTTTACAAGTCCCTGGAGGCAGATTTAAGAGACGGGACAGTTGGGAGGGAAGGATAAATGAATGGGGTGATTAAGGTTGTCTGTCTGCTGGGTGAATGTACGGAGAGAGGGAGGGATGGAGGAAAATGAATGGACTGATGGACAGATCAGTAAACACAGCAAACAAAGACAGATGGGAAGGGAGGTGGCATGTGAAGAGGAAGAGGAATGCTGTAGTTGACAGCCAAATGCAGTATGATGCTGGCCACAATTAGGCGGATGAATAGACAGGCATTCAGACAAACCTGTGCATATGCGTGTGCGTGTGAATGTATGTGTCCTTGCCTGTATGTCTGTGATTGTGTGTCCGTCTCCAGTATTTAACAAAGTATCTGAACCTCTAAATTAATCTCTAAATGTTGTCTATTCTGTGCTGTCTTCATAGTTAACAACGCGTTGCTGTTTGCCAGCATTATCCACTGGATCAACCTGGTCATTCTGTCTGTGTTCTTCACTGAGGTGAGCCCCTCTCCCTTCTCTCTCCCCCACTGAATCAGCCTGGTCATTCTGTCTGTGTTCTTCACTGAGGTGAGTCATTCTGTCCTTCCTGAGCCCCTCCCTTCTCTCCCCCACTGGATCAGCCTGGTCATTCTGTCTGTGTTCTTTGCTGAGGTGAGCCCCTCTCCCTTCTCTCTCCCCCACTGGATCAGCCTGGTCATTCTGTCTGTGTTCTTCGCTGAGGTGAGCCCCTCTCCCTTCTCTCTCCCCCACTGGATTAGCCTGGTCATTCTGTCTG
The DNA here is from genome assembly GCF_021184085.1 of Oncorhynchus gorbuscha. Taxonomy (NCBI): domain Eukaryota; kingdom Metazoa; phylum Chordata; class Actinopteri; order Salmoniformes; family Salmonidae; genus Oncorhynchus; species Oncorhynchus gorbuscha. The sequence goes on from NC_060174.1 coordinate 33,013,904, forward strand.
TGTTCTTCACTGAGGTGAGCCCCTCTCCCTTCTCTCTCCCCCACTGGATCAGCCTGGTCATTCTGTCTGTGTTCTTCGCTGAGGTGAGCCCCTCTCCCTTCTCTCTCCCCCACTGTGGCCGCAGGCTCACTTACAGCTGATGCAGCCAAGGGTTGATTTAATGCTATAGTCTGCAGTATGAGACAAAGGTGAGCTCGAGAGGTGCAGTGGTGTATCCTGATTACAACACCCTATTAACGCCTGCCCTTTCCCCCATCAACACATTATCGACTTCTTCGGGTTTCGTGAGATCCAGCAAGGTCTAAGCAAGTAATTTATTCATTAAAGAAACAAAAAGGGAACAGCTAACTTCCAGTAATTCTACACATTTTGCCAATGGACAGGAGAAAAATCAGTCAAATGTAAGAACAGTAGCTATTTATTTTGCTCCTCATGTTTGTTCACTGCATTACAGCCTCCTCTCTTTCACCCATTCCAATACAATTTGCCCTTCACATCTTGCTATGAGTGTTGGTTCCTCTTGATATATTGTGTCAATCCTCAACACAATCATTTTATGTCAAATGCAGATAGAGCTTTTCCGCTGCACCGTAGATTTGAACTAACATTAGAGACTCAGGTAAATCGTATTGATTACCGTTTCCTCAGACATAGCAGCACTTATCTTAGTTATTCTCTGTTCATCAGTCTGCTGCTCCATTTGGTCGAGAGATGTGTTTTAGTTATCAATGAAAGCTAACCTTTCATGTAACTATTGGATGTGGCAGGGCAGCTTCATCTCAGGTGAAACCCTGAATCTGTGAAAAGAAGAGAAAAAGAAGAGAAACATGGAAAAATCGAGGAAAAGAAAGGAGAGTAGTGCAGTAGCTTTCTGCAGCCCCTGCTGAGTCAGCTCCAGCTAGTGCAGGGTGCTGTGTGCATCTCTAATTGTTTGGATGAAATCCGACCGCTGTGGTAATGAACTGGATTAATATAATGCCATTGATGAATTACCTGTGGATAGATGAAAGAAAACTGAATCACAACTGCAATTCACTTTTTCTGAGACATTAACGTTTTTAGGGGGATGTTTACATCTAAAGGATTAAATGAATTATATCGCTATGGTTCTCTCCGTCTCCCTGTTTTCCCTACCTCTCCCTCCCCCTCTTTCTTTCCCTCCCTCTCTCAGACGGTGTTCAGGATTGTGGTGCTGGGGATCTGGGATTACATTGAGAACAAAGTGGAGGTAAGCTCCCTGGAGGGCCATTAGTCCTGAGGTGGGGCTCTGAACACCCCACCACTTCCACTGCAATGTCATTCTCCCAATGTCAGACCTCAGCCTGGAAACCACCCACAGACCTGGAGGAACGAACTGTACTGGAACACTCACTGACACTGGGAGATGTTCATGTTTTTTCATTCACATATTTAAAAAAAAGGATGTCTCCATTGTCTGCTTGCTAATTGTAACGGTTGTCTTGGGTGGAAAAGGAGAGGACCTTAGTTGGTTAGTGTTCATCTTAATTTCGTAATAATCAAAAACTGAACACTTCAGATTACAAAACAACAAAAGTGACAACCGAAACAGTTCTATCTGGTGCAGACAAACAAAGACTGAAAACAACCACCCACAAACCCCAACAGAAAACAGGCTACCTAAATATGGTTCTCAATTACTAACACCTGCCTCTGATTGAGAACCATATCAGGCCAAACAAGAAACCCAACCTAGAAACCCAAAAAATAGAATTACCCACCCAACTCACGTCCTGACCAACTAAAACAAAGAAATAACACAAGAACTAGGGTCAGAACGTGACAGTACCCCCCCCCCAAGGTGCGGACTCCGGCCGCAAAACCTGAACCTATAGGGGAGGGTCTGGGTGGGCATCTGTCCCCGGTGGCGGCTCTGGCGCTGGACGTGGACCCCACTCCACCATAGTCTTAGTCCGCTTCTGTGGACTCCTAGGAACGGCGACGCCGACTATGGCCTGGGAACCCTAATAAATGGGCCCACAGGACTGAGGGACACCTCTGGACTGAAGGACGCTTCTGGACTGAAGGACGACTCTGGACTGAACAAACTCCTCCGGACTGAGGGGCAGCTCAGGACTGAGGGGCAGCTCAGGACTGAGGGGCAGCTCAGGACTGAGGGGCAGCTCCGGACTGAGGGGCAGCTCCGGACTGAAGGGCACCTCCAGCTGACTGGCGGCTCTGGCAGCTCCTGGCTGGCTGGCGGCTCTGGCAGCTCCTGGCTGGCTGACGGCTCTGGCAGCTCCTGGCTGGCTGGCGGCTCTGGCAGCTCCTGGCTGGCGGCTCTGGCAGCTCCTGGCTGGCTGGCGGCTCTGGCGGCTCAGGACAGACAGGAGACTCTGGCGGCTCAGGACAGACGGGAGACTCTGGCGGCTCAGGACAGACGGGAGACTCTGGAGGCTCAGGAAAGACGGGAGACTCTGGCGGCTCTGGACAGACAAGGCGCACTGTAGGCCTGGTGCGTGGTGCCAGCACTGGTGGTACCGAGCTGCGGACACGCACCTCAGGGTGAGTGCGGGGAGCAGGAACAGGGCATATTGGACTCTGGAGGCGCACAGTAGGCCTGGTGCGTGGTGCCGGAACTGGTGGTACCGGACTGGGAACACGCACCTCTGGAGGAGTGCGGGGAGCAGGAACAGAACACCCCGGGTTGTGAAGGTACTCTGGAGACCTGGTGTGTATAGCCGGCATCAATTGTTCCGGAACTTTAACACTTCTCTGGATGAGTATTAGGAACTGACACGTGGCATCAGACAGCTAACACGCTCCTCAGGGTGAATGCCGTGCATACTACGCCAAACCAACAGCTCTCTCTCTTCACTCTCCTCCAATTTTATCAACAACTCCCCGAATGTCTCATAATCTCCCCTCCATTCACTCTCCTCCAATTTGTCCAATAACTCGTCAACATTCTCAGACTCACACCTCAACTTTGCCGACTGCTCTGATTCCATCCTCGGCTCCTTACGGTAAACACGGGAAGTTGGCACAGGTCTCCTACCTGGCTTTGCCACACTCCCTGTGTGCCCCCCAATACATTTTTGGGGCTGCCTCTCGGGCTTCCAGCCGCTCTGCCATGTTTGCTTCTCATAATGCCGCCTCCAGCTCTGCTTTGGGGCGGCGATATTCCCCTGGCTCTGCCCAGGGTCCTTTGCCGTCCAACTCGTCCTCCAATGTCCATTCCTCCTTCTTGCGCTGCTCCTGCTACCGCTGCCTGTTATCGCGCTGCACCTGCTGCCGCTGCCTGTTACCACGCTGCTTGGTCCTTTTTTGGTGGGTGGGTCTGTAATGGTTGTCGTCTGGAGATAGAGAGGACCAAAGCGCAGCGTGGTTAGTGTTCATCTTTTTAATGGAAAACTGAACACTTCAAAAACACAAAACAACAAAGTGACAACCGAAACAGTTCTATCTGGTGCAGTCACACAAAGACTGAAAACAACCACCCACAAACCCCAACAGAAAACAGGCTACCTAAAATATGGTTCCCAATCAGAGACAATGACTAACACCTGCCTCTGATTGAGAACCATATCAGGCCAAACAAGAAACCCAACCTAGAATCACAAAACATAGAATACCCACCCAACTCACGTCCTGACCAACTAAAACAAAGAAATAACACAAGAACTAGGATCAGAACGTGACACTAATATTATTTGTTTGTGTGTGTGGTGTGTTCCTGTCTGTGTGTGTGCATGCTTGTGTGTGCATGTGCGTGTGTGTGTGTAGGTGTTTGATGGTGCAGTCATAGTGCTGTCGCTGGCCCCCATGGTGGCCTCAACGGTGGCCAACGGCCCCAGCAGCCCCTGGGACGCCATTGGCCTCATCATCACCCTGCGCATCTGGAGGATCAAGAGGATAATCGACGGTGAGGCTGGGAGGGCCACATGGAGTGGAGGAGGCATTGGGTGCAGTTTCCTCTGTATCACGTCCTTTACTGTCAGGTTGCAGAGATGCAGCAACAATATTTTTGCAGCTCCACCACTATGGATGACATCATCATCCCAACCTGCTTTTTACTGAGCTTTACAGAGCATTTTTTGCCATGCTTATTACAAACTGCCATTAATACTTGCTTTACAACACAATGACAAATACATACATAATCTGCTACAGATACACACGTTGTACTGACTAAATTGATTATTTTACAAGAATGTTCCGCCCTCTTGTGGTGGTTCTGTGTTCAGCTAATGATTAGCACAAATACATTCGGTTAACCCCATGCTTCAACCTATGTATTTATAGCCACTATGCTGCATCAGTTGGGCTACAGGTGATATTGCTTATTGTTAAATAACACACCATCCAGATAATATGGAGCAATATGTTGTTAGGCAAAATAGTTTTGGGGGGGAAGGGGGTATATTTTAAGGGTGTCACCATAATTTTATTTTAATTATTTTGCAGTAGAAAAGTCACCAGGGCTGTGTTCAGTACGATAAAGTGGAATGTAACGTATAATTAAACGGCAATGGTACCTTTCTGAACGACCAGTTGATAATTTAGGGAGGGGTTGGGTTGTGGGTTCAAAATGCACCGCTTGCCTTTCAAATACGTCAGTCATTGCTTCAAGCCACACTCTGCCACACCCACCAAATGGAGCAAACGTAGGCTACCTCAAAGCCTCAAATCAAATGGGGCCTACTACAGATATATAAAATAAAGTTGTATCCGTGTGAATGTTTTTACCCCTACATAGCAGTCTGTCCTGTGTTCTGTCCCAGCCTACGTGCTGCAGGTGAAGGTGGAGATGGAGATGGAGATCCAGCAGTATGAGAAGGCCAAGGCTGTCAGGGAGGAGCAGCTGGAGAGACTTACCCAGATCTGTCAGGAGCAGGCAGTATGTTCACACACCTCCTACATACTGACCCTGCCTGTCATACACATCTCCAACCAGCAGAAGGCAGCAACTTGCCAAGAATGAAAAGACGTTCATTTCCAATACCTTTTGTATAGATTTGAGAAAACAAAACACATTCAAATCCAAACATTTATGCGCAGAATAACCAAACATTTAATCTGAGTAGGGTCACACTGACCCTTGAACACATAAATACATTACGTATCCTTAGGAGGAGCTAGTATCAGGTCCTGTATTCAGTCAATGCTTCACAACGTTCCTGTTATTCCCATCCTGGCGTTTACATTCAGAAAAAGGATCCAGTCACATTTGTACACATATGTAATATAGCAAAGCTTGACTGAAGAGGGCATTCGGTGCATTCGAAAAGTATTCAGACCCCTTGACTTTTTCCACATTTTGTTAGTTACAGCCTTATTCTAAAATAGATTAAATTGTTTTTCCCCCTCATCAATCTACACACAATACCCCATAATCACAAAGCAAAAACAGTTTTGTAGAAATTTTAGCAAATGTATTTGAAAAAATAAAAATAAAAATGAAACATCACATTTACTTAAGTATTCAGACCCTTTACTCAGTACTTTGTTGAAGCACCTTTGGCAGCTATTACAGCATTGAGTCTTCTTGGGTATGATGCTACAAGCTTGGCACACCTGTATTTGGGGAGTTTCTCCCATTCTTCTCTGCAGATCCTCTCAAGCTCAGGTCAGGTTGGATGTGGAGCGTCGCTGATCATCTATTTTCAGGGCTCTCCAGAGATGTTCGATCTGGTTCAAGACCGGGTTCTGGCTGGGCCACTTAAGGACATTCAGAGACTTGTCCCCGAAGCCACTCCTGGGTTGTCTTGGATTTGTGCTTAGAGTCATTGTGCTGTCGGAAGGTAAACATTTGACCCAGTCTGAGGTCCTGGGCAGTCTGGAGCAGGTTTTCATCAAGCATCTCGCTGTTCTTTGCTCCGTTCATCTTTCCCTCGATCCTGTCTCCCAGTCCATGACACTGAAAAAACATCCCCACACCATGCTTAGCCGTAGGGATGGTGCCAGGTTTCCTCCAGACGTGACACTTGGCATTCAGGCCAAAGAATTCAATCTCTGAGTTTTTTTTCTTCTGCAAACTCCAAGTGGGCTGTCATGTGCCTTTTACTGAAGAGTGGCTTCAGTCTGGCCCCTCTACCATAAAAGCCTGATTGGTGGAGTGCAGCAGAGATGATTGTCCTTCTGGAAGGTTCTCCCATCTCCACAGAGGAAATCTGGAGCTCTGTCAGAGGGACCATCGGGTTCTTGGTCACCTTCCTGACCAAGGCCCTTCTCCACCGATTGCTCAGTTTGGCTTGGAAGTCAGCTCGAGGAAGAGTCTTGCTGGTTCCAAACTTCTTCCATTTAAGAAAGATGGATGCCACTGTGTCCTTGAGAACCTTCAATTCTGCAGAAATGTTTTTGTACCCTTCCGTAGATCTGTGCCTCGACACAATCCTGTCTCGTAGCTCGACGGGCTATTCCTTCTACCTTAGTTTTTGCTTTGACATGCACTGTCAACTGTGGGACCTTACATAGACAGGCATTTGCCTTTCCAAATCATGTCCTATCAATTAAATTTACCACAGGTGGACTCCAATCACGTTGTAGAAATATCTCAAGGATGATCAATGGAAACAGGATTCACCTGAGCTCAATTTCTTATAGCAAAGCCTCTGAATACTCAAGTAAATAAGATATTTATGTTGTTTTATTATAAATTACCAACACATTCTAAAAACCTGTTTTAGCTTCGTCATTTTGGATTATTGTGTGTAGATTGATGAGGATTTTTATTTATTTAATCCATTTTAGAATAAGGTTGTAACGTAACAAAATGTGGAAAAAGTCAAGGGGTCTGAATACTTTCCGAATGCACTCTATATGTAATGTATGTGTTCAAAGATCAGTGTGACACAACCCTGGGTTTGTCAATAAAGCCAACACAGTTAAGCAAGAGACCAGGTGTGTAGCTATTTGATTAAGTACAGTGGGTGGCCTTTAGCATGGTGGATGGATATGAGAGCCAGAGCTCTTAAAGGTTATTCAGGTGTTTCTGTGTAAGGATAACACATGTACTGTATGCATCTCTCCCTCTCTCTCCCTCCCTCCCTCAGTTTGAGATCAGGCAGCTGCGGGCCCATCTGGCTCAGCAGGATTTAGACCTGGTAGCAGAGCGAGAGGCTGCCATGCAGATTCACCATGTGTGGGGCAAGCAGAGCAGTATCTTTCAGGAGGTGGACGGCCTAGCCCCTACGGGCCCCGAGCAGCGCTGCCAGGCTAAAGCCAGGGAGGCAGCGGGCCATAGAGGTACCACACCCTGATCCTATATCCACACCAATTACTGTAGTATTACTTCAGAGCACAGCAGATTGCCTTATGGAGATAGAACCCTATGAGACTGTTTTCTCTCTATGGATTGCCTACTGGCTGTGGTTTCTAACCAAAGAGGGTCTCTCTTGAAGCCAGGGAAATAGATAGATGCTCTTGCCATGTCACATCAGATTTTCCATGCAAAGTGGTTGAATGAAGAGAGTGCTCTGTGCTTTGGGTCATGTAGTTGTTACAGAGTGGTTGAAAATATGTGCTCAGTTCACCTTGAAACCCCCCAAAAATAAACAACAGACCTCACCATATTCCAGGGAGGGTATAATTGACAAATCAAACTTTATTTGTCACATGTGCTGAGAACAACAAGTGTAGACCTTAGAGTGAAATGCTTACTTACAAGCCCTTAACCAACAATGCAATTTTAAGAAAAATACGTGTTAAGTAAAAAATAGATAAGTAACAAATAAGAAATAAAAGTAACAAATAATCACAAAGCGACAGTACAATAACAAATAACAGACTATATACAGGGGCTACCGGAACAGAGCCAATGTGCGGGGGCACCGGTTAGTCGAGGTAATTGAGGTAATATGTTATGTACATGTAGATAGAGTTATTAAAGTGACTATGCATAGATAATAAACTCAAAAATAGCAGCAGCGTAAAAGGGGGTGGGGGGGCAATGCAAATAGTCTGGGTAGCCATTTGATTAGCTGTTCAGGAGTCTTATGGCTTGGGGGTAGAAGCTTTCCGTGCAGTAGCAGAGAGAACTGTCTATGAGTAGGGTGGCTGGATTTTTAGGGCCTTCCTCTGACACCGCCTGGTATAGAGGTCCTGGATGGCAGGAAGCTTGCCCCCAGTGATGTACTGGGCCATACGCACTACCCTCTGTAGTGCCTTGTGGTCGGAGGCCGAGTAGTTGCCATACCAGGCAGTGATGCAACCAGTCAGGATGCTCTTGATGGTGCAGCTGTAGAACTTTTTGAGGATCGGTTTTGTCGTGCCCTCTTCACAACTGTCTTGGTGTACTTGGACCATGATAGTTTATTGGTGATGTGGACACCAAGGAACTTGAAGCTCTCATCTCCACAACAGCCTAGTCGATGAGAATGGGGGTGTGCTCTGTCCTCCTTTCCTGTCCACAATAATTTCCTGACTTGATGACGGAGAGGTTGCTGTCCTGGCACTACACAGCCAGGTCTCTGACCTCCTCGCTATAGGCTGTATCATTGTTGTCGGTGATCACTGTTGTGTCTTCAGCAAACTTAATGATGGTGTTGGAGTCTTGCCTGGCCATGCAATCATGAGTGAATAGGGAGTACAGGAGGGGATTGAGCATGCACCCCTGAGGGGCCCTTGTGTTGAGGATCAGCGTGGTGGATGTGTTGTTACCTACCCTTACCACCTGAGGGCGGCCCGTCAGGAAGTCCAGGATCCAGTTGCAGAGGGAGGTGTTCAGTCCCAGGGTCCTTAGCTTAGTGATGAGATTTGAGGGCACTATGGTGTTGAATGCTAAGCTGTAGCCAATGAATAGCATTCTCACATATGTGTTCCGTTTTTCCAGGTGGTAAAGGGGCAGCGTGGAGTGCAATAGAGATTACATCATATGTGTATCTGTTGGGGCGGTATGCAAATTGGAGTGGGTCTGGGAAAATGGTGTTGATGTGGGCCATGACCAGCCTTTCAAAGCACTTCATGGCTACAGATGTGAGTGCTACGGGTCGGTAGTCATTTAGGCAGGTTACCTTAGTGTTCTTGGGCACAGGAACTATTGTGGTCTGCTCGAAACATGTTGGTATTACAGACTCAGACAGGGAGAGGTTAATAAAATGTCAGTGAAGACACTTGCCAGTTGCTCAGCGCATGCTCGGAGTACACATCCTGGTAATCCGTCTGGCCCTGTGGCCTTGTGAATGTTGACCTGTTTAAAGGTCTTACTCACGTCAGCTACGGAGTGTGATCACACAGTCGTCCGGAACAGCTGATGCTCTCATGCATGTTTCAGTGTTACTTGCCTCGAAGCCAGCAAGTTTGCAAGCCCTGCCACATCCGACGAGCGTCTGAGCCGTTGCAGTACAATTCGATCTTAGTCCTGTATTGACGCTTTGCCTGTTTGATGGTTCCTCGGAGGGCAATGTTTGATTTCTTATAAGCTTATGGGTTAGAGTCCCGCTCCTTGAAAGTGGCAGCTCTTGCCTTTAGATCAGTGCGGATGTTGCCAGTAATCTGGCTTCTGGTTGGGGTATGTACGTACAGTCACTGTTGGGACAGTGTCATCAATGCATATATTGATGAAGCCAGTGACTGATGTGGTGTAATCCTCAATGCCGTCGGAAGAATCCCAGAACATATTCCAGTCTGTGTTAGCAAAACAGTCCTGTTTTGCTAGCACAGGAAAAGACTACAGGAAAAGACTTGGAAATTATGCTAGAACAACAGGCTGATAGAGGCCTAGCAGTGTGGGACCTCTGAGTCTGAGACCGAAGTGCTATTGGAGTGCTGTTTTGAATGAGTAGTGCTGTTTGGAAAATATCCTCTGTGTAAATATACCTGTAAACAATACATCAAGAGGTTGGTTTAATATGATGAGCCACTTTTGTATGAAGACTATGGCATCGAACTTAATCTGGAATTCAATCAGATCGCAGGCTAAAGGCATTGTTTCTTTTAAAGGAAATGTATGTACATATGCAGCATGACTGGAAACTCCACGAATGTGGGAACATTGCCTTTAAAAGCCGAAAAGACTATAACCTGCGATCGGATTGAATCCCGGCCTTAGATCTAATGAGGAGAACATCTATCTGATACTGTAAACCTACTGTTTGATTTCCATGTATCAGGAGACATAGGGCAGGGTGACTGGCATGATGGCATGGGGGTACTGAACTATTGTCAAAACATACTTATTTAAAACACTCCAAGGAGCCATACACCTTTCAAAGGGTGACAGATCATAAGTTACAGGAGGTAGAGGGACAAAGCACTGTCAGTACTGTATTCTCAGAGCTCAAAATACAGAGCCCATTCCTTAAGTAAAGATCTAAATCACCATGCTTCTCTCTCTGCTATATATCTGAGGTTTCACAGAGGCGGTGTGTCAGACTACAGTATTTTAAGTGCTCATGTGTTATTAATCACAGAGTGATTGTCTCTGCCGCTGCATTTTAGGCCAAGCATTGACTTTCCTCTTGGGACAGTCTTAAAATAAATATTTGAAGAAGAAGCAAATATAACCCATAACTATCTTGAGGGAACAGGGATGGCACTTAGAGGGAGGTAAACTGTGACAGGTCAGGCAAGCCAGTCACAGGCCCTGGTACCCTCCACCTTACCACTGCTCACCTCTTCTCTGGTAATTCAGGTATAATGAGCATTATAAACCAGGTAGTTTGGGTCATGGATGCTGATTGGCTGAAAGCCATGGTATAGTTAAGCAATAAGGCACGAGGGGGTGTGGTATATGGCCAATATACCATGGCTACCCACTCCGCGTTGAGTCGTACATAAGAACAGCCCTTAGCCGTGGTATGTTAGATATATACTGCACCTTCTCGGGCCTTATTGCTTAATTCTACCGTAGTCTGACTGCATTCTATGTGTCTAAATCATTCACAACCACTGCTATCACCTACAATGGGTAGGACACAAAAAATCTGCAGCTCATCACTGAACTACATCAGCATGCTTTTATGTTTGGTGGTTGGTGCCGTTACAGTTCATCATTCTGGTCAGACATATCTGACTGATGCATGCTGGGAAACCTTTACACAACAAACACAGGAATAGATAAGGGTACCAAACATCCAACTCATTTGATTGATTTAGAGAAAGAGTGCACATGTATTTAGTTTCTTATTTCTTTCAGATCATGTTGTTCAAGACGACATGAACAACTACATCAGCCAGTACTACAGTGAGGCAAGCAGTGGTAAGAATAAACAATACTTCCCACTCTGACACATTTGTTTCTGTCCTTTATTTCACAGTCAGTCAGCAGTATTGTGATGAGTCCAAAATGTTTTCTTGTAGATATTGGAATCCCAGATCCAGCTCGTGTCATCACCACAGCCATAGACATCCATCTTCCCAACAATCCCAGCCAGCAGCCCTCGTCTCTGGTGAGTGCAGACGCAGCGTCCAGCCGCCTGCAGCCGACAGGCGGCTCTGTGAGCGAGGCCTCCAACGCCACCATGTCCCACTCCAGCTTCAGTGCCCACCAGCACAGCATCAGCAGCCACACCCTTGGCTCCACCACCGACTGCAGCTCCACCGTCCGTGAAGCTTCCACCTCCACAGACTCCTACAGCGGCCAGCGCTGTTACCCCCCACCCTACTGCAGCCCCCTGGCCCTGGGCACACAGCCTGGCGCCAGAGGACACCCCAGCGCCGTGGTGCAGGAGTTGCTCTCCTCGCTGTCTGAGGACTCCTGTCTGGGCCAGAAGGGCCTGGACCCTGTCAACCTCAAACTGCCCAGCCCTGCTGGCTCCACCAAGACCAGCCCTGAGCTGGAGCACAGGCTCAACATCTACAACAAGAGGAACCAGGAGAGCCGGGGAGGCTTCCACACTAAGCCCCTCATCCACCTGCAGGCCAGTGAGCCCTTCATGGAGGAGAAGTACAGGCTGTCTCAGGCAGATGCCCCCGTCAACCGTCTGCCTGAGACATAGGAAAGGGCTACAGGGGTACTGTAACTCTTAGACAGCGCTGACTCACTCCTCAAAGACCCTCCTGAAACTCAATAACACTAAAGACATGCACTCAGAGGCCTCCTTAACTTGCATACAGCCATCCTCCTCATCGCCAAAAGCACCCTGGAACTGTGAATGGCGGCTCCGCCAGCAGCGCACATCTTCCATGGAGTACAATAAGGCAGTTTAGTGAACACGCAATGAACATTATCAGGAATTGACACAATAAATGAGTATATGAACAAGTCACCAAAAGAAACCAGCAATGGAGCATTGGCTCCAGCTAGGAGACAGCAGGGGTCTGCAGAAATGGGACTGGCTCTGATGCTTTTACAGTGCCTTCGGAAAGTATTTACACCCCTTGACTTTTTTCACATTTTGTTGCGTCATTGGCCTACACACAATACCCCATAATGTCAGAGTGGAATTCTGTTTTTAGACATTTTTACAAATGAATGACAAATGAAAAGCTAACATTTCTTGAGTCAATAAGTTTTCAACCCCTTTGTTATGGCAAGTAAAAATTTGCTTAATAAGTTGCATGGACTCAGTGTGCAATTATAGGTGTTTAACATGATTATTGAATGACTACCTCATCTCTGTACCCCAGATACAGATAATTGTAAGGTCCCGCAGTCGTGCAGTAAATTTCAAATGGATTCAACCAAAGACCAGGGAGGTTTTTCAATGCCTCGCACCGAAGGCAATTATTGGTAGATGGGTTAAAAAAAATTGAAAAAAATAAAACAGACATTGAATATCCCTATAAATGATGCCAATAGTGACTTTAAAACAGTTAGAGTTTAATGGCTGTGATAGAAAACTGAGAATGAATTAACAACATTGTAGTTACTCCACAATACTAATCTAAATGACAGAGTTAAAAGAAAGCATGTACAGAATACTCTACAACAAGCATTCTGTTAAGGCACTAAAGTAAAACTGCAACAAAAAAAAATTGTTTGGGCCAAATATATCATCATCATCATCATCATCATCATCGTCGTCGTGTACCATCATTCATATTTTAAAGCATGGTGGTGGCTGCATCATGTTATGAGTATGCTGTCATCAGCAAGGATGAGGGAGTTTAGGATAAATATGAACAGAAAAGAGCTAAGCACAGGCAAAATCCTAGACGAAAACCTGGTTCAGTCTGCTTTCCAATCAGACATTGGGAGACAAATTCACTTTTCAGCAGGATAACAACCTAAAACAAAGCCAAATATACACTGGAGTTGCTTACCAAGACAACATTGAATGTTCCTGAGCGGCCTAGTTACAGTTTTGACTTCAAATCGGCTTGAAGATCTATGGCAAGACATGAAAATGGATGTCTAGCAATGATCAACAACCAACTTGACAGAAACTGGCCTTCTTTAGACTAGTTGAGTATCTGGAGCATCAGCATTTGTGGGTTCGTTTACAGGCTCCAAAAGGCCATAAACAATTACCTTTCTTCTGAAACTCATCAGTCTATTCTTGTTCTGATGAGTTTCAGAAGTTCTTTGTTTCTGGCCATGTGTGTAGATGGGTGAGAAAAAAAAAGTATATTTAATCCATTTTCAATTCAGGATGTAACACAATGTGGAATAAGTCAAGTGGTATGAATACTTTTTGAAAGCACTGTACATTAAATATCATTTAGGGATGGGGCTGGGTGGGTGTGGAACTGGGTGGTTTGTCTAAAATACTTGATTAGGGACTGGAGATGCGAGACTGATCACCCTTAGACATTTAACAAACAGTTCAAAAGTCAGCCTGATGTCTCCAGACCCCAACATTAAGTACAGTCCTCTCTGTTCGGACTGCTGCTGTGTACATTTAATCTGTTCAAATGTGTTGAGTTGTGTTCCTAGTTTATTTATTTCTTACCTTAGTCTTTCTACATACAAGGGGCGGCAGGGTAGCCTAGTGGTTAGAGTGTTGGTCTTGTAACCGGAAGGTTGCAAGTTCAAACCTGTCGTTCTGCACGTGAACAGGCAGTTAACCCAGTGTTCCTAGGCCATCATTGAAAATAAGAATTGTATCTTAACTGACTTGCCTAGTTAAATAAAGGTCAAATAAAATAAAACATTATCAATGCTAATGTTTGTATTCAAATTATGACAAAAAAAGCTCAGTGAAATCATAAGCCAGACACTTGAGGAACATTTCAGCTACCAAATCTGGAGGGTTTTGTAATTGAAGTTGTGCAAAGTGTTATCAGAAGAAAACATATTATAGGATAAACCTTCGATATGGCAAACTAACCCTGTGCACTTTAATGTCAACAGGACTTTTGTTAGTTGATCATGAAGGGAATTCATTGCAGAGTAAAAGCAATTCAAAGGCAAACATGGTAAAAGAACAGTCATTTACAGTCAGTTTCATCATTATACCAAGAGCTTTTGGTATTAAAAAAGTTAATAAGTGAAGAGGCAGGTTTAGACTTCCCGAAGATGACCTTTGATGCTACGTTAAATACAAAATATGCATTAATAGGGATAAAATATCACCTACGCCAGGTAAGCAGAACATTATTTGTGGCATTTTCCTACCTACGTACATAAAAAGACAGTTTGTAAGCTGAGAGTGTTATTCTGTTGCCATTTAGGTACAATGATGATAACAGTAGCAACGGTGATAATGATGATCATAGTAGCTCCAGAAACCATTTAAGGCAGAGGTTGTAGGAGAGTTGTATCCGTGGTTACAGTCTTAGTACCCAGGTAAGAGTGGTGGGATGGCTGCTTAGCTGAACGCTGGCTTACTTGTTCAATGCTGCAGTCATCTCAGGCACAGCCCAGTGAGAGAAAAACAGAGTTTAAGATGGTTACACCTCCCTAACCAGGCAAATCTAGCCAGGTTGACCCAATGAACATGGTGTATGCTTGCAACATGGAAATGGAGGGTTGAGCTTTGCTATAACTGTCAGTGTTTAGTCTCATGGTTTTGGGGTGACATCAATTAATTGATAAACCAATTAAAATCTGAGAGTAACTGGGCATGAGGGGCATGAGCGAGGGTACCTGACAAACTATATCAGTAGCACCCGAGTAGAGTGTGTCCCGGGGATCAGTTTTCAATTGAAGGAAGAGGAGAAAGCCCATACATTTTAATCGGTTATCAGAGGAGTGATCACATGTAAGATGATAACCAGCAGGTCACAACTCTGCTGCCACGAGCTATTACCAGTCACTTTTACAGAGTTTACCCAGAACACCTGGGCCTCACACCCCCTCCCACAGTAAATAAAAGATGAACAACAGGACACATACACAAGAAAAAATAAAAGCTCCTTCTCTTTCACCGAAAGCAAAGGCCCTCTTGTCCAAGAGTTTGTCACCCCTCTGGCACACTGGCCATATGTGCCAGCCAGACAGTAGAGGGCAGCTAAGCATGTAAAGTACTGACACTAGGGAAGAGAAAATAAAACCTGAGGACCACCCAGCCACTTAAGTTAACTATCGATTTCTTTTTATGGTTTGAAGGAGAGCCGTCATTGCATCTTAACCGAGCAGCAGGCTCTGGCCACAATTCACCTGATTAATTCAGCACCTCAATAATTCAACAGATGCACATTTCCATTAGGAGGGATATTAATGTGTCTTGCAAAATGTATTAGGGAAACGCTGAATAGAATTTTCTGACTGTCACTTTTGTCATGTCTTGGTTTTTGAAATGCCTCTCTTGCTGATCAGGTATTCAGCGCTGTGCAGGAGGCTGGTGCAGTGTTGGGTTTGTTTCAGTCATGGCAAGGGTGTTCATTAATCAGCATGCTATCTCACCTTAAAGAGATCAGCCACCAGACCCTAGTCAACCACCTGGAAGATGGGAGCCTCTGGGTCCTTGTTAATGGCAACAATAGTCTGCAGAATAAAACATAGTTCAAAATATCGCAACGTGCTCTTTTTTTCTTATACTTGTGTATACCTAACAGAAGATTCTGGAGGAAAAGAAAATCAAGCAAGAATGGTAACATGCTGACCTTCATCCCAGACAGATGTTGAATAGCTCCAGAGATGCCAACAGCGATGCACAACTCCTGCAGAGACAACAAGGACAAACAAGCTTTATCAATATAATAACACAAGAGCTTGGTGCACATACACATCTATGTAGTGTCAGTTGTTTCAGACTGCTGAACACAGGGAAGACCATATTTACAGGGGGAAATGTATTTTCAATCTATCTCCACAAAAAGTCATCAAGAGCTGACCATGATACCAGAGGCCCTCATTGGCACCCTAAGTCTGATGCAGCTGATTGCAGGGCAGTCCTGGGGTGAGTTCAATTCGATTGTGTAACGGCTGGTACTGAACACGTTTCTCCAAAATATTCTTGAACAGACTGAGGTAAGTTTGGTCGGTGAGGCTTGAAGCAATGAGTACGTATTTAACGTATTTAAAAGGGCAGCGGTGCCTTTAACCCACAACACAACCAGTTTTTCAATTAGTCTTTCAGAACAACACCGGTTGTTTAATTGAACGTTGCATTCTGTTTTTCCGTACACAACGCAGCCCTGGGTTTCCATATTAGAGGATGGAGCTGTTCTAGTGCTGACCCTGACCATGTTATCTCAGAGAGAATGCTGGGGGTGGTGAAGCAGAGTGTATGACCCTCCACCTCTGGGGAAAAACAGAGGCTTTCAGCGTAATGCACTGCCATATTAATATTTCAGTGCTATTTAATGTTATTGGAGTAGTCTCGGAGGAGCAGAGCATGAATTTATGAACACAAGTGTACTAACGACTAAAAGTGAGGACCAATATTTCACAATGAGAGGTACTGTCCAGCAAGAGCACGGTCCTACTGTAGCAGAGGGAAAACGACAGCCTTAGTTCTTAAATATCACTGTATGGAAATATCAGAGTACATGCATGTCTAGCCTATTTGGAGTCTTCTCAGAGTTTTCTCTTTGAGCTCTTTTAGCAGCTTTGCAGTTTTCAATAAGAAGACCAGGCAGACACACCTGCTGTTGTGTTGCTAGCTTTCCCTCAGGTGTCAAAACAACTCCCTACATGCAGCATGACTGCATCGCTAGCTAGTCATTCAAGTGTGGTGATGCTATTGTTAACCAATTAAAAAAATATAATATATATATCTATATACATACATATACAGTGGGGCAGAAAATTATTTAGTCAGCCACCAATTGTGCAAGTTCTCCCACTTAAAAAGATGAGGCCTGTAATTTTCATCATAGGTACACACTTCAACTATGACAGACAAAATGAGGGGAACAAATCTGGAAAATCACATTGTAGGATTTTTAATTAATTTATTTGCAAATTTATGGTGGAAAATAAGTATTTGGTCACCTACAAACAAGCAATATTTCTGGCTCTCACAGACCTGTAACTTCCTCTTTAAGAGGCTCCTCTGTCCTCCACTCGTTACCTATATTAATGGCACCTGTTTGAACTTGTTATCGATATAAAAGACCTGTCCACAACCTCAAACAGTCACACTCCAAACTCCACTATGGCCAAGACCAAAGAGCTGTCAAAGGACACCAGAAACAAAATTGTAGACCTGAAATAAAAAAAGGTGTCAGACAGACCAGACCGTAACACTGATAAGACACGCATGGTTCTGTCCTAACAATGCCTGAAGATAGCGATAACAAATTACCTTCTAATATTTATATGAATCCTTTAAGTGGTGTGTATGAAGACAATGAACAACTGACTGACAAATATGAACAGGATAAAAATAAAATACTGCAATTCAAATTGTATTTAATACATTAAGCCTACATGACAATCTTGTCAAAACATTAGCAAAATACAATTTGGGAAGAATGACCTGATCTGGGGATCTGCGCAGACACCCACTGCACTGTGCACTGCTCTTTAATGGATCAGCTAAATCATTTAGGAGCCTATATGTGCCATTAACTACATTTCATGGGATCTAATGTGTGGATAATCACAGTTAGGATATCCCAGTTGAACCGGATAATGGATCCCTTTGCCCTTTTAGGGTAAATTCACATCTTTAGAACACTGAATTCCAGGAATTGTCTAACAGGTCTTTGTCAAGCTGCGGGCTACTTGCTCAATAATTGATAGTGGGTGGGTAACTCCTCAGAAAACATATATTCGCATTTTTCTGAAAAAAATTGTAAGTGTAGACCCACAAAAAGTTTACCGGTGTCTTGAAAATGTGTGCAATATTATTACAGATGACACCATTGTGAGCACAACATTGCCTATCAAAGAATAGGATGAGTGTAAAATTATCCAGAGTTTGTCACTTACGGGGGCCACAATCTTGCCGGTCTGTCCAACCTGCAAGTCATTGGGGACATATCCAGCATCCACAGCAGCTCCGGAAGCACCAACTGTGGGGGAAATCAATTCAAACCTAATGGACAAAAAAAATGCAATCCAATTTTTTTCACCAATAAAAAATAAAAATTTTCACCAATAAATCTAGGAGACAGCAGGAGATCGAGATACTTGTCAGAGAGAGAAGGCAGCTGAGGAAGCAGTGGAAGAAGGCCTCTGATGCAGAGAGAGAAGGGCTCATGCTACTCCAAGCAGACATTAAATGTCGGCTGGCAACCTTGCGAAGAGCGGAAAACTTAAGGAAACTTCATAGGAAGAAGGTACACTCAAGAACACGGTTCTATAAAAACCCCTTTAAGTTTGTCAAAGATCTCTTCGCAAAGGAAAAGTGCGGAATCCTAAAAACTCCAAAGCCTGAACTGGAAGAACATCTGGAAAATGTCCACCAGGACATGAAAAGGCATGAGCAGATGGGTCATCCCACATGACATCCCACCTATTCAACCACCAGAATTCAATCTGGACACTGACCCTCCAAAATGGAGGGAAGTAGAGAACGTTGTCCGAAGAGCAAGAGCGGCCTCTGCTCCTGGGCCTAATGGAGTACCATACAAGCTCTACAAGAACACCCCGGATGTTCTACACTTTCTTTGGAGGCTCATGAGGATAGTTTGGCAGAAGGAAATAATACCAAAGGCATGGCGAAGGGCTGGTGGTGTGCTAATCCCGAAAGAGAAGGATGCGACAG
Source organism: Oncorhynchus gorbuscha (assembly GCF_021184085.1). Classification (NCBI taxonomy): domain Eukaryota; kingdom Metazoa; phylum Chordata; class Actinopteri; order Salmoniformes; family Salmonidae; genus Oncorhynchus; species Oncorhynchus gorbuscha. The sequence continues at coordinate 33,032,845 of NC_060174.1, forward strand.
ACATCAGTCAATTCCGACCAATCTCCCTTCTCAACGTCGAAGGGAAGATCTTTTTCAGTATAATAGCACAGAGGCTGTCCACTTATCTGGAAAGGAACAAGTACATTGATACATCTGTACAGAAAGCAGGCATTCATGGTTTCTCTGGTTGCCTGGAACATACTAGTATGATTTGGCACCAGATCCAAACAGCTAAGAAGGACAAGAGAGACCTCTATGTCATCTTCCTCGACCTGGCCAATGCCTTTGGCTCAGTTCCCCACGAACTCCTCTGGGAATCCTTCAACATTTTCCACGTACCAGAACCCATCACTACACTGGTAAAGGCCTATTTCCAAGACCTGCAATTGTCTTTCACAACACCTGACTTCACAACAACATGGCAGCGCTTGGAAGTAGGCATAATGGCAGGCTGTACAATTTCTCCTCTGGCCTTCACTATGGCCATGGAAGTCATCATCAGGGCATCGAGATGGGTGGTCGGCGGTGAGAGAACTAAGGAAGGGCTCCGTCTCCCACCTATCCGAGCATACATGGATGACATGACTATACTGACCACCACTGCAGCATGCACCAGGCGACTACTTGCAAAACTGCAGGATAACATCAAGTGGGCCCGGATGAAAATCAAGCCAAGCAAATCTCAAAGCATCTCCATAGTCAAGGGACAGCTTAAAGATGTGAGGTTCTGCATTGGAGATGACCTGATACCAACGGTATCTGAGCAACCCATCAAGAGCCTGGGTAGATTGTACAACGAAAGCCTCCAGGATAAAGATCAAGTGCAGCAAGTAAGGCAGGACATCGCCGACGGTCATGAGAATGTCAACAAGACCCTACTGCCTGGGAGGCTCAAGCTTTGGTGCCTACAGTTTGGACTTCTCCCCCGGGTAATGTGGCCACTCACCGTCTATGAGGTCCCAATAACAACAGTGGAGAAGATGGAGCGAACTATTACCTCATACGTGAAGAAATGGCTGGGTGTCCCACGATGCCTGAGTAACATCGGCCTCTATGGCAAAGGGGTCCTTGAACTACCTATTACAAGTCTAACGGAGGAGTACAAGTGCTCTAAAGTAAGACTTCAGATGACATTGAAGGACTCCAAAGACCAGACCATTAGCAAGACTGCACCTCTCCTACAAACAGGACGGAAATGGACATCATCCAAGGCTGTGCAGCAAGCAACATCAGCCCTGAGACACCAAGACATTGTGGGGAATATCCAGCATGGAAGAGGAGGCTTTGGCCTGGCAGCAAGCAAACCAACGTTCCATAAGGCAACAACATCTGAACGCAGGAAGCTGGTGGTCGAGGAGGTGCGCAGACGGGAGGAGACTGCAAGAAGTGCAAAGGCTGTCTCTCTTGCTAAACAAGGGCAATGGACGCGGTGGGAAGGCCTGGAGAGGAGAAAGATCAACTGGAGTGAGCTTTGGCAAATGGAGGCAAGCAACATCAGCTTCATCACAAGAGCTGTTTATGATGTGCTTCCAACACCAAAAAATCTACATCAATGGTATGGCGAGGACTCGACCTGCCCCCTCTGCCCAGCTCCAGCGACTCTCAGGCATATAATGACAGGTTGCAAGACCAGCCACTCACAAGGCCGCTACACCTGGAGGCACAATCAGGTCCTCAAGAGCCTGGCTGCAGCACTTGAGACCAAGAGGAGTGCAATTCATTACCTCCAAAAACAAGCAATCCCGTCAAAACAACAACATTCATCCGGGAGGGACAGAAAAGGCCCAAGTATCCTCCTACAAAGCCAGAAACTGGACACCTAGCCATGGGCCGGGACTGGAAGATGCTTGTCGATATTGGCCAGCAACTCATTTTTCCACCTGAGATTGCTTCTACCAATCTTAGGCCAGACATGGTACTCTGGTCCCCTTCATGAAAGGCTGTGTACATCATAGAGCTCACAGTCCCGTGGGAAAACTCTGTTGAAGAGGCCTACGAGCGCAAGAAACTGTGTTACACAGAGTTGGCAGCAGACGCAACTCAGCGTGGCTGGAATGCAAAGGTCTGGCCAGTTGAAGTGGGATGCAGAGGATTCGTGGCTTCTTCCATCATCAGGTTGCTGAAAGAACTTGGAATCCATGGACAGGCTCTGCGGCAGACAGTCAGAGCAGTTTCTCAAGCAGCTGAAAGAGGCAGCCAGTGGATCTGGATCAAACGGAAGGACCCTTGCTGGGCTATAACTTCATGTCGCCCCACCCCCACCTGAGAACCCAATTCAGATCCCTCCAACTTGAGGAGGGCATATGAGGTATGCGGTCAGCTGTATGGCTGGCTCAGGGAAGAGGACGCCCCTGCCTTGCATAGTCCCGTGGGACATCTTAATTGGGCATGGGACACAAGCTAAGGCTTGATTACCCTTTAGCTGGCCAACTTTGATGAGGGTGTTTAGTGATTAAAGGCCGAAACACCCACTGATTCGAAGGCACACTACTGAGGATGTGTCCCAAATTTGACATCTTACCCCAGTCTAAGAAATAAACCTCCCATGCCACTCTGTCAACATCACGGCAAATCTCATTTGAGTGCATTCCATCTATTGGCACAATGGACAGTTTTTAACATCTCGTCCCGTGTTTTATGATTCTGAGTTATTCAAATATAGAAAGTAACATTTGTTGTCATTGAAAGAATCATTCTAAATTACCCACTTACCTGCAGCATTAATTTTGTCAGCAAGGTCATAGAGCAGCTTGAAGTTCTCTCCATTCTTCAGTCCCCTTCCTAAAAGGACGATGATTTATTTAAACGTTTACATGAACATGACAAATAAATTGATCTGTAAGGCAAATAGTATGATGAGCTGAAGGTGACTTCTACCTCCGGACACCACAACCTTAGCACTGGTCAGCTCTGGAAAGTCACTCTTGGTCAAGGTTGCTTCCGGCCACTCAGACATCCCAGCGGAAGCAGACGCAGCAACTGAAATAAACAACTCATGGGGATCATATTAAATAAAACTAACTATACCCTGACAAAATAAGTTATCCAGTCAGGAAATTAAATAATTATTTTAGAATGATAAAGAAGAACAATGGCTTTTGTATGTATGCCTTTCATGTGTGTATCAGTGCATGGTTAGTACTATAGCTACCTTCCTCTGATGTAGCACTGCCTCCATCCACCTCAGTGGGCTCAAAGGATGTCCCTCTGACAGTGAAAACCTTGACATTGTCATTACACTTGGCAGTGCTGAGAGCATTTCCTGGGAATGAGACAAACAGTAATGTTTTGTTATCTAACTCTAAACCTCATACAACTCTGATGACAAATGAGAAATAAAAGTGGAGAATTAATTTCACAGAATCTAATTTGGGAAACATCTTCTGGGCTCAAGGTTCACCATGAGTTTTCAATATGACCTATTTGGACATGACAATTAAACAGCAACGGTTTAAGTGGATAATGTCATTTTGATTCATTCAAAGCCCATAAGTGCAATTGAGAAATTAGGCTTTTGGGATCTAGTCATTGCTGGTATTGCCAAAAGACTGAATTGGCGCTATATCTAAAAGCAAACCAGTTCCCAATGGTACAGTACATGAGTTACTTTTAAAATTCACAAGAGCAGTCCCAAATGCAGTAACAAATTCAATTGACTTCCAAAGATAATATCAAACCAAATCCATTTTGAGTATCAAAAAAAATGTCTCAAGCACTCTAAAATGCATTGGTGAATTATAATGTGCTCAAGAATTCTGAAGGATATCTTAGTAGTATACAGTGGCTTGCGAAAGTATTCACCCCCCTTGGCATTTTTCCTATTTTGTTGCCTTACAACTTGGAAATAAAATAGATTTTTTGGGGGGTTTATATCATTTGATTTACATAACATGCCACTTTAAAGATAAAATATTTTTTCTTGTGAAACAAGAAAAAAACACAAAAAAACAGAAAACTTGATCGTGCATAACTATTCTGACAGGTTTCCCAGTCCCTGCCGATGAGAAAAATTCCCACAGCATGCTGCCACCACCATGCTTAACTGTGGGGATGGTTTTCTCGGGGTGATGAGTAGTGTTGGGTTTGTACCAGACATTGTGTTTTCCTTGATGGCCAAAAAGCTCAATTTTAGTCTCATCTGACCAGAGTACCTTCTTCCATATGTTTGGGGAGTCTCCCACAAGCCTTTTGGCAAACACCAAACGTGTTCGCTTATTCTTTTCTTAAACAATGGCTTGTTTCTGGACACTCTTCCGTAAAGCCCAGCTCTGTGGAGTGTACGGCTTAAAGTGGTCCTAAGTACAGAAACTCCAATCTAGCTGTGGAGCTTTGCAGCTCCTTCATGGATATCTTTGGTCTCTTTGTTACCTCTCTAGTTAATGCCCACCTTGCCTGGTCTGTAAGTTTTGGTGGGCAGCCCTCTCTTGGCAGGTTTGTTGAGCTGCCATATTCTTTCTTTTTTGTTGAGGTGCCATATTCTTAATGGTGCTCCGTGGGATGTTCAAAGTTTCAGATATTCTTTTTAGAAACCAACTTACAACTTTTTTTTGTCTCTGACCTGTTTGGAGAACTCCTTGGTTTTCATGGTGCCGCTTGCTTGGTGGTGCCCCTTGCTCAGTGGTGTTGCAGACTCTGGGGCCTTTCAGAACAGGTGTAAATATTCTGAGATCACGTGACACTTAAAAAGTCCACCTGTGTGCAATCTAATTATGTGACATCTGAAGGTTATTGGTTGCACTAGATCTTATTTAGGTGCTTCGTAGCAAAGGGGGTGAATACATATGCACACACCACTTTCCATTTGATATAATTTTTTGAAACAAGTTGTTGCTAGGGACTCTCCTGGAAGAAGCTAGCTAGCTTACAAAGAATAACAACAAAAAATATCTAGTTAACAGAAGAAAGGAAGACAAAATAAGGACAAAAGAAGGACAGAAGAAAAAGGAAAAGAAAGAGGACAACAAAGTGAAACAGTCAGCACTTCTATTGCAACTTCGTATTTCGTCGTCCTAACGTAGTCTACACTGCTATCTGCCCAGCAGCTAGCCAGCTAGCAAACGTCCACTGTCTACCGAATAGCAGCACTGTAGAAACTATTACACTCAACTGAACGACTTGATTAGTGTAGTGTTAGCTAGCTACATAGTTGTCTTTGCTGTCTTCGTATCCAAGATAATTGTGTAGTTTAGAGCGTGTAGTCTTAGAGTGATTATCTTAATTTACCGAGGTTAGCTAGCCAGCTATTTGTCGTCCTTAACGTAGGAGACACTGCTAGATAGCCAACAGCTAGCCAACGTCTATTGAATAGAACTTCCGCACTCAACAACCCGGTCGCATTCCGCTTCGCTCCACAGGTAGTATCACATTTTTCATTTCATTTCATTACAGCACAACGGTTTGATTTGTTTGATCGTAGCTAGCTACATAGCTAGCTACATAGCCGTCTGTGTATCAAAGATAATTGTGTAGTCTAGAGCGATTTTCTAGGTTAGCTAGCCAGCTATTGTCGTTCTTTTAACGCAACGTAACGTAATCAACACTGCTAGCTAGCCAGCTAGCCCCGAATAGCAGCACTGTAGAAACTACTACACTCAACGGAACGACTTGATTAGTGTAGTGTCAACAACGCAGCCACTGTCAGCTAGCCTACAAAGTCAACAACGCAGCCACTGCCAGCTAGCCTACTTCAGCAGTACTGTATCATTTTTAATAATTTTAGTCAATAAGATTCTTGCTACGTAAGCTTAACTTTCTGAACATTCGAGACGTGTAGTCCACTTGTCATTCCAATCTCCTTGCATTAGCGTAGCCTCTTCTGTAGCCTGTCAACTATGTGTCTGTCTATCCCTGTTCTCTCCTCTCTGCACAGACCATACAAACGCTCCACACCGCGTGGCCGCTGCCACCCTAATCTGGTGGTCCCAGCGCGCACGACCCACGTGGAGTTCCAGGTCTCCGGTAGCCTCTGGAACTGCCGATCTGCAGCCAACAAGGCAGAGTTCATCTCAGCCTATGCCTCCCTCCAGTCCCTCGACTTCTTGGCACTGACAGAAACATGGATCACCACAGATAACACTGCTACTCCTACTGCTCTCTCTTCGTCCGCCCACGTGTTCTCGCACACCCCGAGAGCTTCTGGTCAGCGGGGTGGTGGCATAGGGATCCTTATCTCTCCCATGTGGTCATTCTCTCTTTCTCCCCTTACCCATCTGTCTATCGCCTCCTTTGAATTTCATGCTGTCACAGTTACCAGCCCTTTCAAGCTTAACATCCTTATCATTTATCGCCCTCCAGGTCCCCTCGGAGAGTTCATCAATGAGCTTGATGCCTTGATAAGCTCCTTTCCTGAGGACGGCTCACCTCTCACAGTTCTGGGCGACTTTAACCTCCCCACGTCTACCTTTGACTCATTCCTCTCTGCCTCCTTCTTTCCACTCCTCTCCTCTTTTGACCTCACCCTCTCACCTTCCCCCTACTCACAAGGCAGGCAATACGCTCGACCTCATCTTTACTAGATGCTGTTCTTCCACTAACCTCATTGCAACTCCCCTCCAAGTCTCCGACCACTACCTTGTATCCTTTTCCCTCTCGCTCTCATCCAACACTTCCCACACTGCCCCTACTCGGATGGTATCGCGCCGTCCCAACCTTCGCTCCCTCTCCCCCGCTACTCTCTCCTCTTCCATCCTATCATCTCTTCCCTCTGCTCAAACCTTCTCCAACCTATCTCCTGATTCTGCCTCCTCAACCCTCCTCTCCTCCCTTTCTGCATCCTTTGACTCTCTATGTCCCCTATCTTCCAGGCCGGCTCGGTCCTCCCTCCCGCTCCGTGGCTTGACGACTCAATGCGAGCTCACAGAACAGGGCTCCGGAAGGCCGAGCGGAAATGGAGGAAAACTCGCCTCCCTGCGGACCTGGCATCCTTTCACTCCCTCCTCTCTACATTTTCCTCCTCTGTCTCTGCTGCTAAAGCCACTTTCTACCACTCTAAATTCCAAGCATCTGCCTCTAACCCTAGGAAGCTCTTTGCCACATTCTCCTCCCTCCTGAATCCTCCTCCCCCCCCCCTCCTCCCTCTCTGCAGATGACTTCGTCAACCATTTTGAAAAGAAGATCGACGACATCCGATCCTCGTTTGCTAAGTCAAACAACACCGCTGGTTCTGCTCACACTGCCCTACCCTGTGCTCTGACCTCTTTCTCCCCTCTCTCTCCAGATGAAATCTCGCGTCTTGTGACGGCCGGCCGCCCAACAACCTGCCCGCTCGACCCTATCCCCTCCTCTCTTCTCCAGACCATTTCCGGAGACCTTCTCCCTTACCTCACCTCGCTCATCAACTTATCCCTGACCGCTGGCTACGTCCCTTCCGTCTTCAAGAGAGCGAGAGTTGCACCCCTTCTGAAAAAACCTACACTCGATCCCTCCGATGTCAACAACTACAGACCAGTATCCCTTCTTTCTTTTCTCTCCAAAACTCTTGAACGTGCCGTCCTTGGTCAGCTCTCCCGCTATCTCTCTCAGAATGACCTTCTTGATCCAAATCAGTCAGGTTTCAAGACTAGTCATTCAACTGAGACTGCTCTTCTCTGTATCACGGAGGCGCTCCGCACCGCTAAAGCTAACTCTCTCTCCTCTGCTCTCATCCTTCTAGACCTATCGGCTGCCTTCGATACTGTGAACCATCAGATCCTCCTCTCCACCCTCTCCGAGTTGGGCATCTCCGGCGCGGCCCACGCTTGGATTGCGTCCTACCTGACAGGTCGCTCCTACCAGGTGGCGTGGCGAGAATCTGTCTCCTCACCACGCGCTCTCACCACTGGTGTCCCCCAGGGCTCTGTTCTAGGCCCTCTCCTATTCTCGCTATACACCAAGTCACTTGGCTCTGTCATAACCTCACATGGTCTCTCCTATCATTGCTATGCAGACGACACACAATTAATCTTCTCCTTTCCCCCTTCTGATGACCAGGTGGCGAATCGCATCTCTGCATGTCTGGCAGACATATCAGTGTGGATGACGGATCACCACCTCAAGCTGAACTTCGGCAAGACGGAGCTGCTCTTCCTCCCGGGGAAGGACTGCCCGTTCCATGATCTCGCCATCACGGTTGACAACTCCATTGTGTCCTCCTCCCAGAGCGCTAAGAACCTTGGCGTGATCCTGGACAACAAACTGTCGTTCTCAACTAACATCAAGGCGGTGGCCCGTTCCTGTAGGTTCATGCTCTACAACATCCGCAGAGTACGACCCTGCCTCACACAGAAAGCGGCGCAGGTCCTAATCCAGGCACTTGTCATCTCCCGTCTGGATTACTGCAACTCGCTGTTGGCTGGGCTCCCTGCCTGTGCCATTAAACCCCTACAACTCATCCAGAACGCCGCAGCCCGTCTAGTGTTCAACCTTCCCAAGTTCTCTCACGTCACCCCGCTCCTCTGCTCTCTCCACTGGCTTCCAGTTGAAGCTCGCATCCGCTACAAGACCATGGTGCTTGCCTACGGAGCTGTGAGGGGAACGGCACCTCAGTACCTCCAGGCTCTGATCAGGCCCTACACCCAAATAAGGGCACTGCGTTCATCCACCTCTGGCCTGCTCGCCTCCCTACCACTGAGGAAGTACAGTTCCCGCTCAGCTCAGTCAAAACTGTTCGCTGCTCTGGCTCCCCAATGGTGGAACAAACTCCCTCACGACGCCAGGACAGCGGAGTCAATCACCACCTTCCGGAGACACTTGAAACCCCACCTCTTTAAGGAATACCTAGGATAGGATAAAGTAATCCTTCTCACCCCCCCCTTAAAATATTTAGATGCACTATTGTAAAGTGGTTGTTCCACTGGATGTCATAAGGTGAATGCACCAATTTGTAAGTCGCTCTGGATAAGAGCGTCTGCTAAATGACTTAAATGTAAATGTAATGTAAATGTTTTTTTAATGTCACTTCACCAATTTGGACTACTTTGTGTATATCCATTTCATGAAATCCAAATAAAAATACATTTAAATTACAGGTTTTAATGCAAAGAAATAGGAAAAATGCCAAGGGGGATGAATACTTTTTCAAGGCACTGTTGGTTGGTTTGGGGGAAAAACAATAGCTATATGCTTTAGTTCAAATGTATCTTCTCATAACACATTCACAAAAAGCTAGTTACCGGCATAGATGGTTCTGACAAAGGTGTCAGGGGATTTGATCTCAATAATGTCTAAAATAGGAGCAACATCCAACTTGGCAGACACTCTGGGGGGGAGATTCTAGAAAAGACAGGTTGATAAATAAGCAGGGATATAAGGCAATCTGTAACGATCAGCCAAAGATGCTCTACAAATACGTTTCAGAAACCATGGCATGAATAAAAAAAATACAGCATACTCATAACAGCTATATGTTTTTACACTAGGCTTATGAAACCAAATCCATCCTACGAAATAAATGAAATCATCTGCAGGCAGATCGCTTTCCTAAGAAGTGACAAATGACCTGAAGGTACGTACAGTTGAAGTCGGAAGTTTACATACACCTTAGCCAAATACATTTCAACTCAGTTTTTCAAAATTCCTGACATTAAATCCTTGTAAAAATTCCCTGTCTTAGGGCAGTTAGGATCACCACTATTTTAAGAATGTGAAAATGTCCGAATAATAGTAGAGAGAATGATTAACTTCCTTGTTTATTTCCTTCATCACATTCCCAGTGGGTCAGACGTTTACACACACTCAATTAGTAGTTGGTACCATTGCCTTTAAATTGTTTAACTCGTGTCAAACGTTTTGGGTAGCCTTCCATAAGCTTCCCACAATAAGTTGGATGAATTTTGGCCCATTCCTCCTGACAAAGCTGGTGTAACTGAGTCATGTTTGTAGGCCTCCTTGCTCGCACATGCTTTTTCAGTTCTGCTCACAAATGTTCTTTAAGATTGAGGTCAGGGCTTTGTGATGGCCACTCCAATACCTTGACTTTGTTGTCCTTAAGCCATTTTGCCACAACTTTTTGAAGTATGCTTGGGGTCATTGTCCATTTGGAAGACCCATGTGACCAAGCTTTAACTTCCTGACTGATGTCTTGAGATGTTGCTTCAATATATATATACATAAATTTCCCCACCTCATGATGCCATCTATTTTGTGAAGTGCATCAGCCCCTCCTGCAGCAAAGCACCCCCACAACATGATGCTGCCACCCCCGTGCTTCAAGGTTAGGATGGTGTTCTTTGGCTTGCAAGCCCCCCCTTTATCCTCCAAACATAACGATGGTCATTATGGCCAAACAGTTCTATTTTTGTTGTTTCATCAGACCAGAGGACATTTCTCCAAAAAGTATGATCTTTGTCCCCGTGTGCAGTTGCAAACTGTGGTCTGGCTTTTTCATTGAGGTTTTGATTTTCCCATGATGTCAAGCAAAGAGGAACTGAGTTTGAAAGTAGGCCTTGAGATACATCCACAGGTACACCTCAAATTGACTTAAATGATGTCAACTAGCCTATCAGAAGCTTCTAACGCCATGACATCATTTTCTGGAATTTTCCAAGTTGTTTAACGGCACAGTCAACTCAGTGTATGTAAACTTCTGACCCACTGGAATTGTGATATAGTGAATTGTAAGTGAAATAATCTCTGCAAACAATTGTTGAAAAAATTACTTGTGTCATGCACAAAGTAGATGTCCTAACCGACTTGCCAAAACTATAGTTTGTTAACAAGAAATGTGTGGAGTGGTTGAAAAACAAGTTTTAATGACTCCAACCTAAGTGTATGTAAACTTCTGACTTCAACTGTATATAAAGGGTCTTATAACCTTACTTTCCCAAATGCAGAAGCTCCAGCACAAATATGGGTGAAGTTGAACTGCTTCTAGGTTGCCAGTACAAGTGGAGTCAATTCCTCTGTGGAAAGACATGCAAGTTGCTGTTAACACCGCACGCAAATAGATGTTTTATTTTTTATTACTCAGACTTTTAATTAAGATGCTGAAGTAAAACTTCCAACTCATTTACAGCTTCAGTGAATCTATTGCCTGTATCTGCTTCACACTCTGGATATACATACCTGGCAGAGAGCCTTTGTAAGCATCATTTTGAGCAATCAGAACTGTCTTCACACCTAGGACTTTGCTGACTTCCTGTGCAACCTGAAGAGATGATAAATATACAGCAAATCAATCCCTTGAAGAAAACCACTAAGCGTCTAGGTCTGGATATCGGGTAAATCCATTTGACTTCAAGCAACTTTTTGACAGCCTCCATTTTAATTTAAACAAAACTTTCTATACATGATTTCTCATGGAGGAAAGAGTGGAGTTTGATATCATTTAAAAGGTTACAAAACAAGGTTGTCAAACTGCTTTATAATTTCTTGAAAACAAACCTCAAGTAATTATACATCAAACGTCAAATTCACGTTGTAGTTTAGACCCTACTTTACATCTGAAGTTTGTGTTGTGCCCGCCATCGGTTGAGACATTCTTGAATACAGGGTGTGTCATTTCAATCATAGAAATGTATTTCATAGAATGGACATCCCTTCAGACCACTGCAATTTAGCTGGTACACCATTGACATTTTTATTGAAATGTTAATTTTGAATTACTCCCATAAAGATGGCCGATGGTCCAAACACTGTCGAATGTCAGCAAAAATGGTCATGTCTATTCTATTATTTATATAATTGCAATAGGTTTCTGATGGAGGATTGGCAGTATAATATAAAATCAACAGATATTCCCATTCAAGTCAACATTGTTTGATGTGTGGACCTTTAACGGTCTAGATTTATCTAAAAAAACATGAAACCTACCCTGTATCTAAGCGCATGTTGGGTCTTGAGCTATGGCGGGCACAACACAAACTCAAATATAAAACTTACTGTATGTGAATGACAAATCTGAGTTGTGTTTTTTAGCTAATTGACATTTAATGGGTAAATCCTGTTTGTAAGCTTTTAAAAATATATAAATCTCGACTGTTTATCTTTTCCCATAAATATTTGCCCATTGTAGAAGTGCTCAGAAAGTTACTTTTTGTACCTGAATGCCAAAACATTCATTATGCAAAATAGGTCAACCTTGAGCACTTTTTATCTAAGTGGACACATGTTTTAGATTTTTTTGTTACATTTCATTTTCAATAAATGTCAAATCTCATTTACGTATGTGTACACCCCTTCAAATGAGTTGATTTGGCTATTTTCAGCCACACCCGTTTTCCGACAGGTGTATAAAAATAGAGCATACAGCCATGCAACCTCCATAAACAAACATTGGCAGTAGGACGGCCTTACCGAAGAGCTCAGTGACTCAACGTAGCACTGTCATAGGATGCCACCTTTCCAACAAGTCAGTTAGTCAAATTTCTGTCCTGCTAGAACTGCCCCAGTCAACTGTCATTGCTGTTATTGTAAAGTGGAAACGTCTAGGAGCAACAGCTCAGCTGCATAGTGGTAAGCCAAACAAGCTCACAGAATGGGACAGGGGAGTTCTGAAGCACGTAAAAATCATCTCTTCTCAGTTGCAACCCTCCTACAGAGTTCCAAACTGCCTCTGGTAGCAATGTCAGCACAATAAATGTTCATTGGGAGCTTCATGAAATGGTTTTCCATGGCCGAGCAGCCTCACAATCCTAGGATCACCATGCGCAATGCCAAGCATCGGCTGGAGTGGTGTAAATCTCGGCGCCATTGGACTCTGGAGCAGTGGAAAAGCATTCTCTGGAGTGATGAGTCACACTTCACCATCTGGTAGTCCGACAGACAAATCTGTGTTTGGTGGATGCCAGAAGTACTCCAATTACCTGAATGCATAGCGCCAACTGTAAAGTTTGGTGGAGGAGGAATAATGGTCTGGGGCTGTTTTTCATTGTTCGGGCTAGGCCCCCTAGTTCCAGTTAAGGGAAATCTTAACGCTACAGTATATAATAACATTCTAGACGATTCTGTGCTTTCAACTTTGTGGCAACACTTCGGGGAAGGCCCTTTCCTGTTTCAGCATGACAATGCACCTGTGCACAAAGCGAGGTCCATACAGAAATGCTTTTTTGGGTTCGGTGGGAAAGAACTTCACTGGCCTGCGCAGAGCCCTGACCTCAACTCCATCAAACACTTTTGGGTAAAATTGGAACGCCTATTCGCCCAACATCTGTCTGACCTCACTAATGCTATGGTGACTGAATGGAAGCATGTCCCCGTAGCAATGTTACAAAATCTAGTGGAAAGTTCTCACAGAAGAGTGGAGACAGCAAAGGGAGGGACCAACTCCATATTAATGACCATGATTTTGAAATGAGATGTCCGAATAGCAGGTGACCACATACTTTTAGTCATGTAGTGCAAGTATTCACACCCGAGGAATAGATCTTCAAGCCGATTTAAGTCAAAACTGTAACTAGGCCTCAAGAAAATTCAATGTCGTCTTGGTAAGCAACTCCAGTGTATATTTGGCATTGTGTTTTAGGTTATTTTCCTGCTGAAAGGTGGATTTGTCTCCCAGTGTCTGTTGGGAAGCACACTGAACCATGTTTTCCTCTAGGATTTTACCTGTGCTTAGCTCTATTCCATTTCTTTTTAGCCTAAAAAAAACCTCCCTAGTCCTTGCCGATGACAAGCATACCCATAACATGATGCAGCCACCACCATGTTTTAAAATATGAAGAGTGGTACTCAGCAGAGGTCAACCGATTATGATTTTTCAACGGCGATACCGATTATTTGAGGACCAAAAAAAGCCGTTAACGATTAATCGGCCGATTTTTAAAATATATATATTTTTAATAATGGCAATTACAACAATACTGAATGAACACTTATTTTAACTTAATATAATATATCAATCAAATCAATTTAGCCTCAAATAAAATTAAACATGTTCAATTTGGTTTAAATAATGCAAAAACAAAGTGTTGGAGAAGAACGTAAAAGTGCAATATGTGCTATGTAAAAAAGCTAACGTTTAAGTTCCTTTCTCAGAACATGAGAACATATGAAAGCTGGTGGTTCCTTTAAAAAGGAGTCTTCAATATTCCCAAGTAAGGAGTTTTAGGTTGTAGTTATTATAGGAATCTCTCTCTCCATACAATTTGTATTTCATATACCTTTGACTATTGGATGTTCTTTTAGGCACTTTACTATTGCCAGTGTAACAGTATAGCTTCCGTCCCTCTCCTCACCCCTACCTGGGCTCGAACCAGGAACACATCAACAACAGCCACCATCAAAGCAGTGTTACCCATCGCTCCACAAAAGCCGCGGCCCTTGCAGAGGAAGGGGAACAACCACTCCAAGTCTCAGAGCGAGTGATGTTTGAAACGCTATTAGCGTGCACCCCGCTAACCATTTCACATCGGTTACACCAGCCTAATCTCGGGAGTTGATAGGCTTGAAGTCATAAACAGCACAATGCTTGAAGCACAGCGACGAGCTGCTGGCAAAATGCACGAAAGTGCTGTTTGAATGAATGCTCAGTCAGACTGCTCTATCAAATCATAGACTTAATTATAACATAATAACACAGAAATAGGAGCCGTAGGTCATTAACATGGTCGAATCCGGAAACTATCATCTCGAAAACAAGACGTTCCGTATTTCACTGAAAGAATAAACAGATCCGTATTTTATCTAACGGGTGGCATCCATAAGTCTAGATATTCCTGTTACATTGCACAACCTTCAATGTTATGTCATAAGTACGTAAAATTCTGGCAAACTAGGCAGCCCAAGCTGTTGCATATACCCTGACTCTGCGTGCAATGAACTCAAAAGAAGTGACAATTTCACCTGGTTAATATTGCCTGGATTTACTAATTTAAATGAATAGATGGCAAAGTTCTCTGAGAAGGGTATAGCCAGTAAGACAATGCACACCAAATAAAGTTTGATAACCAATCTGTTGCCTAGACCCTACCGAGGCCACGTGAGTCAACCCTGGCGTTGTAAGCGCCATGCTCTACCAACTGAGCCAAACGGCACCCACACAGGATATGTGATAAGGGACATCTTTCCACCCAGGCAAAAGCAAAGTCTTATCTTAAATCGATCTTGTGCTATGAAGTCCGTGAAGAAATATGCCTTCACAAATACTTTGAAACTGCACCAGTACGAAAACTCTAAACTCTCTCCTAATGTTTGATTGCAGTATTGGGACAGGTCTACATTGTGATGAATACATATATCAATTATTGTAGGAGGAATAATTTTAATCTCAACGGGATCATCTGTTAGCGATCTAGCCTAGTGGTTAACTAAATGAATGATGAATACAAAATAGGCAGCCTATGAAGCTGGATCAGGGATGGATGGCAAACATGAACATGTAACAAATAAAGATTTAGTAGCCATTCACAAAACAAAATGATGTTATCATAAACATTTGTCTATTTATGCCTCTACAAAATTGGTCCTGACTCTCTGTGGTCACTAAAGATCCCATGGCATTTATTGTAAAAGTAATCTGGTGTCCTGACTAAATCCTTAATCTGGCCCTCATACCATCATGGCCATCTAATCATCCCCAATTTCCAGAGGGCTCATTCATACCCCCTCCTCTCCCCTGTAATTATTCCCCAGGTAGTTGCTGTAAATGAGAATATATTCTCAGTCAATTTAACTGGTTAAATAAGAGTAACATAAATAACAATAAATTACCTTAATATGATTGTTTTCAATTAAAATAGTTAAAAATAAACAAAAATAGCTTCTTAGCAAAGAGCAATTTCTCAAGTAAGAATTTTGATAGGACTGGGAGTGGTCTGAGTGTGGAGGGAAAACTGAAAACAGGGCAGAGAGGTTTGGAACTCTCTTTCTTTTTGGTCTATGAACAATTTTACCTGTGATGTCACCAGGCAGGCCAAAACTCCATCCCACCAAATAAGGCTGACATTTCAGGCAGGCTTTGCAAACAGCTAGTACACTAAAATGGCATTATCAATTTCACAGTATTATTCCAACCTCATAGCGTGTAAATATATATCTGCAACACAAGAAAATCAAATTTTTGACTGCACTGGGCCAAAGGTGAGGGTCGATACAAGTTCACAGTTTGATTTTCAGGAAATGGTTGATGTTGCCACATGGTCTTATGAATAAAGACATCTTGAACAAATAAACCAATAATCTGATGACATATCATGCAGTTCTTTGCAATAATGTAATTATTTAGGGTGAATATTGAAAATGTGCTTTCTGGAAAACCTTACAGAATCATCCCATTGTCAGAATCATCCCATTGTCATGTCCCCAACATGATAATATTCTAAATAGCTTTGGAACTCTACTACAATATATAAAGGAAAAAATGAGGAAATATTAAACACAGGATGGATGATGTCTTCAAACACAAATTGTTCTGAGACCACATTTTTTCAGTCGATACTGGTCAATTTGGATACATACATTGATTGGCAAAGTGGGACACTTAATTATTTATTGTAAAGAAGGAGAAATGAGAGAATATATATCAGTAATTTCAATATTTTAATGATAAACATCCATTATTAATTCAAATTAAATATATTAAAACATTCTGTAGGTATTTTTGTGGAACATTAATAATTATAATTTATTGTTAATATTAATATCATCATACTTGATTATAATTATATGCCCTACAATACCAGTCACAAGTTTGGATACACCTACTCATTCAAGGGTTTTTCTTCATTTGTACTATTTTCTACATTGTAAAATAATAGTGAAGACATCAAAACTATGAAATTGTTATGCTGATGAATGAGGACCCAAAAGCGACTTAACAGAAACAGAGTCTTTATTCCAGTCTTAAACAAAAACGATAATCCTGGATATTATCTAGGTAAATGCAAAAACAGGAAAACTGAAATCCACTCGTCAGTAGAGAGGAACGACTGGAGACGCGACCACAGACTGCAGGTCGCTTCGGGAAGGCACCGGCCGTAGCTGACATTGACACCTGCTCACACGCAGCATCTGAAGAAGGTAAAAACACGACAGGGCGGAACAAGGACACAGAACAGCGAACATCAAACAAGGATCCGACAAGGACAGAAGCGGAAAACAGAGGGAGAAATAGGGACTCTAATCAGAGGGCAAAATAGGGGACAGGTGTGAAAGAGTAAATGAGGTAGTTAGGAGAATGAGGAACAGCTGGGAGCAGGAACGGAACGATAGAGAGAGAGAGCGAGAGAGGGAGAGAGGGAGGGGAGAGAGAGGGATAGAAAGAGGGAAAGAACCTAATAAGACCAGCAGAGGGAGACGAATAGAAGGGAAGCACAGAGACAAGACATGATAATCAATGACAAAACATGACAGTACCCCCCACTCACCGAGCGCCTCCTGGCGCACTCGAGGAGGAACCCTGGCGGCAACGGAGGAAATCATCAATCAACGAACGGTCCAGCACGTCCCGAGATGGTACCCAACTCCTCTCCTCAGGACCGTAACCCTCCCAATCCACTAAGTACTGGTGACCACGTCCCCGAGAACGCATGTCCATGATCTTCCGTACCTTGTAAATAGGTGCGCCCTCGACAAGGAGGGGGAGACGAACGGGGCGCGCGAAGAAAAGGCTTGACACAGGAGACATGGAAGACAGGGTGGACGCGACGAAGATGTCGTGGAAGAAGCAGTCGCACAGCGACAGGATTGACGACCTGAGAGACACGGAACGGACCAATGAACCGCGGAGTCAACTTGCGAGAAGCTGTCGTAAGGGGAAGGTTACGAGTGGAAAGCCACACTCTCTGACCGCGACAATACCTAGGACTCTTAATCCTACGTTTATTGGCGACTCTCACAGTCTGCGCCCTGTAACGGCAAAGTGCAGACCTGACCCTCCTCCAGGTGCGCTCACAACGTTGGACAAAAGCCTGAGCGGAGGGAACGCTGGACTCGGCGAGCTGGGACGAGAACAGAGGAGGCTGGTACCCAAGACTACTCTGAAACGGAGATAGCCCGGTAGCAGACGAAGGAAGCGAGTTGTGAGCGTATTCTGCCCAGGGAGCTGTTCTGCCCAAGACGCAGGGTTTCGAAAAGAAAGGCTGCGTAATATGCGACCAATCGTCTGATTGGCCCTTTCTGCTTGACCGTTAGACTGGGGATGAAAACCGGAAGAGAGACTGACGGAAGCACCAATCAAACGACAGAACTCCCTCCAAAACTGTGACGTGAATTGAGGGCCTCTGTCTGAAACGGCGTCTAACGGGAGGCCATGAATTCTGAACACATTCTCAATGATGATTTGTGCCGTCTCCTTAGCGGAAGGAAGCTTAGCGAGGGGAATGAAATGTGCCGCCTTAGAGAACCTATCGACAACCGTAAGAATCACAGTCTTCCCCGCAGACGAAGGCAGACCGGTAATAAAGTCTAAGGCGATGTGAGACCATGGTCGAGAAGGAATGGGAAGCGGTCTGAGACGACCGGCAGGAGGAGAGTTACCTGACTTAGTCTGCGCGCAGTCCGAACAAGCAGCCACGAAACGGCGCGTGTCACGCTCCTGAGTAGGCCACCAAAACCGCTGGCGAATAGAAGCAAGCGTACCCCGAACGCCGGGGTGGCCAGCTAACTTGGCAGAGTGAGCCCACTGAAGAACAGCCAGACGAGTAGAGACAGGAACGAAAAGAAGGTTACTAGGACAAGCGCGCGGCGACGCAGTGTGAGTGAGTGCTTGCTTTACCTGTCTCTCAATTCCCCAGACAGTCAACCCGACAACACGCCCTTCAGGGAGAATCCCCTCGGGTCGGTAGAAGCCACAGAAGAACTAAAGAGACGGGATAAGGCATCAGGCTTGGTGTTCTTATTACCCGGGCGATAAGAAATCACGAACTCGAAACGAGCGAAAAACAACGCCCAACGAGCTTGACGTGCATTAAGTCGTTTGGCAGAACGGATGTACTCAAGGTTCTTATGGTCAGTCCAAACGACAAAAGGGACGGTCGCCCCCTCCAACCACTGTCGCCATTCGCCTAGGGCTAAGCGGATGGCGAGCAGTTCGCGGTTACCCACATCATAGTTGCGTTCCGATGGCGACAGGCGATGAGAAAAATAAGCGCAAGGATGGACCTTATCGTCAGAATGGAAGCGCTGGGACAGAATGGCTCCCACGCCCACCTCTGAAGCGTCAACCTCGACAATGAATTGTTTAGTGACGTCAGGAGTAACAAGGATAGGAGCGGATGTAAAACGCTTCTTGAGGAGATCAAAAGCTCCCTGGGCGGAACCGGACCACTTAAAGCACGTCTTGACAGAAGTAAGAGCTGTGAGAGGGGCAGCCACTTGACCGAAATTACGAATGAAACGCCGATAGAAATTAGCGAAACCGAGAAAGCGCTGCAACTCGACACGTGACTTAGGAACGGGCCAATCACTGACAGCCTGGACCTTAGTGGGATCCATCTGAATGCCTTCAGCGGAAATAACAGAACCGAGAAATGTGACAGAGGAGACATGAAAGGCGCACTTCTCAGCCTTCACGTAGAGACAATTCTCTAAAAGGCGCTGGAGTACACGTCGAAAGTGCTGAACATGAATCTCGAGTGACGGTGAAAAAATCAGGATATCGTCAAGGTAGACGAAAACAAAGATGTTCAGCATGTCTCTCAGTACATCATTAACTAATGCCTGAAAGACAGCTGGAGCATTAGCGAGACCGAACGGCAGAACCCGGTATTCAAAATGCCCTAACGGAGTGTTAAACGCCGTTTTCCACTCGTCCCCCTCTCTGATGCGCACAAGATGGTAAGCGTTACGAAGGTCCAACTTAGTAAAGAACCTGGCTCCCTGCAGAATCTCGAAGGCTGACGACATAAGGGGAAGCGGATAACGATTCTTAACCGTTATGTCATTCAGCCCTCGATAATCCACGCAGGGGCGCAGAGTACTGTCCTTCTTCTTAACAAAAAAAAACCCCGCTCCGGCGGGAGAGGAAGAAGGCACCACGGTACCGGCGTCGAGAGAAACAGACAGATAATCCTCGAGAGCCTTACATTCGGGAGCCGACAGAGAGTATAGTCTACCCCGAGGGGGAGTGGTCCCCGGAAGGAGATCAATACAACAATCATACGACCGGTGAGGAGGAAGGGAGTTGGCTCTGGACCGACTGAAGACCGTGCGCAGATCATGATATTCCTCCGGCACTCCTGTCAAATCACCAGGTTCCTCCTGAGAAGAGGGGACAGAAGAAACAGGAGGGATAGCAGACATTAAACACTTCACATGACAAGAAACGTTCCAGGATAGGATAGAATTACTAGACCAATTAATAGAAGGATTATGACATACTAGCCAGGGATGGTCCTGTGTAGCTCAGTTGGTAGAGCATGGCGCTTGTAACGCCAGGGTAGTGGGTTCGATCCCCGGGACCACCCATACGTAGAATGTATGCACGCATGACTGTAAGTCGCTTTGGATAAAAGCGTCTGCTAAATGGCATATATTATTTATTATATTATTATTATATAAAACAACAGGTGTAAAAGGTGAACGAAAAAATCAAAAAGGAAATGGTCTCACTGTGGTTACCAGATACTGTGAGGGTTAAAGGTAGTGTCTCACATCTGATACTGGGGAGAAGACTACCATCTAAGGCGAACATGGGCGTGGGCTTCCCCTAACTGTCTGAGAGGAATGTCATGTTTCCGAGCCCATGCTTCCTCAGCCCCAGAGTCTATCAAGGCACTGCAGGAAGCAGCCGAACCGGTCCAGCGTAGATGGACCGACAAGGTAGTACAGGATCTTGATGGAGAGACCTGAGTAGTAGCGCTCACCAGTAGCCCTCCGCTTACTGATGAGCTCTGGCTTTTACTGGACAAGAAATGACAAAATGTCCAGCAGAACCGCAATAGAGGCAAAGGCGGTTGGTGATCCTCCGTTCCCTCTCCTTAGTCGAGATGTGAATACCTCCCAGCTGCATGGGCTCAGTCTCTGAGCCGGTGGGAGGAGATGGTTGAGATGCGGAGAGGGGGAACACCGTTAACGCGAGCTCTCTTCCACGAGCTCGGTGACGAAGATCTACCCGTCGTTCTATGCGGATGGCGAGTGCAATTAAAGAGTCCACGCTGGAAGGAACCTCCCGGGAGAGAATCTCATCTTTAACCTCAGCGTGGAGTCCCTCCAGAAAACGAGCGAGCAACGCCGGCTCGTTCCAGTCACTGGAGGCAGCAAGAGTGCGAAACTCTATAGAGTAATCCGTTATGGATCGATCACCTTGACATAGGGAAGCCAGGGCCCTGGAAGCCTCCTTCCCAAAAACTGAACGATCAAAAACCCGTATCATCTCCTCTTTAAAGTTCAGATAATCGTTAGAACACTCAGCCCTTGCCTCCCAGATAGCTGTGCCCCACTCCCGAGCCCGACCAGTAAGGAGTGATATGACGTAAGCGATCCGAGCTCTCTCTCTTGAGTATGTGTTGGGTTGGAGAGAGAACAATATCACACTGGGTGAGAAAGGAGCGGCACTCAGTGGGCTGCCCAGAGTAACATGGTGGGTTATTAACCCTAGGTTCCGGAGACTCGGAAGACCAGGAAGTAGCTGGTGGCACGAGACGATGACTCTGAAACTGTCCTGAGAGGTTGGAAACCTGAGCGGCCAGGGTCTCAACGGCATGACGAGCAGCAGACAATTCCTGCTCGTGTCTGCCGAGCATTGCTCCCTGGATCTCGACGGCAGTGTTGTGAGAATCCGTAGTCGCTGGGTCCATTCTTGGTCGGATCCTTCTGTTATGCTGATGAATGAGGACCCAAAAGCGACTTAACAGAAACAGAGTCTTTATTCCAGTCTTAAACAAAAACGATAATCCTGGATATTATCTAGGTAAATGCAAAAACAGGAAAACTGAAATCCACTCGTCAGTAGAGAGGAACGACTGGAGACGCGACCACAGACTGCAGGTCGCTTCGGGAAGGCACCGGCCGTAGCTGACATTGACACCTGCTCACACGCAGCATCTGAAGAAGGTAAAAACACGACAGGGCGGAACAAGGACACAGAACAGCGAACATCAAACAAGGATCCGACAAGGACAGAAGCGGAAAACAGAGGGAGAAATAGGGACTCTAATCAGAGGGCAAAATAGGGGACAGGTGTGAAAGAGTAAATGAGGTAGTTAGGAGAGTGAGGAACAGCTGGGAGTAGGAACGGAACGATAGAGAGAGAGAGCGAGAGAGGGAGAGAGGGAGGGGGAGAGAGAGGGATAGAAAGAGGGAAAGAACCTAATAAGACCAGCAGAGGGAGACGAATAGAAGGGAAGCACAGAGACAAAACATGATAATCAATGACAAAACATGACAGAAATAACACAGAATCACAGAATCATGTAGTAACCATAAAAGTGTTAAACAAATCAGATTTGCCATGATGACAGCTTTGAACACTCTTAGCATTCTCTCAACCAGCTTCACCTGGAATGCTTTTCCAACAGTCTTATAGGAGTTCCCACATATGCTGAGCACTTGTTGGCTGCTTTCCCTTCACTCTGCAGTCCAACTCATACCAAACCATCTCAATTTGATTGAGGTCGGGTGATTGTGGAGGCAAGGTCATCTGATGCTGCAGTCCATCACTCTCCTTCTTGGTCAAATAGCCTTTACACAGCCTGGAGGTGTGTTGGGTCATAGTCCTGTTGAAAACCAAATGATAGTCCCACAAAGTGCAAACCAGATAGAATGGCGTATCACTGCAGAATGCTGTGGTAGCCATGCTGGTTAAGTGTGCCTTGAATTCTAAATAAATCACAGACAGGGACACCAGCAAAGTATCCCCACACCATCACACCTCCTACTCCATGTTTCACAGTGGGAACCACACGTGCAGAGATCATCCATTTATCCACCCCTTGTCTCACAAAGACACGGCGGTTGGAACCAAAAACCAAATGACAGATTTCCACCAGTCTAATGTCCATTGCTTGTGTTTCTTGGCCCAAGCAAGTCTCTTCTCGTTTTTGGTGTCCTTTAGTAGTGGTTTCTTTGTAGCAATTCAACCATGAAGGCCTGATTCTCACAGTCTCCTCTGAAAAGTTGATGTTGAGATGTATCTGTTACTTGAACTCTGTGAAGAATTTATTTGGGCCACAATTTCTGAGGCTGGTAACTCTAATGAACTTATCCTCTGCAGCAGAGCTAACTCTGGGTCTTCCATTCCTGTGGCAGTCCTCATGAGAGCCAGTTTTATCATAGCGCTTGATGGTTTGACTGACCTTCTTGTTTTAAAGAAATGATGGACTGTCGTTTCTCTGCTTATTTGAGATGTTTTTGCCATAATATGGATATCGTCTGTATATCACCCCTACCTTGTCACAACACAAATGATTGTCTCAAATGCATTTAGAAGGAAAGAAATTCCACAAATGAACTTTTAACAAAGCACACCTGGGTGGCAGGTAGCCTAGTGGTTAGAGCGTTGGACTAGTAACCGAAAGGTTGCAAGATCGAATCACCAAGCTGACAAGGTAAAAATCTGTCATTCTGCCCCTAAAAAGGTCAGTTAACCCACTGTTCCTAGGCTGTCATTGAAAATAAGAATTTGTTCTTAACTGACTTGCCTAGTTAAATAAAAGCAAAATGACTATCTCATGAAGCTGGTTGAGAGAATGCCAAGAGTGTGCAAAGTTGTCATCAAGGCAAGAATATCATTAATAATTTTTATTTGTTTAACTTCTTTATTTGTTTAACTTCCCTTTAGCGGGATCATTTTCATCAACACCCGCTGAATTGCAAATTCAAATTAAATTACTACAAATATTTAATTTTCATAAAATCACAAGTGCAATATACAAAACACAGTTTAGCTTGTTGTTAATCCACCTGGCGTGTCAGATTTCAATACAGCTTTTCGGCGAAAGCATAACAAGTGTTTATGTAAGAACATCTCTCTCAGTAGACAAAATATTACAAACACTAGCAGCCAAGTAGATTGGTCACAAAAGTCAGAAAAGCAATAGATGAAATCGCTTACCTTTGATGATTTTAGGATGTTTGCACTCACAAGACTCCCAGTTACACAATAAAATGTCCTTTTGTTCCATAAAGATTATTTTTACTGTATATCCAAAATACCTCCATTTGTTTGGTGCTTTATGTTCAGAAATCCACAGGCTCGAGCGGTCACGACATAGCAGATGAAAATTCCAAATAGTATCCGTAATGTCCACAGAAACATGTCAAACGTTTTTTATTATCAATCCTCAGGTTGTTTTTAAAATATATAATCGATAGTATATCAACCGGCACTGTCGCTTTTTCAATAGGAGAGGGAGATACAATGGCTGCCCCACTCTGTTGCGCAAGCAAAACTCTGTGAACACCCAGCTATCCACTGACGCGATGTTATCTTTCTCGCTCATTTTTCTAAATAAAAGCCTAAAACTATGTCTAAAGACTGTTGAAACCTTGAGGAAGCCATAAGAAAAGGAATTTGGTTGATATTCCTTTAAATGGAGGCAAGCATCCAATGGAACAGAGAGCTTTCAGGAAAAACAGCACTTCCTGGTTTGATTTTCCTCAGGTGTTTGCCTGCAATATCAGTTCTATTATACTCACAGACAATATTTTGACAGTTTTGGAAACTTTAGAGTGTTTTCTATCATAATCTGACAATTATATGCATATTCTAGTTACTGGGCCTGAGAAATAGGCCGTTTCAAAATGGGTACATACATCTTTTAGCCAAAAACGAAAATCCTGCCCCCTACACTCAAGAAGTTAACCCTTTTTTGGTTACTACATGATTCCACATCAAATCAGGTTGTCACATACACATGTTTAGCAGACGTTATTGCCTGTGTAGCGAAATGCTTGTGTTTCTAGCTCCAACAGTGCAGTAATATCTAACAATTCACAACAATACACACAACCTAAAAGTAAAATAATGGCAATTAAGGGATATATAAACATTATTAGAGTGACTAGTGTTCCATTATTAAAGTGGCCAGTGATTTCAAGTCTATGTATATGGGGCATCAGCCTCTAATGTGCAGGGTTATGTAACTGGGTGGAAGCTGCCTAGTGATGGTTATTTAACAGTCTGATGGCCTTGAGATAGAAGCTGTTTTTCAGTCTCTTTGTCTCAGTTTTGATGCACATGTACTGACCTCACCTTCCGGATGATAGCTGAATGAACAGGCAGTGGCTTGGGTGGTTGTTGTCCTTGATGATCTTTTTGGCCTTCCTGTGACATTGGGTGCTGTATGTGGCCTGGAGGGCAGGTAGTTTTTCCCCGGTGATGTTTTGGGTAGACCGCATCACTCTCTGGAGAGCCCTGTGGGTGCAGTTGCTTTACCAGGCGGTGATACAGCCTGACAGGATTCTCTCAATTTTACATCTGTAAAAGTTTGTGAGGGTTTTGGGTGCCATGTGTTATTCATAGTTTTGATGTCTATTATTATAAAATAATACAACTAAAGAAAACAGTTGAATGAGTGGGTGTTTCCAAACTTTTGACTGGTACTGTATATGTAATTGTGTAGCCAATAAATACAATAAAATGAACATCTAGGCTTACAGTATCAGCACAACATTCTCAACACTACACTCTAGTGGACATTTCATAGCATGCAACCTGAAAGACCTCTCACACCTCAATTTGAATGCCTTTTGTTATTGTTACAAGAGTCAAATACAGCAAAATAAAACAAAAATGATCCTATACCTGTATGGTTGTGAATATAGCTAGCTAGGTTTTTGTTGGTGAGTTAATATATTTCTAAGTAAAATGCAGCTATGCTAGCTTTTGCTAGCAAGCTAGCCTCTCTGGGATAGGTGGCGGTGTTTTCGCATCCTGATGAAAAGCGTGCCCAAAGTAAACTGCCTGCTACTCAGGCCCAGAATCTAGGATATGCATATTATTAGTGGATTTGGATAAAAAACACTCTGTTTCTAAACCTGTTTGAATAATGTCTGTGAGTATAACAGAACTGATTTGGCAGGCGAAACCCAGAGCACAATCCATCCAGGGAAAATGTTTTTGAGGTCAATCTGTTTTCCATTGGTTCCTATGGCAAGCCCGTTTTAGTATAAATATGTTTGCAGTTCCTATAACTTCCACTAGATGTCAACAGTCTTTAAAAATTGGTTGATGTTTTTCTTTTGAGAAATGAAGAAGTAGCCATTTCCTTTCTGGGTGTATAGCCAAGTGTACTCTTTTGTTTGGGGCGCGTGACCTGAAGCTTGCTCCACTTTCATTTTATCCGCTATTGAACGCAGTTTATTCCGTATTAAATTTGATCAATTATTTACGTTTTAAAATACTTAAAGTTGGATTAGGAAAGTTGTTTTAAATGTTTGGACAAAGTTTACAGGTAACTTATTATATATTTTGTAGTCATGCTGGGTGAGTTGGAACTGGTGTTTTTCTGAATCAAACACGTCAAATACATAGACATTTTGGGGATATAACAATGGAATTAATCGAACAAAAGGACCATTTGTGATGTTTATGGGACATATTGGAGTGCCAACAGAAAAAGCTCTTCAAAGGTAAGGCATGAATTATATTGTTATTTCTGAGTTTTGTGTTGCACCTGGCAGGTTGAAATATTATTGTAATGTGTTTGTTTGATGGGGTACTGTCCTCAGATAATCGCATGATTTGCTTTCGCGCAATGCCCTTTTTTCGCGTTAGTCATTAGAGAAATCTGACACGGTGGCTAGATTAACAAGAAGTTTAGCTTTAATTTGGTGTATTGCACTTGTGAATGTGTGAAAGTTAAATATTTCAACAACAAAAAAATCGAATTTTGCGCATACTGCATTTTCACCGGATGTTGTCAATCGATCCCGATAACAGGATTTGATCCATAAGAAGCTAGCTGATAGTAGATTTAAGATTAGTGTTAAGTTTAGGAGTTAATTTAAAGGGTTAAGGTTAGGGGAAGGGGAAGGGTTAGTTAAAATGGTTAAGGTTAGGGTTAGAGGAGGGGTTATCTAACATGCTAAGTAGTTGCAAAGTACCTAAAAAGTTGTTGAAGTATGTTGTTAAAAAGTTGCTAATTAGCTAAAGTTGTCAGTGATAAGATTTGAACTTGCCACCTTTTGGTCATGGTATACGCCTACCCGTCCAACCTGGCTAACTACCCTACTTTCGGTTTTGCCTTAAGTAACCATCTGTCTTATGTGACCATACCAAACGTGACATATCAGACTAATTTTAGCATCCAGGATTTACGTTTACTATGTCACCTCTAGTCTATGAGACCAGGCTGCTGGAGACGTGTGTCCACAATGATGAAATCATAGCCATTGAACCTATTGTTTATCATCACATACTTCCTCATTAACAGGCATGCATTAATTGTTGGTTATGTTAAAGATATCCATTACAAATGTTAAATGGTGCAATTTGGTACCTGTTCCTTAACCAATAGTGTATATCACATGCAAAAAATGGATGGGTTTTCCATGTCAAAACGTGTCTTATTAAAACGTACTGAAAAGGGTAAAAGGGTAAAGATTTTTTGATTTATATATCTGGACAATACTAATCAAATTTGAATTTTGATTATACAATATTGCAGAATGGGAACATCTTGTTATTATACTTATACATTAACAAAACGAAATTCAGAGTAATCTAATAAATGTCAGTTCATGGAATGCGTGGCAAAATAGCTTCTTCATTTATTTTTTGGAGAGATTTTGTTAGATTTCTATAAATTGACAAAATAATAACATTGACTAAATAATTTGTCTGTTATTAAAAACATAAACAACAAAATGGTCCTTTCTGCTCCAAAAGGACCTTTCTGCTTCTTTTCCAGTAGAGGGCTCACTCATAGAACTCTAGTTCCTATGAGGTCTCTAGTCTAATCTTACTTTATGAAATCCAGGCTTTTAATATGATTTTGCAATGCATATGATACGTTTTTGTATTGTCACCAGGAAAAAGAATAATGATAATCAAAAATAATATTAAGAATATAAATAATGAATAGGTCTGCATAATCACTATCATCACCGTAATAATTATCACAATCATAAGTGTAGAAGCATAATCATAACAATGAAGTTCAACTGTCCACTCAACTTAGGCGAACTTATGTGTGAAAATATCTTTATGTTAAGAAAATATAACCGTTTTTAGTATTTAGACTTTTTTTGTCTTGGGTCTTTCTTAACATTCACTATATTTATGCAACACATTTCAATGAAAATTACGAAACTTAATTTCGAATTTCTTTAAATTACCTTTACAACTTTTCTTCCAGTTCCATGCTTTTTAAACAAAAAAGAAAACGCTGGCTTGGACACAAAAAAAACACGGATGGAGGGGGTCTATGTTGAGCTAGTAAGCCTACAGCGTTTCTCAACTGGTGGGTCGTGCATTTAAAGTGTGTAGAAAATGATAATTCACTTTTGTTTTTTGTATACCTCTGAACAATTTTTCTTTAATCAGTCTTTTCAATAGAGTGTTATTAGCAGCGCTATTTAGCAGAGTTTGTTGATTTTTTGGTCTCAAACCAGTGAGTTTAGCATTCTTCATCAAGAATATGGGCAAAATGTAATTATTGAAAATTAAAAGGTGGGAATGTTGTTCCCTTGTCATATAAATTGTACATTTACTATCAATATAGTATTAAAATCGTTTTCCCGCAATCTGGGTCTAGAGGCAAAAAACCAGTTGAGAACTACTGATCTAGTAAGTAGTCTATTGTTTCATAGTCGAAGCCTTTGCATAGTTGACCCCCTCCCCAAACGCACAGAGGTCCAGGTTGACATGTGACGTCACTCTGCGCGTGGGACATTGCTCTTCTCTTCCCACCTCTCAATCGAGGAATAGAAGTTAGCAGTCAACCAGGAACGGGACCGGGCAGTCTTCCACTCAATTTCTTAATCTATCGGCCTGCACTATCCCTCCTGTATGGTGGATATTATATTAAATTCTTCTTTCTTGGGTGATATGGGGGATCATTCCAAAAGTAAGTAAACATTCGTGTCCCTATTTTAATTTTGACCCAGGCACATTTAAGATTGATTTGATCGTTAACAATATCGGGCTATTATTGGAACATTTCACGATTATTTTGTTTGTTGCATTGGTCAATTTCGATAACTGAAAAGGGTGATGTGAATACATCTTAGGTCTACGGTCAGTTATATATAGCTACGGCCCTTCGTTCTGGAAATGACAAGGATAACAAAACAGGACACGACACGGTTGCATGCTGTAGAGTGGACACTGGACGAACATGCGGGGATTTAGCCAGTATATCTGGTGATTACATTGGTGTAGGTGGTGGTAGCATTAATATACTGTGCATTCGACAGAGAAGTCTGGAATCGCAATGTGTGTGGGCTGTGGGAGTCAGATCCACGACCAGTACATCCTGCGGGTCGCCCCGGACCTGGAGTGGCATGCTGCGTGTCTGAAGTGCTCGGAATGCAGTCAGTACCTGGATGAGACGTGCACTTGCTTCGTCCGAGATGGCAAGACATACTGCAAAAGAGATTATGTAAGGTAGGAGTTGACTAAATTTCCTCACTAACGTGATTTCAGAGCTTTGGAATTTCCAAAGGCCCCAATTGTGAAATAAATTGTAGTTAGGCCTACTGAAGTGGAAATGTATGAGAAATTGTTCAAACTGCTTGTTGACACTAAACAGTATCCACATGAGAGAGAATAGCACAACCTAGTCAAAGTTTCTGGTTTATTTGGTAAAAATTCAATAAAAAAAGCTCGACTTGTGTCGTAGGCTATTCGTCTCCTTCATCTGACTAAATTGCATGTTTTTGTTATGCATTATAAGGTATTGAGACCAATGTTCCTATGTCCTTTTCAGATTATTTGGGATTAAATGTGCAAAATGTAACATTGGCTTCTGCAGCAGTGATCTGGTGATGAGAGCTCGTGACAACGTTTACCACATGGAGTGTTTTAGGTGCTCGGTGTGCAGCCGGCAGCTTGTGCCGGGGGATGAGTTCTCTCTGCGGGACGAGGAGCTGCTCTGTCGGGCTGATCACGGGTTACTTCTGGAACGGGCCTCAGCGGGAAGCCCCATTAGTCCGGGAAATATTCTCTCCAGGTCTTTTCATATTGCTGGTCAGTAAACGAATAATGGTGGTAATAATAATAACGAGAGTATAATATTAATATTAACGTTAATAACAACGAAAGGATATAGAATAATAATAATAATTGTAAAATATTATATATTTTTTATAATAACAGTTATTATACTTGTCTGCAACATGTTCCTTTCACTGATCAAGTGTGCAGACTTTTATGCCTATAGGTTTATTACATTACTTTCATTGGTAGACTAAACATGACTTAAAACATATTGGGTGTTGTTTGTATCTATTAAGTTGTTAAAGCTATTAGACTAAGGTTATGTCAATTCGTTTATTTTGAAAACAATGAGGTAACATTTTGGCTGTGTAAAGGGGGTATGTTGCAATGGTCGATATATTTTTGTTAATTAAAATACTGAAAGTTTTGAGTTTGTAGGTGTGAAGAAAAATACAGAAAAATACAGAAAATACAGAATACCAGACGTCGATCGAAATATGATTCTACAACAAAAAATACATTAATGTTAAATGGGAAGCATTTTAAATTGTATTTGTAATTCATTAAAAAAGATTGAGTTGGTATTTGAAGGGATATTCAAATATTGTATAGCCTGTTTAATTAAAGTTCACCAAAGAATCTTATCAATTATCACGAAATTACATGATCGTCGTTATTATTATTTTTGGTTGAATACATCTCCACTGAGGAATGTGGATGTTTTTTATGATTGTTTTTTTCTTTTTCTTTGTGAGTTTCCTATGCTCCTGCCTTGATTGTGTAATTCCTAGGGAGAAGTAGGCAGAATAAGTGTATCTATCATCAGTTATGATTGCTTTTCTAAATTTGGCTCTGTCAGTGGAAATTACATTTTCAAAGATATTTCCTTTTGAATATTTGTCCCACAGATCCTGTGTCAGTTCGACAGCCTCCTCATCGGAACCACGTCCACAAGCAGTCAGAGAAAACCACTCGGGTGCGAACAGTATTGAACGAGAAGCAGCTTCATACCCTTCGGACCTGTTACAATGCCAACCCAAGACCAGACGCTCTTATGAAAGAACAATTGGTAGAGATGACCGGTCTTAGCCCAAGGGTCATCAGAGTTTGGTTTCAGAACAAACGTTGTAAAGACAAGAAGAGAACTATATTCATGAAGCAACTTCAACAACAGCATCACATCGATAAAACTGTAAGTTCATTTCGACATTCTAATGCAACACAAACTAAAAATACAGGTGTTATTTAATAAGGGCGTGTCAAATAAAATGTAATGAAAGCATATTTTTATTTAACTAGGTAGTTAAGAAAACATTTTTACTTACAATGATGGTCTACGAACAGTGGGTTAACTGCCTTGTTCAGGGGCAGAACGTCAGCTTTTTACCTTGTCAGACTCCGCGATTCGATGGCGCAATGCTAGGCTACCTGCCGACCATATTGCACTTTGAATGTTGAGAAAACCAGATGGATGGTGGTGAGATGTTTGTTGTGATACATTTTATCTGTAGAATCTTCAGGGGCTGACGGGTACACCTATGGTGGCAGGCAGTCCAATTCGACACGACAACACGGTCCTAGGGAACCCAGTAGAGGTGCAGACTTACCAGCCCCCCTGGAAGGCCCTGAGCGAGTTCGCCTTGCAGAGTGACCTGGACCAGCCCGCTTTCCGGCAGTTGGTAGGCACACACACACAGTCATTTTTGCAATAAATGTATGTTTATTCAAATATCATCCACTCGATCACTGAATGGCCAATCTCGATTCAGATGAGAGAATGCGATTTTATTCAGTCAAATATTTCTAAATTAAATAAATGCTTTTCAGCATCAAATTCGAAGGCTGGTCGATTTACATTAATATTCATATTGGCCTAATATTTGCATTGGACTTCATCGAAACATAAGGGTCAATATCAATATACAATAAGCAATATTGAGAGAAGAAAAACGCTAATTAAAACAACCGTTTTCATCGCAGGTGTCTTTTTCTGAATCGGGCTCCATGGGTAACTCCTCCGGCAGTGATGTGACCTCCTTGTCGTCGCAGTTGCCGGACACCCCGAACAGCATGGTACCAAGTCCGATGGACACGTGAGACCAGCCCAACAGTGACGCTTCGAACTCCAGCATGCTCCCGCGTGCTCTGCATGAGAATTGGCTAGTTAACAGCTTTGAGAGGAAAAGGATTTCATCTTATTTAAAGAACATTAACGCTGGATTTGTCTATGAGGATGCACCATTTGTTCACAGAGGGACCGGTCTGCATTGCTCAGGATCGGATGAATTACCAGCCAGTGACAACCAAGGGCTATAACTAAAGCGGAGGCTGAGCCTCGGATCTTACCTACATGGTTGGACATAGCCTACGTGAGGATTATATCTACAAACATTCAACTTTATTATGAGTCGCTAGCTTGTAATGATGAACATATCAGAACATTATCCATAGTGGCCAACAGTTGTATAGTTTCATCTATGTAAGTTTCCTATGTCGGGTTGCGACCATGACTCTGTAGATGTGCATGATTTCTAGAGATGATTTAAAATCAAGCCCTGTAAAATAGTGTAATTAAGTGGATGGGATACAGATTGTGGAACCTTTCAAGAAAAAAGTAAGTTATTGATATTTATTATGCGAAAATGTAGGCTATCGTAATAAACCCATATGAACGGTTTAATGTCTAATGAACTCTGCATGTGAAATCTCAGATGCAGTAATTCAATCAAATATTAACTGAAATTTCAAATGGACAAAATAAATCACTATGTATTTATGAAACGGCTATTTCATGGTGGTTTTGCGTTGCCATAAACCTATGGGCTTAATCTAAACTATGTAGCCAGGGTGAAAAACGTTTGAGATGTAATAGGCCTATAGAATCTCTAATTAATTTCGAACCATCCAAAATAAATCACGGTGATGTCAGTTAAGACCACAATCTTTCAGAGCATCGCGTCAGTCATTAGAGAAAATCAATTTGATGGAAGCTATCATTTTAATGGCATATTCAAACATCGTAAGGCAACAGAATCACAGTTGGTCAAATGCAAGCATTTCTACGTTGAGGCCTGTTTGTTAAATACAATTGAGGATAACACATTGTTTATTTAATTGTCCTCCACATATGGATTTGCGATGTGATCATTCCAGTTTCACTTGTAAAGTCACAAGTCTAGACCGAGGACAGGGCTCGGCGGCTCCTTATCTACGCTTGGCATCATCTGCAAACGATACATTGAATGGAACCACAACAAACCCACCTCTCTCTGTCGCTGGAGTCTGTGCTGAAGGGGACTCCCACCCTGCGAACGCATACTGGCATGTCTTGGGTTTATTTTCCTTTCAGGCAAAATCCTGGATAGCCTCTGGACAAGGAGTGCAGGTCAAGATACTGACGACATACTAGACCTCAACAATTTGTTGTTGTGGATGAACTCTGATCAGAGGACGCAACAGCATTCTAACCTCTTAATCACGATCGGAAACATGATCAGTCTTTCAGCACAGTACATAGTAGTCCTAGCTAGGTCTCTTTATGTGACTTCTGGCATCAAATCAAAAAGCCATTAGGCCTATCCTGCCATGCATAGTCTTATGCATAGTCTTTTATGTCCAATAATTGTAGCTATGCAACAGTAGCCTACTGACCAACAAATTCTGCCCTTGTACCCACTTAATCTTTCCTCTGGAAATATTTCATAATCGTGGTTAAAAGGCATTTTTAGAAACAAAGCATAGATTTGAGATACAGAAATCAAATTATTTCCCCCTTAAACATAATACATACACATTCATATTTACTTGATAAATGTTTTGCATATAAGGAAGGCAATGTCTAGAATAAAAGTTTATAACTTTCAAATTCGCACAGAAAATAACAGCATCCATAGGCCTCAAATTTTGGAATGGCTTTATCCATTAGCCTTGCTATAGGCCTAGATAGGCTATGTAGTTAGTTGTACTGTTGCATATTTCAGTCATTTACACAACTCATTAATTCGTCCATAAAGCCATTTAAGACAACTGGCAAATAAATCAAGTGCGTAATGCCTATATGTCTTTTGGCACGTCAGATCATGGTTTTAGTTATCTAATTTCCATTTGATCCGATAATTATATAGTATGGAAATCTGCAGTTCACAATCAACCATTTAGCTGTATCTGATAGACATTAGTCCAAACAACAGCCAGCATTCGTTAATCCACTGTTGCGCTCAGAGCGGCCGAATGAAAATAGATGCTGTAATTTCCTCCTGCGTCATTTCAGGATTTCACCTAACCGATAACAAATGATAGGAATCCAATGGACACATTTCCCATATTAACGTAATCAGTTGTCATAATTCTGATGTATAAATAATTAGGCTACTCCACAGTTTGGGGTAGGCTACACTATTTCAGGGAAATAATAGACCTAGGCTACTTTTCAAGCGGTAGGCCCAGTGTAGAGCTGCAGTATGCTGCATGTGAAATGTGTTTAAGAGTCTTATGCATTTACTATCCCTTAATATGAGAGGCCTCTTCAGTTGATATTAAAGTTGAAGAGACACTTGGCAAGAATTGTGAGAATATACCCAGCCCTGTATAGGTTTATGTACTGAAAATAATTATTCAATATTGCATTAATTTCTAGGAGTTATCTTTCAAAAAATATCCACTGGTATGTCTCCTTGCTGGGAGCTCTGAATTAACTGTTGGGATTGATTGAGCTGCTCCAAGGCAAGAGCAGAGGATTGACTGGGTCTGCAGAACTGAGTCTGGTATAGAGAAGGACCAGCCATTTTCTTTAAAACCAAGCTCCTCACACCACCTGGGATATTAATCACTATTACAAATGTTACAATGCTGTACAGGAAGAAAATTACACAGGCAGAGAGGCTACAGTCAGTACTTCTCATTAATTGTCACTTGATGATCAGTAGACATAGGGGAAATCACTGAGACTTGAATGAGTGAGCCGCACAGTCTCTAGATAAAAATAACAGGAGGACAATGAATGACGCCTAATAATAAATTATTTATTAAATGGGATAAAAATGTAATTTACTAAATCAATTATATTTTGTAAGTTCTTCACAGCATAAAGGCAAGAACAAGGGAAACATTTGTACTTGAAATCAGGACAGCTCTTACTAGAGCAAATCTAAAATGTACAGAATAAACACATATAGACTATGTAACTTACATATTGAAGTACAAAACTGCCCAACGCATATAAAATAACTATAGGGAAAAAAATATTCTGATCAGGTCATTCACATCTTAACTGTATATGAAAATATTAAAAGGAATTAACAGGAAGTACACAGTAGTACACCTTATTATTGATGCATTACATATGTTATGTAATCTAACCATTATGAGAGTGCTTTTGATTCTCTGCTCTCTTCTGCTACGTTGCCATTCTATCCACAATAGAAACAACACGATAGCAAATGACTTGGTTGGACAAGGAACATAATTATTGTGCGTGACTCACGGTAAAATACACAAGATACTCACTTCCAACTCAAACTTTCGTGCAAATCGCCCATGGACATCGATGGATGACTTGCACAAACATTTTAGTTATACATGTGCATCTCAAGTTAGGATTTATCCCTCGTCTTCTAGGAATTCAAGAGTTTTGGGAAGGCTAAGACTGCATTTTTAAAGAATATGCCCATATGCAGACTTCAAAACTAAATGGGAAAGTATGTAGTGTAGAATGGAGGGTTAAGTGTCGGTTTCTACTTTGTAGTGTTTTTCATGCATATGTGCGTGTTAGAGGTCGGCATGCAATTCTGGTTTAGTCCTCCTGCTTCTTGAGGAAGAACTGCAGTGCTGATTCCCATTGGTCTCTGGGAAAGCGGTCGGACAGCTCACAGTAATCCAGTGGCTGAGAGACTCTGTCTGCATGGTGACAAACCATAGAACATAGTTTTTTGTCTGAGCAAGATGCCTCACGATTATACACTAATATTTAAGAATTACAATCGTCAATTGACCAAAACAATTTATGTAAATTCATATTTCAATTGAAAACACTGTACTGAGACCTTTTTAAAAAATAATTGGTGAATGCATTAATACATTTTAATGCAAAACTATCAAAAAACAAATTCAAAGTGAAAAATGGCATTGAAGAATTACCTACCTCCTTGTTGCATTCTGTTGTCTGGATGGTTCTCACGTGAGGCACCATCCTGGAGGAAATAAAAGAGGAATATGTCAGAGTGATCCACAGTATTAAGACAGGAGAAGGGGAGAGGCCAGACACCATTGCTCACCAGCTGTGAAGAAATGGAACATTTTATCCACCATATCTAAGCAAACCATAACTCATCATGCTTGAAGCTAACCAACCTAAATAGGTACCAACAGATAACATTAACTTAAACAAACTTTTGCATACATTTTGCAACGATTTCATGATGCCGGATTTGATTCTGACAACGGTGTATTTTGAACATCCAAAATAACTCTGTGTATTTTACATACCCATACATTCTGTTTGCAGTCCCTGCATGTCTCCCTGTTCTGATTAACACACACATTAAAGCTTATAAAGATGTCACAATATACTCATAATTTCAATACGAACCATATCCTTAAAGGGATAGTTCACTCAAACTATAAAATGACACATTAGTTCCTTACCCTGTAAGCAGTCTATGTACAAGGTATGATAGCAATCCATGCTTTGGTTTAGTTTCCCTAGCACTAGCTGGTACAGTTTCCTAATGCTAACGTTTTAGCATTTGTGGCACAAATCCCATTCAATTCATGGAAGCGATATTATACTGAACAAAAATATAAACGCAACATGTAAAGTATTGGTCTCATCTTTCTTGAGCTGAAATAAAAATATCCCAGAAATATTTCACCTGCACAAAAAGCTTAATATATTTTTTTTAAAGAGCAAAAATGTATTTACATCATTGTTAGTGAGCATTTCTCCTCTGCCAAGATAATCCAACCACCTGACAGGTGTGGCATATCAAAACTGATTACACAGATGCACCTTGTGTTGGGGACAATAAAAGAGCACTCTTATATGCAGTTTTGTTACACAAAACAATGCCACAGATGTCTCAAGTTTTGACGGAGTGTGCAATTGGCATGCTGACTGCAGGAATGTCCACCAGAGCTGTTGCCAGATAATTGAATGTTAATTTCTCTACCATATGCCGCCTCCAACGTTGTTTTAGAGAATTTGGCAGTATGTCCAACCGGCCTCACAACCGCAGACTACGTGTAACCACGCCAGCCCTGGCCTTCAACATCCAGCTCCTCACCCTGGTCTTGACCTGACTGCAGTTCGGCGTTTTAACCGGGCAGATTGCATGTATGTAAGCGGTTTGCTGATGTCAACGTTGTGAACAGAGTGCCCCCATGGTGGCGGTGGGGTTATGGTATGGGCAGGCATAAGCTACGGACAACAAATACAAATGAATCTTATCGATGGCAATTTGAATGCAGAGGTACAGTGATGAGATCCTGAGGCCCATTGTCATGCCATTCATCCGCCGCCATCTCCTCTTGTTTTAGCATGATAACGCACAGCCACATGTCGCAAGGATCTGTACACAATTCCTGGAAACTGAACATGTCACAGTTCTTCCATGGACTGCATACTCACCAGCCATGTCACCCATTGAGGATGTTTGGGATGCTCTGGATCAATGAGTACGAGTGTAAATGCGCACAGGCATTGAAGAGGAGTGGGACAACATTCCACAGGCCACAATCAACAGCCTGATTAACTCTATGCAAAGGAGATGTGCTGCATGAGGCAAATAGTGGTTACACCAGATACTGAATGGTGTTCTGAACCACCCCCCACCTTTTTTCCCAAGGTATCTGTCACCAACAGATGCATATCTGTTTTCCCAGTCATGTGAAATCCATAGATTAGGGCATTAATTTATTTGAACTGACTGATTTCCTTATAAGAACAGTACCTCAGAAAAATCTTTGAAATTCTTGCATTCAAATTTTTGTTCAGTATAGCATTTTTGCGTATCATGTTCAAATCATCCATAAGTGACTTTGGTGAATTTCACAATCAATTGTAGGTACTGTACTTTTGAACATGATGTGCAAAAAATGCCAATATCAGGCCCACAACTTGAATGGGATGTGTGCCAGAAATCATAAGAAGTTAACATTTAGAAACAACGCCAGGGAAACTAAACCAAAGCACGATTGCATACATACTGTCCATAGACTGCTTATAGGTTAAGGAAACCAATATGTAATTTTGTAATTTGGGTGAACTATCCATTTAATACTATTAAAATAGCAAAAGTACTAGCAAATCAAGTTTTTGCTTCATCTCAGGTTAATTCTATAATAAATAATGACACAGGGAAGGAGGAATCTATAGATCTTCCCACTGTTTGGCTGAAATTACAATAGCCTGTCCCTCTATTGTAAGAGATAATCTTAATGTAAATAATGGTGGTAGCTAGGCGGTGAGAGGCTATGCTGTCAGAGAAGATGAAGGAGACCGCCTGTTTACTGGAGGCTAAACCACTGGCAGGTAAATCCACTGAGGAAGCCATGTAGGTCCTAAATATCCACCAGGAGACAGACACATTAAAAAAGGTCCAATGCAGCCGCTTTGATCTCAATATCAAATCATTTCTGGGTAACAATTAAGTACCTTACTTACTGTGATTGTTTTCAATTAAAATATGATTAATAAGTAACTAAAAGAGCAATTTCTCATACAAGGATTTTCATACAAGGACTGTCTGGGAGTAGTCTGAATGGGGTTGGGAAAACGGAAAACTAGCTTTTAATGACTGAGAGGTTTGTAACTCTTTCTTATTGGTCTATTGACTAATTTACCACCTGGGGATGTCACCGGGTAGGTCAAAATTCCATCCCACCAAAACAGGCAGAAGTTTCAGGCAGTCTTTTCAAGCAGCCTGGAATTACCATAATTTTCACAATTTCACAGTATTATTCCAACCTCAGTGTGTAAATAAACAGAGTATACCAAACATTAAGAACACCGTGCTAATATTGAGTTGACCTCCCCCCACCCTTTTCCCTCAGAACAGCCTCAATTCGTCAGGAAATGGACTCTACAAGGTGTCGAAAGCATTCCACAGGGATGGCCCATGTTGACTCCAATGCTTGACATCAATAAGGGATCATAGCGTTCACCTGGTCAGTCAATGTCATGGAAAGAATAGGTGTTCTTAAATGTATACAGTGCTTTAGGAAAGTGTTCAGACCCTTTGACTTTTCCACATTTAGTTACATTACAGCCTTATTCTAAAATGGATGACATTGTTTCCCCCCCTCAATCTACACACAATACCCCATTATGACAAAGCAAAAACAGGTTTTTAGAAATTGTTGCAAATGTATAAAAAATAAATAACTTAAACATCACATTGACATAAGTATTCAGAGTACTCAGTTGAATCACCTTTGGCACCGATTACAGCCTCCAGTCTTCTTGGGTATGACTCTACAAGCTTGGCACACCTGTATTTGGGGATTTTCTCCCATTCTTCTCTGCAGAGCCTCTCAAGTGCTATCAGGTTGAACGGGGAGCGTAACTGCGATGTTAGATCGGGTTCAAGTCTGGGCTCTGGTAGGGCCACTCAAGGACATTCATAAAACTTGTCCTGTAGCCACTTCTGCGTGGTCTTGGCTGTGTTCGCCCCCAGTCTGCGTGGTCTTGCGTGGTCTTGGCTGTGTTTCGCCCCCAGTCTAAGGTCCTGAGCGCTCTAGAGAAGGTTTTCATCATGGATCTCTCGGTACTTTGCTCCATTCATTTTCCCCTCGATCCAGACTACTCTTCCTAGTTCCTGCCACTGAAAAACATCCCCACAGCATGATGCTTCCACCACCATGCTTCACTGTAGGGATGGTGCAAGGTTTCCTCCTGACGTGACACTTGGCATTCAGTTCAATCTTGGTTTCATCAGACCAGAGAATCTTGTTTCTCATGGTTTGAGTCCTTTAGGTGTCTTTTGGCTAATTCCAAGCGGTCTGTCATGTGCCATTTACTGAGGAGTGGTTTCAGTAGGGCCACTACCATAAAGGCCGGACTAGTAGAGGGCTGCAGAGATGGTTGTCCTTCTGGAGGGTTCTGTCAGAGTGGCCATCGGGTTCTTGGTCACCTGCCTGACCAAGGCCCTTCTCCCCCGATTGCTCAGTTTGGACAGGCAGCCAGCTCTCGGAAGAGTTTAGTTTAGTTTATATTATTTTTTACAGGGACAGTGCACATTAATCAACGTTTCAGTAAAAGTGCCGGTTTTAGCCAGCCGGCTAATTTTCAACCGCAGTCCCCTGTGCATGCAGCAGAGACACCCACAATCTATGAATGGCCTTCTATGTGTGGTACTCCCCATTCGGCACCACCTGCAGTCCTTGCTGTGCCAGCACCTCCCGCCTCTCTAGGTCAGTAGCAGGTTATTAAAAACAATTACAATATAGACAATAGCACCATAGACATAGCAACATAGCAACATAGGACAAGCAAGACATAGCATACAGACAGAGCAACATAGAACAAAAAGCAGCAAGACAAAATTCATAAAAGCAACAAAGTGTTTCCATATCTCACAAGCTACAGACAACATGGAAAGCGGCAGCACACAGCTAGGGACCATGTTCACAAATCTGATTGACCTTTAGCCATGTCTTCAAGCATTTTGTGAAAGTGTGATATGTGGTGCAGTTATGTGTGTCTGATGGTAGTGTATTCCAGACATGGGAAGCTCTCACAGAGAATGCAGATTTACTAAAGGTGCTTTTCCTTAGGGGAACTATACAGTCACCTCTCATGGCAGACCTTGTGGATCTGCTGCCATATGTCTGGGTTTTCTGTTTAACAAAAATATTGAGTGGAGGGGGAGCCAGGCCATTAAGGATCTTGAATACAAGACATGCGTCGGTGTATTGCACAAGATTTTCCCAACTCAAGAGCTCATGTTTTCTAAGGATGTGACAATGTTGATGGCTATTGGGCTTCCTATCAAGCATTTTGAGAGCCTGTTTGTAGACAGACTGAATAGGTTTTAATGTTGTACAGCAAGCTTGGGCCCAACTAGTCAAGCAGTATGTTAAGTGGGTCTTGGTGGATCCAAACTTTTTCGATTTTAGAATGATGGAGGCTACTGTGTTCTTGGGGACCTTTAATGCTGCAGAAATGTTTTGGTACCCTTCCCCAGATCTGCGCCTGCAATCCTGTCTCGGAGCTCTACAGACAATTCCTTCGACCTCATGGTTTGGTTATTGCTGTGACATGCGGTGTCAACTGTGGGACCTTATATAGACAGGTGTGTGCCTTTCCAAATCATGTCCAATCAATTGAATGTACCATAGGTGGACTCCAATGAAGTTGTAGAAACATCTCAAGGATGATCAATGGAAACAGGATGCACCTGAGCTTAATGTCAAGTCTCATAGCAAAGGGTCTGAATACTTAAGGTATTTCTGTTTTTATTTCTAATACACTTGCAAAAAATTCTAAAAACCTATATTTGATTTGTCATTATGTGGTATTGTGTGTAGATTGATGATAATTTTATTTTATTTTAGAATAAGGCTGTAATGTAACAAAACATGGAAAAAGTCAAGGGGTCTGATTACTTTCCGAATGCACTGTATCCAATACAGAAACATATTTTTTTACTACACTGTGCCTTTAAACCAAAAAGACTGACTAAACCGGTGGCTCTATTATGTATTTGCTCTGTATACATTAAATGTGCTAGTTCTTCAGAAAATGAAAGCTTCGCCAAAACATCAGTGTGTGTGTTACCTGTATGAATGTGGCCAGTAGCACACAGCTCATCTCCTGCTGCAGGATAACCTTGTTCTGGGGATTGTTGTAGCAGGCTGATATGAGTGAAGGGAAGAGCACTTTGATGAGGCGCGGGTGGCTGAAGTACTGGAAGGGTAGCTGAAAGGGTAGCTGACAAAGTTTCTGCAGCACGTTAGGCTGGCGGCCAGACTGCACTATCACCTGGAACACACAGAGCAGGGCCAGTCAGTCAGTGCCACCCGTAAATCACTGCCCTGCACCCCTCCCACCCATAAATCTGCCACTAAAACAACACACAAACACCCATTAGGAGGAGAACTGGAGGGCACAGCATCCCACCACACAATTACAGGCTATAAAACACAATGATGGGATGTTTTGCTCTTCCTTTGTACTGCAGGTAATTTCCGAGCTGTTGTGAAATGGGGGCAACAATAAATAGTAATGTGAAATATCTTCTTGATGAGAAATATCTTGACTTCATTATCAAAACATATAGGCTTTTATGTATTACCCGGTAACAGTTATCTCCCACTGTGTGAGTGTCACTGAGATATTGAAGCCAACACCAGACCATATCCCTGTGGATGTGCACTGTGCAGCTTAGGTTGAGAGGGCATGCACTGCGTAGGGTTGGGGGGGAAGGGTGAACAGACCTCCACTGTAGCCTTGCCACCACCACTAAGAAATGAGCAAAACCATTAATGGAGTTCTCACCCGGCTGACATCCTGCTCCCCTTTACCAGTGGCCAATCAATCACAGAATTACATCCGGCCCACCAATATTAAAACCAAATCACGTCCAGCCTAGTTTGATTAGAGCGGGAACTGGTCCAAAGAAAGGGGTCCTGGCCTAATGCACAGGGCATCTCCCCAGAGCCTGGGAAGGCCATCAGCACTTCTCTGAAAACTGTGTGTGTGTGTGTGTGTGGGGGGGGGGGGGGTCACCACAGTAAATCCTGTCTGGAAAAACACCCCACTGCTTTACAGGTACAGAGACCCAGGCTGGGGCTCAGCTGAAATAGGAACCAGAAGGGCAGGGTGAGGTCCCCTGGCCACAGTGACATAAATTCAGGGGATTTACAAGATTTGGAGAATACACTTAACAATACTCTTCCAATGCATTCTCTCTTTGATAATGCAC
Source organism: Oncorhynchus gorbuscha (assembly GCF_021184085.1). Lineage (NCBI taxonomy): Eukaryota > Metazoa > Chordata > Actinopteri > Salmoniformes > Salmonidae > Oncorhynchus > Oncorhynchus gorbuscha. The sequence goes on from NC_060174.1 coordinate 33,075,679, forward strand.
TTTAAGGTTTAAGGGTAGTATAAACAAAGCGATAATTCACTGCTTTTATAATTTCAAGGTGAAGCTCCTCAAAGCTCTGTTCTACAGCAGCGTTCAAAGGGCCACAGGCGATGCCTCTTCCTATTAATGTCTGTAAAGATTCTTTACTGACCAGCTAAAACAAAAGAGGCTTTTTAGGAGAGTTAAGTCTCCACTGGCACGCAACTAAAGCAAATTCTCAATGAGGTTAACAAAGATGAACTCACAAACATGCATGTTCACTAGGAGGATACCGAAATACCCTGTATTTTCACTGTCATATAATGCAAGAATCTAGCGTTAACTCCACTGTACAGAAGGAAAAAAGGGGAAGATCTGATTGTTTTCAAAATAGAGCTGCTTATTTTTCATTTTAGAAGCTAGCTGCAGGACTTCGCAAGATCCTAGATCACCGAATCAATCTTTACCGTTGCAACACTGCCGGAGGAGGAACGGCCAGAGAAGGTGGTCATACATTTGATTATGAGATCCCAGGTAAAGGAATCTTTCATCAGAATATTGAAAAACACACTTCAGAAACACTGCAGACTAACAATTTGTTGTTGCAGGGACTGCTTTTGGACATCATAATTCTGAACTTTCATAGGTCTCACGTCTGTGTTGAGGCCGATGCTCTAAGGACTCAACCTACAAACCATACAGCAATCTCATAATCCTCCACTATGCAGTGTTCCATCCTCAGCTGCCTAAATAAATTGCCCACCCTCAAGTGCCCTCTGCAGGGAGGCATACAGTGCCTTCAGAAAGTATTCATACCCCTTGACTTATTCCACATTATGTTGTATTATAGCCTGAAATCAAAATAGGTTAAATGTTGTTTTTTTTCTTCACGCATCTACAAACAATAGCCCATAATGACCAAGTGAAAACTCAGTTTTAGGAAACGTTTTCACATTTATTGAAAATAAAATACGGAAATATCTCACACAAGTTAACACACCCCTTAGTCAATACATGTTAGAATCACCTTTGGCAGTGATTACAGCTGTGTATTTCTGGGTCTCTAAAGCGCTTTGCACACCTAGATTGTACAATATTTGCACATTATTCTTTAAATTCTTCAAGCTCTGTCAAATTGGTTGATAATTGCTAGACATCCAAATTGCTAGACATCCATTTTGAAGTCTTGCCATAGATCTTCAAGCTGATTTATGTCAAAACTGTAACAAGGCCACTTATGAACATTCAATGTTGTCTTGGTAAGCAACTCCAGTGTATATTTGGCCTTGTGTTTAAGGTTATTGTCCTGCTGAAAGGTGAATTTGTCTCCAAGTGTCTGTTGGAAAGTTGGACTGAACCAGGTTTTCCTCTAGGATTTTGCCTGTGCTTAGCTCTATTCTGTTTATTTTTATCCTAAACAACTCCATAGTCCTTACCGATGACAAGCATACCCATAACATGATGCGGCCACTACCATGCCTGAAAATATGACGATTGGTAGTCAGTGATGTGTTCCATTTACCCCAAGCATAACGCTTTGTATGCAGGACATAAAGTACATTAATTTGCCACATTTTTTGCAGTTTCACTTCAGTGCCTTATTGCAAACAGGATGTTTTGGCATATTTTTATTCTGTACAGGCTTCCCTCTTAATTAATACAGTCGCCATGTTCAAAGGGATATTCAATGTTTGTTTCTCGATTTTTGTTTACGCATCAACCAAAAAGGTGCCCTTCTTTGCGAGGCATTGGAAAACCTCTCTGATCTTTGTGGTTGAATGTTGTTTGAATTTTACTGCGAGACCTTAAATATACTTGTATGTGTGGGGTACAGAGATGAGGCAGTCATTCAAAAATCATGTTAAACACTATTATTGAGTTAATTCACATTATTAGGTGACTTGTTAAGCACATTTTTCCTCCTGAATTTATTTAGGCTTGCCATAACAAAGGGGATGAATACGAACTTATACTTTAATTTGTAAAATTGTCTAAAAACATAATTCCACGTTGACATTATGGGGTATTGTGTGTAGCCCAGTGACACAATCTCAATTGAATCAATTTAAAATTCAGTCTAACAACAAAATGTGGAAAAAGTCAAGGGGTGTGAATACTTTGAAGGCACTGTAAAACAAGGCCAGCTGGCAGCCACAGAAGTTACCTAGTCCTACAGAAACCAAGTCTACAGGCAACTTTCCAGGACTCTGTAGGCATCACCCCAGGTGAAGAGCAATAACAGTGCCCCACACAGTGTTCCTGTCCACTGGAAGTATCTATTCAAACCCTGACATCATAAAAAGGTCCAGCAAGCGTCTGTCTGAAGCCATGAATCAAGCCGCAGTTTAACACAGACCCGTAAAGCTCAAGTGCCTGGTGGTTCTGGTCTGTCTTAACTACAGAGATCTGCCTTTTCAAACAGGCATGCTCTTTTATGACTCGCCATTACATAACCACTTTGCTGTCCACTGACAACAGAGAGTGTGTAAAGTTAATGTTCCGAAACGCAAACAAAACCTTGGGAAAGCCTAAGTTGAAGCGGAAACCAGGCGGTATGGACTATCCAAATAAAGTGTTACCAAAAATAAACCAAGGTTAGCTAGCTAGCTAGATTTGACAACTTCTAAGAGTCAGAGTGAACCTGTACTGTAATTCCAGCACATGAAACATTTTAAATTTGAGATTCCCCCACGCATAGGAAGACTACCGTGGATGAATGGACAGTGGAGTAGTCTCTGTTCCGCATGCTGTCTAGACAGACCCAGACACCTCAGCTAGAGGAACCATGTCAGCCTTCAAAACAGGGCAACAAACCTGAATTTCTTGCCCACAACACAAGTCAGACCCTCTTCCAAGCCTCCCTCTACACACTGGAGTTACCCTAGTGAAGGAATGGCCCTACTGATAAGAGAGAGGGGCAGATGATATTAGAGGACACAGAGTTTTTTCAGGAAGACAAGCTACTGCTGAATGTGCCTCTTAACAACTAGCTACCACCTGATTGAGATGATGTAAATTGTCAACTGACAATCAGATGTCGACATGGACATTGACTTAAGATATCCCCTGGACAAGAAGAGAAGATCCCACCATGGCTTTTAAGAGACAGACCAAGGGTATTCATCTCCTATAAACCACGTGACACGGTGTTTGCCAAATAACGTGTAATTATTCTAGATTTATCTGCCTAATAACCTTGTCAACTTACAGCAGATGATGCCGTTCTGAAACTGCCAAGAGCCACAATCAAAATGAGTCATTCTGCAAATACAACCTCTTTAAAATGATATGGAAGGTTTATGGGGAAAATGTCCCCTTAACTACACTGAAGTTAGTTGGACCTGGGCCCTCCCAATATGGAGTGTGTAAATCATCTACAGAGCTAACAATCAGCCCTTACCTGCCAGTCACCAGTCTGAGTTGGTGTGTGTTTACTGTGGTGTATAGTAGGAGACATGGGGTGCATTCCCCAGCACTGGGTTGGCTCCCCAGGAAGGTGTGAAGGGTTAGGGTTGTGTTGGCAGTAATGGAGAGTTGATCAGGGATTACAGGTGCAAAGCTGTGAGCTGGAGTCTGCAGGGCAGAGGAAACACCCTCGTACAGAATGGGAAGAATGGGAAGGACAGGGGCTGGCTGCAGATAACACTGATGTGTGGGATGTCAGTCTGGGAAGGGGCCTACTGCAGTTCACAAGCAGATAGTTTTATATTTTTCTATTTTACAGTAGACTTCATAGTGAACTGAAATATTATATCCGAGTAGTAAATGCATTGCAAGTGTCGAGATGAATTAATGTCAATTTAAGTCAATTTGGGAAATTGCATTAAGCTCCTGAAAACTTTCCATAGTCTGGAACTGGTCATGAAATGGAAAGCAAGCAAAGCCAGGGGTCTGGGTTAACGTGTCAACATCGCTAGCATTTACTGTTCCTACATTTTAAAGAACCTAGAGATCATCACCATGAATGACTCACAAATGAATCACTGGGAGGTTGGGAAGAAAAAGTTGCGGGAGCTTACCGGTACTTATCCCCTCATGAGACAAGGAACATGGCAGTGACAAAACAAGTTTAATTTAGCCCCTTTTTAGTGTGACTGTCTCTATGGGTTCTCCCAAAAGACAATGAAAACATATGGCCACATGGCCCTGTGAGCCGAAACACTTAAGCACACACAAGGCTACATATGTCACTCTCCCAATGGCTTTCTATGTGACAGGCTGAGTTATTCATACCCTCAGAGCAGGGATAATATACATCTACAAAGACCGTCTTCAAAGTTCTACGTTTAATGAGCAGCGTTATTTCTAGCGTAACACATATAAACAAAGGCTGGTGTGCCTGCTTGCCGACAGTGAATCAGCAGTCTGTGTGACCGCACGGGAGGGCCTGCTTTTGGGCTCTGCCAATGCTTACATTAGTCTGAGAAAAGCTAAAGCTACTCCAAATATTCCCCTCTTCTCCATCCATCCTGCTCTTTTCAGGACCCAGATCACATGGACAAATTCCAGGAACCGTGCCACTGGCCAGGATCAGTCCACGAAGGTTGCTCTTCACATTTCCTCACATTTTCTCAAAGGGTTCTCACACCTATCAAATAAACAATAAAAGGAACAAGTCCTAAACACTGATTTCATTCTCTGGGATGACATTGGAGTAGATAGACAAAGGCTACATATAACATTTTCTAAATTGTCAGCAGCTTGTGCCCTGATTGGAAGTCGCAGGTTGAAGACTTTGCATTAGGGCATTTCAAATTAGCAAAGTGCGCTGGTCATAAATGAATATGCAAAGGTCTGCTACTCCCAGGCAGACTGTTAGGTTAACTTTGCTGGGCAAGTACAAAGCCCAATCATCTGTCACCCCCCTAATTCAATCATCGGTCCTCATTCAATTATCCAATATAATATGCAAATCAGGCCAACAAATGCTAATTACGTACATCAAAATAATTAAATTGGATAAGAGAAGCGGAGGAGAGCTGAACTGCCATAAAATGGAGACAGATTCTTTAATTAGGACTAAGACATCATGGAAATTAGAAACTGAAATCCGCCTATAAATTGCTGCGTGGTTGACCGCGCCTGTGAGGACATTAAAAAGGCAGAGGTTTGAGGTAAAGCTTGATGGCTGGCACTGAGGGTCAGGCTTCACTTAACTAAAGCCTGGCCAACTGTAGCACTTGTAAGCTGCTCAGGGGCTCAGTAGACAGACCATGCATGACAGCCAATTACACAGCAGCCAAGTCTGCTCCATCACATCCTGCTCACAGCCACATAGGCCCAGTAGCCTTAACACTAGGCCTGGGCCAACACAGCAAAGCACACAACACTAGAGAGAACTGGCAGCTCCACTGGGACAGAACAATGGACCATGCTACTGAGGGACAATAGAGCACCCACAGCCCAACAGCACAGAGGTGGCAACATATGAATCTTTAAAGAGGTGGCTCTTGTTGCTTTTGAACCACAAAAAACTACACCCTCTCTTCATCTAATGATACGTTATCATCAGAAGCATATAAAGGAAAGAGAAGTATCATTATATGGACAGACTGTTGCAACAGGGCCACAATGCTAAACCAGATACCATTCATCTCATATTTCTGAAACAGAACAGATACAGTGGGAACTGAAATGATTGACACCCTTGATAAAGATGAGGAAATGACTGTATAAAATAATTAAAATACTGTCTTGGGGGTATGTCTAAAATGAGACAATACATTATTTACCATTAATTTCTATTGAGCACAAAATAATCTGAAATACAACCAAAACAAACTACAAATGCATCCAACAAGTTTGTAGTCACAATCTTGATGTTGTCATTGCATGCTAGGAATATGGGACCTAATACTACACTTTTGACTACTTTATATAGAACAATTTTTAGGGGTGTCAATTTTGCCCCCTTTTTGAGAAAAATCTTTCTCTGAGCAATTGAATTAATATTAAATAATCTCCCCACTTTTTGAGCATACAATATAGCTCAGGATTTGAATTATATTTATTTATAGTCATTATTGCTCCACCTTATCAAGGGTGTCAATTTCAGACCCTACAAATGTCTCAAATTACAACAATTTATGGTGATAACTAAAGAAAAGGCATGAAACAACAACATTGACTTCATTACATATTTGAGTATGTGTTTGTGTTAGACCTTTACCTGGTTGTCAGGGTGGTTGACGGTGAAGTAGCCCACACAGATGATGACTTCCTGCAGCAGCTCTTCAGATGAGTGCTGAGAGCAGTACCACAGCAGGGAGCTCACTATGTGGCGGAAAGCAAGGGACAGGCCCTCGGCACCTAGAACAGTCTGAGACGGCACAGAAAAAAACATCAGCATTCAAACACCACAAAAACCACAAACACAAAGCAGACACAATCTAGCTGGAGACATTCACTAAATCTAACTGGATAGCGAACAACAACCGTCCTAAAGAGTAGAAAATCAACACGATGATGGTAATATAAGTGAGGCTGGATTTGCTAAATTAAAAGAGAAGAGGGATTTGTGTGCTTTAGCGGGTAGAGATTCAGACTGGATGATGCAGTGTACAGGGACTCCTGCTAGGGGGTCTCTCCCCAGCACCAACACCAGAGGGTCCTACCAGAGGGACCCCAATCCCCCAGAAAATGAGATGCTATCAGAGGTCCACAGACAGTATTTATTAAACATGTCAGCATGACTGAGCACCACAGGGTAAGCAGAGAAAAAACACACTGGAATCAGGTTGGGGTGTATGTATGAAGTTTTGGGACTGATGGAGGGGAGGAGGTAAACAGTCTCCCAAATAGTACCTACCTGAGAGGCCCACTCCTGTTAGCAGACCTGAGCCTTACTGCTGTCTACACTCTCAATATAACCCCCTGCAATACTGGAGACATAGAACTCAATTTCTCCAACTGTAATTAACCATACCCATCAGTCTTAGGACAGCGAGACAAATTGAAACCTATATTTTGTTAGTGAATGAATGCAAAGGCTGAATATACTGTCTGTTTTGATGGGCACAAAAAGGTTGGTGATTAAATACTAATATATTTTATAAATTTACTTGAAAATAGACATCAAATATTTGCTAAATAAACTTTTCAGCTTGAAATCCCCTCTAACCACACTATTTGGTAGTTGATTCTGGGGCCTAGCAAAATGGCCAATGAGAAGAGAGAGCAGCTCAGCATCTACTGTAGTGCTTATTAGTCGGCACTAGTGTGGAGTAATGCGAACCACAAGGTGATTACAACACAGGCCACAAAAAACATTATTTAAAATGTTCATAAAAACGTTGGCACTGAAAAGCTTTGAGTTCCAGCTGTTATGAATAGCCTGAGCATGGCGGAGCCGAGGGAGAGCAGCCTCTGTGTTAATTACCCACAGGTATTAAAATAATTAATAACTCTCCCACTTCCTCCCTTACGCCGTTCTGTTTATGCGCTGCCTGAGCACAGTGAAGCTGTCATTCTCTCTTCATCAGAGCTGGTAATGTATGGCTCGGGCTACAGCACTAATCACTCAGGTCCCATCCGCATTTCTGACCCACAGTGCTCCATTTAACCTCAGCAGCTGACCCTCGGATAGGGGACACTCATGTTTATGTCCGAGAGGTCAGATTTATCCTGAGGATAAATACTCCAGTCCAATGGCAGCAGCTCTGAGACCTGGCCTCTGCTGCCTGTCGATCAGTTACACATGGCCTTGTTGCTGCCAGGAAGAGGAAAGAGGGATATTTGTGTTGCTTGATGCTTGTGCACAGGGATATCAAATCAAATTGTATTTGCCACACACGCCGAATACAACAGGTGTAGACCTTACCGTGAAATGCTTAACCAACACTGCAGTTCAAGAAATCGAGTTAAGGAAAGATTTACTAACTCATAATGCATAGATAAACAGCGAGTAGGGGAGAGGGTGCAAATAATCCAGCTGGCCATTTGATTAATTGTTCAGTAGTTTTATGGCTTGGAAATAGAAGCTGTTAAGGAGCCGTTTGGTCCTAGACTTGGCGCTCTGATGCTGCTTGCGGTAGCAGAGAAAACAGTCTATGACTTGGGTGACTGGAGTCTTTGACAATTTTTTGGACCTTCCTCTGACACCGCCTAGTATATAGGTCCTGGATGTCAGGAAGCTTGACCCCAGTGATGTACTGAGCCATACGCACTACCCTCCGTAGCACCTTACGGTCAGATGACGAGCAGTTGCCATACCAGGTGGTGATGAAACCGGTCAGGATGCTTTGATGGTGCAGCTGTAGAATTTTGAGGATCTGGGGACCCATGCCAAATCTTTTCAGTCTCCTAAGGGGGAAAAGGTGTCTTGGTGTGTTTGGACCATGACATTTTGTTGGTGATGTGGAAACTCGACCGGCTCCACTACAGCCCTTTCAATTTTAAATGGGGGCCTGGTTGGCCCTCCTTTTCCTATAGTCCACGATCAGCCCCGTTGTCTTGCTCACATTGAGGGAGAGGTTGTTGTCCTGGCACCACACTGCCAGGTCTCTGACCTCCTCCCTATAGACGGTCTGATCGCTATCGGTGACACGATTGTGTCATCAGCAAACTTAATGATGGTGTTGGAGTCGTGCTTGGCCATGCAATCGTGGGTGAACAGGGAGTACAGAAGGGGACTAAGCACGCACCCCTGAGGGACCCCAGTGTTGAGGATCAGCATGGCAGATGTGTTGTTACCTACCCTTACCATCTGGGGTTGGCCTGTCAGGAAATCCAGGATCCAGTTGCAGAGCTAGGTGTTTAGACCCTTAGTTTAGTGATGAGCTTTGTGGGCACTATTGTGTTGAACGCTGAGCTGTAGTCAATGAACAGCATTCTCACATACTGAGGTGTTCCTTTTGTCCAGGTGGGAAAGGGCAGTGTGGAGTGTGATTGAGATTGCGTCATCTGTGGATCTGTTAGAGCCATATGCGGATTGGAGTGGGACTAGGGTTTCCGGCATGATGGTGTTGATGTGAGCGATGACCAGCCTTTCAAAGCACTTCATGGCTACTGACGTGAGTGCTACGGGGCGGTAATCATTTAGGAAGGTTACCTTCGTTTTCTTGGGCATAGGGACTATGGTATTCTGTTCAAAACATGTAGATATTACAGACTCGGTCAGGGAGAGGTTGAAAATGTCAGTGAAGACACTTGCTATTTGGTCCGTGTATGCTTTGAGTACACGTCCTGGTAAACTGTCGAGCCCCGCAGCTTTGTGAATGTTGACATGTTTAAAGGTCTTGCTCACATAGGCTACGGCGAGCATGATCACACAGTCGTCCGGAACAGCTGGTGATCTCATGCATGCTTCAGTATTGCCTTGCTTCAAAGCGAGCATAAAAGGCATTTTGCTCGTCTGGTAGGCTTGCGTCACTGGGCAGCTCTCGGCTGGGATTCCCTTTGTAGTCTGTAATAGTTTTCAAGCCCTGCCACATCCGATGAGCATCAGAGCCGGTGTTGTAGGATTCAATCTTAGTATTGTATTGATGCTTTGCCTGTTTGATGGTTTGGGATTTCTTATAAGCGTCCGGATTAGTCCCGCTCCTTGAAAGCGGCAGCTTCCTGCTTTGTTTTTTTGCTTGTAAGCAGGAATCAAGAGGATAGAATTATGGTCAGACTTGCCAAATGGAGGGCGAGGGAGAGCTTTGAATGAGTTTCTGTGTGTAGAGTAAAGGTGGTCTAGAGTTGGTTTCCCTCTGGTTGAGGAACGGATTTAACGGATTTAAGTTTGCCTGCATTAAAGTCCCCGGCCACTAGGAGTGCCGCTTCTGGATTAGTATTTTCTTGTTTGCTTATAGTCTTATACAGCTTTTTGAGTGTGGTCTTAGTGCCAGCATCGGTTTTGTGGTGGTAAATAGATGGCTACGAATAAAATAGATGAGAACTCTCTTGGTAGATGGTGTGGTCTACAGCTTATCATGACTTTTATAATATTAGACATCGCGCACCAGCAGTTATTGACAAATAGACTCATCCCAGCCCCTCGTCTTACCAGACATAGCTGCTCTGTCTTGCCGATGTACAGAGAAGCCAGCCAGCTCTATATTACAAGGGTGCTAGTCAATAAAACTGTGAGAGAGGACATTGGTGACAAGGCCTTTTCATGGCACCCCCTATTTGGAATGTCTGTCTGTGGAATGTGTCCAGCATAATACACCTACGTAACCAGCAAGACCAGTATATACTGCATGGTATGTGATGTGCCGGTATTGAAAAACCTGCCCCGCAGGCAGCATAACCTTTGGAATTAGAGTCACTGTAATTAACACCACCTACTGGACCTGCAGGATGAGGGATTCAAGTGTGAGAATGTGTGCGTGTCTCTCTCTGTGTGTGTCCTGTACCTCAGTATGAAGTGGTGTGTGTGTGTTACCTGGAAGGCAGACAGGTCGAGCAGGGCGAAGCTGTTGAGGAAGCGGAGGCCCGTTAGGGCCACCTGGATGACCCCTGGGGCGTAGGGCTCCTGTGGGCCCTGGGCAGCCGGCTCAGGCAGGGCGGAGCTGTGGAGCAGGATGCAGTACAGAGTGTGTACCACACCCACCAGGTCTGTGGACTGCAGCAGGGCCGTCAGCCCTGTGGGGTCTGTACGCTTGTTGTCAAATATACTGGGAGAGCTGCAAAGGACACAGGCAATATAAATAAACATGTGACATGATCATTTAATTTCTGCTCAATGAACATCGTGACAGTGAAATGTTATATAGGGAAATTAATGGGATCTGACTACTCCACATTAGAAGTTCTCCAAACGTATTATTTATTATTATTGGTTAAAATGCTTCACTTCATTCTAAATCAAGTAAAAGTTCAATTCACAACATAGCTTTTGTCTGCCCTCACCACAGTGACCAGAGCTTCAGGATGTAAGAGTGAAGGCAGTCTGGTCTCTGTGGCTTCTAGATTTACTCGCTAGACCAGGGGTTACCCCTTCAAATATAAATAGTAGGGCCTGCCCCATTTACACTGCATGCCTATCGGGTTAAGTGGAGTAACTGGTTACACTGAGTGAGAGGGAAGTGCAGTCTGGGGGCTGTGTGTGAGAAGGTGTCTATGCTCAGCTGTGCACTGAAGATTATTTAGGCCTAATCAGGGATGATCGCAGTTAAAAGCTTGGTCATTATCACTACAACCACAGACTGAGAAATTCCTTAATGGTACAGCAGTGACACAGAAATGTGACTGTTATTTTAAACCAGTTCAGAATGTGAGTTTGAGCCTCCAAGCTGGGCAGAATGAACACAGGAATTTGTAAGTAGCTCTGACAGCTCATGGCAGTGGCTCATCCATGCCCCTGGCTGCAGAAAGCTTCCTGGCAAGGTGCTGTGTTCTCAGGCACATTTAATTAAGGTCCACCTTACATGATTGAAAGCAGCATGTTAGTGTGTCTTAGCAAGAAGGCAGATTAAAAGGGATTGGTAACATCATCCTCTCAGCACACATCACAGGTGAGAACTGAACGGGAGTATAACACTGATGGGACGGAAGGAGAGATCGCTCTGAGTTCCTCAGCTGCCCTCTTCATAAAACTGGAGGCCAGTCAATGTAAACTTCTATAGCCAGACTAACACCTGGCGCATAAGAGGAGTTTACCCTAATTAGTCCATGCTTTATAGATGGGAAAAGTATTCTGTTTAGCTGAGACTAAATACTGTACGAAATTTACATCGGAGTCAATGGCATCAGGAAAAACATGTCAAATGGCTCCCATTGTTTTACAATTAGGATTCCTGCAAACCCACGAGTTCCATAAGCTTGTGCTGACAGGGAATTTAAGAATACCCCTGCTACACAGGATGTGATTTGCAGGCAGAGAATAAAGGCTGTTTGACCTCTGGATGGAACCCACTGTATGTTGGCCAACAGCTCTGTGTGGAAATTCCTAGCTCTGCAAGTACATGGTCTCTAATGCCAGTTAAACCCCTCGACACAGCAACTGGCATGGCAAAACATATTCCAGGACCATGGTAAACATTCTCTCCAGTATAATCTCCTGAACACACAGAGGACTGGGTAAGAATGGAGATAGTTGGCTGGATTAGCAGGGTGTTGATTATTACGCAACACTGCTCGGTGCGCTCATTAAAGTGGCGAGGTTATGGCGCTGTGTTTTCTCACAGATATTCAGTGACACAGTCACAGCAGTGCTCCCTGTATTGGTGTGAAGCAGCTGGGCACTGTTACAGCACACAGCAGCTGGAGAGGAGAGGTACACAAGCAGTACAGTGTGGGCATAGGAACGATACAGTCACAACATCTACAGAATGTGATAAAGACTTCTACACGGATGGGTTGTTCAGCAACAAAACCGATGCGTGTGCAACGTTTGGGCAAAACAACTGTCAACGCCAAAGGATTATTGAGATGGGAACTGTATCGTCTCCAAATGTTTATTGAAAACATAAATAAATGTACACAATAAGCACTTGTCTCTCAAATACATTGTTACAGTTGTTGGTTAGCTTGCTAGCGAATTTAAGCCATATTAGCATAGACGTGTCATCAGTCGAAACACTTCTAAACAAGACATGGTGTAAGAACAAGATGAAACGAGCCACTTAATATTCCCCACATGGCAGCTTTTTGTCATTGTTTCTAGCTATCTGACCGTTCAGAATCATAACACATACAGCCCCAACGATGCAAACACCTTTTCGTGACGTTGTCAGGCAACCCGTTTAGAATGCAAGGTTTTGGCAACAGACCAGCAAAATTTAGAGTTGAAATACCTCTGTTCTAATTCAAACAATGACACTACAGAAACTAAAGGGATAAAATGTGCCCATATGACCACTGACGATATTTAACTATGAGGGCAGCATTCCTGTACTAAGGGTCATGCTATCTTCGTCGGTATTGTGTCTCAGTCTGTATGCTTAGCCTCTGTCAGCGGCGCCATTGAGCCTCTCTCGGGGCAGGTCACAGTAACACGTGGGTGGGCTTCCCCTGGCGTGCTAGAGGCAAGGGTTTATGGTGAGTGACAGAGCACGGGGGTCAAGTAAATGCCTATCTCGATCAACAGTAACGATGGCCTTGCCAGCGCTCAGACTAAAGGAAACCACTGAGTGTGATTGAAAAGGAGGCAGTGTCTTTGTTTGAGCTCCAACAACAAGTCTTTATGGGATGGCCGGGCGGACTTAAAAGATCCAACGGTGAGTCACTCCTGTCATTGGTCTTGTGAACAGCCGTGCATGATCACAGGGATGTCTGGAGTGGAGGGTCATAAAGGAAGGGAGACTGCTGCCACTCACCGGCCGGTCACAGCGAAGCACAGCTTACACATGGCGTGCAGTAGAGCGGTGGCCTGCTGGAGGAAGGCAGACATCTTGGGGCTCTCGTCCACTGGGCCCTGGACAGACAGGAAGCAGCTGTACAGCTTATCAATCAGACCCATGTTTACCACATAGCTGAGGGAGGGACACAAACACAAAAGGAGGATAAGAGTGAATCCACATGAACAAAACTACAAACGACAAAACTTTCACAATGAATGAAGTTTGTCCCGGTGAAATATGTTTTATCCTAACAAAGGCCCTCACTGATAGGAACTCACCAACAGCACAGTTGAAATGTGATCTCGCCCTCTGTACTCCCTGTTATTACTGTGATATTTGTCTTGCCAATGGCAGGTCTCATGACCATGTTCCCTCTGCTCTCTCAGCCACATATCACTGGTAACAGCATCATTAGAGGGTGGCTGTGCCCCCGTGCCAGCCCAGAGACAGGCCGGACTGTCCGCTGACCTGTGGCTGCCTCACGGCTAAGAAATGCCTCTCCCACCACTGCTCAGCCTCCTTTAGCCCTACCCACCATAGGGACAGACAAGGAGGCTCAGCTGTCAATCACAAGACCTCCCAGATGTACCAGACAGCTCAGTTAGGAATCAGGAAGCCAGCCACTGTTCTACGCTACAGGCATCCATCTATTCCTTTCCCTCTCCGTCTCCGCTTAGCTTACTCCCTTAACTTGCTAGCATACCTTTTTTTGTTGGGACTGTCAGTCAAAACTGCAGCCTTCTCCAGTCAGGTAATTTTAAAAATGTGAAACCTCCACAAAAGGTCATCTGACACTTGAACCACGGCAACTTGCTATGACTATCCTCTTCCACAGCTTCACCTAAGCTGAAAGGAGCTGGCCCATAGTCTGTTTGAAAAGCGGTTTAGTGGTCAGTCTTGCCCCTGTGTTTCACAATTGATGCGCTACACACATCTGTACATTTCTGACACTTGTAGGAGATAAGTATAGTACAAAGCCTGGTGAGTGATTGGTAATAAGAAATGAAGACGTAGAAGCGGAATGCTGATGTTCTCTTTCTGTGTGATCTACAGTTCACCATAATGAGAAAAAGTGTTGCAAAAGCTACCATCTTTTTTAATCTTATTTCCTCCCTACCATTATATACATAATTTGAGGCAGTTGAGGTAAATCGTCCATTGCTTTGCAGGGATTACTAGACACCATTTGTCCTCAAGATCTCCCCTGTCTCCTGGGTTACGACTGGCACAAAGTATGAGAGTTGGGCCTGTGCAGATGTTCTGGTCAAATTAATCATTGGCTGTGGGAGGGGATGGTTGGAAGACTCCACTCTTCCTGAAGGCTCGGGCCTGCCTTTCGTCACCGCCCCACGGTGCCAGGAGAGACAGCCCATAGCCCTTGCTACTCAAAAGCCAAGTTCAAGGGGATGTTGCAAACTTCCAGGAGTGTTCTTTGTTTATGTTGCCCTAAGTAAAAAAAATGACTTATTACTTTGCTGAAGATTTTGATCCAGAATGTGTGAAAAAGTACTATTTGGACACATGCCAGAGGACGACCTCTCTCACCCTCACTCAAAGCCCCTGAGCAAGGAGGAAACAAATACAAACACTGGGACCTATTCCAAGGGCGCTGACATTTTGTAGGCTATTTCTGACAGTAACTAAGTTATAATATCAGTGGTTCCCCCATCAACCCTGTCAGTAAGAGAGTGGAGGGGGGACATAGGAGGTGGTGGGAGAGAGGTACAGTGAAAGGGAGGAGGGCCCCAATAGAGCAGTGTGTGGTTTGAGAGAGAGGAGGAGGAAGAGCTTACCTGATGAGGTCCTGGGCGCGGGTGTTGAAGGGCTCTATAGGGGAGGTCTTGGTGTCTGGTGACATGATGCGAGGGGCGTCCCCGCGGCCACAGTCAGGGACATAGGGACAGAGAAGGCTCAGGACAGTGGCGCTGGTCTGCAGCAGGCCGGTGGTCAGTCCCTCAAACACCTGCTTGTTCACACTGCGACCAAATATGGTCTTGTCTTCATCTGGGACGAACAGCTGAAGGAGGAAAAGACTGGTCAGTCAAGAGCTCTAAACCTCCACCATGTCACAGACCAGTCTGTACCAGTAGCTCGATACCTGCATTCTCAAACAAGCTTGTATCACATTCTGTATAGTGCATTCAGAAAGTATTCAGACACCTTGACTTTTTCCACATTGTTACATTACAGAGGATCCTAAAATGGATTAAATCGTTTTTTCCCCCCTCATCAGTCTACACACAATACCCCATAATGACAAAGTAAAAACTTCAAAATAAAAAAATGACATAAATACTTTGTTGAAGAATCTTTGGCAGCGATTACAGCCTCAAGTCTTCTTGGGTATGACGGTACAAGATTGGCACACCTGTATTTGGGGAGTTTCTCCCAGTCTTCTCTGCAGATCCTCTCAAGCTCTGTCAGGTTGGATGGGGAGCGTCACTGCACATCTATTTGAAGGGCTCTCCATGATGAATGTTTGATCAAGCTCAAGTCCGGGCTCTGGCTGGGCCACTCAAGGACATTCAGAGACTTGTCCCGAAGTCACTGTTGCGTTGTCTTGGCTGTATGCTTAGGGTTGTTGTCCTGTTGGAAGGTGAACCTTCACGCCCAGTCTGAGGTCCTGAGCGCTCTGGAGCAGGTTATCGTCAAGGATCTCACTGTACTTTGCTCCGTTCATCTTTCCCTCGATCCTGACTAGTCTCCCAGTCCCTGCCACTGAAAAACTTCCCCACAGTATGACGATGCCACCACCATGCTTCACCGTAGGGAATGAACCAGGTTTCATCCAGACGTGACACTTGGCATTCAGGCCAAAGAGTTCAATCTTGGCTTCATCAGACCAGAGAACCTCGTTTCTCATGGTCTGAGAGTCCTTTAGGCTTTTTTGGGCAAACTCCTAGTGGACTGTCATGTACCTTTTACTGAGGAGTGGCTTCTGTCTGGCCACTACCATAAAGGCCTGATTGGTGTCTGAATAGTTATGTAATAAGTTATTAGTAAAAATGTATTAGTAAACATTTCTAAAAACTTGTTTTAGCTTTGTCATTTATGGGAGAATGCGAGTAGATTCAGAAAAATGTTTTATTTAACCCTTGTCAGAATAAGGTTGTAAAGTAACAAAATGTGGAAAAAGGGAAGGGGTCTGAATACCTTCCAAATTAAGTCCTTGTCGTCTTGACAAGTCCTCTATCAAAAAAGAAATCAACATGAATTGATCACAGTGCAAAACTGACAATACCCAAGGCAGTCACAGTATCCCCCAAAAGTTCAACAAAAGCCCTGGCCCAGAGTCACAAAACACTTATTTGATTTTTTTTACCCCTTTTTGTGGTATCCAATTGGTAGTTACAGTCTTGTCCAATTGCTGCAACTCCTGTACAGACTCGGGAGAGGACAAGGTCGAGAGCCATGCATCCTCCGAAACACAACCCAGTCAAGCTGCACTGCTTCTTGACACAATGTCCGCTTAACCCGGAAGCCAGCCGCACTAATGTGTCGGAGGAAACACCATATACCTGGCAACCGCGTCAGCATGCATAGCACCCGGCCCGCCACAGGAGTCACTAGTGCACGATGGGACAAGAACATCCCTGCCGGCCAGGATCTCTAGTGGCAGAGATAGCACTGCGATGCAGTGCCTTAAACCACAGCGCCACTCAGGAGGCCCCACAAAACACTTCTTCCGCAAAAACAAATCAAATCAAATTTTATTTGTCACATACACATGGTTAGCAGATGTTAATGCGAGTGTAGCGAAATGCTTGTGCTTCTAGTTCCGACAATGCAGTGATAACCAACAAGTAATCTAACTAACAATTCCAAAACTAAGTGCAAGGGGATAAAGAATATGTACATAAGGATATATGAATGAGTGATGGTACAGAGCAGCATACAGTAGATGGTATCGAGTACAGTATATACATATGAGATGAGTATGTAGACAAAGTAAACAAAGTGGCATAGTTAAAGTGGCTAGTGATACGTGTATTACATAAGGATGCAGTCGATGATGTAGAGTACAGTATATACGTATGCATATGAGATTAATAATGTAGGGTAAGTAACATTATATAAGGTAGCATTGTTTAAAGTGGCTAGTGATATATTTACATCATTTCCCATCAATCCCCATTATTAAAGTGGCTGGAGTTGGGTCAGTGTCAATGACAGTGTGTTGGCAGCAGCCACTCAATGTTAGTGGTGGCTGTTTAACAGTCTGATGGCCTCGAGATAGAAGCTGTTTTTCAGTCTCTCGGTCCCAGCTTTGATGCACCTGTACTGACCTCGCCTTCTGGATGATAGCGGGGTGAACAGGCAGTGGTTCGGGTGGTTGATGTCCTTGATGATCTTTATGGCCTTCCTGTAACATCGGGTGGTGTAGGTGTCCTGGAGGGCAGGTAGTTTGCCCCCGGTGATGCGTTGTGCAGACCTCACTACCCTCTGGAGAGCCTTACGGTTGAGGGCGGAGCAGTTGCCATACCAGGCTGTGATACAGCCCGCCAGGATGCTCTCGATTGTGCATCTGTAGAAGTTTGTGAGTGCTTTTGGTGACAAGCCAAATTTCTTCAGCCTCCTGAGGTTGAAGAGGCGCTGCTGCGCCTTCTTCACGACGCTGTCAGTGTGAGTGGACCAATTCAGTTTGTCTGTGATGTGTATGCCGAGGAACTTAAAACTTGCTACCCTTTCCACTACTGTTCCATCGATGTGGATAGGGGGGTTGTTCCCTCTGCTGTTTCCTGAAGTCCACAATCATCTCCTTAGTTTTGTTGACGTTGAGTGTGAGGTTATTTTCCTGACACCACACTCCGAGGGCCCTCACCTCCTCCCTGTAGGCCGTCTCGTCATAAGACGGCCTACATAAGATGCTTCTTAAGAAAAAAAAGAAGTTCGTAAATGCAATTCCTCAAAAGTATGATTCGTAAGATTTAATGATTCTTACGAGACTCCTCAAATACCCTCACACATGTTTAAGATGCGTGTTGCTAGGCAACCAATTTAGCTAGTTATCTAGATAGCAACAGAAATCATGTTAGCATATTTCCTACTGAGATTACTGTTTTAAAACATGTTCTCGGGTTTAAAATAAATCAATACTAAAACTTTCAGATGAAGTTTGAGAGTGAATTAAACATGTTCAATTGATTTAATGAGCTTATTCTCTCACTGCCCAGAATTTAAGACAAGGGTTTAGCTATCTGGACTTAAGAACAAATCCAAAAACGTAATTTTCAAGAATCAAATTTCTTCAACTTTTTGCTTAAGGAGATACATAATAAACAGCGGAAAAACATTTCCAATACCGTTTTTGAGGAACAGCAGCTTTGACTAACTTTCTTCAAAAGTCCATAGTTAAGGAAAAATGGCAGGTTTTGTGAATCTGGGCCCTGGTCATTTAAACCTCAGCCTGCCTTCTAGAACACAGACAATTAAGAAGGAGGAAATATCCCTTTCTTTTGTTTACTGGCAAAGGCCATTTGTATTGGTTGGAATCCTGATACACCATGCCATAAACAACACACGTGTTATTGTATAATTCATCATTGTGTGCCATAAATCAGTAGTTAACAATCAGTGTGACATGGTTACTGTTGCCGTGCCAGACTGCTACCATATGAGAGGTCTCAGAGGTATTCCCTCTCTGGTAACAAAGAAAGCCAACCGAATACTGAGACTCTGTGGAGAAAACCACTGGACTGGAGAGAACATAGGGGAGGGTTCTGTATTAACCATCTGTGGGATTAACTAAATGCTCCCCTTAACCTCACCTTAGACAAATAAGGGCTGAAAGAATAAGCAGTATGCTCCAAGTTCTGGTATGATTTAGAAGAGCACAAACATCTGAAAAATATTCCAATAAACATTTATTAATAAAGATATTTTTTAGAGAGATTCAGGGTATATAAAGACCAAAGGTACTAGTGATGGGGGGGGTTAGATAGTTACATATCCCAATATTATTTTTGGATGATATATCGATAATTGGCTAAGAGTATCGATTTGTACTGTAGGTAGCACTAGCTAGAGCTAGTTGGCTTCTTTTTAAATGGTGAGCCAACATGTTTTTAGCAATTTTACTTCACTGACCGATCAAAACTTGTTTTCTCATGCTCTCTCTTTTCTCTCTGCAGCAGACATATGGTGAACAATAGGTGTATTGTATCGCAATACATTTTTAACCGTGATAATCACAATACATATCGTACCAGTACCTAAGTATCATGATAATGTTGAACTGTTAGGTCCCTGGCAATTCCCAATCCTAAAAAGGTATGTTCCTGTGACAGGAGCACAGAGTGCATTTCCCCTTTTAGATATAGTTCCTTCAGAAATAATTCATACCCCTTGACTTACTCCCCATTTTGTTGTGTTACAGCCTGAATACAAAATGGATTAAATCGATTTTTCCACACTCATCTACACACAATTCCCAATAATAACAAACTGAAAACATGTTTTTAGAATTTTTTGCAAATTTATTGAAAATGAAATCTCATTTACATAAGTATTCACAACCATGAGTCAATACTATGTAGAAGCACCTTTGGCAGCAATTACAGCGGTGAGCTTTCTACACCTGGATTGTGCAACATTTGCACATAATTCTTTTCAAAATTCTTCAAGCTCTGTCAAATTGCTAGACAACCATTTTCAGAAATATCTAATTTACATACACTACCGTTCAAATGTTGTTTTAGAACCACCTACTCATTCAAGGGTTTATCTTTATTTTTTACTATTTTCTACATTGTAGAATATTAGTTAAGACATCAAAACTATGAAATAACACATACAGAATCATGCAGTAATCCAAAGAGTGTCAAGTTGTATGTTGATCATTGCTAGACATCCATTTTCAAGTCTTGCCATAGATTTTCAAGCAGATTTAAGACAAAACTAACTCGGCCACTCAGGAACATTCACCCTTTTCTTGGTAAGCAACTCCAGGTAGACGTGGCCCCCAGGGCTCTGTTCTAGACCCTCTCATATTCTCGCTATACACCAAGTCACTTGGCTCTGTCATAACCTCACATGGTCTCTCCTATCATTGCTATGCAGACGACACACAATTAATCTTCTCCTTTCCCCCTTCTGATGACCAGGTGGCGAATCGCATCTCTGCATGTCTGGCAGACATATCAGTGTGGATGACGGATCACCACCTCAAGCTGAACCTCGGCAAGACGGAGCTGCTCTTCCTCCCGGGGAAGGACTGCCCGTTCCATGATCTCGCCATCACGGTTGACAACTCCATTGTGTCCTCCTCCCAAAGCGCTAAGAACCTTGGCGTGATCCTGGACAACACCCTGTCGTTCTCAACAGACATCAAGGCGGTGGCCCGTTCCTGTAGGTTCATGCTCTACAACATCCGCAGAGTACGACCCTGCCTCACACAGGAAGCGGCGCAGGTCCTAATCCAGGCACTTGTCATCTCCCGTCTGGATTACTGCAACTCGCTGTTGGCTGGGCTCCCTGCCTGTGCCATTAAACCCCTTCAACTCATCCAGAACGCCGCAGCCCGTCTGGTGTTCAACCTTCCCAAGTTCTCTCACGTCACCCCGCTCCTCCGTTCTCTCCACTGGCTTCCAGTTGAAGCTCGCATCTGCTACAAGACCATGGTGCTTGCCTACGGAGCTGTGAGGGGAACGGCACCTCAGTACCTCCAGGCTCTGATCAAGCCCTACACCCAAACAAGGGCACTGCGTTCATCCACCTCTGGCCTGCTCGCCTCCCTACCACTGAGGAAGTACAGCTCCCGCTCAGCCCAGTCAAAACTGTTCGCTACTCTGGCCCCCCCAATGGTGGAACAAACTCTCTCATGACGCCAGGACAGCGGAGTCAATCACCACCTTCCGGAGACACCCGAAACCCCACCTCTTTAAGGAATACCTAGGATAGGATAAGTAATCCCTCTCACCCCCCCCTTTAAGATTTAGATGCACTATTGTAAAGTGACTGTTCCACTGGATGTCATAAGGTGAATGCACCAATTTGTAAGTCGCTCTGGATAAGAGCGTCTGCTAAATGACTTAAATGTAAATGTAAATGTAATGCCTTGTGCTTAACGTTGTTGTCCTGCTGAAAGGTGAATTAATTTTTCATCTATTTGTGTTGTTTGGAATATTTAATTTTGTACAGGTTTCCTTCTTTTTACTGTCAATTAGGCTAGTATTGTAGATTAACAACAATCTTGTAGATCCATCCCCAGTTTCTCCATCGCAGCCATACATCTCTGCAACTGTTTTAAAGTCACCATTGGCCTCATCGTGAAATCCCTAAGTGGTTTCCTTCATCTCTGGTAACTGAGTTAGGAAGGACACCTGTATCATTGTAGTGACTGGGTGTATTGATACACCATCCAAAGTGTAATTAATAACTTCACCATGCTCAATGGGATATTCAATATCTGCTTTTTTATTTTTACCCATCTACCAATAGGTGCCCTTCTTCACTGGGCACTGGAAAACCTCCCTGGTCTTTGAGGTTGAATCCGTGTCTGAAATTGGCAGCTCGGGGGACTTTACAGATAATTGTATGTTTGGGGTACAGAAATCATTTTAAAAAATTATGTTAAACACTATTATTGGAAACAGAGTGAGTCCATGACTTGCTAACAAATCTTTACTCCTAAACTTATTTAGGTTTGCGATAAAAAAGGGGTTGAATACTTAATGACTCAAGACATTACAGCTTTGTATTAGTAGAATTGTGTTTTTTGACATTTTTACAAAGACATTATGGGTGCGTAGGCCAGTGACAACTAAATGTAATCCATCTTCAATTCAGGCTGAAACTAAATGAGGAAGAAGTCCAGGTGTGTGAATACTTTCTGAAGGCACTATAAGTGACATTTTGGTGTGTGTGTTGTAGAAATAAGGAGATGGTCAGGTAAAACGTCTGAAAACATCTCATTTAGACTAATGGTTAGGGCAGCATGCTGACAGCGTTAGTAAATCCACCAACATTCTCCACAAATCGAATTAAAAAGAGGGACAAGCACCGACGGCGGCACCCGCTACCCCCACCCACTTCCAAACACAAACACACGTGCGCACGCACGCACGCACGTACGTACACACACACACACACACTTTTACAAGGACTATTCATGGGCCCCATATTTGTCACTATCCAACACAACTTGAAAAGTTAGCATTGTGCTGTTCAACATGTCAGTCGTCAGAGCAGCTGTGGGAATATGTTTTATATAAACTGAAGCATACAGGCTAATCTCCCCCTCTGTGCCCTCAGGAAATATGACAGCTTTGGATTGGAACTCAGGACTGGAAAAGGAAGCCCCAATAGAGTTCATGCATGTAGCAAAGGCCATGTCTGTGCCTCGTCTGGTTCTGTGAAGTGTGCAGCCGCCACCGTTAGATGTTTGGAGTCGGCTGATGTTTACAGTCTCAGAGAGTGCTGAAGGATATGGGCTGACAGGTAACCCAGCCGCCATATTGCCTCCCTGACAGGCTGCTCTTTCCCCTCCCTCTCTCATTCCCTAATCTGCGTGGCTAAGCCTGTGGCTGTGGCTGGGCCAGGATTTATACTGTAGCGTGTGTCTCTGTCTTTTATTAACACAGTTCCAGAAAGGAACAAATGCTGGTGATGAGGTCCTAGTTTTTCAGCACTTAAGTGTTGCATGTAGCCAGGAGGAGAATTAACAGAGACATTGGAAGGGATTCTTTAAACAGCCTGGTCCTTGGGTAAACTGGCTGCAGTTCTGATCATGCCATGTCACCTTCATAAGTATCACACAGACTTTAGTGACTCAAGCTAAAATAATATGTGTTGTTTGAGAGAACATATATGTTAAATAATGTTAACATATCAATAATGGTAGTAATAGGAGATGTTTTCTATGGTGTGGTGAAAGGACACTTACTGTAAGCTGATGTAGCAGCAGGTCCATGAGGAAGGCTATCTTGTTGCTGTAGATAACATATGTGCAGTTGAGGTGGCAGCGAGAGCATGCTAGATAGTAGGTGTTTATAGCAGCACATAGAGACCTGAGAGGAGAGAGAGAGACAACAAGATGAATCACTTGTCACAAGTAAAACTAAATAGTTCAAGGCAGAATGTTACGCTCTATACAGCTCATTCAAAACAACACGAGATACAGTTTAGGAGTTTATCACGGGCATTGACATGGCTCTCAAGTGATCAAGAAACCAAAACGCACCACACCAAATATGTGGTCCTTAAAAGGTTGTTTTATCTTTGGCAGAGTTGAAAGCATATACATCACTGACAGCAAGAGACGGAAAGCAACATTCAGGAACCCAGTTATATTAACTACTACTTATGCTTACAACGAAACTACCTCACTCGTCAACTCCGTATCCAGAGTGGGACAGTAATAAGACAAGAGATCTGCATAACCAGAGAAGCTGCTGGATGGAATCTGCAATCACAGTGCCGGGCAGTCCAATCTGGAGTCAGATCCTGTAGCGTTTCCTCTGTGGAGATAAGGCCATTCCTCTCAGCAGCTCTTCAGCTCAGAGCCCCAAGGTACAGCCAGACAAAGCAGAGCAGTGAGCGGAACATGCCTCTGTATTATGTCTGCTTTAAACAAGCCCCAGAGACGATTAATGCTACAGATACCTGATGAATCATTCTACTCTTGACTGCTGCTCCCCCTCGCCCTTCTTTCATCACTTAATATTTTCTGACAACTGTATATTTTAGCCAATAGCAGAGTGGCGTGTCCTATCTGCTCTGAGGAAGAATGGAATCTGGCTTTCCTATTCTAAAGTAGGCCATGTTTATTTCAACTGGTAAACATTTTGATATCTACCGCAACCTTCACATCTGCAACGCATTTCCACTCCAACCTAGTCGGCATATAGAGACAAAATATCAGAGACTTGATGTAGGCCTTGGTGGATAGGTCTGCCAATAACTTCCTCGTGACCAAAATATTCCAGTTGTTTCATATGCTAGTGGGCAGATCTGTCATTTGCTCCATATCACTATTGACAATGTAGTGTAAAGCTGTCAGACATAGAATGTGGTGATAATCTGAGAAGCATTACATTGTGAGTTATGGGAACATTTCCAAATAGTGGTTAAGCACGCCAAAACTTGCTTACTAAACATTTTTACAGTAAGCATCTTACTGTATGGGTATCATATGCCATATGTGTATGGGCTTTCTAGCCAAATAAAATGTTTGGGTCTTTTCCACCACCATTTATCAACACATTCCTGAGAAAACACAAACCACACCTGGTGTGTTGATCCCAGTTTCTGCCAATCACTACTTAATGACATCGGTTTATGTGTCAAGCACCAAAACACACTCATTATGTTATATTGATATAAAGTATATTATAAGGGGCGGTAGGTAGCCTAGTGGTTAGAGTTGGGTCAGTAACCAAAAGGTTGCTAGATCGAATCCCCGAGCTGACAAGGTGAAAATGTTGTTCTGCCCCTGAACAGGCAGGTAACCCACTGTTCCTAGGCCGTCATTGTAAATAAGAATGTGTTCTTAACTGACTTGCAGAGTTAAACAAAGGTAAAATAAAACAAATAAATAAGTATTGAAATGGAGTGGTTAGGATAAGACAGCCATCATGGTTGAGTGGAATGATAACACAACCTCTATTGGGCCAGAGTGAAGTAACGTGAGAACCCCACCAAACTGCGCTCTCTGGGCAGCCGACCAGCACCGGGCTGCCTGCCTGACTGATCCCCCCCAAAAAAACAGATCCATGATTGAGTAACTCGGCAAGAAGTCCGTTTTTCACTGACATAATACCACCATCATTAGAAAGACTGTACCAATTGAATGAAATACTAGTTTTCCTCTCAGTCTGATGCTGTGCTGCTTTTAATAAGTCCATATCAAATCAAATGTTATTTATCACATGCTTAGTAAACAACAGGTGTAGACTAACAGTGAAATGCTTACTTACAGGCCTTTACTAACAATGCAGATAGAAAAGAACTAGAACAATTAACGTACAGAGATTAAACCAAGCCATTGTAATTCCCATGCCTGACCCAGTGGGGAGAAAGTCCATTTCATACGAATATTCCTTCAGGTACTGTGTTGGAATGTAAGGTGTCCTTATTGAATTAAACAAGACGCAATAGCAGGGTGTCAGATCACCTGGTCAAATGACAGGGTTGGGCTGATCCTGTTACAGCTTCGACATGAAAAGGCCTGGGAAATCTATAAGACGTTAAACAAATTATGAGGAGAGGGATAGCATCAGAGCAGTCAAACGGAATATGAACGACAACCTTACAAATGAAAAAAGCAAAGTCAATATTTTAAAAAGATCTTGTAAATATTAGGCTACAAAAGCAACGCATGTAATAGGCAAACACCATCTTCACAGTGTCCATAAAAACCTGTCAACCATAGCACCCTGTTTCTTCACCATGTATAAGTAGAGGTTGCCCTGCCCAGAATGTCTTTATCCATGTAGGAAGATGGGGGGAAGAGGCCAGTCCCCAGGTGGCTGCCACTCTTAACTAGCAGATTAAAGGGCACATCCCTAATTTATTTACTCTAATCTTATTAGGGAGAAAAACAGCCGTCGACTGCTTCCATTCTCTACAAGAAACGCATGTGAGAGGAACCAAGATGGATCCAAAGGAAAATGTTGCTGTACAAGTTAACATTGCAAATGTTTGTAGAAAATGATCCATCTAACTATATAGAATGCACATTTCATTTTATAGCAGTTCATCTATTAATCATTATATTGATGATTTTAGTCTTTAATTCAATTCCATTCCCATTAGAATCACCACTAGGTTTGCAAAAGAAGGGTATATTAAAGGAAACTTTTGAACATTTACTGGTAAACTACAAGAATTGTGGTAACTTAAGGATTTTATGTAATTTTTCACAAGACATCTGGTGGCCCTTTTTGGTACTTCAAATGATCCACTTTGGCCTTCTGTGTGGCCTCATCACATGTAAAATAAATACAATAATCAAATAAGATGATTTAAAAATAATATTAATAATAGAATGACAAAGTTGTAAAACATTATCCTAAATATAAACCATAAATTTAGTGAAAACTAGGTGTTTACTATCAGGGTTTCGGCATGATGTGTGTGTGTGTGTGTGTGTGTGTGTGTGTGTGTGTGTGTGTGTGTGTGTGTGTGTGTGTGTGTGTGTGTGTGTGTGTGTGTGTGTGTGTGTGTGTGTGTGTGTGTATATATATTTATCACATGCTGAAATAAAGGTGTAAGTTATATATACAATGAAAATAATACCATTGTTGATGAATTATTTTCTCTTGAACCATATGGTATATAGTATTTAAAAAAGTAGATCTGTGTCCATGAATTTCTAGTAGATAGACCATATGGTTCAAGAGAAAATAATTAATGAAAAAAAGGATCTAATCAATCAACAATGGTATTATTTTCATTTGACTCCACAACTCTTCCAACTATTGACTTTTTTTCACAACTGCCAAACATTTACAATAAAGAAATATTGACACATACATACATGCATGCATACACACGTGTACACACACACACACACACACACACACACACACACACACACACACACACACACACACACACACACACACACACACACACACACACACACACACACACACACACACACACACACACACGTATAAAATTACCAAAAATACCATAGATTATCCGTTAATTTCCCAATTTCCAGAAGATTCTGGTGACTTAATTACCGGTAGCAACCCTAATCACCACACTCTCAACCAGAGTCAGATCTGGAGTCATGAACTTCCACTGCCTTCTCACAATTGACTCAGTTAACTGCTCATGTAATGAGCATGCAATTGCTTTGTAACACAGCTAATCAGGCATGTTTTAGGCCCGCTAAACAAATGGCGACTGTCAGAGGTACGTTTGAGTAATGTCCTTACAGCAGCTCATGCAATGAGAAATCTCAGTGATCCATCTTTAGCTCCCTCCCACCTAATTGAGCTTAATTAGCATGACACCTGATATCCTCCCTGTCCCTGGAATCTGTCGCCGTGCCCCCTTGATGACAGCCTATTTCAAAGATTTTGAGGAGCAATTTGGTAAGGGGCCATGCTATTCTGTCTCGTGTTACCCATGCACTATGTAGGCGGCGTTGGTTGATCCACGTATGCCAGTCCATTCTAACAGGCAGCATACCTCCACAGCTCTGGGTGCTCATTTGACAGCATGCCACACCCACTGCCGGACCCAAGGATTTGGTGCCTGCACCAACCGCCAGACTACACCCAGCGGGAGATACAACAGGTACATTGTTAATCTGGGATTAATGAAACCTTATTTTGTAGACGCGGGATTAGGTTCCACTGATGGCCCATACTGACAGGTTGCAGAGAGAGAGAGCAAGAGAGAGGAAATAGGAGAGAGGAGAGAGAGAGAGAAGAATAAGAAGCCTGGAGAGATGTAGATAATTAGCAGTGCAATCTGCTCACCTACTCTAAACTGCTTAACCTCAGACGGCCAGCCACAGCAAATCACCCTCCTGTTCTGATGAGGCCATAGACACACAGCCACCTCAAGACAGGAGCTATTGTAAAGGGCTAGATAGAGACTAAAGACACACAGACTGGACTAGAGCACACAGTATTCTGGGCCAGCCCCCTGGGACAACCATACACCATGGAGCCCTGTGGGGATCATCGTGGGTGGCCGACAGGCTCGGACATGACAAGGGGGCTGGGGGATTGGGAGTGTCACTGATCTCTGTGGCTGAATTAAAACTCTTAAGTTTAAACCATCCCAGAATCCATAGAGTATCCCAGGGGCTGATAGACAGATGGCTGGGAAGGGGAAAATTAGAGCAAAGGTCAGGTCCCCCCCACAGTATAGTACTGCCCCAATATCCCAGAAAACACTTAGGGCTCAAGACACAACAGAAAACAAAACACAACAGAAACTGCACAATAGTTTAGGGTACTGGGAAAATACCAGGTAGACTCCCCTTACAGGTAAATGTTTCCAATTTTCAGAAGTCGTCCCTTCTTGCAAAGATAATAGAACATCATCCATGTAAAAGACTCTTTATGCTTTTGTTACTGGGTTATCAAGCAGGAGATCGTTCCACCTGAACCTCAAGCTCACGTTTCCCAACATCTCAGTGCTTTTCCTATGTGCCCAGTCAGGCCTGACCATGGCAATGCTGCAGAAATCTGACCAACTTCCAGATCAGGTTGAATCCCTGCTTTTCAACAGGGAAAATGTGTGTTCATGGAAAGAAAACTAACCCTAAGCCAAAATACAAGGTGAGGAGCAAATCCATTTCCTGGTGCTGTCAAACAATCCCTTCATTCACTGCTATCTAAATGACACTTCCTTTGATTCTTCTGTTGATCTTTCCGATACACTGAGTGCTACCAAGACGTTCCACACTGGCTGGGTATGAACTGGGAGTAATCTGATGAGCCTTCATGCATCACACACTCACACCATATAACGACATCCTGAAATGAAACCTAAGGTAGCAGCTTTGATTACACAGCATACACTCAGTCATGTGACTGAGGTGGGTAACGAACTATAAGAGTGTTTTAACATGCAGAGTCCTAGCATAGCAGTGTCACTGGACTATTCATTTTTATTCATTTTATTTCACCTTTATTTAACTAGGCAAGTTGGTAAAGAACAAATTCTTATTTACAATGACGGCCTACCCCGGCCAAACCCTAACGACGCTGGGATAATTGTGCACCACTATAGGGACTTCCAATCATAGCCGGTTGTGATACAATCGAAACCAGGGTCTGTAGTGACGCCTCTCGCACTGAGATGCAGTGCCTTAGACCTCTGCGCCAGTCGAGAGCCTTCTCGGGAGTTAAGACCTCTCTCTAAAACTAAAAAGCTTAAAAATAAGCCTGTTTCATTTTCAATGTGGTAGAACAGAGAGGACACTTAGATAAAACAGATACCACAGTGAATTGTATCATCAAGTGTCCTCTCCCGATTCACTCAAAAACAACTCTAAAAGTTATGACCTCTTCAGCCCTTCGGGTGGGTCAGTCTGTCTGTTCTGACGTTAGCTTCTCTTCTCTTGTGCTGAGCCCAGACATCACTAGGAGAAACTCCCCCCAGTCCTGTCTCTCTCCTCCTCTACTCCCCAGTGACCCCTACTGGGAAACACAGGGACATGTCCCATAAACACACAGTAGTTG
This sequence comes from Oncorhynchus gorbuscha, assembly GCF_021184085.1. Lineage (NCBI taxonomy): Eukaryota > Metazoa > Chordata > Actinopteri > Salmoniformes > Salmonidae > Oncorhynchus > Oncorhynchus gorbuscha. Next base: position 33,105,077 of record NC_060174.1, read on the forward strand.
ACACAAGGTTGGAATACTTGAAGAATGTATCCATCTTTCCTTGACAGAATTACACATCTGAGAAGTGTCAGACTTGTTAAAGTAATGATGTGGAAACTTTGCTTTTGCTAATTAAATCATGCAGGGATTTCCCCAAAGTGAGGAAGGATGTGCTAATAAAGATTGAAAACGGTGCCAGAAAGGTACCTCCGTTTACCCCCCCCCCCATGTAACCACATCTTCAGACTGGGGCAAAACATTTCCTCAACATATAATAATAATGATGCTGAAGATAAGTGTCTCCAGAGGCAGAGAGAGCAAAGCTGTGGTTTTGCCTGGTGAGGATCTGTGATCATTTACAGCTTATTTTAGACAGCTCTGCCCCCTCCTCCCCAAGGGAGCACAACACACTCTCCACTCAGAATCACAAAGAGAAAACACATTCACACAGAGTAGGGCTCACACTTGCAAGGCCTTGAAGACAATAAGTAAAGCTCAAAGAGCAGTGATACTAACAAGAGCAATGTGTGGGTTTCTTCTTTTTTCTCATCTTATTCAACTGTTGCCATGCACCTGCTGCAGAGATGGCTCAAATGTGCGAGTGCCTTTCAATTTTGAGAAAGCATTGTTAAAATTCCTCCAACAATGGATGTATATTTTTTTCTGTTTCAACTAGCAGGTTTATTTTTTCTCAAAAATACTCCCTCACTCTGAGATTTGAAAATACAAATTTAGCAGAAAGATTGTGATAAAGGTAATCCAGGTGGAGAACAATTAAGGATCATCTTCACACACAAGATGATTTGGTTTATGGATGACTTTGCAGGTAAAAATCTCTGGTATATCATATATACTGTGTTATATTGATGTTAATGAGAGTTGTTACTCTGCTCGTCTAGACATGGATCCAGCGGCCACAGGGTTACACAGGGACATTAGCCGAGCCTCAGAGGAATTAGCTCATTAATGTAATGGTAATAAGTAGGAGTGGGCCTCCCAGGGGGGTAATATTACCCAAGCATCTCCGACTCTGCAGTTGACTTTTTTGTAAATCACTCAGCTTATCTGAGAGGAGGTGATCAATACGGCAGCATTACTGTAAACAGATAATGTAGCAAGCGCTGGGGTTAGCGTCTATCTCACAGACGCCGACCATTACGCCATACAGCCACCCAGATGAACAACAGTGATTAGTGGACAGACGGGCCATGTCCTTGTGTTGAATCTCATCACTGGCTCCCAATATTCCCATCCCTGGCCCTGAATCCCTTACATTTCCCCCATATTGTAAAGGTGTGTGTTTATATATAATGAATGTGGGTGTAATACATGTTTAACCATGTACAGGACTACTATGAGTGTGGGATTGATTTTTTATTTTATATCTGTTTTTAATTGACCCTTTATTTAACCAGGTAGGATAGTTGAGAACAAGTTCTCATTTGCAACTGCGACCTGGCCAAGATAATGCATAGCAGTTCGACCTATACAACAACACAGAGTTACACATGGAATAAAAAAAAACATACAGTCAATGATACAGTAGAAAAAAATAAAACAAAAAGTCTATATACAGTGAGTGCAAATGAGATAAATTAAGGGAGTTAAGGCAATAAATAGGCCGTGGTGGCGAAGTAATTACAATATAACAATTAAACACTGGAGTGGTAGATGTGCAGAAGATGAATGTGCAAGTAGAGATACTGGAGTGCAAAGGAGCAAGATAAATAAATAAATACAGTATGGGGATGAGGGAGTTGGATGGGCTGTTTACAGATTGACTATGTACAGGTGCAGTGATCTGTGAGCTGCTCTGACAGCTGGTGCTTAAAGCTAGTGAGGGAGATAGGAGTCTCCAGCTTCAGTGATTTTTGCAGTTCGTTCCAGTCATTGGCAGCAGAGAACTGGAAGAAAAGGTGGCCAAAAGGATGAATTGGCTTTGGGGGTGACCAGTGATATACCCGCTGGAGCGCGTGATACGAGTGGGTGCTACTATGGTGACCAGTGAGCTGAGATAAGGCGGGCTTTACCTAGCAGAGACTTGTAGATGACCTGGAGACAGTGGGTTTGGCGACGAGAGTGAAGTGAGGGCCAGCCAACGAGAGCGTACAGGTCACAGTGGTGGGTAGTATATGGGGATTTGGTGACAAAATGGATGGCACAGTGATAGACTACATCCAATTTGTTGAGTAGAGTGTTGGAGGCTATTTTGTAAATGACATCGCCAAAGTCGAGGATCCGTAGGTCGGTCAGTTTTACGAGGGTATGTTTGGCAGCATGAGGGAAGGATGCTTTGTTGCGAAATAGTAAGCCGATTCTAGATTTAATTTTGGATTGGAGATGCTTAATGTGAGTCTGGAAGGAGAGTTTACAGTCTAACCAGATACCTAAGTATTTGTAGTTATCCACATATTCTAAGTCAGAGCCATCCAGATTAGTGATGCTGGACGGGCAGGCAGTGATCGGTTGAAGAGCATGCATTTAGTTTTACTTGCATTTAAGAGCAGTTGGAGGCCACCGAAGGAGAGTTGTATGGCATTGAAGCTCGTCTGGAGGTTAGTTAACACAGTGTCCAAAGAAGGGCCAGAATTATACAGAATGGTGTCGTCTGCGTAGAGGTGGATCAGAGAATCACCAGCAGCAAGAGCGACATCATTGATGTATACAGAGAAGAGAGTCAGCCCGAGAATTGAACCCTGTGGCACTGGCAGAGGGTTCAAGGGTTCAAGACTGCCAGAGGTCCGGACAACAGACCCTCCGATATGACACACTGAACTCTATCAGAGAAGTAGTTGGTAAACCAGGCGAGGCAATCATTTGAGAAACCAAGGCTGTTGAGTCTGCCAATAAGAATGTGGTGATTGACAGTCGAAAGCCTTAGCCAGGTTAATGAGGACCATGCCTCAGGACTACCTGGCATGATGACTCCTTGCTGTCCCCAGTCCCCCTGGCCGTGCTGCTGCTCCAGTTTCAACTGTTCTGCCTGCGGCTATGGAATCCTGACCTGTTCCCCCGGACGTGCTACCTGTCCCAGACCTATTATTTGAGCATGCTGGTCATTTATGAACATTTGAACATCTTGGCCATGTTCTGTTATAATCTCCACCCGGCACAGCCAAAAGAGGACAGGCCACCCCTCATAGCCTGGTTCCTCTCTAGGTTTCTTCCTATGTTTTGGCCTTTCTAGGGAGTTTTTCCTAGCCAACGTGCTTCAACACCTGCATTGCTTGCTATTTGTGGTTTTAGGCTGGGTTTCTGTAGAGCACTTTGAGATATAAGCTTATGTACGAAGGGCTATATAAATAAATTTGATTTGATGAGTACGGCTGCACAGTAATGTCTCTTATCGATGGCAGTTATGATATCACTTAGGACCTTGAGCGTGGCTGAGGTGCACCCATGACCAGCTCTGAGACCAGATTGCATAGTGGAGAAGGTACGGTGGAATTCGAAATGGTCTGTAATCTGTTTGTTAACTTGGCTTTCGAAGACCTTAGAAAGGCAGGGTATGATAGATATAGGTCTGTAGCAGTTTGGGTCTAGAGTGTCTCCCCCTTTGAAGAGGGGGATGACCACGGCAGCTTTCCAATCTTTGGGATGACCACGGCAGCTTTCCAATCTTTGGGAATCTCAGATGATACGAAAGAGGTTGAACAGGCTAGTGATAGGGGTTGCAACAATTTCGGCGGATAATTTTAGGAAGACGGTCCAGATTGTCTAGCCCGGCTAATTTGTAGGGGGTCCAGATTTTGCAGCTCTTTCAGAACATCAGCTATCTGGATTTGGGTGAAGGAGAAATGGGGAGGCTTGGGCGAGTTGCTGTGGGGAGTGCAGGGCTGTTGACCGGGGTAGGGGTAGCCAGGTGGAAGGCATGGCCAGCAGTAGAAAAATGCTTATTGAAATTCTCAATTATAGTGGATAAATCAGTGGTGACAGTGTTTCATAGCCTCAGTGCAGTGGGCAGCTGGGAGGAGGTGCTCTTATTCTCCATGGACTTTACAGTGTCCCAGAACTGTTTTGAGTTTGTGCTACAGGATGCACATGTCTGCTTGAAAAAGCTAGCATTAGCTTTCCTAACTGGCTGTGTATATTGGTTCCTAACTTCCCTGAAAAGTTGCATATCACAGGGGCTATTTGATGCTAATGCAGAATGCCACAGGATGTTTTCGTGCTGGTTAAGGGCAGTCAGGTCTGGAGAGAACCAAGGGCTATATCTGTTCCTGGTTCTACATTTTTTGAACGGGGCATGCTTATTTAAGATGGTGAGGAAGGCACTTTTAAAGAATGACCCGGCATCCTCTACTGACGGGATGAGGTCAATATCCTTCCAGGATACCCGGGCCAGGTCGATTAGAAAGGCCTGCTCGCTGAAGTGTTTTAAGGATGGTTTGACAGTGATGAGGGGTGGTTGTTTGACCGCGGACCCATTACGGATGCAGGAAATGAGGCAGTGATCGCTGTGTTCTTAAAAACAGCAGAGGTGTATTTGGAGGGCAAGTTGCTAGGGATGATATCTAGGAGGGTGCCCGTATTTATAGATTTGGGGTTGTACCTGGTAGGTTCATTGATCATTTGTGTGAGATTGAGGGCATCAAGCTTAGATTGTAGGATGGCCGGGGTGTTAAGCATGTCCAAGTTTAGGTCACCTAGCAGCATGAGCTCTGAAGATAGATGGGAAGCAATCAGTTCACATATGATGTCCAGGGCACAGCTGGGGGCAGAGGGTGGCCTATAGCAAGCGGCAACGGTGAGATATGTCTGAGGGGCCAGATTGATGTGCTCTGAAAGAGGGTTATCACAAGTTCTGACCCAAGCTCATAGCTCTCAGGGTCCCAACAACAACCCCAGGCCTGAGGCAGCACTCTACTCTATAGCATGGAGGACAGAGAGAGCAGAGACAGCCCAAAGACAGCTAACCTATCACAACCTGAGCCCACAGGTGCTGGGTAGACAGGAACTGGCAACACGTTGTCTGCTTTGCACATCATGAATATACTGTTATTATGTACTATACAACATATAATACCACTTTATCAAGTGGAACACATACTAAGAACTGTCAACAAAACTGGATAACGTTCTTGAGCTTTACTTTAGGAAGGTTACATTCTAACATTCCTATTTGTGATGACCACACAGGAGTGACCTGCCCCTTCATGCTTGAAAGTTGTCCTCAGTCTTATGTATATTTCTAGAAGATCTGAAGAAGTTATTTTCAACATGTTCAGACAAGGTGGTAATTGAGTCCTGAAAGAAGGTAACAGGGAGGCCATTCCTTTGTCACTAGACATGGCACACTTCAGCTATGGATTGGACTAGGAGCCCGGCAGAGGATGAAAGAAGTACCTCTAATCTTATTCAACTCCTCTTCCTCTGTACGTCAAGTGGCTGTCTCAAAGCGTAGGAACAACAGTGAGTGTGGGTGTAGTCTCCCGCTTCAACAAGAAGAAACAATCCAATTGTGAGCAAAAGACTCCTAGCTACCTACAAGTAAAAACCTGTCCACCCAATTTAAGTTAATAAAATTCCTCTCGATACGGAAGTCTGCTTCAAATTCTCCAGGATTAGTGATGGAGTGAATCATTTTTTAATTTTTTAAAAATCTATAAACACGGGATGGCCATATTTAAAAGCATTAGAAATATAAGAAGCATTTGTCCATTAGTAGAGGTTTGGGAAACAGTAAATGCTAATGAGTGTAGGAGAGAGGCCATTCCAGTCCATTAGAGAGTTCCAGTGTTGTGAGAATGGCGGTCTCTCAGAGGTTATCTACTGGCAGGCCACACTAACTCCAGACCCACAACTCAAAACCACGACAGAGTCCTTCTGATGGATTAGACACATGGCCTTTCTGTATATCAACAGAAAAGAATGAACACAAAATAGATGACCAAAATGTAATCCCTTTCTCCTTCTAAAAAGGTTGCATTATTATTCATGATCCATTCTGAAAGTATTGATTGAGATACGAGCACTATAAACAGAGAAATAAAAGGAAGGGTTGAGGTTACCTCACTCACTTTACGCAATTGCAAAAACATCACAAATTGTAAACAGAGGAGAGCTGTCACGGAGGTCAGAGTGTGGAACATGTCTTTAGAGGCTTACACAGCAGCTGGTAAGGCTCATGGGTTTTAAGTGGAGGTCCGGTTGGACGACAGACAGTGAAATGTCGGCTCATGACTCATGAGAGCAGCAATCGGCCAGGATATTGGTTGTGAAGAGTATGGGAATATGGGGATGGGGATGGAAAAAGGACAAAAAAATACAAAATGTCAATTTCAATGGATTCATGAAGTTGTATTGTATGGGGACCGTGGAGGTTCCAGCCAAAGTAAATGGAGTAATTTGACATCCCGTACACTTCCTCACAGCTGACTCAGCAGAGGTGACATCACGAGAGGTCAGCAAGATGCATTATGACCAATGACGATGACCCTCACAGAGCCACAAACAGCAGCCACATACCCTTCATGAACAATTTGTATTAAAACATAGTGTCATTATACACTACTTGACCAAAAGTATGTGGACACCTGCTCGTCATCTCTTTCCAAAACCATGGCATTAATATGGAGTTGGTGCCCCTTTGCTGCGATAACAGCCTCTACTCTTCTGGGAAGACTATCCACTAGATTTTGGAAAATTGCCTCGGGGACTTGTTTACATTCAGCCACAAAAGCAGGTCGGGCACCGATGTTGGGTGATTAGGTCTGGCTCGCAGTCGGTGTTCCAATTCATTGCAAAGGATTTCGATGGGGTTGAGGATCAGGGCTCTGTGCAGGCCAGTCATGTTCTTACACACCGATCTCAACAAACATTTCTGTATCGACCTCGCTATTTACACAGGGGCATCGTCATGCTGAAACAGAAATGAGCCTTCCCCAAACTATTGCCACACAAAGTTGGAAGCACAGAATCGTCTCGAATGTCATTGTATGCTGTAGCCTTAAGATTTCCCTTCACTGGAAGTAAGGGGCCTAGCCCGAACCATGAAAAACAGCCCCAAATCATTATTTCTCATCCAAACTTTATAGTTGGCACTATGCATTCGGGCAGGTAGCATTCTCCTGGCATCCGCCAAAGCCTGTCGGACTGCCAGATGGTGAAGCGTGATTCATCACTCCAGAAAACATGTTTCCACTGCTCCAGAGTCCAATGGCGGCAAGCTTTATACCACTCCAGCCAACACTTGGCATTGAGCATGGTGATCTTAGGCTTGTGTGCGGCTGCTCGGCCATGAAAACCCATTTCATGAAGCTCCAGACGAACAGTTATTGTGCTGACGTTGCTTCCAGAGGCAGTTTGGAACTCGGTCGTGAGTGTTGCAACCAAGGACAGACTATTTTTACAAGCTACACGCTTCAGCATTCGAAGTCCCGTTCAGTGAGTTTGTGTGGCCTACCACTTTGCGGCTGAGCAGTTGTTGTTCCTAGACTTTTCCACTTCACAATAACAGCACTAGCAGGGCAGAAATCTGACGAACTGACTTGCTGGAAAGGTGGAATCTCATGACGGTGCCACGTTGAATGTCTGAGCTTTTCAGTAAGGCCATGTCAATGTTTTCCTATGGAGATTGCATTGCTGTGTGCTCAATTTTATACACCTGTCAGCAGCGGGTGTGGCTGAAATAGCCAAATCCACTAATTTGAAGGGGTGTCCACATACTTTTGTATATATAGTGTAGTTTGTGTAAAACCCTCTAATCTGAATAGAAAGTGTATCAAAAGACCGTGTGTGTGGAGACTAGGTTAGCTGTATTTGAATGTAAAAGCTGGAACTCACTTGATTGGAATGCGTGAGACTGCGGTGGGGGTGGAGGTTGCAGTGACTACCTGCAGAATCTGTTCCAGAGTAGAAAGTCCCCCTCCCACCTGGAATGCCACTTGATCTTCATTGTTCTGTGGAGGGAGAGAACAAGAACCGCAGTCAGGTAACAGGGAGCCGGATGGACAAGGGTATCACGTTGCTCTCACTGAGGACCCAACGGCTCTTTTCCCCTCACCTCCCACTTCCAAAGGGGAGTTGGGAGTGAAATCTGAAAAACACAGCGATCCCCAAAGCATTCCTGTTAAATCTCAAAAGTGCACAACCCCAGCTCCACCCCCACGCCAGCCAAGTCTCAGTGGAGGACAGTTACTCTGCAGAACTCCACACACACACACACACACACACACACACACACACACACACACACACACACACACACACACACACACACACACACACACACACACACACACACACACACACACACACACACACACACACACACAAAACCAGGGTGGTCTGTGCTCACAAACACAGGCCGAGGAGAGACTCTAGACAAGTAAATAACTGAGAAATCAAACAAAAACTACTAAAGAAAATCATCAATCAAGATAAGAGTCTTGGATACATGCTGAATTGACTTTTTATTTATTCCAATATGAAAACAGCTATAACTCTGACCGAGGTACTGCACCCAGCTGAGGCTAGCACATGGGATTTAAAATGTATAGTAAACAATTATCATCATTAAACTGATCAACATGTTTAGTCTAACACAATACAGTGGTCCATAGAGTGAGTCTAGAGTGATCTAGCGATCAAACAGGCCCTAAATTAGAAGAGGGCCGTGCCCTGCTGTTAGGATAGGAGAAACGAGTCAGAGCTCTTGGCATTTGGTCAGATGCTGCTGCAGCTACACAGTCCCATAAATCAACAGCTCCAAAGCCCAGAGCAAGCGGCTGCTATCAGGCATGTTAGTGCCTGGGTCGACCGGGAGGATAGGGGCTGCAGGGCATCAGGGGAGGAGTGGGTGCTGATGGAGGGCTTTCCTCACACGGACGGAACAGCCAGGAGGGTGCACACCTCACCACATCACGCAAGGACGGACGGAGGTACACTGGAGGTTGCTTCTACACCTAATGAGGTCACCGTCTCCCAGGTAGTGTGACAGCCTCTATATCCAAGCACTTCAACGTGTTTTTGTTCCACAGATAAGGGGTTTGCCAACAAGCCTGAACACATTGAGGAAGCGCTTTGCAAAATTATATATAAGCCCTTCATCTGTCACTCACATGGAGTGCCAAGGCACAAGTCCTCAGGATCCGGTGACAAGTAAACACTGAACTCGGCTAGGGTTAAAGTATTTTGGACCAACACACTGAAAAGCACACCAGAAAAGCTCCTGCACTGAGGATTATAGAAATCTCTCCAATGGTCCAATCAGCACCGTGTGTGGTTGTATTCTGTTTGTAAGAGACCAACCTCCCTTTGTGGAGGTTACCAACACTCTTCATACTTAAATTACGATGGTCTCTAGCACTGAGCTGGGTTTAACCCACTCTTAACTCACCCATCAACACGCCCATCTGAAAGCTTCTGGGCTAAATGAGAAAAAGGCAGCTCTTTCATGGTAGTAATCAAATGGTCTTCTAAGGGAGTTAACTGGGACCTGCCCAGTCCTGGCTGTCTGACGTTAAAGCCAGACTGGGACATCTTGGCTGAGTCTGCCTTGGCAGCTTGACAGATCAATCTGCTGTGGCGATGGAAAAGAAGAAGAAGAATGGGTAGAGAGGATTAACCTCCAATCATTTTAGGCAACATCTTAAGGCAGTCTACATCTGCAATAACCATGGCATCCCTACCAGAGAGGACCAAGAGGAGACCTATCTGCTGATGTGGAGATATAAATCATTCATTTCTCAAAAGCACACCATCAGATCTAGGCTATCAATATTGGTGTTATCGGTGCAGGAAACCGTACAGTATTCAGTGAGTGGTCCTCTCTGTGGTGTTTCTCTAGCTATAAGACTTTATACTCCGCTGCCTCAGTACTGTGGATGGCAGTAGAGCAGAGCAGGAATAATAGGCCTTCCTGTTCCAGATCAATGAAGAATAACATTTCAACTGCAAGAACTAAAGAGAGCAAATTGCAAGAACAGCGGAATTACACGCCATATTAAACTGAACCATCTGGAACTTACTTTTCAGGTACAGTAACTAAGTCATACAGGGAAACAATAAAGCTGTTGTTCATTAAATAACCCCTTGAACCACGCTGGGAACTGTATAACAACGTTAAGGTGAGATCTCCATAGAATGTGTGATGTAGTAACTGTTGTATCTATTGTTGCCAAATGATTATTTCATATAGCCAACAAAGTCATGGTCACAACATCTGCATTTGATAGATCTTTTCAACAAGCCACATCAGGGAGAGGCAACAGAAAGTATGTTTGTATATGATTAGTGACAGTGGCTGTACACACTGAAACAAGGTGACAGTGGCTGTACACACTGAAACAAGGTGACAGTGACTGCCTGTTGATAGAGGCTCAACACTCGCTCCTGAATGAAAACCAAAATGTTGAAGCACAGCACTATCCTGCACTGACAGACAAAGATACATCTCACTTAATCTCCCATTCCATGTTCCTATGAAGCAGTGTGAAATTTGTCTGCATCCTGTCACTCCCTGCTTGCCAGACTTTTATTTATTTAACTAGGCATGTCAGTTCAGAACAAATTCTTATTTACAATGATGGCCTACCCCGGCCAAACCCAAACCCGGACGATGCTGGGCCAATTGTGCGCCGCCCTATGACCCTCCCAATCATGGCCGGTTGTGATACAGCCTGGAATCGCACCAGGGTCTGTAGTGAACCCTCTAGCACTGAGATGCAGTGCCTTAGACTACTGCGCCACTCAGAGCAGACACTCTGATGTCAGTGTAATATGATGAGGGGCTCATTTATTCTAGAGAGAAACCCCCAACATGACTGAAGACTTGAGGAAAGGTGAGGGGGCAAGGACAGACAGCCGAGTCCAAACTGAATTATACAGCTGGAGGAATCTTAAACAATTATTACCCCTGGTGACCATTATTACCCCAGCTAATCAGAAGGCCAGGCAGCTGCTAATTCCTGTGTCTGACAGAGGTGCTTTTGGGATGAGAGGGAGAGAGAGGGAGGGCCAGCAGGACATCTCTTTGTAGTTACCTCCCACCAGCCACTCTAATTAGACACAAAGACAGGGAGGAGGGGATACAGAGGAGGGGAAAGCCCCGATCCTCTGGCCCCACCAACAGACGCTGGGGAACAACTGACTTGGGAGTTCATTATGGGTGTGACACAGGACAGCCTCAAACTGGTTTGCCCATCACGCAAAATAACAGATGGAGTGAGCGGGGCAGACATACACTACCGTACATGCATTTCATCTTGGACCATGACGAAGACATAAACTTGCAAAAAAAACCTGTGAGGAGTAAACAACGTTGAGTAATCTAAACCAGCATCAGCATGTACGAGAGGAGTGACAAACCACAACAAGACTGCTGGGGTAAACATTTAGAGAGAGTAAGAGTTTGTATGTTCATCGGGTGTAATGGAATGCTGTTTGGTACAATAAAGAGGGATGATTGGTTGAGAGACTGTAAATGGGAAACAAGTCTGGTGGAATTTATTCTATAAATTGGACTGACATTCATTAGGGACTAGTGAGGTGCAAAATCAGACGCACCACAGAAACCACAGCCTATGGAGGAACTACAACACAGAGGGATTTCAATGTATGACCCCGATTAAAGTTACAAAGAGTAAGCCATCCTTGGAACATATGAACTAAAAGGGCATATTCATAGACTTCAAGCAAATCTGTCCTGGTTAGGTACGAAACATGTTGTCAAATGAAATGATTTCCCTGAGTTTTTTTACTCACTTTGGCAGCAAAAACAAAAGGCTTTAGTCCATCTGATAAATAATATATTACTCCTTCTGAACTCACAATACGGCCGGTATTCAATAGAGCCTATTCATATTACCTGCTCTTGAATGGGTAATATTCTGGTCAACGCAAGTCTGCCTATTCATTTATTGTAGTAAAATCCTTCAAGGATAGAAGCAAATAATTGTAGTTATGGTATTATTTAGTTATGGTAAAAGGATAAAAATAACTTTTGATCAGTCATGGAAATAAAAGTGCTGAAAACTATTTTGCTCCCTATTTAAAAAGTAGATAGAAAACAAGCTATGAAGGAAAAATACTGGAATTCTTGTGCAGGTACAGCAAACTAGCGCAAAAAATATTGTGATATTGTAAAAAAAAAATTATATGATATACAATCAAAAAAATATCCCGATATGTAATTGTTTTGCTTTTTTCCCGCCCCCGGCACATGAAAAAAAAACTATTAATGAATACATTTGAATGCTTAATGTGAGCCCCGGACCAGACTATCGTGGGATAATAATAAGTTTCCTGACACACTTGTCCATCATGTCAGTTTAGTTCTCCTAGTCTCTGACAAGTTCCTTAGATCTACTTTCTCAAATGTTTGTTTATGGACACACTTAACACTCCCAATCTAAGCCAAGGGAAACAAAGAAAACCCTCCCCAAGTGGGTGAGGAATTGAGAAAATTATGATTTTCATCTACAGGACCACTATACTAGTCTAAGGTGAGAATTGCATTCAGTGTGCAGGAATCAAATATATACAGTTGAAGTCAGAAGTTTAAATGTATTTGGCTAAGGTGTATGTAAACTCAGTTTTTCACAATTCCTGACTTTTAATCCTAGTAAAAAAATCATCATTTTATTTGAAGAATGTGAAATGTCAGAATAATAGTAGAGAGAATGATTTATTACAGCTTTTACTTCTTTCATCACATTCCCAGTGGGTCAGAAGTTTACATACACTCAATTAGTATTTGGTAGCATTGCCTTTAAATTGTTTAACTCGGGTCAAACCTTTTGGGGAGCCTTTCACAAGCTTCCCACAATAAGTTGGGTGAATTTTGGCCCATTCCTCCTGACAGAGTCAGGTTTGTAGGCATCCTTGCTCGCACACACCTTTTCAGTTCTGCCCAAACATTTTCTATAGGATTGAGGTCAGTGCTTTGTGATGGCTACTCCAATACCTTGACTTTGTTGTCCTTAAGCCATTTTGCCACAACTTTGGAAGTACAGTGCCTTGCGAAAGTATTCGGCCCCCTTGAACTTTGCGACCTTTTGCCACATTTCACATTTTTTTGTGCCACATTTTTTTGTGAGGAATCAACAACAAGTGGGACACAATCATGATGTGGAACGACATTTATTGGATATTTCAAACTTTTTTAACAAATCAAAAACTGAAAAATTGGGCAGGCAAAATTATTCAGCCCCTTTACTTTCAGTGCAGCAAACTCTCTCCAGAAGTTCAGTGAGGATCTCTGAATGATCCAATGTTGACCTAAATGACTAATGATGATAAATACAATCCACCTGTGTGTAATCAAGTCTCCGTATAAATGCACCTGCACTGTGATAGTCTCAGAGGTCCGTTAAAAGCGCAGAGAGCATCATGAAGAACAAGGAACACACCAGGCAGGTCCGAGATACTGTTGTGAAGAAGTTTAAAGCCAGATTTGGATACAAAAAGATTTCCCAAGCTTTAAACATCCCAAGGAGCACTGTGCAAGCGATAATATTGAAATGGAAGGAGTATCAGACCACTGCAAATCTACCAAGACCTGGCCGTCCCTCTAAACTTTCAGCTCATACAAGGAGAAGACTGATCAGAGATGCAGCCAAGAGGCCCATGATCACTCTGAATGAACTGCAGAGATCTACAGCTGAGGTGGGAGACTCTGTCCATAGGACAACAATCAGTCGTATATTGCACAAATCTGGCCTTTATGGAAGAGTGGCAAGAAGAAAGCCATTTCTTAAAGATATCCATAAAAAGTGTCATTTAAAGTTTGCCACAAGCCACCTGGGAGACACACCAAACATGTGGAAGAAGGTGCTCTGGTCAGATGAAACCAAAATTTAACTTTTTGGCAACAATGCAAAACGTTATGTTTGGCGTAAAAGCAACACAGCTAAAAGCAACACAGCTCATCACCCTGAACACACCATCCCCACTGTCAAACATGGTGGTGGCAGCATCATGGTTTGGGCCTTTCTTCAGCAGGGATAGGGAAGATGGTTAAAATTGATGGGAAGATGGATGGAGCCAAATACAGGACCATTCTGGAAGAAAACCTGATGGAGTCTGCAAAAGACCTGAGACTGGGACGGAGATTTGTCTTCCAACAAGACAATGATCCAAAACATAAAGCAAAATCTACAATGGAATGGTTCAAAAATAAACATATCCAGGTGTTAGAATGGCCAAGTCAAAGTCCAGACCTGAATCCAATCAGGAATATGTGGAAAGAACTGAAAACTGTTGTTCACAAATGCTCTCCATCCAAACTCACTGAGCTTGAGCTGTTTTGCAAGGAGGAATGGGAAAAAATGTCAGTCTCTCGATGTGCAAAACTGATAGAGACATACCCCAAGCGACTTACAGCTGTAATCGCAGCAAAAGGTGGCGCTACAAAGTATTAACATAAGGGGGCTGAATAATTTTGCACGCCCAATTTTTCAGTTTTTGATTTGTTAAAAAAGTTTGAAATATCCAATAAATATCGTTCCAATTCTTGATTGTGTCCCACTTGTTGTTGATTCTTCACAAAAAAATACAGTTTTATATCTTTATGTTTGAAGCCTGAAATGTGGCAAAAGGTCGCAAAGTTCAAGGGGGGCGAATACTTTCGCAAGGCACTGTATGCTTGGGGTCATTGTCCATTTGGAAGACCCATTTGCAACCAAGCTTTAACTTCCTGACTGATGTCTTGAGATGTTTCTTAAATATAGCCACATCATTTCCCTGCCTCATGAAGCCATCTATTTTGTGAAGTGCACCAGTCCCTCCTGCAGCAAAGCACCCCCACAACATGATGCTGCCACCCCTGTGCTTCACGGTTGGGGTGGTGTACTTCGGGTTGCAAGCCTCCCCCTTTATCCTCCAAACATAACAATGGTCATTATGGCCAAACAGTTATATTTTTGTTGTTTCATCAGACCAGAGGACATTTCTCCAAAAAGTATGATCTTTGTCCCCATGTGCAGTTGCAAACTGTGGTCTGGCTTTTTCATTGCGGTTTTGGAGCAGAGGCTTATTCCTTGCTGAGCAGCCTTTCAGGTTATGTCGATATAGGACTCGTTTTACAGTGGATATAGATACTTTTGTGCATGTTTCCTCCAGCATCTTCACAAAATCCTTTGCTGTTGTTCTGGGATTGATTTGCACTTTTCGCACCAAAGTACGTTCATCTGTAGGACAGAATGCGTCTCCTTCCTGAGAGGTATGACGGCTGCGTGGTCCCATGGTGTTTATACTTGCGTGCCATTGTTTGTACAGATGAACGTGGTACCTCCAGGCGTTTGGAAAATGCTCCCAAGGATGAACCAGACTTGTGGAGGTCTACACTTTTTCTTCTGAGGTCTTTGCTGATTTCTTTTGATTTTCCCATGATGTCAACAAAGAGGCACTGAGTTTGAAGGTAGGCCTTGAAATACATCCACAGGTACACCTCCAATTGACTCAAATGATGTCAATTAGCCGATCAGAAGCTTATAAAGCAATGACATCCTTTTCTGGAATTTTCAATGCTGTTTTAAGTCATCATAGTGTATGTAAACTTCTGACCCACTGGAATGGTGATAGTGAATTATAAGTGAAATTATCTGTCTGTAAACAATTGTTGGAAAAAGTACTTGTCTTGCACAAAGTAGATGTCCTAACCAACTTGCCATAACTATAGTTTTTTAACAAGAAATTTGTGGAGTGGTTGAAAAATGAGTTTTAATGACTCCAAGTGTATGTATGTAAACTTCCAACTTCAACTGTATATACTACCATTCAAAAGTTGAGTCACTTAGAAATGTCCTTGTTTTTATAAGTAAATATATTTTTTGGTCCAGTAAAATAACATAAAATTGATCAGAAATACAGTGTAGACATTGTTAATGTTGTAAATTACTATTGTAGCTGGAAACGGCTGATTTTTTATGGACCATCTACATGGGTGTACAAAGGCCCATTATCAGCAACCATCACTCCTGTGTTTCAGTGATACGTTGTTAGCTAATCCAAGTTTATTATTTTAAAATGCTAATTGATCATTAGAAAACCTTTTTGCAATTATGTTAGCACATATGAATACTGTTGTACTGATTAAAGAAGCAATAAAACTGGCATTCTTTAGACTAGTTGAGTATCTGGAGCATCAGCATTTGTGGGTTCGATTACAGGCTCAAAACATCCAGAAACAAAAGACCTTTCTTCTGATATTCATCAGTCTATTCTTGTTCTTACAAATGAAGGCAATTCCATGCGAGAAATTGCCAAAAACTGAAGATCTCGTAAAACGCTGTGTACTTCTCCCTTCACAGAACAGCTCAAACTGGCTTTAACACAGGAGTGATGGTTGCTGATAATGGGCCTCTGTACACCTATGTAGATGTTCCATTTTTTTAAAAATCAGCCGTTTCCAGCTTCAATAGTAGTTTACAACATTAACAATGTCTACACTGTATTTAAGATCAATTTGATGTTATTTTAAATGGACAAAAAATGTGCTTTTCTTTCAAAAACAAGGACATTTCTAAGTAACACTAAACTTTTGAACGGTAGTGTATATATTTTTTTATCTTTATTTAACTAGGCAAGTCAGTTAAGATCAAAATCTTATTAACAATGATGGCCTACCCCGGCCAAACCCGGACGACGCTGGGCCAGTTGTGTGCCACCCTATGGGACTCCAAATCACGGCCGGATGTGATACAGCCTGGATTCGAACCAAGGAATGAAGTGATGCCTCTTGCACTGAGATGCAGTGCCTTAGACCGCTGCACCACTCAGGAACCTGGGCCTTTCACAAAATCTGGACACAGCTGATATTGGCTGCATCCATCAACTTTAGGCAGGCTCCTTCAGGCCCCATATTGTTGTTACTCTGCTACTCCATTCCCCCACCTCCACATCCCAGGTAGAACCAGTCACTGGTTGGCTACAAAGGGGAGCCCAACCAGCCCATAACAGCTGGCAAATGAAAATGTAAATACAGTCTCCATTCTCAGAGTGCAGTGTTTCTGACAGTCCCTCAAGTGTCATAAACGCTGTCCATCTCAGGCCAGCCTTTATTTGAAAGCAGTGAGAAACATTTGGGCCAGTGTGTAAATATGTGAGCTCATTACCAAGGTAAGAGAGGAGAAAGTTAAGAAATTATACTGGAGAAAAATGATAGAGGAAAAGCTCTCCACTCCCCAACAAAAATATCTATTTTGACACAAAATAAACCATTAGTGGTCACAGAGGGAGAGGCGTGCTGGGGTCGGAGACTAGACCCAGCCCAGAGAGCAGCAGCAAGGGGGGTGGTTAGCCTGACTAAGACTGCCTTGGAGGGGGGAGTGTTGGGTGTTGTCTAAGGAATTAGCAGAGAAAGTGGAGACTGAATCAGATATCGTAGAGAAAAACAAAATCTCTAGGTGAGTCAATTACACACGAGAGATGCTTGTTAGGTCAAATAATCTAAACGGTCCCGACTCAGGGGGCAGACACCCATGCTGACGGAGACTATATTTATTTGACTTTGTCCAGGGATTAGAGGAGGAAGTGCCTCCCAGGCTGGTTCACAGGCTGGCCCCCATGTCCCACCCCACCCCCCTCAGTCCAGGCCTCACTCTGCTCTGGGCTGGGCTAACGGGGGAGTTTAACAGCCATACTGAATGAAGTCTAGATTAAGCTCTTCCACGCCTCTACACAACCAAAACTAATGCAGAGTAAGGCTTTCCTCAATTGTTTTAATGCTCTAGAAATATGTGAAGAGATTTAACCACACGGTAAAGCCCAAACAGAGTTGGCTGACCTACCAATACCAGTGTTGAATGGAAGAGGGCTCTTGGCCCAGTGACCCGCGACCTCCCATAGGGAGAGTATGGAGCTGAGGGGAGGAGCCCCCCCTGTTAGCGACAGCTTGAACACCATCACACTGGACTCCTCCTCTCCAATTACACTGTGCTGCTGTGCTGTGCCACCCACCCTTGCCACTCTCTCCCTCTGGGGAAATTCAGTAATAGCCTCTCCACCCCTCCCCCTGTCAAGGACCAGACACCATCATCTCTCTATCCTCCCACCCTCCAAAATGCAGTGTGCTTTATGATACCTTGAACCGCATCTTGGCAGGAGAATGATGGCTTGTCACTCACTGTATGTTCAGCCCTTCACAAACACAGTGACAGGTGCTCCATTCATCCCCTTATTGATGAACATACACTGGGTGTGCTGTGGCTTCACTGTCAATAGAACGCAGTTCAACTCCTTAAAATGGCATCCAATGAAGCCTATCTTCTACAGTGGGTCTCTCTTATATTCCTAACATCGATTTAAGTCACCTGTTGTCATCAATGTCTGTCATTCATAGCTTTCTCGATAAGCATTTACTGTCAATGGTCCGCAAATGTTTTATTTTATTTATTTAAATGTTTTTCTGAATATTTCTAGCAACATAACACATTTAGAATAACATACCTACAGTAGAAGAGAAAATGTCTTTCTAATGAAGATGACTATTATTCAACTCCCTATATTGAGTAAATTACTCTGATTGGAGCCAAATACACCCACTGGAATATCTGACATAGGCTTTGAAAAAGCATCCATGAATAAATAGGCTACCAGTGTGATAACTGCAGCTGGATGCTGGTAAGCTTTCTTGACTTGGACATACATGGCTAACCTTTGTTTAACCAGCTACACAGCTGCTCTTAGCGAAAATGTGTGAGTTACCTTTCGAGCTTATCGACTATGTTAGAATTTACACTTCCTCTTCCAATTGTGATGTGGGAAGGTCAAAATAATAAAGAACCATCTAACAAATCTATTCATTTAAAAAGGTTAATTACTCCTTCTTGCCATTATCATTCAACTGATGATTTTGTAGATTTTTCTGCTAACGTATGATGAGGGTCCCTGGGTCGATGGTTTGCCTGTGAGCGGGTCCCTCGGCGAGAAAAAGCTGAAGACTCCTGCCTATATTCCATTGTAACTTGAGATCCTTTGGATTACATCTTCTAGGAAAACCTTATGTAATTGTATAAACCCACAAATACTTCTGAAGCATACAAATGTTTGCCTGTCCAGTGATGGGTAGCTCCTCTATTAGTAACATGTGGCCAATGATAACACATAGCTAATCTGGCCTGCATTACAAATAACCCCGGGCAAGGAGTTGGGGAGTAACTGATACTCTACACTAGGACTGAGAGACACACAGATAGAGCTGCAGCCAAACAGAACGCAGCTGAGAGAACTGCCCCCCTCCCTCCCTAACACGACTCCACACTCTGACTCTAAGCTCTGACAGAATGTCAGACAAGCAGACAAGGAGCAAGTCTCAGTAGTGTGTTTACAGCTAGGTGCTAGTGATGGACCTGTTTCTCCAGGATGCGGGAGATCTCTCCCAGGGTTCTATCCAGGCCTGACACCCTGGTGTTGGCCCACTGACCACTGTCCTGGCCCTGGAGCTGCTTGACCAAGTCCTTCACCAGACGCTGGAGCCTGGGGAGGAAGAGAGGGGGAGAGGTTAAGTCCTGTCATTCATCCATTTATTCATCCACGCATAATTATCATTGTATCACTATTCACTACAGTTAAATAGAAGAGATACAATGCATAAACGTGCAGTTGGGAACTTACTTGGCCTTGTATGGGGAGTCGGGGACTGTCTTTGCCTCCATTGCCGTCTCATACTCCTTTGCCCTACAGAGGAACAGAAGAACTCTTTGAATAAGAGGAAAAGAGAGTGCCCCAGCTTTCATAAAAAAATGCAGGGGAGGATGAAAAGTCTGAAGGAACAGAAAAAGGTCAGGTTAAGACTGAGTGTTTATTTTGCCTGTCAACTTTTCCCCCAGTAACTTGGCTCAAAATAAATTTGCATTAATTCTACAGGGGCATAGTGCCTCATTGCAACCTACTATTTTCATTCACAATGACATTCCACCCTCATCACTCTACAATGGCATATCACACTCTCTGTTCAACTGTATTGTTAAATAAATATGAATGGTATGCTTTAACTTGGGTAGCAAATACATCAGTGTTTTGAATCCTGTACATTCAGATTATGGAGGTCATCAGGGCTGTTCTCTGTGGCATTAGACCAGCAGACATGGCAAAGAAGACAGGCTCTACTAGTAGCACACAGAACATCTCGGTCCATCAGTCAGACAGTTAGCATCCCAGAGCAGATAAGAGCTATTATTGATCCCAGTAACAGACATAAGGTCTTACGGTCAGGAAGCAGCTGATAAACTAACAGATCCCAGAAGAGGACAGGTGGAGCTTCCCCAGAGGACCAGACGTATTTTGACAGAACAAGGCTAAAGTCATTAGCATCAGCTAGATAGATGAGATCATAAACACTGTCAATGTCGATCCAGCTCAGAATTAAACCCAGAAATAAAAGGTTGTGTAGTCCCAGCGAAGTCAAAAGCTTTAGGTAAACTGACTAGGGAGTTACCAATGTTTACTATTTCTAAGGTTAATTAGCAAACATCTATCCCTCAGAGAAATATCTCAAATGAGCAACAGTCAGAAATGTATGCTCCCATCATCTTGGTAAGCAGCTTCAGTGTAGATTTGGCCTTGTGGTTTAGGTAATTGTCCTGCTGAAAGGTGAATTTGTCTCCCAGTGTCAACCAGGTTTTCTTAAAGATTTGCCTGTTATTAGCTGTATACTTTTTATCCTAAAAAAAAAAAAAAATAAAATAAAAAAATATATAAAAAAAAGTCCTTGCAATGACAAGCATACCTATAACATGATGCAGCCACCACTATGCTTGGAAATATGAAGAGTGGTACTCTCTAACGTGTTGTTCGCAGTATTAATAAATGCCTTTTTGCAAACAGGGTGTTTTGGAACATTTATATTGTGTACAGGCTTCCTTCTTTTCACGGTGTCATTTAGGTTAATATTGTTGAGTAGCTACAATGATGTTGATCCATCCTCAGTTCTCTCATATCAACCATTAATCTGTTTTAAAATCGCCTCATGGTTTAATACCCGAGCAGTTTCGCTCCTCTCCGGCAACAGTGTTAGGAAGGACAACTATCTTCGTAGTGACTAGGAGTATTTACACACCATTCAAAGCCCAATTAATAACTTCACCATGCTCAAAGGGAGTTTTTTCTTTTCTTTATTTTTTAAACCAAATCGGTGCCCTTTTATGCAAAGGCATTAAAAAACGTCCCTGGTCTTTGTGGTTGAATCTGTGCTTGAAATTCACTACTCAATTGAGGGACTTAAAGATAATTGTATGCGTGGGGTAGTCATTCAAAAATCATGTTAACCAATATTTTTTAACACAGAATGAATCCATGCAATTTATGTGACTTTGCTAAGCACATTTTTACTCCTGAACTTATTTAGGCTAGCCATAACAAAGGGGTTGAATAGTTATTGACTTTACATTTCAGCTTTTCACTTTTAATTCATTGGTAAAAAATTGAAAAACATAATTCCATAATGGGGTATTGTGTATAGATCAGTTGCACAAAATCTAAATTTAATGAATGTTTTATTCAGGCTGTAACAACAAAAAGTGGAACAAGTAAAAGGGGTGTGAATACGTTCTGGAGGTGCTGTACGTCTGCTGCAGAGAAAAGAGAGAGCCTGGGAAAATGAGTTTCGATCAGTCAGGGAAATGTAAAAGTGAGGGAAAAAATGTTGGCTCCCCATTTTAAAAAGAAGATGGAGAACAAGCTATATGTTGAAAATTCCCAGAGTTTTGGTGCAGGTACAGCCGACTAGCGTCAGCAAACGATCTTCCCTTTTAAAATATAAATATATTATATACAGCGCCTTCGGAAAGTATTCAGACCCCTTGACTTTTCCACATTTTGTTACGTTACAGCCTTATTATAAAATTGGAAAAAATATATTAAAATCCATCAATCTACACACAATACCCAAATAATAACAAAGACAAATACGTTTTTTTAGAAATGTCTGCAAATGTGTTAAAACCTAAAAACTGAAACACCCTATTTACATAAGTATTCAGACCCTTTACTCAATACTTTGTTGAAACACCTTTGTCAGCGATTACAGCCTCGAGTCTTCTTGGCCATGACGCTACAAGCTTGGCACCTGTATTTGGAGAGTTTCTCCCATTATTTTCTGCAGAACCTCAAGATCTTTCTAGTTGGATGGGGAGCGTCGCTACACAGCTACTTTCAGAGATGCTCGATTGGGTTCAAGCCGGGCACTGGCTGGGCCACTCAAGGACATTCAGAGACTTGTCGCAAAGCCACTCCTGCGTTGACTTGGCTGTGTGCTTCAGGTCGTTGTCCTTTTGGAAGGTCAAACTTCATCCCAGTCTCAGGTTCTGAGCGCTCTGGAAGATATTTTCATCAAGGATCTCTCTGTACTTTGCTCCGTTCATCTTTCCCTTGATCCTGACTAGTCTCCCAGTCCCTGCCACTGAAATACATCCCCACAGCATGATGCTTCCACCACCATGCTTCACCGTAGGGATGGTGTCAGGTTTCCTCCAGACACGGCGCTTGACATTCAGGCTAAAGAGTTGGTTTCATCAGACCAGAGAGTCCTTTAGGTGGCTTTTAGCAAACTCCAAGCAGGCTGCCACGCGCCTTTTATTGAGGAATGGCTTCCATCTGGCCACTCTACCATAAGGTCTGTCAGTAAATGACAAGAGGAAAACTGCCCATGCACTAACACATTTTGAAATTGTACCTTGTGCATCCTACTATCACAATTCAATAGCATTACGTTTTGGAACACACCGTCCGCATTGACACCATTCTGGGTCCGGATCAGGACAGCGGTCCACCTGTTCTTCACTAACTTCTTCAGTTTATGGATAATGACAACCAGAAAATGGCCTGACCTGTATCCCATAATGTACCTGCATTCCATACAGAACCAGCCTAATAATGACTAGCCATCTTTAAAATTAGTATGCCCTTGCAAGGCTTGACAGTCATGCAAAATTTGCCAGTAGCACACCGGGCCAGTACCAACTGAAAGCCAAAGGCCCGAGTGAAAAGAATACTAGCCCGGGAAAGAGTATGATGCGCACAGCATTTAAATGTTATTTTTAATTTGTGGGCTGAGCAAGTAGCCCATAATGACCTACCCTCCATTCACAATCACATTTTAACTTGGCAATATCATATTTACATTGATTGTTTGGAGGGAAAAATAAAAACCTCTGCGTATCTCAAAAAGGGTGTCTTTTTATCTTTTGGTAAATTCAGTTATAGTTTCTAGTGTTTTCAGGTTTCCACTGTCAAAAATCACACTTTTTTATAAAAACACACACACACACAGACACTCAGACACAGACGCACTGTATCAAATGTCCTGTGATTGATACAAACCATGATATCATACTGCCAGGTAGACCTATTTTGCAGTCAACATTTAAATCGGGTGGGTTAAGAAATGTTCAACCAAAAACATGCACTGGCACCCTAGCGACCAATAAAACAAAAATGTGGTATCGTACTTCCAAGTCAAAGGGTAAAAACAAAATGGCAGTATTTTGGTCTCAATTTTGAAGCCTGGTATGGTTGGTATACAGGATTGTAGAGGGATACATTTTGAGGGCTTAATGGAAGGTAATTCGATCACACACACTGGGCTCTAGAGTAGACCGTCACTGTAGGTGAATGGGTACGTACATTCCCACACAAAGATTACAGGATTAACCGAGGATGTATGCATTTTCACAATGCTTTCACAAACTTAATATGAAATACTATTAGTACTGTCGTTTCCGAAAGTATGAAAAACAAATCTTGTTTAAAGAGAGAAAACACCATAAACTGCATTACCTGAGAGGCATTACCCTGAGATTTTCAAAGCCAAGGTCAGGGTGCTTAAACGCTGTATGTACTCTGAGTAAACCAACCAGCAAAACGGCTAGTTGGGTGACTGAGGTCCATCATTCTATCACATTATTTACCATGTCCTCAAAGACAACTGAATAAAAAAATGTTGCTGCCTCGCTTCCACCAGAAATTGAACTATACCTGGCCTGTTTGTCTGATATTACAATATTCATCTCTGACAGGTTTACACCCACCCATGTTAAACGGGGAGCAATTGCTGAGCCATTCATCATGATCCGCAGCAGGCGCGGCTAAATGGGCTGCGGCTATAAATATTAGTAAACTGCAATAAGGAAAATGCACAAATCTACAATGCAGAACTAATAATCAATTAATCAAGCTTCTTTATTCATCTGAACTGGCAGAGAGCCAATGATGTAAAAATATCTACCTATAACCAATTCAGTTTTAAACTGCTAAGTGTATATATACTGTTTGATGCTGTGTTCCTGTATATACTGCGCATTACGGATAGAAGCTAAACCGTCGGCTAAATCGTCGGAGTGGACTTCTACACTGTGCACCCAAATGGGACAGGTTGTTTAAACTAGAAGTAAGTTGGCTAGATGAGCATGAAATCTCTAGTGGCTTACCTTGGGCCTCATCTCACAGGAACATGGTGTGCATGTGTATATGGACCCCTCCAGCTCCTCCACTGGGTGAAATGAGTAAGGCTATGATCACCTCTCCAGCTTGCACACAGGGGTGTCTTTGTGTGCCCACCTCTTTCTGAGCTCCACTCACACACTACGGACTCTGTTCCCAGCCAAAGGAAACACACACAGTGGGCTACAGCCAAACAGCTTGCCCTACAGGAGCAGGTACACACTTCCAAATCCTTGTTTTAAAGTCCAGAACGCATCCTGACAAAATGACATGCTACTTACATGCCTTTTCAACAGCATATTTTCTTAAAAGAAAAGCAGCCCTATATGACTGAAGGAAAGACAGCCAAACCACAAACATTTGGGTTAAACTGTGTTCAGTAGTTTATGATGGGGAGTACAAGCCCGCCCCAGAGTCCAATGAAAACTTCTTGCATTTTACAGACACCCTGCCACGCTTCAATAAAACGGCTCATTTCCACCCAGCGGTGGAGTTGCTCACCTTTATGCTAGCAGGGGCTTTGTGTTATTTACTACCTCTGAAAGCCTTGTGCCATTGAGTGCTAGTCTCAGCAGGGCTCGGGTTGGGGCTGAGGCTGGAGAGAGGGCTGTGCCTGGGAGTGACAGTGAACAGGCAGATTATGTTGATGTTTTCTCAGCCCCAAGCCCTTCCATAAGAGAAGTAACAGCAGCAATACTAAATGATACATTTCACTGAATGCAAAGTACTATTATTTAAAAATGGTGGATAAAAAAAATACAAATAAATGTGACAGTAGTAATGTTAAGGGAGAACTGTGTTCAGTTAAAATGTTAGCGAGCACTGCTAAAAATAGACTTCATAGCAAACATGGATCCATCACAATGTGTCCTGGTAATAAAAGTGACTACAATACAGGACTGTGTGTGAGTAAGCGTTAAGGATGCAGCTCAGAGACGCATGTCATCTCTGGTGCTGCACCCCCCCCCCCAGGCCCCCACACTCCAACCTGCCCCGTGACAAATAGCTCATCCCACAACTTTTTCTCTACTCTGTCGTATCCCTCTCCCTTTCCTGCCCCCAAACCCCATCCTCCCTCCCTTGTTGTGACCGGCTACTAAACTGATTGAGCCCATGCCTGGGATCCGACACGGTGGCACGTTGCCTCCTATTTGTTGATTACTATTGATTTTCTTTGATACTTCATTTAAAAATCAATAGCACAGAGAAAGAAAAATAGGCATGGTTTACACATACTTTAACATACTATTGTACACCGAAGGAGGCTTCAGTTTTGGCAGCACCGTGGCAGCAATTAGGGGGAAAGCTCTTAACAGGTGAAAGTCTGGGCCCTCAGATCGATTCCCAGTTTTTCTCCTCAATCACAGAAAGTGGCCATAAATTTAACTCATCAGTATTATTCTTTGGACAGCTGTGATGCACATAACGTCTGCTCTCCATCTCCTTGTCACTCATAAAGCGCCTTCTCGCTGGAAACGAGAGAGGGGAAAGAGAGAGGGGACAGATGGATGCATCACCTGGAGTTCATGCGTGTGCGGAGCTTCTTTGCCTTCTTGCGTGCCTTCTGCCTCTCTTCTCCGTCCTTCACACTCTCAGAGGAGACAGTGTTGTCCATCACAATGTCCACTATGTACTTCTTTAAGGAAAGATGCTCCTGAAATGCATGAAAACATTTCATTATAATCTCATTAGCTCGTTCTGAAATCGAGATGGACACACAAGGAGTGAGAGGAAGAAAAAGGGTTCAACAGAAAAGTGCAAAAGTGTGACAATGAATTGGGCCTTATGGGACAGGAGTAATTATGTAGCGTCCCATATTCCCTTCCGTAGACATAACATCCAGCTACTGAGAGTCACCTGCTGTCAGCACCCACAAATATTTTCAATATAGCCTGCAGTCCCCTTTGTGAAGTCACCCATATCTCCACAAGGATATCATAGACTGGGTGGATAGTCTATCAAACTAAAGCAAGGATCTTCAAAGCTGTCGGCAGTTAAACTGAGAACACAAAACCTGTTCTAACATAATATACATGTAGCTAAATTATGTCCATATCACAATAAAAAATAAGCAGTTGAATCTAAGCCCAGGCAATCTGCTATAAGTAGAAGCTTATCCATTGAAATGGCAGATGTGTGTCCATTGTGTGGCATATACACCTCTGGGCAGAGCAATTGTATCCTGTCATTATCAGGGCATCTGCAACAATTGCTGTTCGTTTGAAGCCACATACCCATGGTATTGCTGAAGGGGAAAGAGGTGTCGCTTCCAGTCTAGTGTGCACCACACCAGGCCTGTCAGATCAGATCAAGCTGATATCTCCACCAGGAGACAGAGAGAGGTAATCCAATTTAAAAGAACATGATGTATGTGCAAGAAACCAATTACCCAATTATGTTGTCATCCAAAACTCTAGAGGATGGGATGGTCCCACAAGATAACCGTTTCCATTCAGCAGCCAGCGTGTGGCATGCCATTCCTTTTTGTCAAGTTTTGGCAGTGCACCTGCTGCTTGAATAGGGGTTTCAGATGAAACCCTTTAAAGACAGGTGTTGTCATCATAAGCACAACTAGCGAAGACCTACAGTTAACCAAGTGCTAAAGCGCTCAGCAATCCAGGAGTCATAATAGCAATCATAAACAGGACCGAGAATCAATTCTTATTCCTTTATTTGTTTGACTTATTGATTTGTGACCAACCTGATCAATCAGAGGAAGGTTCAGGGTGATTAGAAAGTATCTCTTCTAAGATAAGTAGAGATACAGGCCTAACAGGAATACAATGTGACGTGGCAGGTGAATCAATGATAGCATGATTTTAAAAGGATTGAAGGGAAAAATAAACATCTAGGGTATTTACTGATGGGAAACATCACGTGAAAATCTAAACTATTTTTCACTGGAAGTCGAACACATCTCGAATAAATGTCACCTGTCTTTAATGAATGAGTTAGATACAAAATAAGCACTTGTGTGCTGACATGTGTAGTGCAATATTGTTCAGCTGAGCCTTTCAGTCATGACCGTGGCTCTGCTTGCTTGAGAGGCAGCTGTTCAGTATTCTCCCTGAGAGCCTATCCACTCCTGTGCTACTGCCGTTTACTTAACAGAATTGTTTCAGCAACACCTCAAAGACATTACTAATCTCAAAATCACATCAAAGACCGTTTGAAAGGGAGCTTAAACATAAATTAATGTACATAATTAATTGATATCAAGATTATCACGTTATAGCCTAATACCTATTCGTGAACTTAAAACTATTAGTGATTTTCTGTATCTTGTCAGGTGATCTTATGAGGCAGTGTGACAGACAGGTGTCTGGCTGAAGCAGGAGGACAATGGGCCACAGAGCCAGGCCTGAGGGCAGAGCTCCTTCACAATACCTACCACACACGGCTTCTCTTGTGTTCCATTCTGGTGGGAGTAACCAGAGAGCTGTCTAAACATTACACACCCACAATGCCCAGAAAACAGGCCTCTTTAGAGACAGGCACAATCGAAGTGATATGTTCCCCCACCACCTCTTTTGTCCAAGACGAAGTTGGCTTTCTCACTTGGTGTGAAACAGACAGCTGTATGTCATGTTGGGTACAATGTGATGGCATACTGAATCCAGTTACACACCATCTAAGCAACTGTTCACGGGACTATTTTTCAAATGGAGCTGAATGCTTTGTGACATTCAAGTCCTGTAGCACTAGCAACACTGTACGCATGAAGATGAAAGATTACAGACTGATAACATTCCAAAAATATAATAACGTTTGTTCTCTACGTCCTCTGAGCGCCTAATTCTTTAGCACGCTGTTCCTTAACAACTCTTTCAATTACATTTTTGTCTTTCAGGAAATCTGAACCGCAACTTCACTCCTTCGACTAGTGAAAAGACTTTCCAACTCTGTACACTTCTTTCTGATTGCCTGGCAGAGACGGGGTAACATCAGCCGGCACTGTGTATTTCAAAAGGGCTCTCTGGCCAACAGAGGGGATTCATCGTCAACAAGAACCTAATTTAGTGCTGGCTCCAGGAGGTCAACTCTTATACCCAGAGAGAGGCCTGAGTTCACCACAGCCTAGCAATCCCTCTGGAGGCCCAGGTCAGTCCCACAGCCCCACCGTCAGAGGCCCAGCTGAGGGTGCAGGAGAGGGGCTGGGGAGGGATGAGTAGTCCCTTGGAGAGTTCACTGGTGTTTTTGCGCCAATAAATAAATCCAACATGTCTAACACGAGGGGTCCTGGACATTTCCTATATCATCTTAAAACAGGACAGATGACAACTTATACGTTTAAGTAAAGAGAGTGATTGCAATCCCAGCCGTTATCTCTGCACATCAATCCAGCCCTGTAGATAATCATTGTATCCTCAATTTAATTTGCGAGTCCTTCAAAACGGGAGAAGATGACTAAATATGAAGCTTTGGGGCATCTGCCGCCCGCCTTCACTGAAAAACTATGTAGTGAACCCTGTACAGTTCAGCCAACCATCTTCATTTTAATTAAAAATCTTTCATTCCAGCAAGAGTTATGGAACCAACAGCTGGAAAATAGTTGCCAGTTGCATGAATTAAATACTGCACACCAAAACGAGCAGGACATAAAAATAAAGGACGGCAAGCGTAGTCTATCTAAACAAGAATCCCAAGACATTTCTCCATCTCCTGCCTGATTAACCTTGAATGCTGACTGAAAACATGGAACAAAAGCAGGGCTGAATAGCCCATAATAGAAACATAGAGCAGTAAATGCTAAGAGTATTTATTACACAGAAAACACCATGCTGCTGATTCATAGTACATACATTGCAATCGTTTGGACCCGTTAGCTAGGCCATTTCAAACCCCACCAGCCACTACTATTGTAAAGCATAGCCTACACTGCATGGTTTAAAGGCAGTCTGAAGAGATCGTGTGATACTGACTGTGGCCGTAGTACTGTATTGGAGATTTTCATGCCTTCATTGCAAATGCCTTGTTTATCATACTGTCAAACAGAGAAACGGGCTGCAGTTGGAAAGCAAATGATTTAGAGTGGAAGGTGGGGGGGGATTAATGATCAGCCTGTGAGAACAGGTTTGAATGAAGGAGCTGCTAGGGCCAAAGGTGATGCATATAGCACCAACAGTTGTCAGCCTCACAAAGAGCAGCATGCTGAAAAGGCAATCTCATATTGCAGAGCAGGCTGAGAAGCCTCCTTCCTTTAACAAGCAGTCTTCCCATGAAAAGCACTCTGTGACAGAATGGCCTGTAGACATGGGGGTGATGTCACCCCCTCTACTGAGTCACTGAACTCTAACTGTTTACATTTCAGGGCCCATTTATAATCTCACAAAGACCTGCGAGAGAGCTACTATATGACGGGATTCATAAACAATAATAATGAGCCTGTCATAAATGACAAATAACCTTGATTTAATATCACAGACAATATCTGAGTGGTATTATTTTGTTGGGATGGTGGATGGGGGTATCTTTCTATTTGAGGTAAGACTGTGGCGGTACGTACCACTTCCTCGTCTGAGAGCTCCCGGCCCTGGATGCTGCTGCAGTCTCTCACGGCCTGCTGGTGCCTCTTGCCCTTGGTGTGGCTGTACAGGTGCACTTCCGTGGTGATCTACAAACACACAGGTCAGAAGTCACTGCTGAGGACACAATGGAGACAAAGACAGACAGGGTCGACAGGGTCCTCCCCATGGGAGGCCACTTAAACCAGTGTTGTAATACTCGAGTCCAGAATTTAGTCCCCATGACTTGTGATTCGACACGGATTTGACCATTGGTGACTCGGACTCACCTTCTTGTGACTTGTATTTGCACTTGGGACTGGATAGGCTATGATAAGCAGAATATTAGCAGCATGTGATGCGCAGCGAGGGTTCAGTTTTTTTTCCAGCTACACCTTGTTTAGGCTACACTTTATTCAGTCATGTAACCTCATTAGATAGCTAGCTAACAAACAGATCATGTTACCAGCAGCCTATATGCAAACATTTGGTGGCACAGAAAGAAAAAAGGTATAGCAAAAAAAGTATTTGCTAAATAATTCCTCTTGCCGCTACACTATATCTGACTGGGAAAATAACTTGATTTTGAGTTAATGCGCACTCCGTGAGCATTTGGACCAGAACTCGAGCACTGGGACTAGAACTTCAGCCATAGACAGTCGTGACTCGACTCGTGATTCGAACTTGGACTCTGGCTCGAGCACATGGGATTTGGGACTCAACACGGACTCAAGGTTTAGTGACTTACTACATCACGAACCACATTTTCATCCAAAGTTTATATGTGAGTAAAGTCATACCATACTAAAATAAAATCACGACAACCGTGATGGAAACAGGTCATTTTGCTATCATTTTATTAATGCATACAGAGTTTGTTCGTTCGACACGGTGGTACCTTTTTGTGTTGATAAAATGTACTATGAAAAAAATGGTGGTGGAAATGCCTTTATGCACAAATATTTATATAATATCCATCATATCGAAGCAAACTTGGAGTCACGCGATGAAATGGTGTGTGGTCTTCCCACTATTATTAGGCTACAGATTAAATAAGTTATGATGAACTTCACAGGGTGGTGAAAGTGCAAGGTGATGAGCTTGATGCTCCTTTCCAATAAATATCCAGGTTCTTCTTGACATGATCATCTCTGCTTGTCTGCCATTTGACAAATAAAAAATATTATAGCTCTTATCCATAATAATCTCAATGTAGACTAGTCTACCCTCACTGTATCTGCCAGCTGTTGACTAGAGCACATGTGCCAAGACCAGAGTATGTACATTTACTATTTAACTCAACGGTGTGTGTCAAAACGATCGGTAGAGTTGAAAATGCGATGGAAACACATTGAACTTTAGATTTTTAATTGGTACATAACTTTAAGCAAAAAAGTAAATGTGTGCACTACGTCATTACGCACAGACTTTTATCCGCAACAAATCCGTTTGGTGGAAAAACCACTGGTGGGAAAATGTGCATATTTTCTTTATGTCGATTTTAGAATATTAGCATGAAAATCTGTCGCCAATTGGATAGAAACCTAACTACTGATTGACACTTTACATTACAACTGGTTTTCAATAAGATCAGACAGACTTTCTCCTCCATCGGACCAAATAGTGAGTCCTAATTTGTAGTAGGTGTAAGGAACTTAACTGCAGTCAACAAGCCTTTAGTGGAATTAATTGACATGGTTAAGAAGGTGACAAGGGTTGCCACGTAGTTTCTTCAAACAGCATGTTATGTGTCAGACAGATATGAGAGCATTGTTAAACTGAAGATGCCTTCATGGCATTCTCCTTTCTGACAGCACAGCTGGATCATAGTAGTTACTGCAGTATGAAATCGGTGGCTGACAGATCCACTAAGGATGATCCCATCTCAACACAAACATTTACAGTGAACAAATGTAGCCTATATAACAACATTAATGTGATTGGCTCTAGGATGGTCTATTCCTTTTCTAAGTCAAGCAGAATATGTAATCCCTGTACTCTTTTTGTTTGTGTCAATGACTCATCCTCACACCAACTGATGAACCAATGTCCCTTCGGTCGTTCTTGCTCCTCACACAGAGTGACTATATATAGTGTGGCATGTCTGGAAAACCACACTGAAAACACTGGTACAGTAAACCACAAACTGTGGGAAAAACTGAGCTGGACTATACACAGACAAAAGCATGGCGTGAAGATGAAGAATTGACACAAACAGCATGAGGTTGGGTTGATGTGGACGTGTTGTTTCCTCCCACCAAGGGCTAGAACAAAGCCCATTACGGATGGCCTCGGTTTAATGTCATTAAATAGAGTGCTGGCTGCTGGCCTATAGATGATCTCTAGTGTCAGATGCTAGCCAAGGTCATCGGAAATGTTAACGAGATTCCCCCCTCCCCCCACACACTCCTGTTTATCTGATGCTAGTTGGAGCTCCATGGTGTCGCAACGTTCTTGCGGTGAGAGCCAGCCTGGTCCGTCACAGATAAATGTGCCTGCCAATAGATTTGTTGCCCGTCACTTGAAAAGCATAGTCATGCCCAGTCATAAATCTCCACCCCAGAGATCATGTTTAATCAATGCAGTTAAATCCTCATTTAAATACATTCTCTTCCAAAATCCACTGAATCTCCTTCTCATGAGCATTTATATGCATACAGTCTGCCAAGGGGGACCGCCAGAGCTGCTCTACTGCCACAAAGCTGCTGCTGCTCCTTTCCCCTTCAGTTTAGGTTAAGCATGTAAGCCAATCAGTCTCACAAATTAGTGCAAGGAATTAAGTTAATGAAGTAAAGGGTGAACTTTTCACTGGAGAGTGGATCAAGCCAATTAACCATTTAGTATATACTTTCTCTACTCAGCATGTCAGCATCTGTCTAATGTTAGCAGGTGTCTAGTGTGACAAGAAACTTGCCAAGGACAAGTGGGCAAAATATCAATCACCATCTACACGAAGAACAATACAAAGACATCTTGTTAAAAAACTATGGAGAACCATTTGAAACTGGGACTTTGTGTACATACCACAACATTGCACAAGGAGCACTGTTTCTTGCGCTCATACGGTGTCAGTTTGGGGGCATAGTCAGTGTTGGCATGTCTGCCACTGCTGAGTTCTGCTGCCTTCTCCTTCCTCTGTTCAATCTGCTCCATGTGCCTGCGACTGCTCTCATCATGCTGGGAAGGAGAACAACCAAGAGATCATGAGATTAAGAGGGACTTTAGTCTGGTCTACAACAAGGAAATGTAAACTTTAGACAGGAGCCGTATCCACAAAGTGTCTCAGAGTAGAAAATTGGTCCTAAGTGCTGAGAAGAGAGACATTTTACTTACAAGTAAAAATAAAAGCTATGCGTGAAGCCTCTTTGGTCATAAGAGTCCAATCTAGTCGATAGATCTTTAGAGGAGCACATAAGGTGTCCTGACCAGATAAGAGTTACCAGCAGGTGTTTTGATAAAGAAAAAGTAGTCCGTGGTTCCTGCTCCACATGAAATTGCTTTGGAGTGGTTGAAGAATGTTTAGCTATTTCTATATTATCACTCCACAAATATTCTAGACTTACATGCTTATGAAAAAATGATTCCACATGAGCCCTATTTCACATGATATGAAACACTTATATGAGGATCTAAACACTTAACCACATAGGCGAATAAATAATCACATCGTTTTCTTTAGATTATTTCATTAACCTACATCTAGTCATTTCAAGTTATCCCCTTGGAACGCAATAACACATTGTTAAAAAAAAGCTTAAAATTGGGCATGCCTATAAGTTGGACAATTAAAAGTTGGACAATTAAAAGTTGGACAATTAAAAGGCATCTAGGGCCTATGTTAGCTTTAATTGTGTTCGATGAAAATAAATGATAGACCTTTCAAACATTTTATGCAACATTATCAGCAAATGATTAGATGTCAAAGTGTGTTGATATAACGGTGCTATACATTTTTGGGAGAGATGCTTTGTGGAAATATCTGAGGCAGGAGTGAGATTGTGCAGCAGCCTAACTAACCTTCATCTGGATCTTCTTCTGCAGTTCCTCCATGGCCTCCTGTTGAGCAGCGCTGAGGGCAGCCAGACGCTCCTCTCTGTCTCTGTGGAGAGAACAACAGACTGGAACAGTGAGAAGAAGATCCTTCAGATTAGGGTGGGGGGGGTATCTATTTCAGACAAAGCACATTGTCTAGTGGGTGAAATGCTGTTATGATTAAGGGCTGGTTAGCATGTGATGATGGAAGCACCTTAGGTAAGAATACAAAAACAAATAGTTGATTCCAACTGAGCAAGGAGGTATAGACCTGGCCCTCTCTCGTGCAGCGTCTTCCCTGGCCCTCTCTTTCTCCTGCTTCTGCTGCTCGATGCGTGTCTCCTGCTCCTTCCTCCTCATCAGCAGCTCCTCCACCCGTGCCTGCCGCTCTGCCTCCAGAGCCCGCTTACGCTCCTGGGGAGACAGACAGGGACCACAGCCAGTCAGTGGGACTGTACACTGTGGTGGTAAGGCAGAGACGTCTAAGGGGGAGAGGGGGAGCTGCTGCTGTCCACTGTTACCTGTACAGCCTCGTCTCTGGCCTGCTTCTCCTCCTGTCTCCTGCCTCTCTCCTCCTGCAGCTCGTTTAGGCGCTGCTCATACTCGTTCAGCTTGGCCAGCACATCGTGCCTCTTGTTCTGAGCTTCCAGAGTGTTGATGAATGCTATCTCATTCACCTGCAGACAGACACAAGGGACTGGTCAACAAGCCTTATTATCAAAAGAAACATCTAATTAGGAAAATACTTGTAGCTAGGTGTGCAGAGTCCTAGGGGTCAGTCCTGTACCTTGGCCTCCTCCTCCTGAGCCTTCTTTACTATGGCCTGGAGCTGCAGCTCCCGCTTGAACTCGGCATGGAGTAACTTCTCCTCCATCATCCTCCGCCGCTGGTCCAACAACTCCTCCTTCCATTTCGTGACCTCCTTCTCCTGTGAGGGAAAGAGCTTGGGTCAGCTCATTTTACTCATGTACATTCTCTAACCAAGGCAGACACTATTATAGTGTCTTGCATTCAAAGTATTTGCTGCTACCCGCTCTGGTATGATGTCCACAGGGATTCATGTGAATATACACCACTTCATGTACTTATGTGGTTAATACTCAAGATTATTGAAGGGCACACTCATCTCATGAGGGCTTGGAGAACAAAAACAAACGTCATGAAAGATTGTTGAGTTTGGGCTACGTCTCTCCCAGACGTGTCTGTGGCCAGCTGGGCTGAGAGAGACTGAGAGCTGGCCTCTGTTATTTAGTGATTCTATTTGGCAGTGTGCTGACAGAAGCTCTCCACGTGGCCAGGCTGAGCTGGGCTAAGCAAGGCTGTGGTGTTTCCCGTTGGCTCTGTACGGCCACTCACCCTCTCCAGGAGCTTCTGCAGTTTGTGGGTCTTCTCATCTCGCAGTTTATCTCGGAGCTGCTGGGCCTTCAGCTGCTTCTCTTCATGTTTTTTCTTAGACTCTGCGATGGTTCTGCCAAATAAGACAGACAAAACGACTTACACCTGCCATTCTGTCCTCTCCCCCAGTCGTTCAAAATAGGAGCAAACTTTGACATGCACCAAGATATTTTCTCTGTCAGAGTGACATGAGGGTGTGTGTCTCACCTTTTGCGAGATGGGGAGGACAGTTTCTCGTGCATGTGGATTCCATGGCCAGGTGGTCTGGAAGGCTCCTCCTCCACGATATCCTCCCAGGAGGTGCTCTGACGCCACGGCTCCCGCGCTGCAGAGAGAGGCGAGTCTGGACATTGACCACATCTGTGTCTTTAGCAAGAGCATCAACACTCAACCCATCTCATTATAGATATATTACAGTTGAACAGAAAAGAGATTTACCGTCATAGTCGGCTAGCATGTCACTCCAATCCATGTTGAATCCACCTCCACTGCCAATGCTGGCCTGGGGGAGAGATAATCAGTTCATGATCCCTGGCAATCATATGGATATTACAAGGTGAGAAAAACTCAAGACCTGGGGGAAAGAGATCCTACCACTTCAAAAGCACTTCATATGACCAAAGAAAATTGAGAGAGTGTGTGAAGTATGTGTCTTACAGAGAAGTCACTCTCATTGTCAGTCTCCAGGTCATTGTTCTCAGCCTGGATCTCTCTGGTCAGCTGTTCCTCTTCAGCGATGGCGCTGGCGATAGCCTCCTCGTTGGCCTTCTCCAGGCGGTCAGCCAGCTCCTCCTTCTTTGCCAGGACCTCTGCCATGGACTGGGGCTGGACACACGGCACACACACGCTCACATACAGCACTTTCTTACTCATTAAGGTTTCACTAAGCCCACTGGCAGTCAGGGTCTATCTGTACCTCTCGAAAATGCAGGAATGTTGTCTATTGCTTTTATCAAGATTGTGAAATATGTTATTACATGTATATACTGGTGGGCTTGATGTGATCAATTTAAAAGATTCCATGAATTCTATATTCAAGAACAATGACTCTTAATTTCATACAGCTCTAAAGGTACTATTTAGAAAAGTTCCCAAGACCCTTAGTATCATAACATGTAAAAACAGAAAAGAACATCAAACCCAAAAGCACAAACCGCACCACACGATCAATCACAAGACCACAGGTGAGGAAGCATTCAGGAGTCATGCAGAACAAGTTCCCTGTGAGAATGACGAGATGGTGGAAGGATGCACAACCATGGGACCAATTCACTGACATGGTGTAGGAATAAATACTTACTAGATGAGTCTAAACAGCCTGATGGAGCCCAAAATGTCTCAATTTCTATTAGTCTTTACACTTACAACATGAACTTGACAAACTGCCTTTCCTTAGTCACAAATTACATTTACATTTTAGTAAATATGAAAACGCTCTTATTTAGAGCGACTTACAGGAGCATTTAGGGTGAAGTGCCTTGCTCAACGGCACAGACAGGTTTTTCACCTTGTCGGATCGGGGATTCGACTCAGCAACCTTTCAGTTACACTCTTAACCTCTAGGATACTTGCCGTCCAATCACTATCAGGGAGGACAGACAGTTAACAGCACTCCAGTCCAGAGAGGCCAGAGCTCCAGTCTAACTTAATGAGGGAGAGGTTTCTCTCACCACTGAGGCAGTTTCTCTCTAACTAGGGGCCTGCAGTGCAGTCTAAACAGCACTGGGCTTATCTGAGCCACCCAAAGAGGCGTCTGGCCTGGCCCAGCACTAAGACCAGGTCTGCCTGTGTTTGATCTTAGATAACTTCCCCGTAGACCATTTAGAAGCCCTCCATCTCTAGGTATAATGAATGGCCTTCAGAAGAGGTTAAGGTGCTGTGGAGGTCTTTATGACAGTAGCCCTGCTAGTGAAGGAGGTTCTCCTCGATTAACTCCAGAGACTACTTATGATGCCAAATGAGGCAGTAATAAACCTGACACAGGACAGTTGCTGATCACTTAATGCACAATGGAGGCAGAAAACAAACTAATACCTGACACAGACATTGTACACATGCCATGATCCCTGGCCCTTTGGGCTGAACCTGTCCCTGAACTGGATACCCTGTCACAGGTTCGCACCATTTCAGCTCAAAGCACAGTTGTTTTGATTAGTGGCCACTTCCTCAACACAGCATAACAACTGGGCCAGCCACTTCAGGAGTACCAGCAACAAGCATGACAGACACTGCTTTCTGAGCTCACAACAAGTGCCCCATGGACATCCTCTCACAGCCAACCACCAACACACCCACACAAATTGTCCTGCCTACCTGGCACGGCGATTTTCTAAGGGGGCTGTGCCGCCTGTCATGTTAGCACATTGTGGCTGGAGGCTCTGTAGATTGACTTTGTTTAGGCGCTGAAGGTCCATGGGGGATCCATGACCCCCTGCCCTGAGCCCTCCCCTCCCTCTGCTCCTCCATCTCTCAGCACTCACAGTGGAAAGCTCTTTGGGGTCCAGCACACTCTCCAGTTTCACCGCTGCCATGGGAGCCTCAGCCAGTTCTGGAGCAGATGTTTCCATGCCCTGTGACGTGCCCCCCGCAGTCCCCTTGTCCCCCAGAGCACAGGGCCCGTCCGTGTGGGCCGGGTCTAGGGATGGAGGGAGAACTAGGGCAGGGACTGGTAGGGATAAGGCTAGGAATATCATAGGGTCTGGGTCCTGGGTAAGGTAAAGGGTAGGGGCTGGTATGGGGGGAGGCGCGTCCTCACAGGGTGCGTTGACACACTGCCCCGAGTCTTGCGCACTGTCTGATGGGGGCTGTACCAACACAATCACACACACCATTCAAGACATGCATATTCCAAGCATTTCATGAGAGCAGTAAAACAAAAACAAAACAATTAACACAGCTGAAAACACACATCATGCAAGGAGGTTGGCAATAATATGCCCTAAACATTCAATTCTCATCAAAACATCAAATAAACACAATGTGGAAATACATTAAATGTGTATTTCAAATAAGCAATGCCTAGAATACACCCATACCCAGTGTGTTCTGAGGCAATGAGTATTTATTTAATGAGAGGGAAAATAGCAGATTTCTGCTTCTGAAGTGTCAGTGTACGAGCAATTGTGTTAAAACTGATATGCCCTGTCTGGAAAGGTTGTCTATGAATAATGTGGAGCCCAAAACCAAAACAATGTAAGTGATAAAACGGTCTTGTGTTACTCTGCTCCACGTCTCCTGTCGTCCTGAATAATTGATATCTGGGGACTGCTGGGAGGGTGAGTGACTTCAGGGCTCAGTACTAGGGATGTGCACGGTTATTTGAATATCCGAAAACAGACGTTAGTATTAGAATACTTGTGTGAGTATTCATTTTTGCAAATACATTTTTCTTTACCTGATGACTAAAAAGGCTTTTTCTAAATTAAATTGAAATATCAATGTGACATTCTTAGACAAGGACATACCATGACATTTCAAATTATTAATTTAATAAAACAAACTCTTCAATAGAATTTGGATGCACAGTGCTCCCCATAAAAAGACCGCTAGCCATCACGTGTGTAGCTTATGTTGGCCAATCAAAGTGGCAAAAAGGCTAAATGTGTAGCAAGTGGAGTGAGAGTTCACTAACGCAGCGCAAGATGGAATACAATTACAGAATTAAAAGTTAGCGAAATGAGAATAAAATCCAATTTTATTAGCCGCATGTGCCGAATACAACATGTGAAGGTAGACCTTACAGTGAAATGCTTACTTATGAGCCCCTAGCCAACAATGCAGTTTAAAAAAAAATATGAATAAGAAATATAAGTAAAAAGTAATTAAAGAGCAGCACTAAAATAACAATAGCGAGACTATATACAAGGGGGTACCGGTACAGAGTCAATGGGCAGCGGCACCGGTTAGCTGAGGTAGTATGTACATGTAGGAAGAGTAATTAACGTGACTATCCATAGATGATAACAACAGAGAGTAGCAACGGTGTAAAAGAGGGGGAGGCGAGGCAATGCAAATAGTCTGGGTGGCCATTTTATTAGATGTTCAGGAGTCCTATGGCTTGGGGGTAGAATCTGTTTAGAAGCCTCTTGGACCTAGACTTGGCGCTCCAGTATTGCTTGCAGTGCAGTAGCAGAGGAAAACACTCCAGGAGGCTGGAGCCTGACAATTTTGTTGAGCCCTCTTCACGACTATCTTGGTGTGCTTTGACTATGTTAGTTTGATGGTGATGTGGACACCAAGGACCTTGAAGCTCTCAACCTGCTCCACTACAGCCCCGTCGATGAGAATGGTGGCGTGCTCAGTCCTCCTTTTCCTGTAGTCCACAATCATCTCCTTTGTCTTGATCACATTGAGGGAGAAGTTGTCTGGCACCACACGGCCAGGTCTCTGACCTCCTCCCTATAGGCTTTCTCATCGTTGTCGGTGATCAGGCCTACCACTGTTGTGTCATCGGCAAACTTAATGATGGTGTTGGACTAGTGCTTGGCCGTGCAGTCATGAGTGAACAGGGAGTACACGAGGGGACAGAGAACGCACCCCTGAGGGGCCGTGTTGAGGATCAGCGTGGCAGATGTGTTGTTACCTACCCTTACCACCTGGGGGCGGCCCGTCAGGAAGTCCAGGATCCAGTTGCAGAGGGAGGTGTTTAGTCCCAGGGTCCTTAGCTTAGTGATGAGCTTTGAGGGCACTATGGTGTTGAACGCTGAGCTGTAGTCAATGAATAGCATTCTCACAAAGGTGTTCCTTTTGCCCAGGTGGGAAAGGGCAGTGTGGAGTTCACTAGAGATTGCATCATCTGTGGATCTCTTAGGGCAGTATGGAAATTGGAGTGGGTCTAGGGTTTCTGGTACAATGGTGTTGTGGTGAGCCATGACCAGTATTCCAAAGCATTTCATGGCTATAGACGTGAGTGCAATGGGTCGGTAGTCATTTTGGCAGGTTACCTTAGTGCTCAGGGACTGTGGTGGTCTGCTTAACACATGTTGGTATGTTGGTATTACAGACTCAGACAGGGAGAAGTTGAAAATGTCAATGAAGACACTTGCCAGTTGGTCAGCGCATGCATGCAGTACACATCCTGGTAATCCGTCCGGCCCTGCAGCCTCGTGAATTTCGACCATGTTAAAGGTCTTACTCACATTGTCTGTGGAGAGTGTGATCACATAGTCTTCCAGAAAAGCTAGTGCTCTCATGCATGTTTCAGTGTTATTTGCCTCGAAGCGAGCGTAAAAGTAATTTAACTCGTGTCACTGGGCAGACCTCGACTGTGCTTGCATTTGTAGTCTGTAATGGATTGCAAGCCCTGCCACACCCGACAAGCATCAGCGCCGGTGTAGTACGATTCGAGTCCTGTATTGACGCTTTGCCTGTTTGATGGTTCGTCGGAGGGCATTGCACGATTTCTTATAAACACCTCCCTCTGCAACTGGGGTTAGAGTCCCGCTCCTTGAAAGCTTCAGCTCTGCCCTTTAGCTCAGTGCGAATGTTGCCTGTAAACCATAGCTTCTGGTTGGGGTATTACGTACGGTCACAGTGGGGACGACGTCGTCGATGCAGTTACTGATGAAGCCAATGACTGATGTGGTGTACTCCTCAATGCAATCAGAGGAATCCCGGAACATATTCCAGTCTGTGCTAACAAAACAGTCCTGTAGCTTAGCATCTGCATCATCTGACCACTTTTTTATTGATTGAATCACTGGTGCATCCTGCTTTAAATTTTTAGCTTGTAAGCAAGAATCAGGAGGATAGAATTATGGTCAGATTTGCTAAATAGAGGGTGAGTGAGAGCTCTGTACGCATCTCTGTGTGTGGAGTAAAAGTGGTCCAGAGTTTTTTCCCCCTCTGGTTGCACATTTAACATGCTGATAGAAATTTGGTAAGACGGATTTAAGTTTCCCTGCATTAAAGTCTCCGACTACTAGGAGCACCGCCTCTGGGTGAGCGGTTTTCCTGTTTGCTTATGGCAAAAATGCAGCTCATTCCGTGCGGTCTTATTGCCAGCATCAGTCTGTGGTGGTATGTAGACAGCTACAAAAAATACAGATGAAAAATCTCTAGGTAGATAGTGTGTTCTACAGCTTATCATGAAATACTCTACCTCAGGCAAGCAAAACCTCGAGACTACTTATGATATCGTGCACCTATGTATTTTTGTAAATAACAGCTGAAGGAGTAGGATACAACGAGCAACCAACAGGTAGGCTGTTGTTTTATCTGAATGGGGTTGAGGAGAAAGCACAGCTTGTGGCCTAAATTAGCCTAGCTAGCTTCTCTATGCTGCTACAGTCAAGACAGGCACTGTTTTACAGGATGATAAATAACATTGTGGCTG
This sequence comes from Oncorhynchus gorbuscha, assembly GCF_021184085.1. Taxonomy (NCBI): domain Eukaryota; kingdom Metazoa; phylum Chordata; class Actinopteri; order Salmoniformes; family Salmonidae; genus Oncorhynchus; species Oncorhynchus gorbuscha. The sequence continues at coordinate 33,146,702 of NC_060174.1, forward strand.
CTACAAGTTAGCTAGTCTTGGCTGTAACCGAGTTTCCTTGGCATCTCTGTCGCTCTCACTCAGTCTCCTCGCTACACACACAGCCCTTCGAAGCTGCACCATTAGGGAAGAATTGTCTGAAAGTGCGCCAGCCTCTCTCCCTCACGCAGCAGTGCTCAGTTTTAAAAACGTAGCTACGTATATGAAAAAAATACACAAAAAAACATGTTATCCAACAAAAATACATGCCACTATTCGAATAGTAAAATTATTTTAACCCCCATCCCTACCTCCATCATGTGACCCTTCTCTGAGTCTCCTGTCATCTCCTCCAGGGGGTCAGGCTCCTCAGGGATTGGTTGTTCACACTGACCCTCGTCTTTGTCCAGGGGGCAGGGCCTGCCAGGGGGCTGCTGGTTCTCCTTGTTGATATCATCTTTAGGGCTGATGTGGGCCAGCACCGGGCTGACCTTTGCTACGATGGCGGCAGAGCGAGGCCGTGCCGGACGCCCACGCTGTACTGTCTCCCAACCCTCAGAGTCCTTCTTACCTGGACACAGTGAAGGACACACACACTCATTAGAAGTGTTGCTCCGCAAACATCAATCATAAGAGGATACACACCCTGAGGGGTTTACATGCACCAATTATTTAAAAAAAACACGAAACCATGTAAGGATCATATAGTGCAGCCTCTAAATTTCATGCTTACCTGGTTTCTCTGCGGGATAGTTGTTGACTTGGCTGGGGACAGGAAGGGACTGGGAGGACTTGACCCGGTCAGCCCAGCTGGGGCCCGTGTGGGACAGACGAGCTACGGCCAGTGTGGGTTTAGGACCACTGGAGAGATGAACACAAATCACTCAAAACCAGATGAGCACAATGTCAACATACACAGAAGCATTTCACCACAGAGATCAGTATAAATTATTTGTTTTAATAGACAGCTTCTCCTCTACACAACTGCCAGTCCAACAGTACATTTTAAACCAGTGGTCACCAACCTTTTCTGAGTCAAGATCACTTTCGCAGTCAAAAAGCAAGCATCGATCCACCACTCAGATTAATTTTTTACATGACTTTTATTTTATTTTTACATGACATGTTTACATTAATGTTACATTCTAGAAAGATGGAAACTAAGTTGGATGACCGTTCAAAGCGATTTTTCCCCGGAGGGAGCTAGTTTTTTTTCTTCCAGTGTTGCCAGTTGTCTTGAACGCACTGAAGTTCACAGTTTTTAGTCTCAGCAGAGGGAGGGAGAGAGCAGCAGAGGGTCTGCCTCTCACAGTCCCTGCTCTCTACTTCCTTTCCTCGGGTGAGACTGACCAGAAAGGGAACAGTCTTCCACCTGATGGCAAAACTCAAGTAGCACCGCATCTGCCTCATGCACAAATTCATGTTGTTGCTATGACCAGAGAAAGTGAAATATTCCTCAATATTAAAATACACGACAAGATGCTAATAATAAAAATAGGTAGGGAGAAGCACGTTTTATGCTTCGTAATTGTGTTCAACAAAAACAGTGTTGACAGTGCTGAATGAAATTGGACATAAACTCACTTATAAAAACTGCAGCGCTTTGGTATATTCTTTGACAGTCTCTCTCCGGTCATGATTTTAAAAGTTATGAAATCTCAGGTAGGCTAGTATCAAACTGTGGCTAGGGTCATGGAAGAAATAGGCAAGGTGATTTGAGCTATCCGATTGGCCAGCGCAGTATGTGCACAGATCTCCCGGTCCTCTTTTCAAACAAATTAAGTGGTTCAAAATGGCAACACTTTGCTTAAGGTGCACAGGGCCTCTGAATCAAGTGTACCTACTGTACCGCCAACAGAGCAACACAAATAACGATAAATAAATAGACTAGGAATGCATTGAAGATCGACCAGTTGGTGACCACTGTTCTAAATAATGGCTGTGACGTCACTGACTACTGTAGCAAGAGTAATAAGAGGTGACCATAAGGTGAGCAGCGCCATCTGCCTCACCCAGGCTGGTGTCTGACCCAGGCTTTCCTCCCTACACGCTCAGGGTCTTACAAACCTCCCTAATGATCAATACCCATTTCCTGGAGCATCCGATTACAGGGCACCGCACATATTGAACCGATGCTTCAGCAGTCTTTAACCACACTTTTATCTGTACCTCCCACTGTTTCTGTGGCGTGGCTAGTGAGACTTGACAAATTACATTAAAAACAAATGCCTCAACATCAGCAATCAATCCCCTTACCAGCAGATCACAGAGCAGCCACTACCAACCCAGACCAGTTGGCACATCATATTGCACATCGATTTATTAATTAGAAGTTTCTAATGTTATTTTTTTATCAAATCAGCATTGCTGTTCCCTTTACTCCAACTGTGAACATGTAATGATGACTGACTGTATTACACAGAATATAGCTGAGAGGAAACAGAGGACATGTTGCTGCCCAGAATGTGCTGATGGGGAGTAAAGTGAGGAGGGATTTTGATGACTGCCATATAATGGTGTGTGTTCATAATGACTGGCAATCATTACATTAATATGATGGTAAGCACTTTGAGTTCAAATCAGAAACAGTGGAGATTAGGGCTGTCAACCAAACCAGAAAAGAGTTGGAGAAATCTTACCCAAAGTTAAGGGCGCGGCGACCACTAGGTGAGTGGACAATCCTGTCAGATGAGGGGCTGGGCATCACATGACGACCTGGGGACATCTTACGCACTTCCCAAGCCAAAGACGTGGGTCTGGATTCAGAGAGGACAAATAAAATAAAAATATATATAAAATTGTAATATACAGTAGTACCATAGGGGGAGATTTGGATCTCACTTTAGATAAAAACAATTCAACTTATGGGAACACAGAAACATACACAAAAGTTGCAGGTTGACTGACCAATTAACAGCCTACTTTAAATGTACAACTTGGGAGGAAACTTAAAAGCTTGGATTTTTATACCCATTTAAATGGTGTTGTGGTCATTGTGTTAAAGAGGAGCCAATAAACGGGTGGATCACCTTGAATTACAGCCAAGGCAAGCCTATTGATTGATCTAGTGTGTTTGAGACTCAGAGCCAGGGAGCAGAGATGGCACTTAGAGGTTCCCCTCAGGGAGCGAGCGAGCAAGCCAGAGAGAGAAAAGAAGAGAGCCAAGGCATAGATCGATCACCTGTTCTGGGCATCTGTTTTCTCCAACTTCTCCTGCAGCTGGATCCAGTCAATCAGAGCTTTAAAGTCCCGCACATAGTTGTCCAACATCATCAGCACCTCCTGAAATAAAGACATGTCTTTCAGACACAGACAGGGGGACATTTCAGTGGAGCCATCATCCACATATCGGGCAGGCAGGTAGCCTAGTGGTTAGAGCATTGGGCCAGCAACTGAAAGGGTGCTGGATTGAATCCCCGAGCTGACAAGATAAAAATCTGTTGTTCTGAACAAGGCAGTTAACCCACTGTTCCCTGGTAGGTCACATTGTAACTAAGAAGTTGTTCTTAACTGACTTGCCTAGTTAAATAAAACAAATGCAAACATATCAGGACAATGAGAAACTACTTTGTCGACGGTTGTTGCTCAATTTGCGATAATGTGACTAGAAAACAATTTATACAACAGCCAACTTTCTGGGACATAGACATGTCTTATATGGGCAAGAAATCTTAAATTCTTGTTAATCTAACTGCTGTGTCGAATTTACAACAGCTATTACAGAAGAAAATACCCTACTAATGTTTGAGGATAGTGCACAACAACTAAACACTTATCACGGCAACTGATTTGAGACACTCACCACTGACGGTAAATAATGTACTTACATTCAGTAATATTGCTCTGGGACCCTCATCCTGAGGGTCCCAGAGATAAAAATGTAGCATAGTTTTGTTTGATAAAATCTATGTTTTCATTCAAAATGTAGGGAACTGGGTTCTACAGTTTGACCCCACAGCGGTCTCTGACATTGCTGGGAGTGTGTAATTATTTGTATTACCATAGCATTTTTGTATGTTCTCTATAGTTATATATTGATGTATAATGTATAAATTGACCAATTTGGCACATTTGGGTAAACTCCTGGCAGACTTGATGAAAAATATTGTGTAGTGAGGTAATTCTTCACTGTAGCAGTCTGAAGCTTAGCACACACACTGCTATCATCTTGTGGACAAAAATCGAAATTACACCTAGAATCCTCTCTCTTGCATTCATCAGATTTAAATAGAAAATGCATGTTCTTTGGTTTATATTATCTTTTACCAGATCTAATGTGTTACATTCACCTACATTCATTTCACATTTCCACAAACTTCAAAGTGTTTCCTTTCAAATGGTATCAAGAATATGCATATCCTTGCTTCAGGTCCTGAGCTACATGCAGTTAGATGGGTGTCATTTTAGGCCAAAAGAATATATATATATATATATATATCACTTTGGAAGCTAAGCCCCAGTGAAGGAGAGTGGCACAGATATTTGCCCCCTTTGTAGTGTCTTTGTTTGGGGAGAATCTCAGAGGCTCTATCCAACTCTAATCTAACAGCAAACTGGGGCTCCAGTACCCCCCCCCCCTCTATAAAACAGAGAGGGATGGTTATCTGGGCCAGGCCCAGTGAGTGGAGCTCATCTCACCCGCACACACAGGTAGGAGGCCCGCTATTCAGCCCAGAACAAGGGAGGACAAAAAGGAGCTCAGTAAAATACTTCTCCCTGCCCCACTGATCCACCACAAGAGGTGGGGCTGAAATTACCAATGACATTACTAGAGGGGCCAAGACAAATTGAATTGGCTTGTAATCATTTCTTGCTACTGGCACATGAAGAGTCTGGTGACACCACCTCATTGTCCATCTGATACCTAATCTCAGAGTTTAGGAGCTAGAACTCTACCCACTGTTCATTTCCCAGCCTATGTGAAGGTAGCTATCGAAATACAAAATCTTATAGCAGTCAAACTGGTAGGCTACATAATGAGTCACATTTCTTTAAATTATTATAGGTAACATTATAACATTTATTTTGATAGACTTAAATAATAAATAAATAACAAATGCAACATTATTTATTGCCGTTTTTAAAGTGCCATGTGTTCTTTTCTGAAAAATCCTGTAGAGGTCAGTTTAAAAAATATATATACTTCATACCAAAAGGATACCACAGTAACAGGATTTTGCTCTCAAAAATCTCACTTTTTAATAGAACATCCATTTGTGTTGTTTTTCAAAGTCCACAACAATGCTTAAACCACATCAGGGGACCATTTCAAGTCTTTGAAAAATGTTGCATTTTTTGTGTGCATAGTTAGTTACCCTTCAATTCAGGTGTGCACAAGCCAGTCAGTTGTTTGGCTAGCTGTGTTTCTGTAGGGCACTTGTGATGGAGTTTTCAAAACAAATTGCCACAGGATTGATGCAAATAATCATGATTCTGCCAGGTAAGCATAGACTACTTTGTAGTTAGTTATCTTTTAAAAATTGCCTTTCTGTCTAATAGAAAATGGTTACTCTATCATTAGCATGCTAACCGCTATACAACGTGGTAGACATATAGACCCTATGCGCTGCCGCACACAGCAGGCAGCACACTGGGCCAGTGCCAACAGAAAGCTATTTGCCAGAATGAAAAATATACTGTCCTGGGTCAAGATCTGACAGGAAAACAAACGAGGCTGCATCATTTCAATAGTAGGTGATTTTGTCGTTCATTTGCAGTCTGAGCAAGTATATCTGGTTCATACAGACATTGGAAAGTCAAAGTCAATGCCTTTTTCAAGTACTGAATTCAAATTTTCAGGGACTGTATGCATTACCACTTTTTAATAGGCCTACCCAATTGCATTATGCATTGACATTCACATTATTTTTATATTTTAAAATATGTCAGAATAATGTGGCCATTGCCTGACTAAATAGACAGCATGCGAGACAAACACACTAATGAAGTCTGTCCATGTGGTAGCTGGTCAGTCTCACCATTTGAGATGTTCAATAGTTAGTGGTTACTGTATCATGTTTCAAAAAAGAGAAAGTGACCAAAAAGCAGTTTCCTATGCAATGAAACTCTTTACAAGGAAAATCAAGTTGAACAACATTCGTCTTGCTCACAGCGTCTCCTGACCCCTGCTGTCTCAGCCTCCAGTATTTATGCTATAGTAGTTTGTGTCAGGGGGCTAGGGTCAGTTATATCTGGAGTACTTCTCCTGTCTTATCCAGTGTCCTGTGTGAATTTAACTATGCTCTCTCTAATTCTCTCTTTCTCCTCTCGGAGGACCTGAGCCCTAGGACATGCCTCAGGACTACCTGGCATGATGACTCCTTGCTGTCCCCAGTCCACCTGAACGTGCTGCTGCTCCAGTTTCAACTGTTCTGCCTGTGATTATTATGTTTTGACCATGCTGGTCATTTATGAACATTTGAACATCTTGGCCATGTTCTGTTATAATCTCCACCCAGCATAGCCAGAAGAGGACTGGCCACCCCTCATAGCCTGGTGCCTCTCTAGGTTTCTTCCTTGGTTTTGGCCTTTCTAGGGAAGCCAACGTGCTTCAACACCTGCATTGTCTGTTTGGGGTTTTAGGCTGGGTTTCTGTACAGCACTTTGAGATATCAGCTGATGTACGAAGGGCGATATAAATACATTTGATTTGATAATAACTGCATGTGGTTTTACAGATTGTTTTCCTCCGTTGAATGGTGTTGTGCCAAACGAAAGCATCTAGGCTGCATCTCTCATAACTGATCAGAAATTAAATTACTATATGAATAATTATAATCGGAGAAGTAGAACTTCTAATTTGGCTACCATAACTTCAATTAATTTTCAAGGACCAAAGAGCCTCGAGGATTTTCAAGGCAGGCTATTCCATGATGAGTGAATTGCACATCGCAAATATTCAACCAAGACCTTTGAAATACCAGGGGCCAATCAATATGAACCTTCCCTTCAGAGTGTGGTTAAAATGTACGCACAGCCATGACCATGCTTATACACAATGCCAACTGGTGGAATAAGGGAACTGCTTGTCAAGCGTTACCTACTGTACTTACTGTACTTTCAGTACCTACTGAGTAAGGAAAATACATGCTGAACATTTGTGAAATTGTGAAAGAGTAATAATTAAATCATTATTCGATTTCATTGCATTTCCATTCTGAATTCATGCAACATACAGTATCTTGACAGGCTAGATCATATCATTTGACCGCATTTGTTACGGGAAAAGGAGTGAGAGATGGCTGATCTTGTTCTGTTGGAAAATTTGGCACATGCTGCACTTAGCAGACAGCGCATTTTAGAGACAGGTGGGACTTTTTTTTTACATTATCAGATATTGTTTTCCAAAACCAATGTAACAGGATTTTTGCAATGATTTAAAACCTATTTTAGAAAGGCAAACTACTAATGACATTCCGGTGCACATCCAAGTGCTAACCACCCTCCGGTATTTGGCATCAGGCATGTTTCAGCGGGAGCTTGCCGATCGGCATCTCACAACCACCAATGAATGAGCTGATGTTTCAAGTCAAAGTTTGTCATGTGCGCCAAATACAACAGGCCTTACAGTGAAATGCTTACTTACAAGCTCTAACCAATAGTGAAAAATAGGGTATTAGGTGAACAATAGGTAAGTAAAGAAATAAAACAGTAAAAAGACAGGCTATATACAGTAGCGAGGCTAAAAACGTAGCGAGGTTACATACAGACATCGGTTAGTCAGGCTGATTGAGGTAGTACTATGTACATGTAGATATGGTTAAAGTGACTATGCATATGATGAACAGAGAGTAGCAGTAGCGTAAAAGAGAGTTGGCGGGTGGTGGGACAATACAGATCGCCCGGTTAGCCAATGTGCGGGAGCACTGGTTGGTTGGCCCAATTGAGGTAGTATGTACATGAATGTATAGTTAAAGTGACTATACATATACAGTGGGGCAAAAGAGTATTTAGTCAGCCACCAATTGTGCAAGTTCTCCCACTTAAAAAGATGAGAGGCCTGTAATTTTCATCATAGGTACACTTACATTTACATTTACATTTAAGTCATTTAGCAGACGCTCTTATCCAGAGCGACTTACAAATTGGTGCATTCACCTTATGACATCCAGTGGAACAGCCACTTTACAATAGTGCATATAAATATTTTAAGGGGGGTGAGAAGGATTACTTTATCCTATCCTAGGTATTCCTTAAAGAGGTGGGGTTTCAGGTGTCTCCGGAAGGTGGTGATTGACTCCGCTGTCCTGGCGTCGTGAGGGAGTTTGTTCCACCATTGGGGGGCCAGAGCAGCGAACAGTTTTGACTGGGCTGAGCGGGAACTGTACTTCCTCAGTGGTAGGGAGGCGAGCAGGCCAGGCACTATGACAGACAAAATGAGGGGGGAATCCAGAAAATCATATTGTAGGATTTTAAAGAATTTATTTGCAAATTATGGTGGAAAATAAGTATTTGGTCACCTACAAACAAGCAATATTTCTGGCTCTCACAGACCTGTAACTTCTTATTTAAGAGGCTCCTCTATCCTCCACTCGTTACCTGTATTAATGGCACCTGTTTGAACTTGTTATTAGTATAAAAGACCTGTCCACAACCTAGAGATAACAGTCTATGACTGGGGTGGCTGGGGTCCATGGCAATTTTTAGGGCCTTCCTCTGACACCGCCTGTTGTAGAGGTCCTGGATGGCAGGCAGCTTAGCCCCAGTGATGTACTGGGCCGTACGCACTACCCTCTGTAGTGCCTTGCAGTCAGAGGTTGAGCAATTGCCGTACCATGCAGTGATGCAACCATGCTCTTGATGTTGCAGCTGTAGAACCTTTTGAGGATCTCAGGACCCATGCCAAATCTTTTTAGTTTCCTGAGGGGTAATAGGCTTTGTCGTGCCCTCTTCACGACTGTCTTGGTGTGTTTGGACAATTCTAGTTTGTTGTTGATGTGGACACCAAGGAACTTGAAGCTCTCAACCTGCTCCACTACAGCCCCGTCAATGAGAATGGGGGTGTGCTCTGACCTTTTCCTGTAGTCCACAATCATCTCCTTGGTCTTGGTTACGTTGAGGGACAGGTGGTTTTTCTGGCACCACCCGGCCAGGTCTCTGACCTCCTCCCTATTGGCTGTTGTACATGTCGATCCAGAGCATCCCAAACATGCTTAATGGGTCACATGTCAGGTGAGTATGCAGGCCATGGAAGAACTGGTAGTGCTTCAGCTTCCAGGAATTGTGTACAGATCCTTGCGACATGGAGCCGTGCAATATCATGCTAAAACATAAAGTGATGCCAGCAGATGAACGGCACGACAATGGGCCTCAGGATCTTGTCACGGTATCTCAGTGCCTTCAAACTGACATCTATAAAAACGCAATTGTGTTTGTTGTCTGTAGTTTATGCCTTGCCATACCATAACCCCACCACGGGCACTCTGTTCACAGCATTGACATCAGCAAAACGCTCATCCACACAACGCCCGGAACAGTTGAAACCGGGATTCATCCGTGAAGAGCACACTTCTCCAGCGTGCCATTGGCCATCGAAGGTGAACATTTTCCCACTGAAGTCAGTTATGACGCCAAACTGCAGTCAGGTCAAGACCCTGGTGAGGACACCGAGCACCCAGATGAGCTTCCCTGAGACTGTTTGACAGTTTGTGCAGAAATTATTTGGTTTTGCAAACCCACAGTTTCAGGTGGCTGGTCTCAGATGATCCCTCAGGTGAAGAAACCGATGTGGAAGTCCTGGACTGGCGCGGTTACATGTAGTCTGTGGTTCTGAAGCCGGTTGGACATACTTGCCAAAATCTCAAAAACGACAGTAGAGAAATTAACACTGTCATCTGCTCTGGTGGACATTCCTGCAGTCAGCATTCCAATTGCACATTCCCTCAACTTGAAACATCTGTGGCATTGTGTTGTGTGACAAAACTGCACATTTTAGAGTGGCCTTTTATTGTCCTCAGCACAAGGTGCACCTGTGTAATGATCATGCTGTTTAATCACCTTCTTGAGATGCTACACCTGTAAGGTGGATGGATTATGTTGGCAAAGGAGAAATGCTCACTAACAGGGGTGTAAACTCATTTGTGCATAAAATGAGAGGAATAAGCTTTTTGTGCATACGGAACATTTCTGAGCCTTTGATTTTAGCTCATGAAACATGGGACCAACACTTTACATGTTGCATTTATTATTTTTGTTCAGTGTATAGCATTATTACCCTATTTTTATTTTTTCACGGGCCCAAGTGGGCCACTGACGGTTATGGCCCAGAGGGTTTCCAAAACCTCCCCTATAGGCTATGTCGAGCCCTGACACACACAGACAGGGGCATTCCAGTGCTGTTGTTGCCTCTTCCGATTTTTGGTCAATTGCACATTACGGTTTGAATTTAAAAAAAAAATAGTGAACCAAGAACTGTGACCTAGTAAACAGTGAACAATTAAATATGTGACTGTTTGGTTGCAGTATCGAACCCTGCTAGAGCCTGTCTGTTGCCTGCTCAGAAATCAGCCCAGGCAGAGCTCTAGTGAAACAGACGTTGGTGATTGATGGGGAGTGTGGAGGGAGTGGTAATTGAGACTAAAGCTTCACAGTGCTTTTAGTTAATAGACAAGTCAGGCCAGTGAAAGATGTGTCCAGCAGCAGGCCTGCTGATTAGTTAGTTAACAGCCTCAGCCAGGCCCTCCGCTGCTGCAGACTTCATTTGATTTTGAAGGGACCACAGCTGAAAGGAGGCAAAAAAACTACATTCATGACAAACTAAAAACACTTACCCACAAATACTACTCCCCTAAATAGAAATACTTAAGATTTCCTGAGGACTGCATAAAGATCTAAACCCACTAGATAGAGGTCAAATGAAGCCTGGTGAGCAGTAAAAAGGTGGTCATTCTGGTAACAATTCAATTAAAACGTTTAGATGAGTGAAAGCCAATTCAATTTCACTTTTAGTTTCTAACAATATATTGTGTGTCAATTATGTCTGTTTTTGCCTTGAAGATTCTCCAATGTCATACTTTATGATGCAGTAGATGCCTTCTACAGTAGCTCTCCATTCAAGAGAACTCAGAGCCTCCTCCCCTGCACGGTAGTGTAGTATGATGTGTCATAAATCAGGGACCGGACAGAACAAATGGTTGATAAGAACCAATTAGACCTGGGGGATGTGGGTTCAAGTGATGTGAACATTACTAATATACAAGCATGAATCAGATTGCGGCAGGCTCTACTGGCTGGGGGGGAATCCACAAAAGATGAACCAGTGTTGATGAAAGTGCTGAATGGTCTCTGTTGGTCTGTTAGTCTCATTCAAAAAACACAAGTACACTATTGAAATCTCCTCACAGTTCTTAACACTCCCTGCAGAAATGTAAAAATGTCTCTTTAAACTAAAGATATCTGGGCTGAGTCTCAATCCATCACATCCAACGATGTCGCCCTTCCGCATCTGCAGTGGTAGGTGACAGAGCTACAGCTGTGTTTGTCAGACTTTGAGACATCCCGAAAATCTGTCATCTCACAAAAATGGTTTGGCCTACATACTATTACCCCTATATGGAAGATGAGACTCTCACGAACATGTCGGTTGTTTTGCTCTAAGAACCCCACAAGACTCATATGAAGTCAGTACAGCCGATCTGCCAACTTCTGTCTGTAGCATTAGAACAGTTTGGGCTACAAACTAATGACCCCATTATGGAAAGGTGAGTATCTCACGAACACTTACATGTTGGACGCCCACAAGCCTCACTAGACTTGTCTGAAGGTACCCCAGTGCAAGTTAAAAAGATTATGTAAGTATACGGTGCATTCGGAAAGTATTATTTACCTAAGTATTCAAAACCTTTGCAATGAGACTCAAAGTTGAGCTCAGGTGCATCCTATTGTCCAGTGATCCTTCTTGAGATGTTTCTACAACTTGGAGTCCACCTGTGTTAAATTCAATTGATTGGACATGATTTGGAAAGGCACACAGCTGTCTATATAAGGACCCAGTTGACAGTGCATGTCAGAACAAAATCCAAGCAATGGAGTTGCAGGCATTGTCCGTAGAACTCTGAGAGATCATTGTGTCACAGATCTGGGGTAGTCTACCAACACATTTCTGCAGCATTAAAGTTCCACAAGAACACAATGACTTCCATTATTCTTAAATGGAAGAAGTTTGACCTGGCCACCCGGGCCAAACTGAGCAATCGGGGGAGAAGGGCCTTGGTCAGTGAGGTGACTAAGAACCCGATGGTCACTCTGACAGAGCTCCAGAGTTCCTCTGTGGAAATGGGAGAACCTTCCAAAAGGACAACCATCTCTGCAGCCCTCCACCAATCTGGCCTTTATGGTAGAGTGGCTAGATGGAAACCAGTTGTACAACTGAAATGTGTCTTCTGCATTTAACCTAACACCACTGAATCAGAGAGGTGCGGATTGCTGCCTTAATCGACATCCACGTCTTCGGCGCCCGGTGAACAGTGGGTTTAACTGCCTTTCTCAGGGGCAGGGCGAAAGACAGCCCACTCAGTGTTTGCCAAAGGGCACCTATAGGACTCTGACCATGAGAAACAAGATTCTCAGGTCTGATGAAAACAAGATTGAACTCTTCGGCCTGAATGCCAAGTGTCACGTCTAGAGAAAACCTGGCACCATCCCTAAGGTGAAGCATGGTGGTGGCAGCATCATGCTGTGGGGATGTGTTTCAGCAGCAGGGACTGGGAGACTAGTCAGAATCAAGGGAAAGATGAAAGGAGCAAAGTACAGAGAGATCCTTGATGGAAACCTTGTCCAGGAACGACCTCAGACTGGGGTGAAGGTTCACCTTCCAACAGGACAACGACCCTAAGCACACAGCCAAGACAACACAGAAGTGGTTTCGGGACAAGTCTCTGAATGTCCTTGAGTGGCCCAGGCAGAGCCCGGACTTGAACTCGATCAAACATCTCTGGAGAAACCTGAAAAACTCCCCAAATACAGGCGTGCCAAACTTGTAGCATCATACCCCAAGAGTCGAGACTCTAATCGCTGCCAAAAGGTGCTTCAACAAAGTACTGAGCAAAAGGTCTGAATACTTATGTAAATGCGATATTTAATTTGTGGGAAAAGTCAAGGTGTCTGAATACTTCCCGAATGCACTCTATATGGAAGTAGTTTAGTGCCTAAAATAAGGGGTTAAATACATATAAATAAATTGTTTCCTGATCTTTCTTATATCTCACTTTAAAACAAACTCTTTAATTTAATGTTTTATATATTTGTTTTGAGGGGTCCTAAAATTAAAATCAAATAGCAAAATAATCCTTTGTATGACCATTTTAAAACAAATCCATATGTTAGATTAGAAAACCCCTCCCCCCGGTTTAGAATCAAATCTAATCCATAGGCCTGAGTACAAAGTGATGCCAGGCCAGAGATGCGTGTCTGTGTGTGGCAGAGCGCAGAGGGGTGGTTTATGTTTGAGTGAGAGAGCAAAGTGCAGATTTACACTGCTCCAGGGGATTGTGGCCGGGTGGAATCAGAGCACTCTGTTTCTCATCCAGCTAATTCTATCATTTATCAGAGTCAGTCAGTCCATTAGGGCCAGGCTGAGGCTGGCTGGGTGGGTGGGACTGACGGGGACAGGGGGTATATGAGCCCAGCTCATTAGACTTCACTGGGGTGGGAACACACAACAGCCAGACTACATCTCACACAGCCTCACTGTCAGCATGGAGACCACAGGCAGGGGCAGTGTGTTCCAGCACTGACCACACGCGGTCACCACAACCATGCTCAGCATAATGCTGCATGGCAGACTGATCGATACAGCAGAGCAGTGTATACCAAGATCAACATGGCAGGCCAGCCCTGAAGTATGATTATACCACAGGCTCTGCCTAGTAAACAAAAGCATTACTGTGTATTATCAAAATCCCAATATACTTAGTGTGCCATCAGTAGCGGAGTACATAGAAATTCACATTCATAGTTGGCCTAAAGAGAGACTCAGGCATCAGTAGGCCGGCCGGCCCCCATTCCAAGCCCACTAGCACAGCCGTTACACCACACAGCACACACCCACATTGTTTATACCATGTCATTAATATCCACTCCCTCCAGCCAAACCCAGGAGAGTGCCCTGTGATAATTCTCTCACTAGCAAGCCTTCAAAGGCCCTCTGACACTAACCAGAGAACAAGTGGAATGTGAGAGAGCAGAAGGAGAACCCTGTTAACAACTCAATATCTCCCTCTAGTGTTGATGAAGTGTGGTGCTCTGCAATGCCTCCAGTTGTTCCTATTTTTGTTGTTGAGGACCCTGTTAAGGTAGGGGTGTTTAGGTTTTGGTTAAGGTCCAGAGCCCTACCTTACACTCCACCACACTCTGATCAGATTCACAGGTGACATAGATCTCATCCACTGCCCGCCGCAGGTTGTCGAAGAGGAAGGCCCAGTATCGTGCTCGCAGGTCCACCTTGCGCGGCTGCCTGGCTTTGGTGGGACTCTTTTCTGCTCCCTTGTCAAGCAAGGCCCCGGCTGTGCTCTTGTTTTCCAGCCCTGTATTCTGTAGAGACAGCAGAAGAGGAGACAAAGCATAATGTTGAGGCAAAGAATAGGATGTTGCTAGGTCTACAATGCTCTCTAGTGGTACATGTGCTTAACTAGCAGTGAGCAAAATATTTCATCCATCTTTAGGTGTTATTGATTCATAAATGAGGCAAAATTAGAATAAGTATGTAAGCTAATATTAAAATATGACAATATGCACACCTGTTTCTTATTTCTATGCAGTCCAGAGTTAATTCTCTGATTCCTCAAATTGGCATTTGTATGAGTCTTGGACTTCCCTGTGAAATATAAAAAATAGAAAAAAACATTACATTTCCAGAAAAACAAACTATTAGTCCTAAAAAAGCCACAAAAAAGCTTTTACATTGATCTGGTCACCCTTTGTTTTGCCAAAGATGGAATATGGCCTGTGGGAGTAACAAAACATAAAAGTACAGAACTGCACACACACAATACAGACTGACCCAAAACCTTGCAAGAGAGAAGAGAACGCACACTCTCCCTCCTCTCTCACGCTGTTCTCTCACAACATTGTCAGTAGGTAGCATTCGCAAATACTGTGGGGAAACAACCCTGATACAATGACCACATGGCTGTGTGCATGAGCAGGTTCAATCTGTGATACCAATAACATCTTTCTGGTTTGTTGTCCAGTTACCCATTGCAGAACCCATCCAGACAGTTATGAAATATTCCACCAGTGTTCAATCAAAGGACTAACTGGGTTAATTGTTGTGTGTTCCTAATCATGATCAATCATGTTTAAAAGCTAGCAAACTGACTTTCTGTCAAGCTCATTAAATCAGAGTTATATTGATCTTTTAAATCTGACGAGGGACCAGTGAAGTGACACATCACCTTGACACCTGTTTTGAATTCAGTCGTCTCAGGGAAGGGAAATATATGAAGGCCAATGCATAGAATAACAGAGATGAATAAAATGCTGTCATTTTGTTAAGGGAGATATTGTATTACAGCCAAGAGTCTGGACTCACGTGATCTTTCCCCACCACAATGCCCTTTGCTGTGCCTAAGTTAATTGATTCCTTTGTTCCAAATAGACAAAGGGCTTGATTCATGCACTGTAAGTCAATATCAGCACCTGCCACTGGAGGTGAACATTGGTTTGCCCATCTAATCAATTATATACCCAGCAAGACAACACAAATGTATCTGGTGAAAAACATAATGGAATCTACTTCAAAGAAACACGCATCTCTTGGCTACATAGCTGATGCACGCTGGACTGTCCATTAATCACGGTACTCCATTCTGCTGGTTTGTTTTATCTGTCGGCCCCGTTGCCTAGTCAACGCCATTTTACATGCTGTTGTTGTGCTAGCTGATTAGATGTTGTTGTCTCACCTACTGTTTTAGCTAGCTTTCCCAATTCAACACCTGTGATTACTGTATGCCTCGCTGTATGTCTCTCTCAAATGTCAATATGCCTTTCATACTGTTGTTCAGGTTAGTTATCATTGTTTTAGTTCACAATGGAGCCCCTAGTTCCACTCTTCATACCCCTGATACCTCCTTTGTCCCACCTCCCACACATGCGGTGACCAGAGATACAACCTCTCTCATCATCACCCAGTGCCTGGGCTTACCTCCGCTGTACCCGCACCCCACCATACCCGTCTGCGCATTATGCCCTGAATATATTCTACCATGCCCAGAAACTTGCTCCTCTTATTCTCTGTCCCCAACGCTCTAGGCGACCAGTTTTGATAGCCTTTAGCCGCACCCTCATACTACTCCTTCTCTGTTCTGCGGGTGATGTGGAGGTAAACCCAGGCCCTGCATGTCCCCAGGCATCCTCATTTGTTGACTTCTGTGATCGAAAAAGCCTTGGTTTCATGCATGTCAACATCAGAAGCCTCCTCCCTAAGTTTGTTTTACTCACTGCTTTAGCACACTCTGCTAACCCTGATGTCCTTGCCGTGTCTGAATCCTGGCTCAGGAAGGCCACCAAAAATTCAGAGATTTCCATACCCAACTATAACATCTTCCGTCAAGATAGAACTGCCAAAGGGGGAGGAGTTGCAGTCTACTGCAGAGATAGCCTGCAAAGTAATGTCATACTTTCCAGGTCCATACCCAAACAGTTCGAACGACTAATTTTGAAAAGGACTCTCTCCAGAAATAAGTCTCTCACTGTTGCCGCCTGCTACCGACCCCCCTCAGCTCCCAGCTGTGCACTGGACACCATTTGTGAATTGATCGCCCCCCATCTAGCTTCAGAGTTTGTTCTGCTAGGTGACCTAAACTGGGATATGCTTAACATCCCGGCACTCCTACAATCTAAGCTAGATGCCCTCAATCTCACACAAATCATCAAGGAACCCACCAGGTACAACCCTAACTTTGTAAACAAGGGCACCCTCATAGACATCATCCTGACCAACTAGCCCTCCAAATACACCTCCGCTGTCTTCAACCAGGATCTCAGCGATCACTGCCTCATTGCCTGTATCCGCTACGGAGCCGCAGTCAAACGACCACCCCTCATCACTGTCAAACGCTCCCTAAAACACTTCTGTGAGCAGGCCTTTCTAAACGACCTGGCCCGGGTATCCTGGAAGGACATTGACCTCATCCCGTCAGTTGAGGATGCCTGGTCATTCTTTAAAAGTAACTTCCTCACCATTTTAGAAAAGCATGCTCAGTTCAAAAAATTCAGAACTAAGAACAGATACAGCCCTTGGTTCACTCCAGACCTGACTGCCCTCGACCAGCACAAAAACATCCTGTGGCGGACTGCAATAGCATCGAACAGTCCCCGCGATAAGCAACTGTTCAGGGAAGTCAGGAACCAATACACGCAGTCAGTCAGGAAAGCTAAGGCCAGCTTCTTCAGGCAGAAGTTTGCATCCTGTAGCTCCAACTCCAAAAATATCTGGGACACTGTGAAGTCCATGGAGAACAAGAGCACCTCCTCCCAGCTGCCCACTGCACTGAGGCTAGGTAACACAGTCACCACCGATAAATCCATGATTATCGAAAACTTCAATAAGCATTTATCAACGGCTGGCCATGGCTTCCACCTGGCTACTCCAACCTCGGACAACAGCTCCCCCCCGCAGCTCCTCGCCCAAGCCTCTCCAGGTTCTCCTTTACCCAAATCCAGATAGCAGATGTTCTGAAAGAGCTGCAAACCTGGACCCATACAAATCAGCTGGGCTTGACAATCTGGACCCTCTATTTCTGAAACTATCCGCCGCCATTGTCGCAACCCCTATCTGAGATCCCCAAGGATTGGAAAGCTGCCGCAGTCATCCCCCTCTTCAAAGGGGGAGACACCCTGGACCCAAACTGTTACAGACCTATATCCATCCTGCCCTGCCTATCTAAGGTCTTCAAAAGCCAAGTCAGCAAACAGGTCACTGACCATCTCGAATCCCACCGTACCTTCTCCGCTGTGCAATCTGGTTTCGAGCCGGTCACGGGTGCACCTCAGCCACACTCAAGGTACTAAACGATATAATAACCGCCATCGATAAAAGACAGTACTGTGCAGCAGTCTTCATCGACCTTGCCAAGGCTTTCGACTCTGTCAATCACCATATTCTTATCGGCAGACTCAGTAGCCTCGGTTTTTCGGATGACTGCCTTGCCTGGTTCACCAATTACTTTGCAGACAGAGTTCAGTGTGTCAAATCGGAGGGCATGCTGTCCGGTCCTCTGGCAGTCTCTATGGGGGTGCCACAGGGTTCAATTATCGGGCCGACTCTTTTCTCTGTATATATCAATGATGTTGCTCTTGCTGCGGCGATTCCCTGATCCACCTCTACGCAGACGACACCATTCTATATAATTCCGGCCCGTCATTGGACACTGTGCTATCTAACCTCCAAACGAGCTTCAATGCCATACAACACTTCTTCCGTGGCCTCCAACTGCTCCTAAACGCTAGTAAAACCAAATGCATGCTTTTCAACCAATCGCTGCCTGCACCCACATGCCCGACTAGCATCACCACCCTGGATGGTTCCGACCTTGAATGTGGACATCTATAAGTACCTAGGTGTCTGGCTAGACTGCAAACTCTCCTTCCAGACTCATATCAAACATCTCCAATCGAAGATCAAATCAAGAGTCGGCTTTCTATTCCGCAACAAAGCCTCCTTCACTCACGCCGCCAAGTTTACCCTCGTAAAACTGACTTTCCTACCGTTCCAGTACTCTGCTGCCTGTGACTGGAACGAATTGCAAAAATCGCTGAAGTTGGAGACTTTTATCTCCCTCACCAACTTCAAACATCTGCTATCTGAGCAGCGAACCGATCGCTGCAGCTGTACATAATCTATTGGTAAATAGCACACCCATTTTCACCTACCTCATCCCAATACTGTTTTTATTTATTTACTTTTCTGCTCTTTTGCACACCAATATCTCTACCTGTACATGACCATCTGATCATTTATCACTCCAGTGTTAATCTGCAAAATTGTAATTATTCACCTACCTCCTCATGCCTTTTGCACACATTGTATATAGACTCCCCTTTTTTCTACTGTGTTATTGACTTGTTAATTGTTTACTCCATTTGTAACTCTGTGTTGTCTGTTCACACTGCTATGCTTTATCTTGGCCAGGTCGCAGTTGCAAATGAGAACTTGTTCTCAACTAGCCTACCTGGTTAAATAAAGGTGAAATAAATTTTTATTTTTTTAAATCTGTAAACATAAAAACAGTCATTCCTTTTACATCAGACTGATACATACAGTATTATCAGGCCAAGTTGAGCGTGTGTGTGTGCATTTTCACTGACCTTCCTCCTCTTTGTTCTCCAGAGGAACACTCCAGGCAATGAGATTTCTCGCAGCACGGCCCTCTTCTGCCACAATCTTCCTCACCTTGTCATGGCTGTTTGACCGCCGAAAGGATGCCTGCAGACAAAATGTGGACCACATCAAATGGTACCAAATATCAAAAAACATGAAGGCATATAACCCAGCTGTAGGACTCCATGGATGAGTTCATAACATTGACAACATGCTGTGGATGAAAACTGGTGCTTTGTACAGAACAGTAGATTAATAGTACGTTACTATGCAGCATAGTTTCCCTACATATACTGTAGGCTAGGCTACACTAGAGAATGTACACAAGTGTTTTATGGCCAAGGAGACCTGCCCCACACAGGTCATATAAAGCATGTGATGTTTTAAACAGCACAAGACAAAATGGCTCTTCACACCTGCGTGTGATGGTATGGTGCTTGGTAACAGGACATAGACACATAGGTATGGGTTTAATTAACATGGGGGAATCAAATGCTTTGTCATAAATAAATGCAGAGTACTGTGCTATAATAAAGACATCTCTGAACCCTAGGCTCTGGCCTCTCCCTGGGCACCTCATGTGACATTGAGTTAGTCATGCAAGTTGAGTGGATGCCAAAATCTCTTGCTCGCTCCGCACTTTACCTCTTCCTCACACACTCACACACCAACGCACATGTGCACAAACACACACAAACACGTATGCATAGACAGACAAGCAGGCACATCACAGCATGGTCTAGATAGGATCCCATGCATGAATGCCAAGAGAAAATCTGATTTACGCTCTATAAGCACTGAGTCCCACTTTGCAATGCCAATTAAAGACTCTGCCATTTCCAACTATTGAGAAAGCCTGGCATCTAGGTTTACGTTTTCTATAAGCACAAAATAAATGAATATGATTGTGACATTATCATACTATATTGTGCACTTCATTGCACATTTAAAGATTTTGCATATTTTCCACATACAGAATATAATTGATTGACAGCGACACGATTTAGAGTTTAAATGCAAAATAATCTCCCGGTGGATAACTAAGTTAAATCTACTGGTAAGCCAATTAGACTATAAAAACTACTACCTAAATTTGGACTTTCATATCAAAATCGGGACCTGAACCAGACTCAAGGTTCTCTGCATTCTGTCCGCAATAGCAACCGAGTCATGTCATGAGAGATTGTTTTAGGTCACTGCCATTCACAAAGACTACAACAAAATAATGACTTCCATGACACCTTTCAAATAAACTCATTAGAACACTAACATTGCCGTTTATCTACCAAATGAAGTGTCTGACAATACAGGAGGTACTTCTATGTTTTAATCAAGCACATGGTATCTCTTCGGTGTGGAACACCCACACTATAGTATCCTAGCATGCTGAACAGGCTACATGCTCATATGACTCATTAAGTTTTACACATGCATAAACAGCAAGCAGTGTCATGGTCTGCTACCATTTCATGTCCTGCTACCATTTCATGTCCTTCTGGAATATTCACAACTGACCTACTTTTAGTGAGCAAAAAATATCCTTTACATAAGCTCCATTCTATTACTATAGAAGAGCATAAGGACAATAGTATCAAACGCCAACATCACTGAGGCTGCACATCAAACAGAGTAGCCAAACCCCACTGAAAATTAATAAATAGCAAGCTAGATTACCATCACAGCAGTGAATATACTGTACTGCCTGAGGCTGGCAATGCTTACAGAAAGGCTTTCCTGATCCACTTAATCAGCTGCTGCCAATTGGCCTTCGCTATGGAATGTTATTTTTGGCTATTTTATTTATTTAACCTTTAACTAAGACGGTGCAGGTTGTTTTTTGGAGCATGTGTTATGCTAACTGGTTTATAAACTGAGCCTCTAAATATGCACAGGAAAGGGCCGGTCCTGGGGAGCAGGTGTAGGGTTTTCATTCTAAAAGCAGGTCTGCAGACACATGCAGCAAGTGGGAGTGAGAAGAGAGACAGAGATGAGAAGATACATACAGAATAGAAGTAGAGTCTGTAAGCAGGTTCCTCGTCCTTATCCGCCCCTGACATACTTTTGTAGCCAACTTTAGCCAACCTGCTTCCCCTCGACAGCATTGCCACTTGTGCAAGGTGACAGTGAATCGACAGCAGGACCAAAATAGACTGTATGTAGCTTGAACTGCTATAGCAACTTGCCTAGCTGTGTCAATTACTCCAATTGTGATTGAGCGAGCCGGTGGGTGCTTAGCGGGCTGACGGTCCAGCCACCCCAGCCTGATCTGTCTAGTCAGTGCTGAGCTAGTAGCCAACCACCCCTGCTGCCGACCACTGCTGCCTTTCTGCCTGCCGGCTCTCCTCTCCTCTGCTATCTGTTTACAGCGTCTCTCCTCTTCAGTCATCTTACAGCGCTGCATCGCAGCCCCCTTTCACTCCCTCTGCCACAGCACCGCGCAGTCATGTGGTATTGGAACTGACTAAAATATTTTTTGCATATAGTATGATTACTTAATTGTGTAGTTAATATTTCTTATTTCTCACGTATTTTTTTCTAGTAATGCATTGTTATTGATTATTGTATTATTGGGTTGAGTTTGCAAGACAGGCATTTCACTGTACTTGGGCATGTGACTTTAAAATTCAAACTTTAAATGTGCGCACACAGTAGGCCTGCCTCTCAGACCCTGTCCTCCGCTGCCAGTGATGTGTGAAACTGCAGGCTTAAGGAGTGTGCGAATGTAATCTTGCGCTCGCCAGAGGCTGAGACTCAGCAACATCCTATTGGACTCGACAGTTGATGAATCATACAAGGCTGGAAGATAAACACAAAACCACATGGTCTTTCTGCAACTTTGTGCCAAATTAGTAGTTTCACAATGAATGTTGTGAGGACTGCAGCAGATTTCATGTGACAGCAGGTTCTCTTTTTGAAAACACCACTTTGCCTAAAAAAAAAAAACTGTTGGTGTCATCAGCAATGCATCCCTGTATTTTGGCAGGTCACTGTAACCAATACATACAAATTCTATAGTACATATTTTCCTGTCAATACATCCTGTGTGAGGGCATCCTATACAATAAGTGTAAAAAAAGAAGTAAAAAAAGAACACCTGCTCTTTCCATGACAGACTGACCAGGTAAATCCAGGTGAAAACGATGATCCCTTATTGATGTCACTTGTTAAATCCACTTCAATCAGTGTAGATGAAGAGGAGGAGACAGGTTAAAGAAAAAAATTTAAGCCTTGAGACAATTGACATATGGATTGTATGTGTGTGCAAACAGAGGATGAATGGTCAAGACTAAATATAAATGCCTTCGAAGGCGCTACTACAGCCTGGGGTTCGACCCCTGTCGTGGCCGGGAGCTCAATATTAATAGGAAGGTGTTCCTAATGTTTAGTATACTCAGTGAATTATTGAAAGGTGGCTAGCCAGTAACTAGCCAAGTTAGTTAGCCATCAAATATAAACGTATTAGCTAGCTAGCTATCTGAACGCGGTCTTAATTTGCAGGTCATAGTTACATTATAGTAGAACTTGAAAATAGAGCTAGTTACAGTACCTTCAAGGCAACGGTTATTGGAGTATTCCTGCTTTTTCCTCCTCCATGCGAGGACCCTGAGCTGTTGCTGCCAGACCTCTCCCTCCCGTCCCCGCCTTGTCCAATTCTAATACCGAATCGGTGCTGGCCACGCCGTCGTCCATCGTTGCGACTGTCTTTTGACATTTACGTAATTCAATTCTCAGGGTAAAAGCTAAACTTCTTAGAAAATTAGCTAAATTGATGTGTTTTATGTGTTGACGGAAATGACATAAAACACCATTGGCAGTTATAATCTATATAGCATTTTGCCGGAAGTGTATGATAAAATGTATGACAGTTTCAGACTATCCAATCATTCATTTGTTAGGCGGAAACAGAAGAAATATAAACCAATCACAAAACAAGAATTGAGGCTAGGGGGGGATTTAAACTTTCAACCATGACAACCAAATAAATGGGCGGGACACATATGAAGTAACGTTTTTTTTGTTAAGTCGATCTGCTCGTGTCCTCTTGCTCCTGGAATCCTCATCATTATTGGACGTTACTCAAATTTTAACCCAGATTTTGCCAGCTGGGACGAGAAATTGCACAAGCAAAGGTTTGTTTACGACATAATGTTCTCCTAAAATAGTCTGGAAGTTACTCAGTTAACTTTACCAAACGTCTGACCAGTTCAGAATCCTCAAATTTTGACAGACACTCATTGTCAACAACTCAGTTTATTTCAGGAAAATGCTCAGTATTATTAGCTAACAATAGCTAGTTAGCGTCCTAGTAACCGAACGTTACATCAGCCAAGAAACGTAGGTCTATTGTTTGTCATGGTATGTTTTTGAGGGGGGGGTCAATGACTGGCAGTAACACTTTGGTTGGTAACCATAGTTAGTTAACGTTAGTCGTTACCAAGCTAGCAACAGTACTGTATTGTTGTAGCCCAAACTGTCCAGTCTCTTTAATGTCGACCACACCAGGTAACTCAGCACTATTGTCTTCGCGTTTCATACAGCTAATAGTAGGTGAACCAGAACCAGACGGTTACACAATTGATATGTGAAATACATGTTCTATGATTGTTAATCTATATTCTTCAAGTTTACGAAGAATGCTAAAATCATAACATGACGCTTTTTTTTTCTCCGTCATAGATGAAATACTCAGTTATACCCATTGCATTGCTTGTAATGCACTGTGCCTTTGGAGAGAGCTCCCACAATCATGAAGATCATTATGTGGGTCATCAGCACAGCCCCGAGCACGACATGGATCTCCTATTGGGAACTGAGGTTGTCATTTCTCTCTATCATCTGAATAAAAGCCCCTTTCAGTCATATTCGCTATCTCACCATTTCTATAACTTGGGCTTTTAGGAAGAAGATGGAATAAAGAAACTTAGTCCAGCTGAGCAAAGGAACAAAATTATGGAAATCCTGAAGAAGATTGATAAAGATTCTGACAAACATTTAACCTCAGGTAAAAATACATTTTTTTAAATGGCTTTGTTTTAGGATGTATTTTGACTTTCATATGAAAAATGAATCCCACATTGTTATAAAAAATTCATACAGTATGGATACTGTATGTGTAATCTACTGCCTGTACAGTATGTGCAATATTTTGTCACTACAGAGGAGATCACACTATGGATTCAACATGTCTACAAGAAATATGCATTGGATGATGCAGAGGAGCGCTTCCCTGAATTTGACACCAACAACGATGGTGTTGTGTCGTGGGAAGAATACAACATGGTTGTCCATGAACGAGTAATTCATATTGATGAGAATGCTTTTCTGGAGGATCCAGAGGAAGAGTCACTCAGATTTGTATGATCATCTTAGTTGTACCAGCCTTTATTTTATTGTTGACAACATATGGATTGCACATGCTCTACACCTCACAGTACTTATCAATCTTTTCCTTTTTAGCTCCACTTAAAGGAAAAGAAGCGCTTTGATTTTGCTGATATGGGTGGCACACCAGGCCTTAACCAAACTGAGTTTCTTGCATTTACACACCCATCAGAAGTGGATTACATGGCTGTAAGACATTTCCACAAGCTGTTTACAATTGTATCCACATGAGCAGAATCAAATGTTTGGTGTGGTAATATTTTGCCATTTTTTTATTTTAGGATTTTGCCGTTGAAGATGTGTTAAGTGAATATGACACAGATAAAGATGGGTTCATCAGTCTACGTGAATTTATTGGAGATGTTCGAACTAATGGTAAGCACAGAAGAATGCTTTCTGTGTTTTTCTCAACATATAATGGTTTGTAAGGGCTCAGTTGGCTTTCCTGCTATGGTAATGTGTGTTTGTGTACTTCAGAGGAGGATGACCCATCAAAGTGGGAGATTGAGGAAACTGTCCGCTTTGACGACCTCTATGATCAAGACAAGGATGGCAAGTTGAATCGAGAGGAGCAGCTCCGCTGGGTGGCCCCTAACAGCTATGGCTCTGCACGGGAGGAGGTGAGTAAAACCCCTATACTACCGTGTCTCTGCATTACATGGACAGCCATACCTCACTAGGGTGCTCTAGGAGTGCCATTTCTAATTTGATTATAACATATTGTTCCTGTGAAGTGCAGTCAGGGTATGGAAACATTTATACATTGGTTGGTATGAATGGTATCCCCATTGAAAGTGGGTGTATCTATCAGTTCTCTTCAGTTTGCTTGAGTTCTTTTGCTTTGCTCTTATGTTTTAACAGGCCGTTCACCTCATCAAAGAAATGGACCAAGATGGTGATGGGAAACTGTCAGAGGCAGAGGTTTTGAAAAATCAAGACATTTTTATGAATAGTGAAGTAACAGACTATGGAAGGCAACTGCATGTGTCACATGATGAATTATAACAGATTTTTTTTTTTTTACTGTGATGTACAATAACAGTTACAAGTTTGGACATGCCTACTTATTCCATGGTTTTCTTTATTTTTACTATTTTCTGCATTGTAGAATAATAGTGATGACAAACTATGAAATAACACATCAAAATCAAAATATATTTGAGATTCTTCAAAGTAGCTACCCTTTGCCTAGATGACAGCTTTGTACACACTTGGCATTCTCTCAACCAGCTTCATGATGTAATCACCTGGAATGCATTTCAATTTACAGGTGTGTCTTGTTAAGTTCATTTGTGGAACTTCTTTCATTGTTAATGTGTTTGAGCCAATCAGTTGTGTTGTGAAAGTTTTTTTTTAAAGTGCAGTCGCATAAACCATCAAGCTCTATGATGAAACTGGCTCTCATGAGGACCACCACAGGAAAGGGAGACCCAGAGTTACCTCTGCTGCAGAGCATAAGTTCATTAGTTACCAGCCTCAGAAATTGCAGCCCAAATACATGCTTCAGAGTTCAATTAGCAGACTTGCCTAGATAAATAAAGGTTAAATAAAATAAAAACAGACATCTCAACATTAACTGTTCAGAGGAGACTGCGTGAATCAGTCCTTCATCGTCGAATTGCTGCAAAGAAACCACTACTAAAGGACACCAATAAGGAGAGACTTGCTTGGGCCAAGAAACACGAGCAATGGCCATTAGATCGGTGGAAATCTGTCCTTTGGTCTGATGAGTGCAAATTTGAAATTTTTGTTTCCAACCGCCGTGTCTTTGTGAGATGCAGAGCAGGTGAACGGATCTCCGAATGTTCCCACCATGAAGCATGGAAGTGTGATGGTATGGGTGTGCTTTGCTGGTGACACTGTCAGGGATTTATTTAGAATTCAAGGCACAGTTAAGCAGCATGGCTACCACAGCATTCTGCAGTGATACGCCATCCCATCTGGTTGACGCTTAGTGGGACTATCATTTGTTTTTCAACAGGACAATGGCTCAACATACCTCCAGGCTTTGTAAGGGCTATTTGACCAAGAAGGAGAGTGATGGAGTGCTGCATCAGATGACCTGGCCTTCACAATCACCTGACCTCAACCCAATTGAGATGTTTTGGGATGAGTTGGACCGATATGTGGGAACTCAGACTGTTGGAAAAGCATTCCAGGTGAAGCTGGTTGAGAGAAAGCCAAGAGAGCGCAAAGCAGTCATCAAGGCAAAGGGTGGCTACTTTGAATAATCTAAAATATATTTCGATTTGTTTCAACACTTCTTGATTACTACATGATTCCATATGTGTTATTTCATAGTTTTGATGTCTTCACTATTATCTTCACTATTATTATACAATGTAGAAAATAGTCCAAATAAAGAAAAACCCATGAATGAGTAGGTGTGTCCCAACGTTTGACTGGTACTGTATATATATTTTCTCAGTTCAAGAAGTCTTAATGATTTACATGTAACATTTCTGAATGGGTTTTTCAATGTTTTTAGGGTATCCATCTATCAAATGACAACCAAATATTAATGTTCTCTTGGATGCAGGCTGTCTGTGTTAGCTAACATCACACTGAAGCTCTTCCTCATTTGAGTCAAACGAGTTAACTTCAAGCCATGTCTACTGACTGGGTGTTTCCTGTGTGTGGCATTATAATTTTCACTGGCTTTGATCCGGCCTCAAAGAACCATAAGTGCCTTCTTTACTGAATGCCCTCACAGAGGATATCACATTTGATCTACTGCTGAGATGACTTTACAATTCCAAGATGTATTTTGGGTGAGTTCACTTTAATGTCTTTACTTTTGACTAACCACTTTGATGCTCAATTTATATGATCTTTATGGATAAGATAAGGTTGAAGTAATTTCTTTTTAAATGCACTGCACAGAGGCTATCAGCAGAGACGGCTAAATTATTTACTGCTTGATCCAAACTGTATTGTGGTAACAGCACCTGAGGCAGTACACCTGTGTCAGAGGAAGCCCTTTACTAAATTAAACTTTGTTTTTTTCATTGGCTCTCAGATTGTCATCTTTACAAATGTTTGTTCTATGGTCTCACAGCCAACTTAGTTCTTTTTCTACTACTAGAAAAACATACTAGACTAAAACTTTATTTCATATGCTATGATGAAGAAATGTACTTGTGTAATTCTATGTGGAAACTTGCTTTTCAATGTGTGGTTTTAATAAATGTGCTAGTGTGTTTATATTTAGTAATTTATCTAAATAACTAGGCCAACAGAACATTGTTTAACTTATTCTCTTGGCTGGATTGCTAATTTCTGAGTGTCAGTACCTCTATGCTGAGTTTCCTGTAAAACAGGCTCTTATCTTTCTGTATTTGATCTTCTGACTGTGATGCATTGTCAACTGTAATCTACAAAACTACAAATAGCTTCTGGGTTGATTTGCATAGCAGGCTCAGTGCAATAATCCCCTTCTAACCTTTGCAAATAAAAATAACTTTATTGTGCATTTGTTTTCTTATTATTTTGTATGAAATAGTTTGGCATTGAATTATGTTTGATATTGTTAACACTTGTGCAATACTAATACCTGTATTTTTTTCATTCTGTATTGTACATTCATTTATAAATGTTTTACTTCACATAGTACACAATCATGCATAAGCCAAAGTTCAGCTAACAGACGACAGTCAATGGTTTGCTGTTGATACATGAGGCGGTCAACAGTGGAATCCTTTGTGGCTGCTAAGGGGTTTTTATGACTAAACTACTATTTATGACTGTTTTCCTGTGAAAACTGGGTGGTATGTAGTATAAGGAATGAGTGATACAGTGTGGGCCAGCAACATCTCCACTGAAGGCCTACTACAGTATGTGATATGTGTCATTTAACTTATAACTTTCACCTGCACTGGCATTCAATACTATTATATACACGGCATCCATGAAAGCATTTTGTTTTGACAAACACCATAAATCTGTAAAAGTGTCAAAAGCTGCTGTAACTGAAAGATTAATGTTTGCATCTATTTTTCGAAAAGGACTTTCTTTGTACCTTTGTATTAAATCTTTGCATTTTCTTTGAAGTTAAGATAATGCTATGATTCTGTATGGTTGTAGGGAGTGGATTTCATCAGTAATGTGGGATATGAGGCTCTCATCCAGAGACTCTGTGAGGGTCGACGGATGTGCAAAGACATGGAGGAGCTCTTGAAGATGAGGTAGTTGGCAGCAAAGCAGTTCTTACATTATGTATGAAGTTATATTATGTCACAATTATAAGTTAAGAAATATTGTGTTTCCATTGGATAGGGCATCTGCTGAAGAGAGATATGGCAAGGAGTTAGTGATGATTGCACGCAAGGCAGGGGGTCTCTGTGAGATCAGGTGAGTAGCTCTGCTCTCAAGATTCATGGAAATGAATGTGTGTGTGATAATGTATTGTGTAAAATAAATGTATTTGCACTTTCTCACAGTTATATTCTTTTCACAGCACTTTGAGAGCATCCATTGACCAACTCAAAGTCCGTAAGTAGAACAGAATTTTAATTGTCCACTTCTAGCTATGGAGTTCATCTGTAAGCAGCACTACTTCATCCCAGATTTGTAATGTTGTGTTACCTCATGTTTTGTAGAAATTGAGAACATTGGGAACCTACACATACAACTCTCTGGGATGTTAAAGGAAGAGGTCAAGAGGATGGAACAGTTCAGGGATCGACAGAAAGAGCAGAGAAAAAAGGTTTTGGTTTGACATTTTTAGCTTTCACCTAAACAAGGCCTCAAGACAATCTATTGTTTGTGCATGGTGGTCAATATCTACATAGAGCATGTTGTACTATTAAATCATGTAC
Organism: Oncorhynchus gorbuscha; assembly: GCF_021184085.1. Classification (NCBI taxonomy): domain Eukaryota; kingdom Metazoa; phylum Chordata; class Actinopteri; order Salmoniformes; family Salmonidae; genus Oncorhynchus; species Oncorhynchus gorbuscha. The sequence continues at coordinate 33,176,177 of NC_060174.1, forward strand.
TTTGATTTCAAATGTTAACCATTTGCTGTTTAAGGACAGAGAAAGTATCCGTGGTTAGATGAGATGAATCCACTATGCATCTGTAATTGATCAGCTATTTTTGCATCTGTCACGGCATGTTTTTCTCTGTCTCAGTTTGAAGGCGTCATGGACAAGGTTCAGAAGATAAAGGTGTCTTTATACAAGAAAACAATGGAGGTGAGCACAGTTCCTACCAAAAACCTTCTTAATTTCTTTATCTGTATGCTCCTTTGTGTGACGTGAAACCCTATTCCGTATAGTTTGTCTGTGGTAGGTAGGGCTTAACTCAATGTGTCAGGGATATTTTAGCTTTACTTTCAAAGGTCCTTTAGTTAGTATGGTTCAGGAAAACCATAATGTTTTTCTGTCAGGTGAAATTATATACCGGTAAGGGAATTTGTAATGTTCTCGAATAATAGGTTGCACCAGTAAGAGCATACAGATAAGAAAGGAAACAAAGAGGGCCATTCAGTGGAAAGCAGAGGGAGCGCCTCTAAAACAGAACTCTCAGCTCAGGAAATCCTGCTCTATTTGTTTTATTTTAGTCTCCCTGCTTGCACATGCATCTCTCGCTCTCTATTGCACTTTCTGTTCCTTATTTGGCAGCAGCTTCATGAAAAGTGTCAAATAATAATAGCTGTCTTAATCTAATAATTGGAGTTCAGTAGGACTGTGGCGGTCACACAATTTTGTCAGCCGGTGATTATCAAACAAATAACTGTCATTCTCATGGTAATTTACCGTTTTATTTTATTTAACCCTTATTTTGGAATCTACATTTTAAAAAGTCTGTAATACATCCATGTAATATAGCCTACATCTTCACAATAAATCCATTATTTTAGACGGGTCTAAAGAAGTATGATATTAAGAAAATGTAGTCTATTTCAGGAGAACAGAATAGCATACTCTTGAGTTGTCCTTATGTTAGGTCCTGATCTGGCTATGCCAAATGGCTGTGGGCTACACTAGTTCATTTAGCAGACAAGATTTGCTTAGAATTATGTGGCATGCATTATTTTACATTATTTTATAGTATGAAGAAAACAATTTAACAAAGCTAAATAAAGTAGAAAGTATATTTTCTCCAAATGATTTGAGTTCACACACGCTGCTATTCTTTGTTGAGTAGTTAACCCTATATGCTTAATTTAGAGTTATTAATGTAACTTTAGTTGTTCTACAAATGTTGCGCAATATGTTTTGATTTTTATTACATTTTAAGGCTGCATGATGTGACTCAAATAATGATTTGAAAAAAGTTGCTTGAAAGGCAGGTTTTTTGCACAGACTATACACAATTCATCAGTCTCTCATTCACAATTTGACAACCACTTGATAATGCCTTGAATTTCACAGCTGCATCCCCTTTATGTGGCCGTAATGCACCCTAAAAAAATCCATGCCTTTTGCGGCCAGTGGCCGTGGTGCCCTTGTGCTGCGTTGTGCCCTTCTCCCCGAAGCACCTCTCACTCACATGGCTCTCCATCACGTGATCGGGTCTATCCCCCAGATACAAGTGAAGACGGACACTTCCGGGACGCAACTGTGCGCGTCCTTATCGAATTCCGAGGTGCACATTGAAGATATTGGAAGAACTGTCCACATTTACCTTTCGTCAGCCAACAAGATGAGTAGGCTTAATGAACAGCAAAAGTACTAGCCTATGTCAAATTACTTACCACCATAGTACAAAAGTTGACCTATTTTGTGCGAGAAATAAATATTCCGAACATAGCCTGGGGCAATTGTGGGATGCGATAGATCCCAAATTAGTACAACCACTAGCATAAACAAAATGCAATGTGGCTGACCCAACAGATCTGAACATTTAGCGTAAAATGTTGATAAACTATTAGGCTTTTTCTTCACATTATAAGCACATTGTAGGTTCTAAGCATGAATGTTCCATTTGCTGGAAAACATCATTATCAAAAGTGCCCGCTAATGCGATTATGCATGTAATGCTTTTATTATAAAGGTGCATTTTTATGATGAAAATTATCTTCCAAAAACTTGAAACTCATGCCCTGTTTACAGTGCCTTCGGAAAGTATTCAGATCCTTTGACTTTTTCCACATTTTGTTAAGTTACAGCCTTAACTTAAAATGGATTTTAAAAATAAAACAAAAAGCAATCTACACACAATACCCCATTAAAAACAAAGCGAAAACAGGTTTTAATTTGTTTTTGCAAATGTATATTAAAAACAAAGATAACATTTTCAAATACATTTGCATTGATGCAGTGATTAGAGGGACAATAGAATGCTGAGGACCAGGCAGTTAGCAAGTTTGGTAGGCTACTAATGACCATTAGCAGCATCAAAGCTTGGAGAAACCTAATTACCATGACTAAAGGGTCACATGGAATTTGACTGACTTCATGACTTGTGACCGCTGGTGTGGCGGTATTACGTTCACCGCAACAGCCCTAGAGGTAAGTACATTGTGTAGTATTGTAAACCTGATAACAAGTTTCCTTTCTGTGTGTCCTTTCTCAGTCTAAAAGGTCCTATGACCAAAGGTGCAGAGAGGCAGATGAGGCAGAGCAAGCTGCTGAGAGGATGAGCAGTGCAGCCACCACCACACCCAAGCAGGCTGAAAGGGTAAATCACTAAACTATCCATGCACACTGGACAACACATCTACTTAACTGACAATGGAAACCAGGCTTAGAAATATACCATTCAATTGTATATAATATATATATATATGTATATATGCTCCCTGAGTATTTGTGTAAAATGTAACATACAGTAGTTGTAGGTCAGTCTGTAGGCTATATGTTTTGAATTGTAGGAATAATAACAGAGGATGTGAATTGCAATGAATGGTTTGACTTTCATCATAGAGTGAATGTAAACACATATTCTGAAGTGTTGCTGTGTGGGGCATAAAGCAAAACCCATGTTCATGGGGATTCCTGCCACAATCCCCTTCAACTGAGTGATGAAATATAAATTGTTATTTCTGATTACTGTTCTACCATTTCAAATCAAATGTTATTTGTCACATGCTTCATAGACTACATTTGTAGACTAACCATGAAATGCTTACTTATGGGTCCTTTTCCAACAATGCAGAGTTAAGACAAATAACATTAATATATATAGAGAGTAGAAAATAACATGGCTAAAGAGGGAGTACCAGTGCTGATTTGATGTGCAGGGGTGCGAGGTAATTGAGGTAGGTACTTTACATGCACTGAGTGTACCAAACATTAGGAACACCTTCCTATTGTTGAGTTGCACCCACCACCGTCGTCGGTGATCAGGCTTACCACTGTCGTGTTGTCAGCAAACTTAATGATGGTGTTGTCATAGTGCGTGGCCACGCAGTCGTGGGTGAACTGTGAGTACAGGAGGGGACTAAGCACACACCCCTGAGGGGCTCCCGTGTTGAGGGTCAGCGTGGTGTATGTGTTATTGCCTATCCTGACCACCTGGGATCCAGTTGCAGAGGGAGGTGGTCAGTCCCAGGGACCTTAGCTTAGTGATGAGCTTCGAGGGATCTATGGTGTTGAGCTGTAGTCAATGAACAGCATTCTCACGTAGGTGTTCCTTTTGTAGAAGTGGGAAAGTGAGGTGTGGAGTGCAATCAAGATTGCGTCTGGCTCACACATGGTTCAGTGTTGCTCGCCTCGAAGTGAGCATAAAAGGCATTTAACTCGTCTGGTAGGCTCGTGTCACAGGGCAGCCGTTAGCTGGGTTTCCCTTTGTAATCCATGATAGTTTGCAAGCCCTGCCACATCCGACGAGTGCATGAGCCGGTGTACTAGGATTCGATCATAGTCCTGTATTGATGCTTTGCCTGTTTGATGGTTCATCGGGGGACGTAGCGGGACTTCTTATAAGCATCCAGGTTAGTGTCCCGCTCCTTGAAAGCGGCAGTTCTATCCTTTAGCTCAGTGTGGATGCTGCCTGTAATCCATGGATATGTACGTATGGTCACTGTGGGGGCAACGTTGTTGATGCACTTATTAATGAAGCCTGTCACTGATATGGTAAACTCCTCAATGCCATCGGATGAATCCCGGAATATAAACTGTCCTGTAGCTTAGCAACCGCTTCATCGGACCACTTCCTAATTGAGCGTGTCACTGGTACTTCCTGTTTGAGTTTTTGCTTGTAAGCAGGAATCAGGAGGATAGATTTATGGTCAGAATTGCCAAATGAAGGGTGAAGGAGAGCTTTGTATGCACCTCTGTGTGTGGAGTAAAGGTGACCTAGAGTTTTTTTTTTTTTTTTCTCTCTAGTTGCACAGGTGACAAGCTGGTTGAAATGAGGTAAAACATATTTCAGTTTTCCTGCATTAAAATCACCAGCCACGAGGAGCGCTGCCTTTGGATGAGCATTTTCTTGTTGGCTTATGGCCCTGTATAGCTCGTTATGTCTTAGTGCCAGCATTGGTTTGTTGTGGTAAATAGACAGCTACAAAAAATATAGATGAAGTCTCTCTTGGTAAATAGTGTGGTCTACAGCTTATCAGGCAGGCAGAACCTTGAGACTTTCTTAATATTAGAGATTGCGCACAAACTGTTGTTAACAAAGAGACACACACCCGAGGATATTAGGATATTACTGTTCTTTAGGTCCCCTTGATAGAATAGTCTGGAACGGAGCTTGTCCAATTTGTTCTCAAGTGATCGTACATTAACCAGTGGAACAGATGGTAGAGGCGGTTTATCTTGAAAAAATCACTTAATTATTTCTCATGATGTAATTGGGAGATCATTTCCGTACTCTTTAGCACTGACATTTATTTATTAGTTTCCTGTCAGTGACAGTAACTTCCCTGTTCATTTGCAGATGCACAACAAGTCTAAGCAGTGCAGAGAGGCAGCAGGAGAGGCAGGTAAGAGATATTAGGCTATTGAGCTCCTATCATTCCCTGTTGTTGTACTCCAAATAAAGGCAGTCCATGACTTGAAATCAAGATTGCTGAAAAGCCATAGCATGATTTGACCATTTGTTTTTGTCTCCCTTTTATCACCATAATGCTGAGGTTTACCAGAAATTAACGGTTGTAAATGTTTTCAGTTTCAGTTCCTCTTTCATTAAGTAATCTTAAAATTTGCTTCCAATTTGCAGATTATATTTTTAAAGGCCATATTCACTGAGTGTACAAAACATTAAGAACACCTTCCAAATATTGAGTTATTAGGAAGGTGGGGTTTTTTGGCTGTCAGAACAGCCTCAATTCATCGGGGCATGGACTCTATAAGGTGTTGAAAGCGTTCCACAGGGATGTTGGCCCATGTTGACTCCAATGCGTCCCACAGTTGTGTCAAGTTGGCTGGATGTCCAAGTTGGCTGGAAACTGTTGAGCGTGAAAAACCCAGCAGAGTTGCAGTTCTTGACACAAACTGCTGCGACTGACACCTACTACCATATGCCGTTCCAAGGCAGTTAAATATTTTGTCTTGCCCATTCACCCTCTGAATGACACACATACACAATCCATGTCTTAATTGTCTCAAGGCTTAAAAATCCTTTAACCTGTCTCCTCCCCTTCATCTACACTGATTGAAGTGGATTTAACAAGTGACATCAATAAGGGATCATAGCTTTCACCTGGATTTACCTGGTCTGTCTGTTATGGAAAGAGTAGGTGTTCTTAATGGGTTTTTTTTACACTTAGTGTATATTGTCCCTCCACTGTGACAGAGAATCCAATGAATCTTCAAAAATGATTCAGTCAATAACTGCGTATTATCTGAATACCATCTTTGCTTCTTTGTCCACAGAAAAACAATACATGTCAAACATTGAACAGCTAGACAAGATTCGCCAAGAATGGGAAACCACACATGAGAGCACATGTGAGGTACATTGAGGCATGTTCAAATGTCATTGCAATGAATGCAAGTTGGATTCTACAGTATGATCAGATAAAACATGGGATATAGATATGGGATATAGCATTCTATATAGATATTTTGTACAATGGAGGATTGTTTTGCAGGTCTTTCAGCAGCAGGAGGGAGATCGTATCAACATCCTAAGGAATGCCATCTGGGTCCACTGTAACCAATTCTCAATGCAATGTGTCAAAGATGATGAGGTTGGTCAAGTTTGTTTTGTCTTACCAAGCCATACTGTAATCCACAATATCAGTAGTAGCATTAGTCAGCATTTTAAAGCATGGTACCATGTATACCACCAGTGTGTAAGAAAAATATAGAATTTGTCTCAACTGTATCATATAGTAGCTGTAAGACTACTCAGTAATGATGATAAAGAGTATACTGAATGTGTTTGAGCCGTGCCCAAAATGTACTTTCAGTGTTTTGAGGATGTGAGGAAAACTCTAGAACTGTGTGACATCACGGTAGACAACAACTGCTTTGTTGAGATGAAAAGCACTGGCTCAAGTCCACCAGGTAGGTAGAATACACCACCTGTCCTGTTTCCTGGTTTGTGCACATGAATATGTTCCAGGTCTGAACATTTCAATATTAACTCTTTAAATGTCATCATAGTAAAATATTGTGGCCTCATTGAGAAATAATATGTTCACCCTTCGTTTGAACTTTGCAGTGCAGCCATGTCTCTGTGATACACTCTTTACTTAGGCCTTGGGTGAGTTTGCTTTGCTGAATGCCTGTGGTTTCTCCCCAGCTCCCATTGTGTTTGAGAACTACTATGAGAGGGAGCCCTCGACAGACACCAATGGCAGTGCCCGCTTTGTAGGAGGAGTTATGAAGAGGTTAGAGATACTAAGATTTGTTTTTGCACTATGTACAAGAATGCACATTTGAACTCATGTAACCATCAAAACAGCATGTTTACAATGTGAAGCAAAGTAAACTCTGTTTAATTACTTTTAGGTTTTCAAACCTCTTGCAAGGCAACTCCTCGGCTGGCTCCAAAATTAACGTCAATGACTGTTCACAGCCATTAGCCCCACCTACTGGTTTGTATGCTGCTACAATTACTGTAAATAAGTGTGGTACCAATAGAAACCATTTGTGGACGGGGAGAGATAATGTTTTTTCACAGTCATTATATTGTTACTTGCCAGGTAAAAATACATTTGAGATGGAGAGGATAACGATGTATGTTCTCTTTTTATGCCTCCCCATAACAATGCATTGTGTTGATCTTGTTCCAATTATAATGTGAAAACATACATTAATAGCCCATAACCTGATAATGCAGGCTTTCCATCTACTTACATGATCACCAGGGGGCACAAACATCCACCTGATTTCAGGTCAAATGTCCTGACGCAAAAGTAGCTGTTGCCACAATATTAAGCAGGGTCTGACACTATATCACATCACACTACATTACATGGGCTTACTCTTTGAGTTCAGTCAATAGCTGTGGTACTGAGGTTTCAAACTGCCAGTGATTTGACCCAATAACTGCATGCCTCAACTACTTCATGTGTAATCCTTAGCCGACACATCAGATGGAGTGTACGCCTCCATTCCTGGATTTCAGCCAGTTGAGCCAACCACCTCAGAGAGCAGAGAGAAGTACCAGGCACTATATGACTATGAGGCTCAGGTCAGAATGCTATGACACCCTAAATGCCCACATTCAACATCTAAGCCTACATCTAAGCCTACATTCACATTTCTGTGACATTTGAACCACAGCTAAACCTAACCTGTCCTTGCCGTCTCTAGAGTGCGGGTGAGCTGTCCATGTCTGGAGGGGAGATGGTGGTGGTCATTGAGCAGGGTGTGGATGGCTGGTGGACTGTGGAGAGGAACGGTCTGTCAGGACTGGTCCCTGGATCCTATCTGGCCAAATAATGAACTCCTCTTGGCACATGTAGTAAGGCTGGAAGGCCCATAGCATAGCCCTACCCTACATATGTCTTAGTTTGACTATTTCCTCTAAGCCTAACAGTGCTGATAATGTTAGCTCAGTCTTGGCTATACTGTATGTGTTGTTGAGTGACCTCACTGACCTGAGACCATGGCTTTATCTAATGATGGAGATTATTAACTTATTTGTTGTCAAGATGGAAAGAGATGTGCACTTACCTGTTTTACTTTCCTCTCAAGTCAACAGGCAATACAGTTTGTGTTGTTGAACAATCCTACTGTAGCCAGGACAGCTGCAAAATAAAGCACTCTAGTTTTTACATTTGGTTGAGTTGTCAACTAAGGTGAATTCAAAGTGAAATCAACAAAAAAAATGTCACTGTCATTGGATTAAGGTTAAAATAAAAATGTCTCTTATGTTGATGACTTTGCAAATCCAATCAGTTTTTCAATGTCATCACATATAATTGTTGTTGTTGAAATGGTTTGAAAACAACTTTGATTAAACCAGTGTTTTTCCCAGTGGGTAGTCACTGACCTATTAATATGCTATAGTATTTGAATAACACCTTGTGTGTTTGAGCAACTAATAAACTGTCCACATGCTTACTGTCCAAAATACAATGGCTTAGATCAGGGGTGTCAAACATACAACCTGCGGGCTGAATCCGGCCCGTGAGGCGGTCTAATCCGGTCCCTAGTTGGTCTTGAGTTGTAAAACAAAACATGTATTTTATTATTAGATGTCAGTTTTCTTTGCAAAGGTTAGCCAGGCTTGTTTGACTGACTCCATTTTTTATAAAATACCTATAATTTTCTCTGAAATACCAATCCTTTGATTATGTGTAAAGAGATGTGTATTTCAGAGGTAACACTCACACGAGTAATCTATGCTCTATTATGTATACTGGACTAAATTAAACACGCAACATGCAACAATTTCAATTATTTTACAGTTCATATAAGGAAATCAGCCACTTGAAATAAATTAATTAGGCCCTTATCTATGGATTTCATGACTGGGTAGGGGCGCAGCCAATCAGAATTTCTTTTTCACCCACAAAAGGGCTTTATTACGGACATAAATACTTGTTTCATCAGCTGTCTGGGTGGCTGGTCTCCGACGGTCCTGCAGGGGACAAAGCCAGATGTGGAGGTCCTGGACTGGCGTGGTTACATGTGGTCTGCAGCTGTGGGGCCGGTTGGACGTGCTGCCAAATTCTCTAAAATGATTTGGAAGTGGCTTATGGTAGAGAAATTGACATTACATTATCTGGCAATAGCTCTGGTAGACATTACTACAGTCAGCATGCCAATTGTATGCTCCGTCAAAACTTGAGACATCTGTGGCATCGTGTTGTGTTACCAAACTGCACATTTGATTGGACTTTTATTGTAACCCGGCACAAGTTGCATCTGTGTAATAATCATGCTGTTTAATCAGCTTCTTGATATGCCACACCTGTCAGGTGGATGGATTATCTTATTAAAGGAGAAATGCTCCCTACCAAATTTGTAAATGAAGCTTATGGATGGAACAATTCTGGGATATTCTATTTCAGATCATGAAACCAACACTTTACATGTTGCGTTTATATTTTTGCTCTGTATATTTCTTTGGGTCACAATTTGGCCTACTAACACAATGTGACCTCTACAGAATAGCTCAACCTTATAGGCTTTATTTTTGAAAACCCCACAAGCAGCTGTCCATTTGTGACTCAAGACTGTCGTGACTGTCCTGTGAGGATCACAATGGGTCAGATCAGCTTGGCAATGGCTAACAATAACCAGACCCTCTCCTACCTGCAAAGGCGGCGGAGCACTGGGCCAGTTTTGACACCGCCACACCCAGTTGTAAATTAAGCAGGAGAGAACTCTACCCTCCAGTATTGGCTAAAGGAATGGCCCTTTGTCTCCAGAGACTTAACATTCAGAAAGTGAATAATGGAACAATAATTCTAACATAACGAATGTGGGGAATGGTTAGTGGGGAGATATGGAAAACTAATGTCATATGGTTGATTATTTTGTGATGTCATTAAAAATCTTATGGAGGAAATACTGTAACTTGGAAAGTATGGCTATTACAGGTATGAGGTTTCATCTGATACATTGAGCATATGACAAGTGATGAAGGCATGTGTTAAGGTAAGAATGTGATTTTAGTTCTAATGAGATAATTGTTTTTGATATCCTTTGCACATTAAGTAGCCATGCCTTGAATGAGGTCAGAGAGCTTGTCAGCATGACGGAACGCCCCTTTTGACCAAGAGTGCATAAAGGCTTGGAAGAGAAATCAACCCTTAGACCAGGAAACATAAGGCATTAGCTACATGTTAGAAATGGTTGAAACTTTGTGGGGAAAACCACACAGCTCTAATGTCCAGGCATGGCTATAGTCTTGTGTGTGCAGAGAAACTTGAGCATATTTTGGGGATAGAGAAACAAATAAAAATACAGACAATATTCTGGATGGAATATGCAGTTTATTTCCTTGTTAGTTTTACCCCATTCTATTTACATTCATCTCTGGTTTCTGTACATGGCTAAAATCTATTTTAAAACTAGGCCTAAATAGTGTGCTCAACTCCACACAAAGTACAACAAAAGCTCAGTAACAGTGCATGTGGATTATTCCTAAATAAGCCTGTTTTATGCACTGAATCAAATGCCCACATTCTTACAAAGCAGATCAGTTAATTGACTGCACTTTGGTTACTGCTCATTCCTGGTGGGTCGACCCAGTGCCTGTAATTAATCTACAGTCTATAGTTCTACTGCTTCTTATCAGAAACAGAATGGTGCTGGTGAAGGGTGAGATCTGGACACAAACAAAGCAGTAGCACAAGGCAACCTCATACAAGGGAATCTTCAACTCAAGTCATTTACATGATAGATTTAAATAGTTATAAAATATTCCATGGCCATACACAGTGCAAACAGACATGAGGAAAGTATTCAGTCCACATATTCCGTACAGTAGGTCCATCAGTCACATCCTTGTCTACCTCAAACAACAAAGGGGTAAGTAGTCAGAGCAACAAATTAAACAAACAAAAAACGTGTTTAAATCGCCATTTTAGAATTTGGCTTGTAGCGTTTTTAATAAGACACCTAAAACAAAACAATTTACATAGCATGTAAATAAATCGTTTTTTCACCACTTCACCATTGTGGAGTATGAGCCACTGTGTGTGAGGAGATTTTCAGCTTACAGTAGAGACCTGAACTTGGGCAAGCCAGTGAACCACTCTCCACTGACAAAGCCACGAGCCTAGGTGTGTGGTGTGGTGTGATGTGAGAGTGTAGGGTCCTTATGCGTAGGTTCCCCCCGTCATGAGAAGTTCATAGGCAGGGTCACGGCTCCTCCGGCACAGCACAACAAAGGCACACAGCATCCCAAATACCTAGGAGAGGAAAACAGCAGGGGTTGAAATGTAGTGTCATCCATCCATACCTTCCTGACGAGGTCGCCTGTCAACCTCTGACCTGGACACTAGGCTAACTAGTCTCCCAGGAAAGGCTGAGCAGGGACACAAAACTACATCAGCAGCAAACAAAGAAACATCTGGGTCAAAAGCCTCTAGAATTACTGCAAACCAGCAGATTCACATGCACACAGATGCCTCACCAGCCCATAGAATAAGATAATCTAATAATGAAGTGCAGAGGTGACATTATAAAAGAAGAAACTACAGGACATTGATAAACAGCAATTTAAATGTAGACTATGACCTTCTGCTGTCCAGTAATTTCAATGAGAAAAACAAATCAAGTGATGAATGACAGAGCTTTAACGCAGCTCTCCCTCATGTAGCTGCCCCCTCATTGTAGTCAAATGAACGGAATGAAAAAGGGGTAAATCTAGCAAATAACATGCAGTCTCAATTCACCAACTCAATTTCCCAGACTCTAGAATCTAATTATGCACATTTTTAACAAATCAAAGTAACTAATATATCTATCAAGTGAAGATAAATTGGCTGGGGTACACCATTTTGTCTTAAGCCTCTATTTAGCCTAGTTTGAGATCACCTTGAATTCCTAGATTTTCCCCTGTCCCTATTGATGGGTAAGCTGACAATGTCACGAAAACGATGAGCATGCTTCAACGGGACAGAAGTCCATGAGTTGTTTTGATTCTAGTTGGCCAGATAGCTTACCAACAATGACAAGAAACTGCCATGTGGGGAATCATAAGTGACTCATTTCAGTTTGTTCCATCTTGTTCTTGATACCAGGTCTTGTTTTGAGGTGTTGACTGATTTCATGTCTATGGCTAAAATTAGCTTGCTAGCTAACCAGACATTTGCAACAATGTATTTGAGAGACAAGTGCTCATTGTGCAAATGTATTTAATAATCATTGGAGATTAAATATAGTTTACACGTTGACAACAATCTAAGCCAACCCAGTCTGATTTGCCCCATAGTTGCACACGCGTCAGTTTTGTTGCTAAACAACCAACCAGTCTATGAAAACTGTAACAGTCCCATCTGTGCCCTGTCCCTGTTCCTTGAGGCTTGCTGGAGTGTGGCAAGGGGGTTAACATAATACGGGCATACCCCAGGCCCACTCAGCCTCCATACTGAATAATTTCATGACTCATACCATAAGTGCTTTTCAGATAGCCAGCGGAAAATAGCTGAGTACCCCGCAGAGTATCCCACTTGTCCCTCTAGTCAAAGCGGCTAGTGCCTTCACACACTAGGGCAACAGCACAAATAGAACAATAAGACAGATATTTCACCGGATGTATACATGTGAAACATGGCATTTCCACAACCAAATATGGTAGAGAGAGGAAGCTCAGTGGCCGGCAGTGGGAGAAGATGGAACAAGATGGATTTTGGCCGACATTCTGCAAATTTTCTCATCGACTAAACATTTGATCTCAATACAGTTTTCTGTTCCCAAAACTAGAATCTGTTACGAACAGTGGATAAAGTTTTGTAGACTTTACCGAAGTAAAAAAAAAAAAAAAACGTTGTTTAGAAGGCAAGCCAAGGCAAATTGAGTTATTGCACACACGCACTTCACAAAGTACGCATTATTTAATGGAAATATGCGAATGTGCCAAAACAATGTTTTTTATTGTTAAATGTGATTCTGTAAACTGATAGTTACCCAGCTAGCTGGAGTGGGCAAATTAGCTGGTCCTACTGTTGGACGTACGTGTTGACGTATCACCATGTAGGCAACGTTTTCTACTGTGATTGGTCAACAACTCCGGCGCCGCTTGAAAAATAGAGCAGAATCCTATTTTCTCCGCCTTGGCGGAGAAGCTTCCATGGGCACAAGCATCAGTTCATTAGTTGAATGAAAGAGAGCTGATGGAAGTTTTATTTTACCTGAATTGCAGCGAATGTCAGTGCAGCCCAGATGACATACATAATAATCTCCTTTAGTTTCTTCACAACAAGGGCTTCACAACCCTGGAGACACACAAACAATACATTGTGTAAGAATCCATTTGTATATTATGCATGCAAGAAAAGCATAGGTACGTTTTGGATCTCTTACCTCTGGATAGAGGTCTCCAGGATGGGCTAGAGAGCCTGTACAGTTGCTGACGTTAGGTTTGCAGCAGCTCACTGGTATACTGTTGTTTCGAGACTCATTAAACCAGCGTGTGTTCCTCCAGTCGGAGTAATTGTGAATCCCACAACAGTGGAGCTGCAGGCATGACAAATGGTGATGGTCAATACTAGGTCAATTCAATACAGCTTTAAAATTACTTTAAAACTGTTACACAAAACATGAATTGCTCAAGTTCCATGCCAACACCTGTCTTTGCACGTAGTCAATGGCACGGCTCGGAGCATCTGTGTTGGTGCCATTGTACTCATTGTACACCTTCTGGATAGAGTGATTGACCTCGTCTTCAACCTGTAAACAAACAGGTAACTGTGCTTAATACGTCCATCTTACACAACCTCAATGCTTTTCTAATGAATATCACTGTATCCAGTCACTTTACTTTGGATAGCACTTTTCCTGTCAAGGGAAAACAAATCTCCAAACATGTAGTCTAAATAGAAAAAGACAGTGGCTACCATGTTTTCCATGGAGAAAATGGGTAATTTTTTTCAATTTAATTTTTGTATTTAACCTTTAACTAGGCAAGTCAGTTAAGAACAAATTCTTATTTACAATGAAGGCCTACCAAAAGGCCTCCTGCGGGGACAGGAGCCTGGGATAAAAATAAAATATAGGACAAAACACACATCACAACAAGAGAGACAACACAACATAAAGACAAACCTAGGATAACAACATAGCAAGGCAGCAACACAGCAAGGTAGCAATACAACATGGTAGCAGCATAAAACATGGTACAAACATTATTGGGCACAGACAACAGCACAAAGGGCAAGAAGGTAGAGACACACAAAGCAGCCACAGCTGTAATATTGTGGCTGGTAGAATTTTCTTTCCCCATTGAGAACATATCTAAAGAATTGGTATCCTGAACAAAATCTTTATTTCACAAACGCACTGTAAGCTTGATTTATATGTACTTTACTTAAGCCCTATTCACATGGAATTAGTTTTACTAGAGAATGTTGGTTATGTAATTATTACTCCAGAATATCCGTTATTCCAGAGGAAGAATCAGACAGGATTTGTTTTTTCCAAACAGATGCCTGTAATTCTTTCATTCTGGAGGTTTTTAGTCTAGGCTTGAAGATATGCCAACATGTCCAGGTGATAACAGGCTACACTGATAACTAGAGCTTGGCTACCAAATATTTTTTGGTATAAGTGTCGCCACAATATTTAAATTGAGGAAGTGTGATCATAATCATTACTTTATAGATCTGTAGTAGACATCATAAATGCCCCACAACCTGCAGATGGGAGCTAAACAGCACACACTTGAGATGCACTTTTAGGCTATGGATGAGAAAGTGACCTTGTCATTGCCAAAAGTTTGTTCAGTTATAATGCTGCTTTGTTTTAAGCATCAATTTATCTAATCAGTTATTGTTTTCTTGCTCAAACCACAAGCTACACCTGTCAAACTCAAGACATTTCTCTCAAAACACAGGGATGTCGATTCGCACGTGACTAGTATTTTCAGAGGACCTTGGAGTTCGTTGAAAAACAGTAGGTTTTAGGAATTATTACTCTCCTGCTATGTAAAAATGACCAACATGGTAGAGTCGGATGGGGGACATAAATAATGGATATGGTGATTTGTGCTCGTACACATAATTACAGAACCCCATCTCTCCCAATAAAACTAGTCCCATGAGAATAGGGTTTTACACACCTTTGACCTGTAAATATAACCAAAAACCACCACAAGCACTTCCGTCACAAACACCAGCAGGAGAAGGACGACAAACTGTGGGGAGAAAAGGAATAATTAAACATAGAAGAAACTCCTGAAAATAAAATGGGTGCTTGGCATTCATAAGAGGCACATTTAAATCAATAAACTGTAATGCTATGCATTTAGTAATCAGTCATCTGGACAACAGGAACACAGAGAGATATGATATCTGAGCCCAGGTTGAACGTTGTAGTAGTAGGTGCTAAGAAAACATTCACTGACCGCTGCAAGCCCATAGCGGCTTTCTCGTATTGTGGCACAACATCCAATAAGACCGATTATGAAAAGGAGGCCTCCTACTGCAATTATGGTCACAGCAGGGATAAGGGTGTACACATCTTCAAAGAAGTGGTCGTAGTCATCATACGTGATGAACACGTAGGCTCCAACATAGCACAAAATCCCTGCTGCTGCCTGTATGATGGGTGGATGGGTGGGGGGAGAGAGAAATAGTATTAATACCACAAAAACGCAAATGAAATAAAATGTTTGAATGAGTACAGCCTCTGAGTCTGATGGTCCCTGAGATGATATGAAAACCCAAGGCATTTACAGGGTATTCTGCCTTATCCTAAGTGTTCTCTGCTACAAGCACCGCTTAATGTTTAGAAAAGTCAATAATCATCGCTTGTGATACAGGTTTAGAAACATGTATATGTATATCAGCAAGAAATAATCGTTCAAATAAAAAATATATATACTTACCTTAGCAGGTTTGCACATACGGCTGTGTGCCTCCAGCCGACAAACTACACTTACTTCCCAGTTCGCTTACAGGTGTTTGAGCTCACTAGTGATCACCTTTATCTTCCGTAAACAAGCGCTGTAACGTGTAGATATGGCCGTGTGTGAACACTAACCCCCAAAAAAGGTGTGTTTAACCTTTGTTTTTTGAAAATGATTTCTCACTGATGAAAAATTGGTCCTTACATTTCTAAAACTGTACCGCAAGCAATGCGTGATAACATTCAGAAAGTGCATCAGAGCTCTTAACAAAACTTCATGAAGGTGTCTTCTGGGGAATAAAGCAGAGATGGGCAACTCATCATGAGGGGCCTCAGATGCTCACGGGTCTGAGTACTCACATCCACAACCCCTCCACATTGAGAGTAAACCTTTGTGCCCCCCCCCTCTTGACAGTGGAGAGAAATACTGTTAGTTTTGTGCAATTGTACACATCTTGCCATGGTGTAGAGAAAGTGTTGCAGTTTTAAAAGAAAGTTCGTTGCTGCAATTGTACACATTTTGCCATGGGGCAGAGAAGAGATTTTGCACTTGATAACAAATTTCATGCAAGTCTACTCATTTTGCAGAGAGGACAATTTGCTGTTTAACACATTGGCATAAGGTTTATAGGTATTTTTGCAGTTTTTTTATATGAAATCTGAGTTAGACTGACTAACAAAATCAGTATTTAGACCATAGTTACAAGTTTAGATTGCTAAGTTAGTTTAGTGTACAGCTATCTAAAAAATGTTTGACAGAGAGAAACTGCTGATGGACAACTACAATTCTACAATTCTAAATTGCACCTTGTGTATTCTACTATTTGAACTTGTAAGTTGAGACCCTGACTCAGTTTAAACACCTGTGCTAAAGGTATCTCCTGAGTGGCACAGCGGTCTATGGCACTGCATCTCAGTGCTAGAGGTGTCACTACAGACACCCTGGTTCGAATCCAGGCTGTATCACAACCGGCCGTGATTGGGAGTCCCATAGGGTGGCGAATAATTGGCTTCGCTTCTAGTCCTTAGGAAACTGTACAGTATTTTTTTTTAAATGTATTTCTTACATCGTTAGCCCAGAAAACCTTAAGTGTTATTACATACAAACGGGAAGAACTATTGGATATCCGCGAGACATCAACTTACCAGCACTACAACCAAGTTTACGACTTTCCCAAAGCGGATCCTTTGTCTGTACCTCCCAGGGCATTTTAACTGATTCCAGAGGCCGATCCAAAACAACGCCGCCAAAGGAGAGGGTGCTGGAACAGTCTTCTAGTGAGGCTTTGGATGCGCGCACACCATCCAGCACTTCCAAGCATATTACTCGCTAATGTCCAGTCCCTAGTTAACAAAGTAGACGAAATCAGGGCAAGAGTTGATTTCTAAAGAGATATCCGGGATTGTAACATACTCTCTTTCACGGAGACATGGCTAGCTGGGGACATGCTGTCGGAGTCCATACAGCCAACGGGATTTTCAGTGCATCGCGCCGACAGGAATAAAGATCTCTCCGGTATGAAGAAGGGTGGAGGTGTATGTGTCAGGATTAACGACTCATGGTGTAATTGTAACAACATACAGGAACTCAAGTCCTTTTGTTCACCTGACCTAGAATTCTTAGACTGTATTATCTCCCAAGAACTCTCCTCAGCCATCGTCACAGCCAAGTATATCCCCCCCCCCCCCCCAAGACATTATCGATTATTGGAGGACCAAAAACTCCGATACCGATTAAATCGGACAATTTTTATTTAGTTTTTTAATGTATTTGTAATAATGACAAGCTGGTGGTTCCTTTGAACATGAGTCTTCAATATCCCCAGGTAAGAAGTTTTAGGTTGTAGTTATTATAGGAATTATAGGACTATTTCCCTCTATACCATTTGTATTTAATTAACCGTTGACTATTGAATGTTCTTATAGTCACTTTAGTATTGCCAGTGTAACAGTATAGCTTCCGTCCCTCTCCCCGCTCCTCCCTGGGCTCGAACCAGCAACACAACGACAACAGCCACCACATCCAAGCATCGTTACCCACGTAGAGCAAGGGAAACAAACACCCCAAGGCTCAGAGCGAGTGAAGTTTGAAACACTATTAGCGCGCGCTAACTAGCCAGCCATTTCACTTCGGTTACACCAGCCTCATCTCAGGAGTTGATAGGCTTGAAGTCATAAACAGCGCAATGCTTGATGCACAACAAAAAGCTGCTGGCAAAACGTACGAGAGTGCTGTTTGAATGAATGTTTACGTGCCTGGTTTTGCCTACCACCGCTCAGTCAGATACTTGTATGCTCAGTCAGATTATATGCAACGCAGGACACGCTAGATAATAGCTAGTAATATCATCAACCATGTGTAGTTAACTAGTAATTATGATTGATTGTTTTTTACAAGACAAGTTTAAAGTTTAATGCTAGCTAGCAACTTACCTTGGCTTACTGCATTTGCGTAACAGGCAGGCTCCTTGTGGAGTGCAACGAGAGAGAGGCAGGTCGTTATTGCGTTGGACTAGTTAACTGTAAGGTTGCAAGATTGGATCAGTTCTTAACTGACTTGCCAAGATCAAATAAAGATTTTGTAAATTATTGCTATTTTTTAATTATTTTTTTTTTTTAAATCGGTGCCCAAAAATACCGATTTCCGATTGTTATGAAAATCGGAATGGCTGATTTCAAGTTAATCGGCCGACCTCTAATCCTGAGGCTGCATTTATTGTAGCTTGGGATTTTAACAAAGCTAATTTGTGAACACGCTCGACCATTGCTACTCTAACTTCTGCGATGCATACAAGACCCTCCCCAGCACTCCTTTTGGCAAATCTGACCATGACTTCATCTTGTTGCCCCCCCCTATAGGCAGAAACTAAAACAGGAAGCACCCGTGCTTAGGTCAATCCAATGCTGGTCTGACCAATCGGATTCCACGCTTCAAGATTGTTTCGATCACATGGACTGGGGATATGTTCCCGGGTAGCCTCAAATAACATTGACGTAAAAGCTTATCCTGTGAGCGAGTTTAGAAGGAAGTGTATAGGAGATGTTGTACCCACTGTGACAATTAAAACCTTCCCTAACCAGAAACCGTGGACTGATGGCAGCTTTCGAGCAAAACTGAAAGCACATGCCTAAATGCGGTGGTAACTGGAAATATGGTCGAACACAAACAGTGTAGTTATTCCCTCCGTAAGGCAATCAAATAAGCTAACACGGAACCCAAACCGGCTGCGAGCGTGCACCATCGTGTGCTATCGTGCATACATTTCTTTTGTCCCCCTACTCCAAACGTGATCATGACACGCAGGTTAAAATACCAAAACAAACTCTGAACCAATGACATTAATTTGAGGACAGGTCAAAAAGCATTAAACATGTTTTGGCAATTTAGCTAGTTAGCTTGCTAGCTAATTTGTCCTATTTAGCTAGCTTGCTGTTGCTAGCTAATTTGTCCTGGGATATAAACATTGAGTTGTTATTTTACCTGAAATGCACAAGGCCCTCTACAATTAATCACAATTACAATTAATAACAATCAACACATAAACGATTTGGTTGGCTGTTTTCTAGTCATCTCTCCTCCTTCCAGGCTTTTTCATATTTGAACTTATACAGTGATTGGCATCTACACTTTCATAGTATTACCACAACAACCAGCAAAACATTTAATCTTTCAATCACCCACGTGGGTATAACCAATGAGGAGATGGCACGTGGGTACTTGCTTCTATAAACCAATGAGGAGATAGGAGAGGCAGGACTTGCAGCGCGATCTGCGTCAAAAATAGAAAGGAGTTCTATTTTAGCCCTTGGCAACACAGACGCTCGTTGGCGCGTGCAAGCAGTGTGGGTGCAATAATTGAATAACATGGATTTCTAAATGGATTTTCGACGCTCGCGACGCGATGTGTCCGGTTTGGTCAGCATGTAAATGTCAGTATAGAGACAAAGTGGAGTCGCAATTCAACGGCTCAAACACAATACGTATGTGGCAGGGTCTACAGACAATCAAGGATTACAAAAAGAAAACCAGCCCCGTCGCAGACATCAACATCTTGCTTCCAGACAAATTAAACAACTTCTTTACACGCTTTTGGACAATACAGTGCCACCGACGCGGGCCGCTCCTTCTCCGTGACCGACGTGAGTAAAACATTTAAAATGTGTTAACCATCGCAAGGCTGATGGCCCAGACGGCATCCCTAGCTGCGTCCTCAGAGCACGTGTAGACCAGCTGGCTGGTGTGTTTATGGACATATTCAATCAATCCCTATTAGAGGTCGACCGATTATTATTTTTCAACGCTGATACCATTTATTGGAGAACCAAAAGAAAAGCAGACATACTATATAAATCAGCCCATTTTAATCTATGACAATTACAACAATACTGAATGAACAATGAACACTTTAATTTTAACTTAATATAATACAGAAATAAAATCTATTTAGTATCAAATAAATAATGAAACATGTTTAAATAATGCAAAAACACTGTTGGAGATGAAAGTAAAAGTGCAATATGTGCCATGTAAAAAAGCTAACGTTTAAATTCCTTGCTCAGAACATGAGAACACATGAAAGCTGGTGGTTCAGAAACTATAATTTCAAAAAACAAAACGTTTATTCTTTCAGTGAATTACGGAACTGTTACGTATTTTATAAAACGGGTGGCAACCTTAAGTCTAAATATTGCTGTTACATTGCACCACCTTCAAAGTTATGTTATAATTATGTAAAATTCTGGCAAATTAGTTCACAACGAGCCAGGCGGCCCAAGCTATTGCATATACCCTGACTCTGCTTGCACTGAACGCAAGAGCAGTGACACAATTTCCCTAGTTAATATTGCCTGCTAACATTAATTTATTTTAACTAAATATGCAGGTATAAAAATATATACTTCTGGGTATTGATTTTAAGAAAGGCATTAATGTCTATGGTTAGGTACATTTGTGCAATGATTGTGCTTTTTTTCGGCAATGTGTTTTTGTTAAATCATCACCCGTTTGGCGAAGTTGAAGTAGGCTGCGATTCGATGATAAATTAACAGGCACCACATTGATTATATGCAACGCAGGACAAGCTAATTAACCTAGTAATATCATCAACCATGTGTAGTTAGTTATCTAGTGATTATGTGAAGATTGATTGTGTTTATAAGAGAAGTTTAATGCTAGCTAGCAACTTACCTTGGCTCCTTCTGACGCTGCACTCGCATGGCAGGCTCACTCACGTAACAGGTGGTAGGCCTGCCACGCAGTTTCATCGTGGATTGCAATGTAATCGGCATCCAAAAAGGTAGACTACCGACTGTTATCAAAACTTTTTTTTTTTTAATCGAACCTAATTAATCAGCCATGCCGATTAATCGGTCGACCTCTAATCCCCATCCCAGCCTGCTGTCCCCACATGCTTCAAGATGGCCACCATTGTTCCTGTTCCCAAGAAAGCTAAGGTAATTGAACTAAATGACTATCGCCCCGTAGCACTCACTTCTGTCATCATGAAGTGCTTTGAGAGACTAGTCAAAGACTTTTTTTACCGACCCAATAAGTCAACATACAATGCAATCGCCATCACACTGCCCTATCCCATCTGGACAAGAGGAAGACCAATGTAAGAATGCTGTTCACTACAGCTCAGCATTCAACACCAGAGTACCCTCCAAACTCATCATTAAGCTTGAGACCCTAGATCTCAACCCTCCTCTGTGCAACTGGGTCCTGGACTTCCTGACGGGCCACCCCCAGGTGGTGAAGGTAGGAAACAACATCTCCACTCCGCTGAACATCAACACTGGGGCCCCACAAGGGTGAGTTCTCAGCCCCCTTCTGTACTCCCTGTTCACCCACAACTGTGTGACCATGCTAGCCTCCAACTCAATCATCACGTTTGCAGAAGACACAACAGCGGTAGGCTTGATAACCAAAAACAACGAGACAGCCAACAGGGAGGAGGCGAGGGCCCTCAGTGTGGTGTCAGAAAAATAACCTTTCACTCAATGTCAGGAAAAGAAAAGAGATGATCGTGGACCTCAGGAAATAACAAAGGGAGCACCCCCCTATCCACAGGACAGCAGTGGAGAAGGTGGAAAGTTTTAAAGTTCATCGGCGTACATTTCACCGACAACTGAAATGGTCCACACACAGACAGTGTGTTGAAGGTGCAAAGCTGGACAGAGAGATAGAAGCTGTTTTTCAACCTCAAAGCAATCAGATTGTTAAAACAGCCACCACTAGCACAGATCGGCAGCTGCCTACCTACAGACTTGATATCATTGGCCATTTTAATAAATGGAACACTAGTTACTTTAATAAATGTCTACACACGCATTTACTCATCTCATATGTATATTATGTAAACTGTATCTATTCTTTACTATCTATTGCATCTTAGCTGCTCGGTCACTGCTCATCCATATATTTTATACTTATAATTGAAGTTGGAAGTTTACATACACTTAGGTTGGATTCATTAACAAACTATAGTTTTGGCAAGTCGGTTAGGACATCTACTTTGTGTATGACAAGTAATATTTCCAACAATTGTTCACAGACAGATTATTTCACTGTATCACAATTCCAGTGGGTCAGAAATGAACATACACTAAGTTGACTGTGCCTTTAAACAGCTTGGAAAATTCCAGAAAATGATGTCATGGCTTTAGAAACTTCTGATCAGCTACTGACATAATTTGAATCAATTGGAGATGTACCTGTGGATGTATTTCAAGGCCTACCTTCAAACTCAGTGCCTCTTTGCTTGACATCATGGGAAAATCTAAACAAATTCAGCAAAGACCTCAGAAAATAAATTGTAGACCTCCACAAGTCTGGTTCAACCTTGGGAGCAATTTCCAAACGCCTGAAGGTACCATGTTCATCTGTACAAACAATAGTATGCAAGTATAAACACCATGGGATCACGCAGCCGTCATATCGCTCAGGAAGACAAGTTGTCTCCTAGAGATGAACGTACTTTGGTGCAAAAAGTGCAAATCAATCCCAGAACATCAAAGGACTTTGTGAAGATGCTGGAGGAAACAGGTACAAAAGTATCTATAACCACAGTAAAACGAGTCCTATATCGACATAACCTGAAAGGCTGCTCAGCAAGGAAGAAGCCACTGCTCCAAAACCGCCATAAAAAAATACAGACTACGGTTTGCAACTGCACACTTTTTGGAGAAATGTCCTCTGGTCTGATGAAACAAAAATAGAACTGTTCGGCCATAACGACCATCGTTATGTTTGGAGGATAAGCGGGGTGGCTTGCAAGCCGAAGAACACCATCCTAACCGTGAAGCACACAGGTGGCAGCATCATGTTGTGGGGGTGCTTTGCTGCAAGAGGGACTGGTGCACTTCACAAAATAGATGGCATCATGAGGTAGGAAAATTATGTGAATATATTGAAGCAACATCTCAAGACATCAGTCAGGAAGTTAAAGCTTGGTTGCAAATGAGTCTTCCAAATGGATAATGACCCCAATAATTATTCCAAAGTTGTGGCAAAATGGCTTAAGAACAACAAAGTCAAGGTATTGGAGTGGCCATCACAAAGCCCTGACCTCAGTCCTATAGAACATTTGTGGGCAGAACTGAAAAAGCACGTGCGAGCAAGGAGGCCTACAAACTTGACTCCTTTACACCAGCTGGCAGGAGGAATGGGCCAAAATTCACCCAACATATTGTGGGAAGATGGTGGAAGGCTACCCGAAACGTTTCACCCAAGTTAAACAATTTAAAGGCAATGTTACCAAATACTAATTTAGTGTACGGAAACTTATGAACCACTGGGAATGTGATGAAAGATATAAAAGCTTAAATAAATCACTCTTTATTATTATTCTGACATTTGACATTCTTAAAATAAAGTGGTGATCCCAACTGACGTAAGACTGGCATTTAATCCTAATAAAAATTCCCAGAGATTGTGATGTATTTGGCTAATGTGTATGTAAACTTCCAACCTCAACTGTATATACTCTTGTCCCATTCCTTTACTAGATTCTGTGTGTTAGGTTTTGTTAGATTTTGTTAGATATTACCTGTTTGACAGTGGTGCACTGTCTGGTGGTTACCAGGCTAGTATTGTATGAGAAGTGGCATTTTAAAAAAGGTTCAAAGGGGTAGACTGCAGGGCAGGCAGTGGCTTTCGTCCTGGGAGAAATGGGGCAGAAAAGCCATGCATTTAACTCCCTCTAGCCGCAGTAGCCAAAGCAACCAGACCAGAAATGAAAAGAGAAGCAAAGGAAATGTTCAGACAACTAGTTACATCTAAAAGGGGCAGCAACAACATGACTGCAAGAACATTGAATTATAATAGCCCAAATTCTCAAACAGTAACGTTAGCTAGCTATATTGATGCTACAAATAGACAAACATGGGCCGAGGTTGCCTTGAATGGCTAGCAGGTTGCTTGCACATTTGCTGCGTATTATGGTTGAGGAAGGGATGTTGCGCATTCATTCCCAAACGACAAGATGTCGTTTTGACTTACCCAAAAAATTAAGTTCAGAAAAACCAGCACCGTCTTTGATGAGGTAATACCACACTGCCCCATGTTTAAAACAGGTATTGTCTATTATTATGGTAAAAACGTATTTGCAAAATGGCTGGCTATATACCCCTGCGTTTGTAATCCATGCCCGACTGGAGTAGATTCTGACTCCCACACACCGGAGCGCCAGCACCACAAAAACCAACCAGTTGGAGGTCATGTGACCCGATGCTGCAACCTCAACTCATTTTAGCAGCATATATTTTGTATAACTAACTCGTTGTTCTATCTGTGCTAGCAGTGTTTGTATCATAATACAAACATATGGATCAGTGAGTAAATTACATATGTAAAGGACGTACCACGTCCTCCCGATTCGTTTGTATGGGGGGGGTGATAAGTGCCAGAATTAAGCCTCCGGAAGCTACAGATACCCTTCACGACGTCCCCTAAGGTCTTCCAAGTCTTCAAATTGCCGACATGTTCATGTCACGTGACACGTACAAGTCATGTAGATGTAGCGTGGTTCGTTCTGCGTTGTGTACTTTTAATTAGGATGCTGCCACAACTGAAGGTCTGCTAGTGGAATTATTTTTTATTTTGCCCTGCACACAAAGAGACAACACACATTATGTTAACCCTTGGCGCAGTCCTAGGTCTCAAAGCACCTGCGCAAGCACATGAGACACTCACTCAAACACTGTCCCAAGTACTCACAAGTTACAATAGATACCCTAGTTAGCAAGCTTTGTGAAACTTGTTAACATAAATTTTTATATTATCCACATTGTAACAAACTTATGGTAGCATAACAGTACATTGTGTAACATTATAATGGTTTTATATTAAACCATTTCGGAGCCAAGGACAATATACCTTGCTAGCCGAAGGTCAGGCAAAAGAGAACAATAAGGGGGTACGGAAATACAGATAAAACAAAATCTAAAAAAAGTTTTACAATCATCATCATGTATGTACAATATTGATATGAAAAAGTGTTTGTACACCAAAGAAAAACATTAGCTATGCAGCTTTAATTAAATTTAAAAAATACACTGAATTATTATTATTATTATCAAATTATTAACATCCCCTCTTGACCTGGCCTATTTGAATTTGTCCTTGTGTGCAACTTGGTGCATAATCTAGGGGAACAACATCACACTGCCACACTGCCACATTGACGTAGTGTTAACAGTGTTCGATCTAACCATGAAAGCCTTAACGTCTACATGTCTTCTTTGGGATAGGGGGCAGTATTCGGAAGTTTGGATGAATGAGGTGCCCAAAGTAAACTGCCTGAGTAAGAAGCTAGGATATGCATATAATTGGTAGTATTGGATAGAAAACACTCTAAAGTTTCCAAAACTGTTAAAATAATGTCTGTGAGTATAACAGAACTGATTTGGCAGGCGAGAACCCGAGGACAATCCATCACCCCTGATTACTATGGCTGTCAATGGGAATATAAAAGTAATACCTCCCATATTGCAGTTCCTAGGGCTTCCACTAGATGTCAACAGTCTTTAGAAAGAGTTTCAGGCTTGTTTTTTGAAAAATTTGCTAGAATTTGTAGTTTTTGTAATTGGCTCCATTTTGGCTGTAGTGTTTGTAGCGCGTTCCGGTGAGGGCGCACACTTGGTTATTTATCTCTGGTAATGAATATACTATTCTTAGTCTTCAATTTGATTGTTTATTTACATATTAGGGTACCTGAGGATTAATTAGGAACGTTGTTTGACTTGTTTGGAAGAATTTCAATGGTAACTTACAAGATTCATTTGTATGCATTTTGAACGAGGGAAACCGGTGGATTACTGAGTCAAGCGTGCCAACAAAACAGAATTTTTTAGGATATAAAGAAGGACTTTATCGAACAAAACGACCATTTGTGATTTAGCTGGGACCCTTTGGATTGCAAACAGCGGAAGATCTTCAAAGGTAAGTGATTTATTTTATCACTATTTCTGATTTTCGTGATGCATCTGCTTGGTTGGAAAATGTTTTAAATGCTTTTGTTTGCGGGGTGCTGTCCTCAGATAATCGCATGGTATGCTTTCACCGTAAAGACTTTTTGAAATCTGACAAAGCGCCTGGATTAAAAAGAAGTTCAGCTTTTAATCGATGTATAACACTTGTATTTTCATGAATGTTTAATATTATACATTTTGTATTTTTGAATTTCGCGCTCTGAAATTTCAACGG
Organism: Oncorhynchus gorbuscha; assembly: GCF_021184085.1. Taxonomy (NCBI): domain Eukaryota; kingdom Metazoa; phylum Chordata; class Actinopteri; order Salmoniformes; family Salmonidae; genus Oncorhynchus; species Oncorhynchus gorbuscha. Next base: position 33,202,752 of record NC_060174.1, read on the forward strand.
ATGTTGTCGAGACCGGGTGCTAGCGATACGACTTTCCCAAAGAGGTTTTAAGCGTCGTGTTAGATTAAGTGTCTGTTCAATTTATTATTAAAGATCTCACCATGAATGCCTTTACAAATGTGTACATGTACATGATTTTGCAAAAAATATTTTGATTGCCAGAGTAATCTAATCAATTTCATTTGTAGAAGCACGGTGGCTAGGAAAAACTCCCTAGAAAGGCCAAAACCTAGGACGAAACCTAGAGAGGAACCAGGCAATGAGGGGTGGCCAGTCCTCCTCAGGCTCTACCAGGTGGAGATTATAACAGAACATGGCCAAGATGTTCAAATGTTCATAAATGACTAGCAGGGTCAAATAATAATAATCACAGGAGTTGTCGAGGGTGCAACAAGTCAGCACCTCAGGAGTAAATGTCAGTTGGCTTTTCATAGCCGATCATTTAGAGTATCTCTACCGCTCCTGCTGTCTCTAAAGAGTTGAAAACAGCAGGTCTGGGACAGGTAGCACTTCGGGTGAACAGGTCAAGGTTCCATAGCCGCAGGCAGAACAGTTGAAACTGGAGCAGCAGCACGGCCAGGTGGACTGGGGACAGCAGGGAGTCATCATGCCAGGTAGTCCTGAGGCATGGTTCTAGGGCTCAGGTTCTCCGAGAGAGAGACAGAAAGAAAGAAAGAAAGAGAGAAAGAGAGAATTAGAGAGCTTTTTCTAAATATTTTGAGAGGAATGGAAGATTCGATATAGGCCGATAGTTTTTTATATTTTCTGGGTCAAGGTTTGGCTTTTTCAAGAGAGGCTTTATTACTGCCACTTTTAGTGAGTTTTGTACACATCCGGTGGATAGAGAGTCTTTTATTATGTTCAGCATATGAGGGCCAAGCACAGGAAGCAGCTCTTTCAGTAGTTTAGTTGGAATAGGGTCCAGTATGCAGCTTGAAGGTTTAGAGGCCATGATTATTTTCATCATTGTGTCAAGAGATATAGTACTAAAAGACTTGAGTGTCTCTCTTGATCCTAGGTCCTGGCAGAGTTGTGCAGACTCAGGACAACTGAGCTTTGGAGGAATACGCAGATTTAATGAGGAGTCCGTAATTTGCTTTCTGATGATCATGATCTTTTCCTCAAAGAAGTTCATGAATTTATTACTTCTGAAGTGAAAGGCATCCTCTCTTGGGGAATGCTGCATTTTAGTTAGCTTTGCAACAGTATCAAAAATGTTCTTATTTTCCTCATTTAAGTTGGAAAAATAGGATGATCGAGCAGCAGTGAGGGCTCTTCGATACTGCACGGTACTGTCTTTCTAAGCTAGTCGGAAGACTTCCAGTTTGGTGTGGCGCCATTTCCGTTCCAATTTTCTGGAAACTTGCTTCAGAGCTCGGGTATTTTCTGTATACCAGGGAGCTAGTTTCTTATGAGAAATGTTTTTAGTTTTTAGTGGTGCAACTGCATCTAGGGTATTGCGCAAGGTTAAATTGAGTTCCTCAGTTAGGTGGTTAACTGATTTTTGTCCTCTGACGTCCTTGGGTAGGCAGAGGGAGTCTGGAAGGGCATCAAGGAATCTTTGGGTTGTCTGAGAATTTATAGCACACCTTTTGATGCTCCTTGGTTGGGGTCTGAGCAGATTATTTGTTGTGATTGCAAACGTAATAAAATGGTGGTCTGATAGTCCAGGATTATGAGGAAAAACATTAAGATCCACAACATTTATTCCATGGGACAAAACTAGGTCCAGAGTATGACTGTGACAGTGAGTAGGTCCAGAGAGTTGTTGGACAAAACCCACTGAGTCGATGATGGCTCCGAAAGCCTTTTGTAGTGGGTCTGTGGACTTTTCCATGTGAATATTAAAATCACAAATTAGAATATTATCTGCTATGACTACAAGGTCCGATAGGAATAGGAGTAGAGACCAGAGAAGGCTCGGCCTCAGACTCCGACTCGCTGCTTAATATGGAAAACCGGTTGAAAGTTTCTGTCCCTGCTTAATGTGGAAAACCGGTTGAAAGTTTCTGTCGGCTGAATGAGAGACACCGGTTGAGCATTCCTACAGCATTTCCCTCCAGAAGCCATGAGAAAGTTGTCCGGCTGCGGGGACCGTACGAGGGGATTTATACTAACGTTACTATCTGTACTTACTGGTGGCACAGATGCTGTTTCATCCTTTCCTACACTAAAATTACCCTTGCCTAACGATTGCGTCTGAAGCTGGGCTTGCAGCACAGATATCCTCGCTATAAGGCGATCATTCTCCTGTATATTATGAGTACAGAGACTGCAATTAGAAGGCATCACGTTAATGTTACTACTTAGCTTAGGCTGTTGGAGGTCCTGACGAACCATGTCCAGATAAAGCGTCCGGAGGGAAAAAGTTGAGTGAGGGAAAAACTAAAAATATAAACGGTAATAACCGTAAAGTTGTCAGGTAGAAAAGTAAGGTTGGCATAGTCACTTTAACCATATCTACATGTACATACTACCTCCAAACAGCCTGACTATCCGGTGTCTGTATGTAGCCTCGCCACTTTTATAGCCTCGCTACTGTATATAGCCTGTCTTTTTACTGTTGTTTTATTTCTTTACCTACCTATTGTTCACCTAATACCTTTTTGCACTATTGGTTAGAGCCTGTAAGTAAGCATTTCACTGTAAGGTTGTTGTATTCGGCACACGTGACAAATACATTTGGATTTGATTTGATTTCTGTGTAGATATGCCTATTTCTCACATCAATACAGACACAAGGGCTTCTTTGCTGGAGGTAGCCCTATTCAGAAATAAGAGGTAGCCTAGGTCTCTAGTGGCGCATTCAAAACATCTCGGAACTCGGCAATCTCTGACTTCCAACTTCAGTGCGTTCAAGACAATTGTGAACTCTGAAAAAACATGCTCAGACTGGGACTGGAAACCTTGGCATCTTTCTCTGACCTAATTTTTCCCCCTGAGTTCCCAGTTTAACGGTTTAACAGAATCACTGTCACCATGCAATCCTTAGGCTATACATTTCTGTAGAGATGTCTTATGTTTAAAAGCAGGGCTCAAATTGAGGGGGTATGTGAGGATATAGGCCTAATCCTTATAGAGAGGGGCAAAAAGCATATGCTACCCCTTGTTTGCTTAGCCTTAGAAAAAACAACGGTCAAGATTATATAAAGCGATTTACTGAGGGGGAAAAGGTGTTGTCATGCCCTCTTCACAACTGTCCTAGTGTATTTGGACCATGATAGTTTGTTGGTGATGTGGACACCAAGGAACCTGAAACTCTCGACCTGCTCCACTTCAGCCCCGTCAATGTTAACGGGGGCCTGTTTGGCCGTCCTTTTCCTATAGTCCACAAACAGCTCCTTTGTCTTGATCACATTGAGGGAGAGGTTGTTGTCCTGGCACCACACTGCCAATTCTCTGACCTCCTCCCTATAGGCTGTCTCATTGTTGTCGGTGATCAGGCCGACCACTGTTGTGTCATCAGAAAACTTAATGATGGTGTTGGAGTCTTGTTTGGCCACGCAGTCATGGGTGAACAGGGAGTACAGGAGGGGACTAGGTACACACCCCTGAGGGGCCCCACTGTTGAGGATCAGCGTGGCAGACGCGGTTTTGTGAATATTGACATGTTTAAAGGTCTTGCCACATCGGCTACGGAGAGCGTGATCACACAGTTGTCCAGAACATCTGGTGCTCTCATGCATCATGCATGCTTCTGGTTGGGATATGTATACTACCGTTCAAAAGTTTGGGGTCACTAAGAAATGTCATTGTTTTTTAGAAATACAGAGTAGACATTGTTAATGTTTAAAACAACTATTGTAGCTGGAAACGGCAGATTTTTTATGGAATATCTACATAGGCGTACAGAGGCCCATTATCCGCAACCATCACTCCTGTGTTCCAATGGCACATTGTGTTAGCTAATCCAAGTTTATCATTTTAAAAGACCAATTGATCATTAGAAAATCCTTTTGCAATTATGTTAGCACATATGACAATGGTTGTTCTGATTAAATAAGCAATAGAACTGGCCTTCTTTAGACTAGTTGAGTATCTGGAGCATTTGTGGGTTCAATTACAGGCTCAAAATGTCCAGAAACAAAGAACTTTCTTCTGAAACTCGTCAGTCTATTCTTGTTCTTAGAACTGAAGGCTACTCCATGCGAGAAATTGCCAAGTGGCTGAAGATCCCGTACAACGCTATGTACTACTCCCTTCACAGAACAGTGCAAACTGTCTCTAACCAGAATAGAAAGAGGAGTGGGAGGCCCCGGTGCACAACTGAGCCACAGGACAAGTATGTTAGAGTGTCTAGTATAAGAAACAGGCCTAGAAGGTCAGCATCCCGGAGTCGCCTCTTCACTGTTGACGTTGAGACTGGTGTTTTGTGGATACAAAATAATGTTTTTTTTTCTTTGTATTATCTTTAACCATTTACTCCTACATTTCTTTCACATTTCCACAAACTTCAAAGTGTTTCCTTTCAAATGGTACCAATAATATGCATATCCTTGCTTCAGGGCCTGAGTTACAGGCAGTTAGATTTGGGTATGTCATTATTAGCGAAAATGTGAAAAAAGGGTCCGATCCTGAAGAACTCCCATCTATTTTTGTGACTACCTGGACCTACCCTTACGAAAAAAAGATTGCAGTCAGAGTGCAGTATAACGTCAGAATGCAGAAAATACTGCATCCAAAATAGCCGTTTTTTTACTGCAGTAATTTTGCAATGTAACTGCAGTACCCTGCAATTATTCTGCAATTACTGCATCCAAAATACCACAGTCGACTACAGTTACTGCAATTTTACTGCAGTTTCAAAACTGCAATCTTTTTTGTAAGGGTACAATTTGGCTTTTCATTCAAACCATATGATTTGAAAGAAAAATATATTTTTATTTAACCAGGTAAGTTGACTGAGAACAGATTCTCATTCACAGTAATAACCTGGGGAATAGTAGACAAATGAGCCAATTGTAACCTGGGGATGATAAGGTGAGATAAGGAATTTAGCCAGGACACCAGGGTTAACACCCCTACTCTTACAATAAGTGCCATGGGATCTTTAATGACCACAGAGATACAGGAAACCCTTTTAACATCCCATCTGAAAGACAGCACCCTACACAGGGTAATGTCCCCAATCACATCCCCAGGGAATTGGGATATTATATTATATATTTTTTGTTGATGAGAGGAAAGGGTGCCTCCTACTGGCCCTCCAACATCACTTCCAGTAGCATCTGGTCTCCCACCCAGGGACTGACCAGAACTAACCCTGCTTAGCTTCAGAAGCCAGCCAGCAGTGGGATGCAGGGTGGTAAGCTGCTGGACATATTTTCTGTTGTTTATTTCAATCATAATTTGAAATAGGCTACGTTTTGTATTAAACAGCATATAAGCACTCTAAATAGGTCGGGAGCAATACAGGTAGCCTAAGAATCAACAAAAATTCATTATTTAGGCTATATTATTTCAATTATTTCAAGGCCATAGCCTGTAAATAAATAAATTAAGAAGCATTTGCGATGGCGCCACACTAGGCTGGCAGGGATTTTAAGCACTTAGAATATAAACAACATTTTGTTGTATTAGTCATTATAGTCTAGAATTTGCATATACAGTGCATTCGGAAAGTATTCAGACCCTTGACTTTTACATCATTTTGATACATTACAGACTTATTCTATAATTGAGGAGAAAAATACATATTTTATCCATCAGCTAACAATACCCCATAATGACAATGCAAAAACAGGTTAAATATTTTTGTTGCACATTTATTTTTAAAAAGTAAACGGAAATATCTCATTTACATATGTATTCAGACCCTTTACTCAGTACTTTGTTGAAGCACCTTAGGCAGTGATTACAGCCTCGAGTCGTCTTGTGTATGACGCTAAAAGCTTGGCACACCTGTATTTGGGGAGTTTCTCCCATTCTTCTCTGCAGATCCTCTCAAGCTCGTTCAGGTTGGATGGAGAGTGTTTCTGCACAGGTATTTTCAGGTCTCTCCAGAGATGTTAGATTGGGTTCGAGTCCGTGCTCTGGCTTGGGCCACTCAAGGACATTCAGAGGCTTGTCCCAAAGCCACTCCTGCATTGTCCTGCCTGTGTGCTTAGGGTCGTTGTCCTGTTGGAAAGTGAACCTTCACCCCAGTCTGAGGTCCTGAGTGCTCTGGAGCAGGTTTTCATCAAGGATATCTGTACTTTGCTCCGTTCATCTTTCCCTCGATCCAGACTAGTCTTCCAGTCCCTGCCACTGAAAAACATCCCCACAGCATGATGCTTCCACTACCATGCTTCACCGTAAGGATGGTGCCAGGTTTCCTCCAGACGTGACGCTTGGCATTCAAGCCAAAGAGTTCAATTTTGGTTTCATCAGACCAGAGAATCTTGTGTCTCATGGTCTGAGAGTCTTTGGGTGCCTTTTGACAAATTCCAAGCGGGTCATGTATCTTTTACTGCAGAGTAGCTTCTGTAGGCCACTCTACCATAAAAGCCTGATTGATGGAGTGCTGTAGAGATGGTTGTCCTTCTGGAAGGTTCTCCCTTCTCCACAGAGGAACTATAAAACTCTGTTAGAGTGACCATCGGGTTCTTACTCACCTCTCTCTTTTTTGGAACCCTTCACCAGATCTGTGCCTCAACACAGTCCTATCTCGGAGCTCTACTGACAATTCCTTCTACCACGTGGCTTGGTTTTTGCACTGACATGCACTGTCAACTATGAGACCTTATATAGACAGGTGTGTGCCTTTCCAAATCATGTCCAATCAATTAAAGGTGGACTCCAATCAAGTTGTAGAAACATCTCAAGAATGATCAATGGAAACAGGATGTACTTGAGCTCAATTTGAGTCTCATAGCAAAGGGTCTGAATACTTATTTACATAAGGTATTTCTGTTTTCTATGTTTAATACATTTGCTAACATTTGGGGTATTGTGTGTAGATTGATGAGGGAAAAAAAATAATTTGATCAATTTTATAATAAGCCTGTAACGTAACAAAATATGGAAAAAGGGAAGGGTAGGCCTGAAGGATTATAGGTAAAATAACCCTATCAAAACAGAAAGCTACTTGAATAGGTAATATGCCAGGCCTATTTGGCCAAAATCATTGATGGCCTATAGTATAGAAAATAGAAAGTAAATTAACTAAACTTTTAAGAAATCAGATTGTTTGTTTAGAAATACTACTGACACCAGTAGCGACCCGTCATTCAGGGCTGGTGGGGCATTTTTAAAAATATATTTGTGACGGTTTTGCATGTTATTTGGGCATTAATACATGACACATCAGTTTGCAAACAATGGAAACAATGTATTTGAGGTAATAAAGCTGAATATAAACATGGTGTCTTTTTTGCTTTCTTGAGTAAGGCAGCTCCAAAATGCAGGTGTTTCAGCCTCGCTCAGTGCTTTCTGTAGTGGTGGAGCAGGCAGTGGAACATATGGAGTGTATGGGTTGGGAATGTTCTCTAGATGTGCTGTGATTGGTTCAGTGTTCTGTCACTCATGGGGACACTGCGTTTAAAAAAATCAAGTTCTACCATAGAGTTACTGTCAAACCCTGATCTGTTTCACCTGTCTTTGTGATTGTCTTCACCCCCCTCCAGGTGTTGCGCATATTTCCCATTATCCCCTGTGTTCTCTGTTTGTCTGTTGCCAGTTCGTTTTGTTTTGTCAAGCCTACCAGCGTTTTTCCCTCTGTGCCTGTCTCTCGATTGTTCCTGTTCCATAGTTTTCCGGGTGTTGACCTTTCTACCTGCCCTGACCATAAGCTTGCCTGCTGTCCTGTACCTTTGCCCCGCCTATCTGGATTACTGACCTTTGCCTGCCCTGACCCTAAGCTTGCCTGCTGTCCTGTACCTTTGCCCCACCTATCTGGATTACTGACCTCTGCCTGCTCTTGACCGACCTTTTGCCTGCCCCTGTTTGATTAATAAACTGTTCGACGTTGTCTGCATCTGGATCTTACCATCATTGGTAGGGACGAGGAATTGCTTTGTGGCCTTATGGAGGGGTTCCACACCTTGGCCGAGCGCCATGATCGGGCGTTGGACATCTTGCTGGAACAATTCCGCGGGTTGGCTAGGAGGCAGCCTACTATAACTCGGGTGTTAGCAGCACCGCCTTCCCGGGAGCCCTGCTTACCTCTCCAGAACGCTCCCCAGAACGCTTCAATGGAGAGCCAGGCACCTGTCGGGCGTTTCTAGCTCACTGTGTCCTCATCTTCGAGCTTCAGCCCACCTCCTTCCCCTCGGACTGCTCTAAGATAGCCTACCTTATCACGCTCGCCTGGGCTACAGCTGTATGGGAGCAACAGCCAGCCACATGCGTCAGTCTTGAGGAGTTTGTGGGAGAGGTAAAGAAGGTGTTTGATGCCCCATTGTCCGGGAGAGAGGCTGCCCGGGAAGATACTCCAGCTTTGGCAGACTATGCGGTGGATTTCCACAAATTGGCAGCTGAGAGTGCCTGGAACCAGGAAGCGCTGTTCGACATGTTCCTACACGGAGTCTCGGAGGAGGTCAAGGATGAGCTTGCAAGGATGGGACTTGTGGTCATTTTGTGTCCTCTTGTCCGTTAAAAGATCAGGCTCACCAGTAGGAGCAAGTATTCTGGTGGGCCATATGGAGAACTTTTCTGCTTCCCTTTCTTGCACTCCGTTTCCTGCCATTCCGCTGTGGGGAAACCAGTAGAAATCTCTCCGGGTCCTCATCGACTCTGGGGATTTTTGGACTTCGAGCTGGGCATCCCCACTCAGCCCCTCTCCATTCACAATTGACGTTAGATCGCTGGACAGGCACTCTATAGGCCGGGTCACCCACAGCACCACTCCCATCAACCTACGTGTGTCAGGGAACCACAGTGAGGCTACCCAGTTCCTGCTCATTAAGTCTCCTACAAATCCTGTGGTATTGGGTTTCTCTTGGTTCCAGCAACACAATCCCCTCATTAACTGGTATACTGGTGCCATCATGGGCTGGAGCCCATTCTGCCACATCCATTGCCTGAAATCAGCACAACCTGCCCCGGGACGTCTTCTGGGGGGCTCGGAAATTGCCCCGACCTCTCCACCATTCCCACGGAGTACAGAGGGGTAGCTCAGGACAGCGGGGCAACTCGGGACAGTGGGGTAGCTTGGGACAGAGGGGTAGCTCGGGACAGAGGGTAGCCCCGTACTGGCTGACGACTCTAGCAGATCCTGGCTGACTGGTGGCTCTGGCAGATCCTGGCTGAATGCCGGCTCTGGCAGATCCTGGCTGAATGGCGGCTCTGGCAGATCCTGGCTGACTGGCGGCCTTGCAGACTGGCGGCTCCTTGCAGACTGGCGGCACTGGCGGCTCCTTGCAGACTGGCGGCACTGGCGGCTCCTTGCAGACTGGCGGCACTGGCTGCTCCTTGCAGACTGGCGGCACTGGCTGCTCCTTGCAGACTGGCGGCACTGGCTGCTCCTTGCAGACTGGCGGCTCCTTGCAGACTGGCGGCACTGGTGGCTCCTTGCAGACTGGCGGCACTGGCTGCTCCTTGCAGACTGGCGGCACTGGCTGCTCCTTGCAGACTGGCGGCACTGGCTGCTCCTTGCAGACTGGCGGCTCAGGACAGACGGGAGACTCTGATGGCGCTGGGCAGACGGGTAGCTCAAGCGGCGCTGGGCAGGCGGGAACACCTGTAGGGAGGAGACAGAGAGACAGCCACCTGGCTGCGGAGACCTGCAGCCTGCAGCACTGCACCCTTCCAGCGCCCCGGAGACACAGTACGCAGAGCCAGCGCAGGATACCCTGGACCAAAACTGCGTACCGGCAACTAGACACGCTGAGCAGGCACCATACGCCCTGGCTCGATGCCCACACTCGCATGACACTTTCGTGGGGCTAACCTATAGCGCACCCCGCTATGGGCAAAAAAAATTTGGGGGGGGCTGCCTCTCTCGAAGCTATAAATGAGACCTGTGCTGACACAAGTAACTAACATAGACAATCACCCACAAACAAACAGTGAAACCCAGGCTACCTAAGTATGATTCTCAATCAGAGACAACTAATGACACCTGCCTCTGATTGATTACCATACTAGGCCGAAACATACAAATCCCCAAATCATAGAAAAACAAACATAGACTGCCCACCCCAACTCACGCCCTGACCATACTAAATAAATACAAAAACAAAGGCAATAAAGGTCAGAACGTGACACCTGGAGACTTGTTGACTTTTTGTTGAGATATTGCTTTATTAATTTCTTCGGTGGATATTTCTAAAGTTAGTCTATCATTTTGCTCTGTCCCAATTGAGGGGAGATCAAGTGAGTTCAAAAAGTGCTCTATTGTCTGTGCATCTGCCTTCTCTGGTTGCTTGTACAGATTTGTGTAATATGATTCAAATGCATTCTGTATTTCATCTCATTTGCATTTGATCTTTTTTGTTTTGGGGTCTTTTATTTTGAAAATGGTATTCTGTGCTTGTTGTTTCCTGAGTCTCCATGCTAGTAATTTGGTTGCCTTTGAGCCTGCTTCATAATATCGTTGTTTCAGGAACCTAAGCTTTTTCTATACTTCTTCTCTATAAATCTGGTCAATTTCCTGTTTTACCTTTTGAATCTCTCGTAATATAAGAGGGTCTTTGTATTGACTATGAGATCATTCTAAGTTTCTTAGGGTTTCCTGTAATTTCAGCAGTTTCTGTGCTTTAATCTTTTTCTTGAGAGATGATGTGGTTATGATCTTCCCTCTAATAACCGCTTTAGCTGCATCCCACAATATAGCAGGAGATACTTCCCCATTATCATTATTCTCCAGATAGATGTTCAATTCTGTCTTTATTGATTCCTTGAATGCTGGATCATTCAGCATGCCTGTATTAAGTCTCCATATATTATTTATTGGTTTGCTATCAAGGTGTAGAGTTGGGTAAACTCCATTATGATCTGATAAGTTGCTCTGCCCGATCCTACAATCCTTAAGCCTGTTTCTATCTGCACTGTACATGAAAAAGTAGTCTAACCTGGAGTATTCAGTGTGGCGGGCTGAGTAAAAAGTATATTCATTATCGGTCTTGTGGGTGTCACACCATACATCGAGCAGTCCTAGATCCTGCAGTATCCTATGGATTTTTTGGCAACTAGGCTCAATTTCCTATTTTGGTTTGTGCTGTCCAATTTTGAGTTTAGAATTGTGTTAAAGTCCCCTCCACAGATAAGTGTGCCAGTGGTTTCTGTGGCAATTAAATCAAACACCTTCCTGTAGAATACCATGTCACTCCCTGGAGGTGAGTATACATTAAACAATGTAACTTCCTGTAGAAGACCATGTCACTCCCTGGGGGTGAGTATACATTAAACAATGTAACTTCCTGTAGAAGACCATGTCACTCCCTGGGGGTGAGTATACATTAAACAATGTAACTTCCTGTAGAAGACCATGTCACTCCCTGGGGGTGAGTATACATTAAATAATGTAACTTCCTTGTTATCCAGTTTACATTTAACAAGTATAAATATAACCTCCTTGTCTTTTATTTCTAACATAAACTCAAAATTAACTGAATTTGGGATCAAGATTGCAACTCACCTTCTACCCATTTTGTAAGAAGAAAAAAAAGTGTTCCTATATCCCGTTTTCTTGAGTTTCTCGTGTTCAGGTGTGGATAAGTGAGTTTCCTGACAGAATAGTATGTCAACTCTCTCCCGTTTCATCTTTGCTATTACCTTACTTCTCTTGAGGTCACTCCCCAGTCGGTTTACATTGAGACTTATGACCTTAAATTCCAGACGATGCATCGATATAAATAAAAAACCCTGTGCACCATATCTGCCTGCTTATCATGAACCTAAAAATCAAGAAAGATAATAAAGTAAACCCAAGTGGGATAAATACTTTGGTATTTGGACTCCCATGTCAGAGGACTGTCTCTTGCCTCTGGGGTTTGAGGGGATGAGCCTGTCCGCAGGATGGGCCCCTCGCTCAGATATGAAAATGTGTGACGTAGTCACAAACAAGACCTGGTGGAACCAAAAATAATAAGGGCGCCAATTTCGTCGCTAATACACATCGGTTAATTACAAGTGAAACTATATCGGTCATGCTTGCATATCATGAATCCTCCCCTTGATATGCCCTTCTGTCGCCCCGTTGTCAATGTGCCATTAATCCTTAGCTAATATATATGTTATTAACATGACGCTACTTAGTGTGCTCGTAAAGAACACATGCTTTTGGCTACTCACCCTTGTTCAGCATTGGGGGAAAATAGGGGATATATTTGACCTATTGTAATGTCAACCGTAACAACCCAAAGTCTTAACAGCTCACGGTAACTATTAATTCTGTTAAATCCGATTCAGTGTCTTACATTTTCCCGTTGGAAATGCCTGAGTCTCTCTCGGATGTGAACGTCCTCTCGCCGAGATGGTTTCCCTCTTTCTCCATGACCCTGCTTGTCAGCAATGATCCATGGGAGAGCTTTCTCGAGTCTTTCGGCTGGTGATGTCGCCTTTCTCCTGGTGGTATACTCCACTGGGAAGCCCCTTGACTTCCGCCTCGTCTGCATGCTCGTATGTAACCGAGCCATTTTCCAGAAATACCGCATTTTTGCCGGGTATGGTGTTAAGAAGCGAATACCCCTGCTTTCTTAATGGGGGTGTATTCTTTCCTTCTTTTCAGTATCTCTCCCACGTAGTCATGATCACAGAACACTCGTTGGCCTTGGAAGTTAACAGGCTTTTTCCAGGTTGCATGTAAGAATATCTCTTTGACTGAGAATTTTAGGAACCGTACTACTATGGATCATGGTGGGGCGCCGTTGGTGGGTTTTGAGGCCAGAGCTCGGTGTGCTCTCTCGATTCCCAGGTCAGTGTCGTTTTCAAGTATGCCCTTGAATAGACCCTCCACGAAGTTGGGCATAGAGTATTTTTCTGCGCCCTCTACTACGTTATAAAGTCTAATGTTGTTTCAACGTGAGAAACCTTCGAGTTCTGTCACTTTTGCCTGTAGAGCGTGTTGGCTTTTCAGTGACTGTTCAAGTATTTCTTTGACTGCGGAGTTCCATCTGTCCGTTTCCCCAAAGCGCTGTTCTGCGTCCCCCATTCTTGTCGATATGCTGTGAAGTTCTAATTTGTTTTCTTCCAGTTTCTGGAACTCATTTAGTTATTTTCTTACATCTTCTCGAAGTTCCTCTCATAAGCCTGTGAGCGCCTCGCTCAATTCCTCCTTCATCACCTCATGAAATGAGAGTTCTTTTGCTGCTGCTATCTTATTTGCGCTAGCATTAGCCATTTCGGGTTCATCGACGATTATATATATCTTCTGCTGTCTTGTTACGAGCTGTTGTTGTAGCTCCGCGACCTTTTCCTATTTTCCCCTTTTCCATTTTGCGTAAGTTATTATAATGCTCAGAGTAAATACTTGAATTTAGGGGGGGAAATACCCAACCAATGTACAGTACGAAAAACTAGGCAGCCATGACCTAAGTTGCGTCACTGGAAGCGGTGGAGGAGTCTACAGTATGTTTCTTATCCCAGCAAAAGCCTCCCCAAGTACCTTGTTTAACCAATGTAATGCCCTACATTTACAATTGACTCCTCAGTGGCACTTTTTTAATTTTTTATTATCTCCCAATTTAACCCACACATTTACAAAGGATGATATTTTTATGTCTTTTAGGTAGGCAAGCTAGACAAAATCTTAGGAGTTTTCCTATTCAACAAAAGTGAGGCAATAGGTCTTGAAATTACTGAAATGCTTTCTAAATATGGTAACAATATTAGTACAAGATTGGCACTATTTCTGTAACGTAAAATGCCGGGAGTCAGGAAGCAGGTGCAGAAGGTGAGGTTAATAATGAATCGATGCAGAAAAACAAAACATGAGAAGCGTACAGAATGTGAGAGAAAACAATACTACATAATGACCGATGTCTACTGAGGGCTAAATAAAGGGGAAGTAATCAAGGAAATAATGATAACCAGGTGTGTGTAATAATGGGGAGTAGGTGTGCATAATGATGGGGAGCAGGTGTGTGTAATAATTGTTGCCAGTGGTTAGTAGACCGGCGAAGACGTGCGCTGGAGAGAGGGAGCGGGAGTAGGCATGACAATTTCATATAACTGCCGCCTGCAGAGTTTGTGTTTATATAGGGCGTACCGCCCCCACCTACCCTCAACCAATCATGTCAATACGGCGCTATGCAGAACCCACCGCATTGTTATACAATTTGGGAGGCACAGGGCATCGCCATACGGAGCTCAATTTGGCTTCCCGCAAGCCTCTGGAGACTCCACAATTGCGTCACACCCTCCGGACCACATTGTCAGATCAAGAATAAAGTTGGCTTTTAGACACAAGCACTTTGTACACCAAAATGACAGTCGGAACTGGTCCAGAACAGCGCTACGTCCCCCAAATAGGGAATTTATTGGGTTTAAAGATGGGACTGACTTCGGCCACCCTAGTCATAGACTGTTCTCTCTGCTACCACACGGCAAGTGGTACTGGAGCGCCAAGTCTAGGTCCAAAAGGCTTCTTAACAGCTTCTACCCCCAAGCCATAAGACACTTGAACAGCTAATCAAAGGGCTACCCAGACCCCTCTTTACGCTGCCGCTACTCTCTGTTTATTATCGATGTATAGTCACTAACTCTACCTACATGTATATATTACCTAAATTACCTCGACTAACCGGTGCCCCCGCACATTGACTCTGTACTGGTATCCCCTGTATATAGCCTCACTATTGTTATTTTACTGCTGCTGTTGAATTATTTGTTACTTTTTTTTTTAAAACTTATTTATTCTTTACTTAACACTTATTTTTCTTAAAATGTCTTAAAGCATTGTTAGTTAAGGCCTTGTAAGTAAGCATTTCACTGTAAGGTTTACACCAGTTGTATCCGGCGATGTGACAAATACGATTTGATTTGAATTACTGTGTCAGTGGTCCCTTGAGCCCCTGACCTTAATTAAGTCTTAAGATTAGGTAAGATTACACATAAGATTAGGCTGCACAATATGTTTAGGTCATATTACGTGAAATTGAAAGTTCTTAACCTCTTAGCGCCACCCGACACGCAGGCGTCCCACCTAGCCAACAGGAAAAGCAAATTAGGTAAGATTACACGTCTGATTAGGCTGCACAATATGTTTAGGTCATATTACGTGAAATTGAAAGTTCTTAACTCACTAATCTTCTAAAATACATTAAGACCACATTGTAAAATAACAGATGGAAAATAACAGATTTCATGGACTCTGAACTAATTATATTCCACCTTGGCCCAAACATGATATTGAGAATCAAAAAATGATTCTTGACAATTTTGATGATCTGAATAGGTCACCCCGGTGGTCTCCAATTGAGAGATACCAATACATATATGTAATGTTCATTAATGTTGTGGTGTTGTATATATTATTCATTTAATAAATTATACTGATAAAGACACATTGCAGTTTTGTTTTAACTTGTGATAGGTATTATGCATAATTAACTCATAACTCAAGCAGGGACCAACAGATCTGTATCTGGTACAGTATGACTTACCGTTTTTAATAAGCTGATTAACTAACTGGTCTGGGGTAAACTGCCATTGGGGGGATGGTGCTGCAGGTCGGTCATTCCACGAAAAGAGTGCCCTTTTGATATTTTAAGTAGAAGTCGCATATAATACAGTGCCTTGCAAAAGTATTCATCCCCCTTGACGTTTTTCCTATTTTGGGAGACTCCCCAAACATATGGAAGAAGGTACTCTGGTCAGAATAGGCTAAAACTGAGCATTTTAGCCATCAAGGAAAACGCTATGTCTGGCGCAAACCCAACACCTCTCATCACCCCAAGAATACCATCCCAACAGCATGATGCTACCACCACCATGCTGTGGGGATGTTTTTCACTGGCAGGGACTGGGAAACGGGTCAGAATTGAAGGAATGATGGATGTCGCTAAATACAGGGAAATTCTTGAGGGAAACCTGTTTCAGTCTTCCAGAGAATTGAGACTGGAATGGAGGGTCACCTTCCAGCAGGACAAGGACCCTAAGCATACTGCTAAAGCAACACTCGAGTGGTTTTATGGGAAACATTTAAATGTCTTGGAATAGCCTAGTCAAAGCCCAGACCTCAATCCAATTCAGAATCTGTGGTATGACTTAAAGATTGCTGTACACCAGCGGAACCTATCCAACTTGAAGAACCTGCATTAGTTTTGACTTGAAGAATGGCTAGATGTGCCAAGATTTTAGAGACCCCAAGAGACTTGCAGCTGTAATTGCTGCAAAAGGTGGCTCTGGGGGGGTCAATAGTTATAGTAAATAGTTATGCACGCTAAGTTTT
This sequence comes from Oncorhynchus gorbuscha, assembly GCF_021184085.1. Classification (NCBI taxonomy): domain Eukaryota; kingdom Metazoa; phylum Chordata; class Actinopteri; order Salmoniformes; family Salmonidae; genus Oncorhynchus; species Oncorhynchus gorbuscha. Next base: position 33,219,064 of record NC_060174.1, read on the forward strand.
CTGTTCTTTTTGTCTCATTTATTGTTTGTTTCACAATAAAAAATATTTTGCATCTTCAAAGTCGTAGGCATGCTGTGTAAATCAAATCATATAACCCCCCCCTAAAATATATATTAATTCCAGGTTGTAAGGCAACAAAATAGGAAAAATGCCAAGGGAGGTGAATACTTTCGCAAGCCAAAGTCAAGTCAATAAATCTGAATTTGTCTATGAATAAAGAGTTGCTAATGTCCCTCTGTGGCCCCTCAAATCATAGTGTAAGAGTTCTACACCTTTCTACACACAATTGTCTGGTGTTTTGGTGTGGAAAACTGAGCAGGTTATGCATAACAAGTCAACCCTGTTACCTATAGATAGACAGGGTAGACATTTTTTAACGATTACATTTATTTTGTGAAGCTTGCATTCAATCCCCCTCCTCGTTGCACACAATAAACTTATATTCCCCCTGTTACAAGGGGATTCATGGCTGATTTAAGATTCAATTGTCAATACTGTTACTTCATTTGGCACTGAATAGGCACTTACTATAGTAATTTGTTTTATTTAACCTCTTGAGACTGCACACACTTGGCATTCTCTCAACCAGCTTCATGAGGTGTGCTTTTCCAACAGACTTGAAGGAGTTCCCACATATGTTGAGCATGTGTTGGTTTTCAACTCTGCTGTCCAACTCATCCCAAACCATTTCAATTGGGTTGAGGTCGGGTGATTGTGGAGGCCAGGTCATCTGATGTAGCACTCCAGCACTCTCCTTCTTGGTCAAATAGCCCTTACACAGCCTAGCCTGTAGGTGGGTTTTGGGTCATTGTACTGTTGAAAAACAAATTATAGTCCCATTAAGCGCAATGGCATATTGCTGCAGAATGCTGGTTAAGTGTGCCTTGAATTATAAATACATCACCGACAGTGTCACCAGCAAAGCACCATCACACCTCCTCCTCCATGCTTCACGGTGGGAACCACACATGCGGAGATCATCCGTTCAGCCACTCCGTGTCTCACAAAGACATGGTTTTTGGAAACAAAAATTTCATCAGACCAAAGGACAGATTTCCACTGGTCTAATGTCCATTGCTTGTGTTCCCTGGCCCAAGCAATTCTCTTCTTCTTATTGGTGTCCTTTAGTAGTGGTTTCCTTGCAGCAAATCGACCATGAACGCCAGATTCATGCAGTCTCACCTGACCAGTCAATGTTGAGATGTGTCTGTTACTTAAACTCTGTGAAGCATTTATTTGGGCTGCAATCTGAGGTGCAGTTAACTCTAATGAATTTATCCTCTGCAACCTTCCGGTTACTAGTCCAACGCTCTAACCACTAGGCTACCCTGTTTAATTGGCTCAAGCACATTAAGAAGGAAAGAAATTCCACAAATTAACTTTTAGAAAGGCACACCTGTTAATTGAAATGCATTCCAGGTAACTACCTCATGAAGCTGGCCGAGAGAATGCCAAGAGTATTCAAACTTCTCATCAAGGCAAAGTGTGGCAACTTTGACTAATCTCAAATCTCAAACATATTTTGGTTTGTTTAACACTTTTTTGGTTACTACATGATTCCAAATGTGTTATTTCATAGTTTGTGGGCACCGTTTGTCACGTGATAGTACAATTATTTAATTGTTTTGTTTAGTGTTGTGTAGTGGCTTTGCTGGCATGCATCCCACATTTTTTTTTTGCCCCACCAAGATTTACATACTAAAATCGCAACAGCTCGTAGTATATATATATATATATATATATATATATATATATATATATATATATATATATATATATATATATATATATATATATATATTTAAGTTACACTACCCAAAAGGTACTAAATTAGTGGAACGACCCAGGCACCAACTTAAACTGTTCAGTGTTGAAATCTTTGTGTTTTGTGGTGGATTTTGTTAATCTGACGGAAATGGATTTATTGTTGGAATTGGGTATTGTGAGGGGAAAATCAGCTGTCTCATTGAAGTGGGAGCAAAGTACATAGCTAAGCACTATAAAAAGGGAGAATGTCTTCTTCTCTCTGCACATTACAATCACAGGCATTCAGAGTCACCAGGATGTTGAACATCACCAAGGTTCAGTTTACTTTGCAGCTTCCTACCTTTTCCAGATTCTCAGACAGGCTTTTGCAGCCTCTATGGGACTATTTCCTTTTCAATCACTACTCCCTCATCTCTTCTCCCTTCTTCCCTGTCATGATCTGCTTCTCCAGTTACTTCTTTTCCAGTCTCCCCTTTGCTGTACTAGACCTCCTGGGACATAATGTCCCCTCCATTCACCGCTACAAGATCCAGCAAGAGAGACGTCCAACCATTCGGATGATGGCAAAGAGCTTCGGAAGGGCTGTATTTAACCACTTGATCTTTGTTCTGCCTGCTGTGCTGATTCAGACCTGCTTTATGCCTTCAGTGGTGCTACCTACCAGTGCTCCAACTGTGGTAGAGGTGCTCATTGATGGACTGGCTGTCCTTCTTCTTTTTGACACACAGTATTTTATGTGGCACTTTGTGCACCACAAACATCCACAACTGTATCGGTGGGTCCATGCCATCCACCATGAATACATGGCACCCTTCTCCTGGTCCACTCAGCAAATCAGCATTCCAGAACTGATAACAGTTGGATTCTGGAGCAACCTGGACCCCATCCTGTTGAAATGCCACCCTTTTACCATCTGGTGCGTCACCATCTTAAGTATCTGGATGTCAGTGGAGGACCACATAGGCTATGACCTGCCATGGGGTCTCAACCACCTGGTACCATTTGGACTGTTAGGAGGAGCACCAGCACATGACATGCACCACCAGAAGCCCAACAGTAACTATGCACCTTTCTTCAGCCACTGGGATAGAATTTTTGGGACTGCCATCCTGGCAGGGAAGATAACTGAGAAAAAAGGGTTTTATTCTCTGTAAATAGAAAAATTCACTGTAATTATCATGTTCATACTTACTTTTATTGCTTATTGTGCATTTTACATACAAATAAAATGTGTCTTTGTTTTCATTCATTTGTCAGTGTCGAACATCAATTGTATTAAAATGTACTACATTTTTACACACAAGTGCAATGTTTGAAAATGTTCTAAATGAATTAGATATAGTAATTGCTGGAATTAGAGCAAAAGTAATGGTCCTTGGTAGTAATACATAGTCAAAGGATACAACTAGACAGCCAACTCCAGTTTACCATTTGCCCCAGAGAATGGCAGCAAACCATCATTTAAGCATTTGTTTGCCTTGTCTGTTACAGTCTGATTCAGTAAAACATTTTTAATAAACTGGATTCTACACAATGCAGCACAAGCTTACCATTTCTTAAACAACTTAAACAACCGTCTTTGAAGACTTAGTAAGGATTTTCCTGTTTTCGTCTGGCTTTCCAATCAACAAATCTGTTTGTTGGCCAGGGGTCAAGATGAGCCACGGGCCAAGTTTTAAGTACAGGGCAAGGTAATGTTAGAGCCAATTAAAGAAATGTATTGTTAATCCATCGCTATGTGACAAAACTTGGTAAAATCAAAAATCTATATACAGTTGAAGTCGGAAGTTTACATACACTTGTTGGAGTCATTTGTTGGAGTCATTAAAACTCGTTTTTCAACCACCACAAATTTCTTGTTAACAAACTATAGTTTTGGCAAGTCGGTTAGGATATCATCTTTGTGCATGACACAAGTAATTTTTCCAAAAATTGTTTACAGACATATTATATCACTTATTATTCACTGTATCACAATTCCAGTGGGTCAGAACTTTACATACACTAAGTTGACTGTGCCTTTAAACAGCTTGGAAAATTCCAGAAAATGATGTCATGGCTTTAGAAGTTTCTGATATGCTAATTGACATCATTTAAGTCAGTTGGAGGTGTACCTGCGGATGAATTTCAAGGCCTGCCTTCAAACTCAGTGCCTCATGGGAAAATATAAAAAATCCTCATAGGGAGCAATTTCCAAACGCCTGAAGGTACCACGTTCATCTGTACAAACAATAGTTTCCCAAGGAGACGCGGAGAACGCGATGAACGTACTTTGGTGCAAAAAGTGCAAATCAATCCCAGAACAACAGCAAAAGACCTTGTGAAGATGCTGGAGGACACAGGTACAAAATGATCTATATCCACAGTAAAATGATTCATATATCGATATAACCTGAAAGGCAGCTCAGCAAGGAAGAAGCCACTGTTCCAAAACCACCATAAAAAAGCCAGACTACGGTTTGCAACTGCACATGGGGTCAAAGATCGTACTTTTGGAGAAATGTCCTCTGGTCTGATGAAACGAAAATAGAACTGTTTCGCCATAATGACCATCGTTATGTTTGGAGGATAAAGGGGGAGGCTTTCAAGCCGAAGAACACCATCCTAACAGTGAAGCACGCAGGTGGCAGCATCATGTTGTGGGGGTGCTTTGCTGCAGGAGGGACTGGTGCACTTCACAAAATAGATTATGTGGATATATTGAAACAACATCTCAAGACATCAGTCAGGAAGTTAAAGCTTGGTCGTTAATGGGTTTTCCAAATGGACAATGACCCCAAGCATACTTCCAACGTTGTGGCAAAATGGCTTAAGGACAACAAAGTCAAGGTATTAGTGGCCATCACAAAGCCCTGACCTCAATCCTATAGAAAATTTGTGGGCATAACTGATAACGCATGTGAAAGCAAGGAGGCCTACAAACCTGACTCAGTTACACCAGCTCTGTCAGAAGGAATGGGCCAAAATTCACCCAACCTATTGTGGGAAGCTTATGGAAGGCTAGCCGAAACGTTTGACCCAAGTTAAACAATTTAAAGGCAATGCTACTAAATACTAATTGAGTGTATGTAAACTTCTGACCCACTGGGAATGTGATGGAATAAATAAAAGCTGAAATAAATCATTCAACTATTATTTTGACATTTCACATTCTTAAAATATTTTTTTACTAAGATTAAATGTCAGGAATTGTGGAAAAACTGAGTTTAAATGTATTTGGCTAAGGTGTATGTAAACTTCCGACTTCAACTGTATTTAGTGCAACAGGTTTCCTCAAAAGTTTTGAGTAATGACGTCACATTGGGGTTGACAGTGAGGAAAGAGGGGTAGAGGCACTGCTGTCTAAACTATGTAAACGTGTGTCTCATGTCTCAACCGCTCTCTGCTCACTGAGCTCTAGGCTAAAAAAAAACAGATGCTCTCACTCTACTCTAAGCTAGAGCCAACACAAAAGAAGGGGATCTCTGCTCTCTCTGAGCTCTAGGCTAAAGCCAACGCGAGGGAAGACCGGTCTCTGCTCTTTCTAAGCTCTAGGCTCTTCTGAACTACAGATTTTTGAGTTTAGTTAAATAACTTTTGAATTTACTGGTTATATGTGAGTTACGCTAATTTCTAAAATTGAGGTAATCAGTAAAAAAAAAAAGTCAACTTAGTTACATTTCAGAAATGGTGTTATAGCTTTTGAGTAAGGTTGGACTTTGTTAAACTCAAACATTTCAAGTATTGCAACTTATACATAAGTGACTTTGACTTATAAAGATTGTCATGTTCATTTCACCATATTGATTTAATTTAACTTGTTTTTTATGTAATAGAAAATCAAAATAACTAAGTTGATTTACATGAAAAATGTTAGTATACTCGAAAAAATTGCATTTGTTACTCATGAAGGTATAACGATTCACTTCAGCTATTTGAGTTGGAACTTTGAGGTAATCAGTTTCAAAAACAATTTGAGTATAATTTATCCGGTTTTACAGTGTGCGTATTGCTTGCCATGGATTGGATTTGGCGCATCATAGGCTGCGTTTACTCATGCAGCCAATTCAGATCTTCTTCACAATTATTGTCAAAAGAGCTGATCTGTGGTCAAAACCCCAATTACTTAAAAAGATCTGAAATGGGCTGCCTGTGGAAACGCAGCAATATTGTTCAGTCGGTTGGGGATACTAGCCTGAGAAAACACATTTTACATTTACATTTAAGTCATTTAGCACACGCTCTTATCCATTTTGGAGGGAAAACAAATTGCCCTTGTGAAGGTGTATTTTTTTCCAGCACATTGTCATCAGAGAAGGGATATCAATCATAGCAGAAGGGATCTTTTGAGGACAAAGGATGCTGATGCAGTCATGTACATGTTTATTTGCAATTATTTGAAGTAAACATTACAGCAAGGCACAATGGCCGATGCAGGTTGAATAGATATGTGATGGCTTAAGAAATAATGCTAATAAAATGTTAATTAGCTACTGTGTACATGGGTTAGCTTACAAGTCCTTAATATTGTACATATCAAAAGTACAAAGTTTCTCTTGACAGGCTATAAAAACACTGAGATGTGAAGTTTCATATCAGCCACTGAGTTAACACTGGATCCATTTAAAGCATGAACACTGATTCATATAACCACTGGAAAATGAACAGTTCATACAGCACTTAAATAGAAATTTCACAAATAAGTCAATGTGACTATAAATATCTATCTCCAAAGTAATTTATAAAATTGAATATTGTGGGAGATAATATACATTTAGAGAATAATAATACATTTTACATTGCAGTGAGACCAAAAGTGAAATCTCCCAGAACATCCAAAGTTTAACAATCACTGCCTTATACTGTGGAGGTAGGAAGAAAGAGCTGCACAGGTCTTTAAATTCAGCTTATTTCACATTTTTCACATGCACTCAAACATGCTACAACCCTTTACATTTAATCATTGCTCTTTAAATTGCCTTAGTACACCGTTAGAAATGAGCCATTTAACACCCTGCATTATCTTGCAAAACAGATGCTCTCTCACATTCAATGAACACTCGCCAAAGATCACAATTAACCAAGAAAAACAATGACATCGCTAAGACAAGTCACCACTACTCGAAACATAGATATGAGCTTTTAAATTAATGAAAGCTCACTTTTATCAGGGTAGAAAAGCAAGAGTACAGTAAAAAAAGTGTCATATCTTTTAGCAAGGCATTTAAAGCAGCAGAAGAAATAATAACAAAGCGTTATCCCTGCCCATTTCAGTAAAAAACAGATGGGGCTTGAGAAATGTAAGCAGTAGAAATTATAGCCATAGCTCTGGATGCAAGGACTGATCATTCATGATATCAAAATGTTGTACATGTTGGTTTACATTTACTAATGTATGACAATTTAAAAAAGCTCATGTTATATTTTAAGAATGGGTACATATAAATGTATAGGTCCAAAAATGGATGTAGCTGATTGACTCTAACTCCAACACATATTTTAACTTGTAGAAAAGTGCTATTTTGGTAGTTTAACCAGATTTTAAAATAAATTCCATATCACATACCATGTGGTATGGAATTGATATCAAATATATCTTCTGTGCTAAGTGATACCTAGGTCAGAGTAAATATTTCAACATACACATACAGTATGATAGAAGTTGCAATACTGTTACATACGGTCAGTATCGTCAAAACCTGCCTGAAGCACCATCTATTATAATGTACTTAAGTAGGAAACCAAACATATATGCCTGCTATAGACTAAAGCAAAGTCTAAAGGCTTTTATTATATCAAATTTAATGGGAGGTTAGCCTGAGGGACAGCTCCTTGACGTTCCTGAGTCGCTTATCAGAGTAACTGGAGTCACTAGAGAATCTGCTAAATGACTTAAATGTAAATGTAATACTGCTCAACCAAACAGTGTGCCTTAACAGGTGGGTGTGGTTATGTATCAGAGGCTCTTGAAGATGCATGCAAGCTTCAAAAGGTCAAATTAAAGTAAATAATTAATGATAATCTTTGCCCAAAATTACCCAAGATTAATTGTATATTTTCAGTTGATGTGGAACATCTGCCAGTCCCAAGGGCTTGAGAAACATAAAACAAAATTATTTGTAAGGCAAAAAAAAAGAAAAGCGTGACTACTATTTACCAAAGAAATGGAGATGGCAGCTTTTAAGAGGTTCAAAATTGCGCTTATTGATTCTATTACGCCTGAAGATTATCCATGAATCTCTAGGTCAGTGCTGTATGTGGATTTAAAGGTCAATGGTCTTACTGCAGTCTCACAGTGCAACCTGGTTGGATCCTCTTTCCGTGAAGGGTCAGATTTAACTAATGGAGGTGGCAAGTCCTCTCCCTCATTCACACCCACTGTTTTCCCCACGTCCTCTTCCTGCTTCTTTCTGCTCTCATACTCCACGTCTATCATTTCCTTCTTCTCTTCCCCGGGGTCTTTGACTTTGTGCACAATAAACAGGTGTCTGTTGAGAGACAGCTGAGATGCAAAACATAATCCACAGTGCAGACATTGGGGAGAATTTTTATCGGTTTTATGCTGAGGTATGTGCTGCTGGAACTGTGTGCCATCCTCTGAGGTGAAACCACACTTAGCGCAGCGAAAGTGAGATTTCAGACGTTTGGTAGAGAAGCCTTCTAGGGCAGCACCATCCTCCCCCTCCCTCTGGGATGCCAAAGCAGGTCTCTTTGAAACAAGCCTCTGCAAGTCAAAGTTAATGATTAGATTTCAAGTGTCATTTTTGACAATCAGTAAAATGCAGAAAAAAATAAGAACATTTAAATCACCTCTCCCAAGGCTTTTATGGTATCTAGAGGGGTTGATTTTGACAGACTAAAGTCTGGATTTTTGATCCCATGCATCAAACTGATGTGGTTCTTCAGCATGATGTTTGTGGTGAATGTTGTCCTCTCATCTGTGCAATACCTGCACAATAAGAACAAATTATATCATATACAAAAAAATATTAAAAATGTGGTAACCACAGCTTTGTTTTTGCACGTTGGACCATTTCCTACAGTGCCACCCAGGGGGTGCCAGATATGAATCAACCTTTCAAAGTAATGTACTTTGTAACGTAGATTTCAGGATAAATCTCACCAGCAGGTAAAGGTTTTCTTTCCATTGTGGTCATTGCGAATGTGTCTTCTCAAACTTGTAGAGGAACTGAAAGACCTCTCACACTGCCGGCATGGATACCTCTTCAGTGACTACAGAAAGCACAGAGAGAAGATTGACTTAATTAGGGTTGAGCTGACTTGGGAATTATTCCCTTTCATTAAGGGCCTGAAAGATGAAAATCCCACATCTGAAATGGTCTCTAAATTATCATCTGTCCTATAGTACAATTGCTACAGCTAATTAGTTTGAATGAGCAATAGAATAACTAAGTTGCTCCTTACCCTCCCATGGTTGTTCTTCATGTGAGAGACGTAGACTTCTCGGTCAGGCAGCCAGTGTAGGCACTCTCCACAGGTCCAACCAGCATTTTTCAGATTGGTCTTCCTGTCCCGAGCAGTCAAGTGGACCCTCTTTCTGGTTGCATCAGAGTGTTCAATGGGAGTGTTTACCTTTGGCTGGTGGAATGCAGAGGTAACATCTTGGTGCTGTGCAGTCATCTCTGTTGGTTTTGTGTTTTTCTCCACCTCTTTGAAGATTCCTTCATGCACCCCCTGTAATATAGGCAGACAGCGTTGAAAAAGTCAAAACCAAAAACTTAACATTATGTGCCCCATTTAATGTCAATGTGACTAGATTGAATTTTAGGATGATGGCAAACCTTAAAATGCTGCATTAACGACTGCTTGTGGGTGAAGATTGAAGTGCACTCAGGGCACTTGAACACACAGGTTATAAGCTTTTTGGCATTTTGATGGAAGTGCTGAAGCAATAACTGCTTTTTCTTGAACACTGTCTCACAAGAACACTTGAAGATTAACCTGCAACAGAATATAAACAATTAGAACAAACAGCATTACAAACAATCATGTTAAACTTTAAGATGGGTTAGCAAATATGCAATTTCAGAACATGCATTTAGTTAAACTCACTGAGGAGCCACTACGCTGGCGTTGTGCTTAGTTGTCAAATGCATTTGACATCCATCAGAAGACTTGAAGGCAACAGGACAGATAGTGCACTTATAGAAGACCTCACAGTGTTTCTCCTCAATGTGACGCTTCTGCACATTAAATGACATGAAAACCATATCACAGTGAAGACACCTGAAAGAAAACAAAGGATTTAGAAAAGGGGGCCAATGTTATAGAACACTTTTCTGATATGTATCCCCCGAGTCCCATTCAAGGTCCTATCAAAAGCATATACTTTAGTATTGATTTACTTATAGCCAGCCTTGCGTGCATAGTGAAGACAGTTCTCCTTCACATGCTTCTGTATGTCCACAGAGCGACTCAGCGCACCACACTCAGGGCAGCAGTAAGGAGACTTGTGGGCATGAATACGCTGGTGAGCCCGGAAGCTGCACTTGTTTGGTAGCAGCATCGGGCACACCTTACACATCTATACATGACAAAACAACACAAAGCAAAACATACAAAAACATTTTTACCTGGCCTATGATAGTGAACATCTCAGCAATTATTATTGTTTCAATTCAATCTTTACTCACCAGTCCCTCCATTTCTTCCGACAGCCTCTGGTAATGGCCTGCGAGACCTCTGTAATCTGATAGCTGCTTGTTACACTCCAGGCAGCAGAGTCTGTGGCGGATGACTTTGTCTGCATAGAGGGGCATGACTGGTTGGGTTTTAGGTGAGGATAATGGGGGCACATGGGAGCCCCCATGCAAAGAGGATTCAGCGAGCAAAGGTACAAACATCTGTCCCTCTGCTATGGGCTTCATGGAGAGCTGTGTGCACTGCATCACCACACCTTTGTTCTTATGTTCTCGTGCATGTGCCAGCAGGGCACACTTGTTGAAGAATACCATGGTCTTAGCACAGTGGGTGCAGGCTACTTCAATGTGCACACTCCTCCTGCCATAATGATAGGCGAGACTCCTTTCTACCCCAAAGGAGTCCCCACATTCAAGACAGCAATATCCGCGTGGTGGCAAGTGGATGTTGCTCTCAGGTGGTGGGTTCAGGTTGGGTACGAATGTGGGTACAGGGTTCGCATTGTTTAACAGTCTGTTTAAAGTACCTGCTGCTGTACTAGGAATGGCAGCACATGGATTAGGGGCGGCTTTTTTTACTTGATGCACCAATGGGACAGTGCTGCACACCATAGAGGAGGAAAGTGCACGTTGTTGGCTCTGTTGATGGGAGGTAGAGCGTGCTGCGACTGATGCAGCAACACTGTGAGGAACTAGGTTCAGGTTAGCTAAGTGCATTGCCTTAGGAAGGAAGCTTGCATTGGGCGAGTTGCCTGTTTGAACTGATGAAATCCTCTTTTGTGTAGAAGGCCCGTGCTGGGCAACCGGCATAGGTCTCATAACCGGACTACTTGTATTATGAAAAATAGTTGGGGACTGCATTGGTCTTGGCCTCTTGGAGTTCCCCTTTAATTTGTCATCAGTAACCTTTGATGGCAGAATACCAACTGGTGTACTTTTGATGGGCATATCAACAATGATATCGCTTATCACATTATAGGAGGGATATGGAGACAAACTAGAGTAGGCCTCAACAATAATTCTCTGGGATGGGGAGGACTCAACAGACAGGACCTCCTCATTTTCTGAATCAGGTACTACACTGGTAACCATGCGCTGGATTTGCCCAGTCGTAGTTTTAATGGTCTTTATTCTGACCCTCGGTATGGCTGGGGGTGAGCCAGATGCCAGTGCTGGGGATCCCTTGCCACTGCTATCACTGCAAATGCTTACAGGACTGTCAGGTGGTTTCATTAACCGCTTCACAGCTTCAGGGGAACTCCGGGGACTTTGTGGTGACATGGGCATTTTTGGACTAACATTCATGGTGCCGTCATGAGCCACTGATAAGTCTCCAGAGTTTGGTGGTTCACTGGGATAATTTCTGGCATTCAGAGCCACTAATGCCTCAAGGCAAGACGATAGTTTGGATGTTGGAGTTGAGACACATGGATGAGAGGTGGGCATCTTAGACGTTGCCACTATATTGTTACTGCTTGACTCAATAATGTTATGATCACTTGCAGGGAGCACTGCACTCTGACAATCTCCCTTGTCCTTCTGGTCACTGGCATTACTGTCAGGCTTAACCTCTGTTCTGGTATCCTTTGCTTTGATAGATTCTCCTTTGCACCTTGGAAGGTTCTCAAGTTCTTCACAGTCTACTTTATGGCACTGGTCAAACATACTGTAAGACAGTTGTTTTTTCTGATTGTCTGACATTGGGGGTTCTGCAGACATAAATATAGAGGCAGCAGGGAAGTAGGGTCTCTCTTGTTTTGGATGGACATCAACCCCGTTGCTTGGGGTGTCTTCAGATTCTGGACTAGAAATGGGGCTAAACTGGGAAAAGGACTGAGAGAAGGAAGGTGTTCCTTCAGGTTTTTGCTGGACGGGGGTCTTCCCTAAGAGTCCTCTTGAGCCATCCCCCTTCAAAGCACACACAAAAGACTTAGAACCACAGTGGCTTATCTGATGAGAGTCCATGGAGGCCCCTGACCCCCTGAACCCATTTTGCAATGGGTAATTGAAATGTGGGCCCTCTCCACCACTATCAGGCGACTCCTGGTGACTTGTGTTCTTCACTATAACACTGACAGCAGGAACATCAGACGCACCCACAGCTTGGTGAACAGATACACTGTCCTCCATACACATCTCTGTGTGCTTCAGCTGACCTTCTGCCTCATCATGACTCTCCTGGATGGGCTCTTTAGCATCCAAACTGGTGGCATCAGGGATGTCAAAGGCAGCCAAAAGATCATCAAAATCAGGGGTCTTCATGTCACCCATGTTTGAAAGCTTACAAACACCTGAGGAAAACACAAGAGGTCAAATATGAGTACATAAACTGGGGTACCAGAGATGTGGCACATTCCCTGATGATAGTGATGTTGGGGAGAATTATTTACCATTTGGCTCTCAATTATGTTTGTTGCTAAAATTCTGCAGGGTTGTCAGTTGGTGTCATGATGGGCTGCTCCATCTGTGCAGATACCGGAGATTAATTAAGGTTAGGTTTCATTTTGTACATTATAGACATACAGTGAGCTAGGTAGCTTGTAATGCTAAAAAGTGTATTTCACTGGTTAGCTGTCAAATAACTGCGTTTAGCCATGAGCCAAGTGGATAGTTCAGGAACTAGTAACTTGTATCTTCAGCTGGCTAGCTAGCCACAGCAAAGTGTATTTGAAGTTGAGCATCAAAATTGATAACTAGATATACAATATATCACCAAACAACGCATTGTGCTGCAACATAATTGTTTAAACTGTAAATAGTCCGAACATGTGAATACAGAGGCCGGAGTTATCATGCTAGCTGTTAGTTAGCAAGTTAGCTAGGTGTGTAGCTAATGTTAGCCAGTTTGCTTGCTAATTGTCTAGCTAACGTTAGCTGGCTCGCAAATTTGACACTCGCAGAGCTAGCTACCATTAGCCAACTAGCGCAAAACGTGCGAGTTAGCTAACGTTAAACGACACGATAAATCATCTGCTACTGAGTGAGTTAAGGTTAGCTTTAAGATTAAAAACATATTCGAGCATATCGTTGTAGTCTAATGAGTTAAAATGTAGAATTCACCTACTTGACGATTAGTTAACGCGTTGCAGCCATAATTCATCCGATTCACAGGCCTCATTATTTCGGGTGGACTTCTTAATTTGCAACAAAACAGCTAGCTAGCTTCTAGCTTATTGCTTGCTAACTCGCGAGAGCTAAACACATATGTCATCTCGCGAGTCTGGAGTGAAAATAGATTGATAAGTCACAAATCGATGCCATGTTGGAAGCTATCAATGCAAACTGCTTCAGTAAATTTGATATGGAAATTCTACAGTCCCTCTCTTGTACCATTCCTCACAGCTAGCTAGTCGCTCAGAAGAACATTTTTTCTGAGCTCTCTAACTAGCGACTTTATGGCGCATCGCCAGCTTCCTGACGCAATTCCTCTAGGATCAGTGCTGCTATCCGGGATCCTTGGGAAGTCCTTACCTTAACCTTAACCTGAACCTTAATCCCAACCCAAACCCTAACCATAACCCCTGCCCAACCTTCATGCTAGCCTTAAACTGCAGTCCTAACCTTAACCTAAATCCCAACCCCTACCCTAACCATAACCCTTGCCTAACCCTCATGCTAGCCTTAAACTGCAGTTCTAATCTTAACCATTAATCCAAACCCCAACCCCTACCCTAACCATATCCGTTGCCTAACCCTAACACTGACCTTAAACTGCAATATCAAATCAAATCAAATTGTATTGGTCGAGTACACATATTTAGTAGATGTAATAGTGGGTGTAGCGAAATGCTTGTATTCCTAGCTCCAACAGTGCAATAATATCTAAAAGTGCATTAGTATCTAAAAATTATTCACAAACATACAAACCAATCTGAAAGTAAAATAATGGAATTAAGAAATATATACAGTATATCACAAAAGTGAGTACACCCCTCACATTTTTGTAAATATTTGAGTATATCTTTTCATGTGACAACACTGAAGGAATTACACTTTGCTACAATGTAAAGTAGTGAGTATACAGCTTGTATAACAGTATACATTTGCTGTCCCCTCAAAATAACTCAACACACAACCCCTAAGTGAAAATGTCCAAATTGGGCCCAATTAGCCATTTTCCCTCCCTGGTGTCATGTGACTCGTTAGTGTTACAGTGTTACAAGGTCTCAGGTGTGAATGGGGAGCAGGTGTGTTAAATTTGGTGTCATCGCTCTCACACTCCATCATACTGACTGGTCACTGGAAGTTCAACATGGCACCTCATGGAAAAAACTCTGAGGATCTGAAAAAAGTATTGCTGCTCTACATAAAGATGGCCTGGGCTATAAGAAGATTGCCAAGGCCCTGAAACTGAGTTGCAGCACGGTGGCCAAGACCATACAGCGGTTTAACTGGACAGGTTCCACTCAGAACAGGCCTCGCCATGGTCGACCAAAGAAGTTGAGTGCAAGTACTCAGCGTCATATCCAGAGGTTGTCTTTGGGAAATAGACGTATGAGTGCTGCCATCATTGCTGCAGAGGTTGAAGGGGTGGGGGGTCAGCCTGTCAGTGCTCAGACCATACGCCGTACACTGCATCTTCTAAAGATGATGCACAAGAAAGCTTGCAAACAGTTTGCTGAAGACAAGCAGACTAAGGCCATGGATTACTGGAACCATGTCCTGTGGTCTGATGAGACCAAGATAAACTTATTTGGTTCAGATGGTGTCAATCGTGTGTGGCGGCAACCAGGTGAGGAGTACAAAGACAAGTCTGTCTCGCCTACAGTCAAGCATGGTGGTGGGAGTGTCATGGTCTGGGGCTGCATGAGTGCTGCCGGCACTGGGGAGCTACAGTTCATTGAGGGAACCATGAATAGCAACATGTACTGTGACATACTGAAGCAGAGCATGATCCCCTCCCTTCGGAGACTGGGCTGCAGGGCAGTAATTCCAACATGATAACAACCCCAAACATACCTCCAAGACGACCACTGCCTTGCTAAAGAAGCTGAGGGTAAAGGTGATGGACTGGCCAAGCATGTCTCCAGACCTTAACCCCATTGAGCATCTGTGGGGCATCCTCAAACGGAAGGTGGAGGAGTGCAAGGTCTCTAACATCCACCAGCTCCGTGATGTCATCATGGAGGAGTGGAAGAGGACTCCAGTGGCAACCTGTGAAGCTCTGGTGAACTCCATTCCCAAGAGGGAATTTCCAGCAGTGCTGGAAAATGATGGTGGCCACACAAAATATTGACACTTTCGGCCCAATTTGGACATTTTCACTTAGGGGTGTACTCACTTTTGTTGCCAGCGGTTTAGACATTAATGGCTGTGTGTTGAGTTATTTTGAGGGGACAGCAAATTTACACTGTTATACAGCTGTACACTCACTACTTTGTAGCAAAGTTCTTCAGTGTTGTCACATGAAAAGATATACTCAAATATTTACAAAAATGTGAGGGGTGTATTCACTTTTGTGATTTACTGCAAATATTAGATTGTGCAATGTCGGCGTGGCATTGACTAAAATACAGTAGAATAGAATACAGTATATACATATGAAATGAGTAGAGCAGCATGTAAACATTATGTAAACATTAAAGTGACTAGTGTTCCATTATTAAAGTGGCCAGTGATTCCAAGTCTATGTATATAGGGCATCAGCCTCTAAGGTGCAGGGTTGTGGAAGCCGCCTAGTGATTTTTTATTTTTTTACCTTTACGGCTAGTGATGGCTATTTAACAGTCTGATGGCCTTAAATTAGAAGCTGTTTGACCTCGTCTGTACTCTACTGACCTCACCTTCTCAATGATAGTGGGGTGAACAGGCCGTGGCTTAGATTGTTGATGTCCTTGATGATCCTTTTGGCATTCCTTTGAAATTGGATGTTGTAGGTGTCCTGGAGGGCAAGTAGTTTGCCCCAGGTGATGTGTTGGGCAGACCGCACCACCATCTGGAGAGCCCTGCGGTTGTGGGCGGTGCAGTTGCCATACCAGGTGGTGATACAGCCCTAAACAATGCTCTCAATTGTGCATCTGTAAAATTTTGTGAGGGTTTTAGGGGCCACGCCAAATGTCTTCAGTTTCCTGAGGTGGTTGGACCATTTCAGATCATCAGCGATGTGTACGCTGAAGAACAAACGTCAGTGATGTGTACGCCGAGGAACACATGTTTGGGCGACCCGCCCAAGATTAACATAGAAATGTAAATTATAGATCTGTCATTCTCATTGAAAGCAAGTCTAAGAAGTGGTAGATCTATTTTATATGAGCTATTTCTATGCTTTCTGTTTTTAAGTTTCATTTGGGGTCTTTTACATATGGTTTTGTACACCAGCTTCAAATGGCTGAAAATACAATATTTTTAGTTAGGGAAAATATATTTCACAGCAGTTTAGATGGTACAATGATTCTCTACACTATACTTGCTTTTTTTGTCACATAAACTGAAATGAGGCGAACAATTAGAATTTTGGCAACCAGGAAATGGTGGAGTGATTTATGCATAGTGAATCTTTAAAATATCCACATCAATGGGGGTTAGGGATGTCCCAAGGAACCCGGATAGCACATATCATTCACCTAGTTGTAACCATAGATAGAGGACTCATAGAGATAGAGGACTCGGCAGGTAGCCTAGTGGTTAGAGTGTTGGACTAGTAACCAAAAGGTTGCAAGAGCTGACAAGGTGAAAATCTGTCGTTCTACACCTGCACCTGTTCCTAGGCCATCATTGAAAATAAGAATTTGTTCTTAACTGACTTGCCTAGTTAAATAAAGGTCAAATAAAAAAGAATGGGAGGCCCCGGTGCACAACTGAGCAAGAGGACAAGTACATTACAGTGTGTAGTTTGAGAAACAAAGTCCTCAACTGGCAGCTTCATTAAATAGTACCCACAAAACACCAGTCTCAACATCAACAGTGAAGAGGCGACTGGGATGCTGTCCTTCTAGGCAGAGTTGCAAAGAAAAAGCCATATCTCAGACTGGCCAATTAAAAGAAAAGATACCGATGGGCAAAAGAACACAGACACTGGACAGAGGTACTCTGCCTAGAAGGCCAGCATCCCGGAGTCGCCGGTGATGCCGAAACGTAGGTAAATACCCAATAAATTATTGGGAGTTTATAAATGGAGTTTGAGATGCTTTATTTTGATAGTTTATAGTTTATTCACCATTAGTCATCATCTCGACACAAACAAATGTTTCTGTCTTTCACTAATTCATTCTAACTAACTTAATCGTTATGACACACCTCTCACTATTTTCATTGGTTGCACCAATTGCACTGTTTGTCTACATAACCTGGTTCAAGTATTCATGATATTACCATGAAGAAGGCACAGTGATGCTGAAATGCTGGTATATACCTAATAAATTACTGGGAGTTTATATGGAGTGTGCGACTCTCTTTATTTTGATACAAAATCTGTTGGCACCACATAACATACCAAATATTACAGTGTCATGGATATTCATTTCAGTAGCACTCTGCCAACACACACACACATATATACCTCACTCACTCACTCACTCACTCACTCACTCACTCACTCACTCACTCACTCACTCACTCACTCACTCACTCACTCACTCACTCACTCACTCACTCACTCACTCACTAAAGTACATACACTACAAACTAGTGACAATATAACCCCATTACAGACATTCAACAGTTTTCAACAGACCACAATCCAAGTGCCAATCCATTGAAGAACCAGGGTAAGGGGATCAGTGTACTGTACTGTTCAGACTTAATTATAGCTTTAGGACATAATACTGCCATAACAGAACATCTTAGAACATGCTATTCCACTAACATTAACAAGATACTGACCAACCAAAACTATTTCTACAGTGCATTCAGGAAGTATTCAGACCCCTACACTTTTTCACATTTTGTTACGTTACAGCCTTATTCTAAAATTGCTTAAAACTTTTTTTCTCTCTTTCATCAATCTACACACAATATCCCATAATGACAAAGTAAAAACTGGTCTTACAGTTTTTTAGACATTTTTGCAAAAATACTGAAATATCACAAGTATTCAGACCCTTTACTTAGTACTTTGTTGAAGCACCTTTGGCAGCGATTACAGCCTCGAGTCGTCTTGGGTATGACGCTACAAGTTTGGCACACCTGTATTTGGTGAGTTTCTCCCATTCTTCTCTGCAGATACTCTCAAGCTCTGTTAGATTGGATGGGGAGCGTTGCTGCTCAGCTATTTTCAGGTCTCTCCAGAGATGTTTTATCGGGTTCAAGTCCGGGCTCTGGCTGGGCCACTCAAGGACATTCAGAGACTTGTCCCGAAGCCACTCCTGCGTTGTATTGTCTGTGTGCTTAGGGTTGTTGTCCTGTTGGAAGGTGAACCTTCGCCCCGGTCTGAGGTCCTGAGTGCCCTGGAGCAGGTTTTCATCAAGGATCTCTCTGTACTTTGTTCCTTTCATCGTTCCATCGATCCAGACTAGTCTTCAAGTCCCTGCCACTGAAAAACATCCCCACAGCATGATGCTGCCACCACCATGCTTCACCGTAGGAATGGTGCCAGGTTTCCTCCTGGCGTGACGCTTGGAATTCAGGCCAAAAAGTTCAGTCTTGGTTTCATCAGACCAGAGAATCTTGTTTCTCCTGGTCTGAGAGTCCTTTAGGTGCCTTTTTGGCAAACTCCAAGCGGGCTGTCATGTGCCTTCTACTGAGGAGTGGCTTCCGTCTGGCCACTCTACCATAAAGGCCTGATTGGTGATATGCAGCAGAGATGGTTGTCCTTGTGGAACGTTCTCCCATCTCCACAGAGGAACTCTGGTCCTCTGTCAGAGTGACCATCGGGTTCTTTGTCACCTCCCTGACCAAAGCCATTCCCCCCCGATTGCTCAGTTTGTCCAGGCGGCTAGCTCCCAGGAAGAGTCTTGGTGGTTCCAAACTTCTTTCATTTCAAAATGAAGGAGGCCACTGTGTTCTTGGGGACCTTCAATACTGCAGACATTTTATGGTACCCTTCCCCAGATCTGTGCCTCGACACAATCCTGTCTCGAAGCGCTACGGACAATTCCTTCTACCTCATGGCTTGGTTTTTGCTCTGACAAATATAGACCTAAAAACCTGCTTTACTGATCTCTTTGGAAAGTAGGTTTGAACATTTACAACAGTAACAATGGTTTAAGAGCTGGTAGATATCAGGATATAACATGTTTCTCTATAGATCATTCTACAAATCTAACCTAATGCTTTGTTGCTGCACTGTGAACAATGGGACCATATCATTTGACGGCTCCTGGAGCACGGTGACCAACGGCACTTTGTACTTCACCAAATGCTGTGACCTCTTTAATAACACCGATTGTAACTAGGCCATCCTGTAACTCTTATGTTGATTACCAGTGAGTAGATTAACTTATTCAATGTATGTATATATTTTTCATAACTTTTATTCACATTTTATTGTATATATTTATACTGTAAATAATATAGAGTAAACTCTGTCCTGAGAATACAAAATGAAGATAAAGCATGTACAGATTAAACCAGCCCTTTGACATGTTATTAAAAAAATATTTATTTCTTATGATTCACCCTTTCATTCAAAGTGTCAGAAGACAGATATCATGAAAATAAATGTAAAGAAATACTGAATTGTATATTGATTGTAAATTATAACATTGAGTAAATCTGTAAATACAGTACGTAAAAATATGAGTATGAACGTTTGACAAGAATGGTATGTACAATTTTATTTTACAAAATCTGTTGGCACCACATAACATACCAAATATTACAGTGTCATGGACATTCATTTCAGTAGTACTCTGCCAACAAGCACACACATACAGTGCCTTGCGAAAGTATTCGGCCCCCTTGAACTTTGCGACCTTTTGCCACATTTCAGGCTTCAAACATAAAGATATAAAACTGTATTTTTTTGTGAAGACTCAAAAACAAGTGGGACACAGTCATGAAGTGGAATGACATTTATTGGATATTTCAAACTTTTTTAACAACTCAAAAACTGAAAAACTGGGCGTGCAAAATTATTCAGCCCCTTTACTTTCAGTGCAGCAAACTCTCTCCAGAAGTTCAGTGAGGATCTCTGAATGATCCAATGTTGACCTAAATGACTAATGATGATAAATACAATCCACCTGTGTGTAATAAAGTATCCGTATAAATGCACCTGCGCTGTGATAGTCTCAGAGGTCCGTTAAAAGCGCAGAGAGCATCATGAAGAACAAGGAACACACCAGGCAGGTCCGAGATAATGTTGTGAAGAAGTTTAAAGCCGGATTTGGATACAAAAAGATTTCACAAGCTTTAAACATCCCAAGGAGCACTGTGCAAGCGATAATATTGAAATGGAAGGAGTATCAGACCACTGCAAATCTACCAAGACCTGGCCGTCCCTCTAAACTTTCAGCTCATACAAGGAGAAGACTGATCAGAGATGCAGCCAAGAGGCCCATGATCACTCTGGATGAACTGCAGAGATCTACAGCTGAGGTGGGAGACTCTGTCCATAGGACAACAATCAGTCAACAATCAGTATATTGCACAAATCTGGCCTTTATGGAAGAGTGGCAAGAAGAAAGCCATTTCTTAAAGATATCCATAAAAAGTGTCATTTAAAGTTTGCCACAAGCCACCTGGGAGACACACCAAACATGTGGAAGAAGGTGCTCTGGTCAGATGAAACCAAAATTTAACTTTTTGGCAACAATGCAAAACATTATGTTTGGCGTAAAAGCAACACAGCTCATCACCCTGAACACCTCATCCCCACTGTCAAACATGGTGGTGGCAGCATCATGGTTAGTGCCTGCTTTTCTTCAGCAGGGACAGGGAAGATGGTTAAAATTGATGGGAAGATGGATGGAGCCAAATACAGGACCATTCTGGAAGAAAACCTGATGGAGTCTGCAAAAGACCTGAGACTGGGACGGAGATTTGTCTTCCAACAAGACAATGATCCAAAACATAAAGCAAAATCTACAATGGAATGGTTCAAAAATAAACATATCCAGGTGTTAGAATGGCCAAGTCAAAGTCCAGACCTGAATCCAATCGAAAGAATCTATGGAAAGAACTGAAAACTGCTGTTCACAAATGCTCTCCATCCAACCTCACTGAGCTCGAGCTGTTTTGCAAGGAGGAATGGGAAAAAAATTCAGTCTCTCGATGTGCAAAACTGATAGAGACATACCCCAAGCGACTTACAGCTGTAATCACAGCAAAAGGTGGCGCTACAAAGTATTAACTTAAGGGGGCTGAATAATTTTTGCACGCCCAATTTTTCAGTTTTTGATTTGTTAAAAAAGTTTGAAATATCCTATAAATGTCGCTCCACTTCATGATTGTGTCCCACTTGTTGTTGATTCTTCACAAAAAAATACAGTTTTATATATTTATGTTTGAAGCCTGAAATGTGGCAAAAGGTCGCAAAGTTCAAGGGGGCCGAATACTTTCGCAAGGCACTGTATAACTCACTCACTCACTCACTCACTCACTCACTCACTCACTCACTCACTCACTCACTCACTCACTCACTCACTCACTCACTCATTCACTCACTCACCTCACTCCAGTACATACACTACAAACTAGTGACAATATCACCCCATTACACACAGTACAGACATTTAACAGTTTGCTCATGTCACAACAGACCACAATTTTCTTACAGTATTTTTGACACGGTCATCTACAGTTCATGAATAAGTAAACACCAGAAGTGTGAATGATGTGAATGCATATCAATTACAGTCATAAAGATAAGCTACCAGGTGAGCTACTGCTTTACTGTGACCATGGGCCAGGTCTAACCCAGTTTTTACATGGTTCTCATATTATATAGCCATGTCTTTCACTTTGTAAGTTGACTCATGCGTGTAAATGGCACTAACAAAGTTAGTGTTAATTTCTATAAGCCCCTTCCCACTCTTCAACACTCAAAGCTTTGTCAGTTACATATCACGACAAGTGCCAATCGTTTGAGGAACCAGGGTAAGGGGATCGGTGTACTGTACTGTTCAGACTTAAGCTCTGAACATATTATTTTCTAATTAACAGATTATGGGGTTTATAAAGTTCAACAAAAATGAACTGAACTACAAAAACCTGGCAATTTTCAAAAGGCAAGAAAACATTTGCAAAAAATGTGCACAAAAACAAATTCTCAGTAAAGAGGCAATATTGTCTTTGCTCAGTATTTGGAAGAGTGCATTGCATAGTTTTAGGACATAATACTGCCATAATAGAACATCTTATAACATGCTATTCCACTAACATTAACAAGATCAAATTACTGACCAACAAAAACTATTTCTACAGTGCATTTGGACAGTATTCAGACACCTAGACTTATTCCACATTTTGTTACGTTACAGCCTTATTCTAAAATTGATCCAATTTATTTTTTCTCCCTCAATCTGCACACAATACCCAATAATGACAAAGGAATACAGTTTTTTAGACATTTTTGCAAAAATACTGAAATATCACAAGTATTCAGACCCTTTACTCAGTACTTTGTTGAAGCACCTTTGGCAGTGATTACAGCCTCGAGTCTTCTTGGGTATGACGTTACAAGCTTGGCACACCTGTATTTGGTGAGTTTCTCCCATTCTTCTCTGCAGATCCTCTCAAGCTCTGTTAGGTTGGATGGGGAGCATTGCTGCACAGCTATTTTCAGGTCTCTCCAGAGATGTTTTATCTGGTTCAAGTCCGGGCTCTGGCTGGGCCACTCAAGGATATTCAGAGACTTGTCCCGAAGATGCCACCACCATGCTTCACCATAGGAATGGTGCCAGGTTTCCTCCTGACTTGACGCTTGAAATTCAGGCCAAAAAGTTATCATGTGTCTTGTTTCTCATGGTCTGAGAGTCCTTTAGGTGCCTTTTGGCAAACTCCAAGCGGGCTGTCATGTGCCTTCTACTGAGGAGTGGCTTCCATCTGGCCTCTCTACCTCCGTGACCAAGGCCATTCTCCCCCAATTGCTCAGTTTGACCAGATGGCCAGCTCTAGGAAGAGTCTTGGTGGTTACAAACTTCTTCCATTTCAAAATGAAGGAGGCCACCGTGTTCTTGGGGACCATCAATACTGCAGACATTTTTTGGTACCCTTCCCCAGATCTGTGCCTCGACACAAACCTGTCTCGGAGCTCTATGGACAATTCCTTCTACCTCATGCCTTGGTTTTTGCTTTGACATGCACTGTCAACTGTGGGACCTCATATAGACTGGTGTGTGCCTTTCCAAATGTCCAATCAATTGAATTTACCACAGGTGGACTCCAAGCAAGTTGTAGAAACATCTCAAGTATGATCAATGGAAACAGGATGCAATTTCGAGTCTTATACCAAAGGGTCTGAACACATATCTAAATAAGGTTTTTCTGTCTTATTTTTAATACATTTGCAAAAAATCTGAAAACCGGTTTTCACTTTGTCATTGTTTGGTATTGTGTGTAGATTGATGAGAGAAAAAAATAATTTAATCAATTTTAGAATAAGGCTGTAACGTAACAAAATGTGGAAAAAGTCAAGGGGTCTGAATACTTTACGAATGCACTGTATGTCCAAGACATATACAGTACATCACAGATGTACAAGGCAGTTGGTGCACTCCAATCCCCTTGCATCTGCATCAAGCTATTAGATTGCTGATTACAGCCACCGCTTTTCATCCAGCACCATTGTTTCAACCACTTCATAGGTCTATTCTCCTTTGCAGGGGACAGAGCACTTGGTTCTGGACCTGAGGTGAATCACTGTGTCCCATTTCCTTAGTGCTGGAAGTTGAAGAGACCTTAAAAGTACTGTACCTCCACTCAATTAACCAGTTCAGCAGTTCAACAGTAAGCTGGAGAAGGGGGAGTATATCTTACTACTAATTGTGATTGAGAAATTCACAGTATTGTTACACAACCATCCAACAGGGTCAGTCATTGACCTATTCCCTAGATTTGAACTAATCTCCCTGTTTTTCTCTTGGATGAGGACTTTTCAGGCACAAAGTCTGCTGCATTTTGTTCAAGGCCATGCTGGTCATCTTAGCTTCAACCAAACTAAATAAGGTAATAGGTGACAGGAAAACAAAGTTGAATGTTTGCGTGAAGGAAAAGGGAAGCTGTTTTGATATGTATTCCCTTTTGTCGTTTTTACCTCATACCACAACTTTGAGTCTGTCCTCTGCATTGGGTTTGGCTGTGGACTTGTTTTCTGTCTCCCCAGTCTTTCTTGGCACCTTTGGGCTGGAGGTTGGCTTTCTGGTTGTCAAGGGGCTGTTAAGTCCTTTTCTCTGTAGCTGGGGGCTGGATGAGAGCAACTTCCTGTTGAGCTGAGGGCTGGATGAGCCCAACTTTCTGCCGAGCAGGGGGCTTCGGGAGACTTTGATTTTGGGGGGCTGCTGCAGGGTGTCCATGGGCTTCAGGGTTCTCAGGCTGAGAAGCCCACAGTAGTAGTTACACTGATGCTGAGTCAGGAACTGCTCAAACACCTTAGGAGAACCATCCTCTGTAAGGCCTTGATACCTGCAATGCAGAAGTAATTTCCTTAGAGTTGGATAAGACGATGTGGACCAACTGGTAAAACATTTGCACGAATATATGCCTACTTAAGGCATCAACAGAGTTGGGGAGTAGTGAACTACATGTAGTTCAACTGAATTTAACTACATTTAGCCGTAGCTTGGTGGTAGTTGTACTGAATTCATATCTAGGTAGTGTTTTCTCTAGTTAATTACCTAGCTACTGGAAATACACACTACCTTTTTTTTGCAAAAAGATAAGAAAATATGGGTGAAGTAAGCAATCATTTCCTTTCTTTTTCGGCATCAGACCTGCTTAATTCTCACTTGAAATATTTAATAGGCTAAATTACACATTGTTAACTTATGACCCCAGAGTTATATGTTCTTGCAATTTGTAGTTTGACATTTCAGATTTACATATGATAATAAAAATAAAAAAAGTAGTGAACTACTTTTTCAAAGTAACTATAGTTAAGTAAACTAAATTTTTCTTAAGGGTAGCTGTAATGTAGCTTAACTTCTTCCAGTGTGAAGTAATCGGTAGCTTGGTAAACTATATTTTCAGAGTAGCTTCCCCAACACTGAGCCTTAATGTGTAATTCCATATGACAACCTAAATATGTAATGATATACAAACCCCTTCAATTTTGTGACGATTCTAACTTTAGTGATCTTTGGTCCAACACCTGAAATAAACAAATAACACGGATCATTTTGTTGTTTGAACTGCTTTTTTTCATCTTTTTCTTTTGAGAATGACCTTGTCTGCTACTCTTTCTTACCCTCCAGCCCAGTGACCAGTAAGTTGCCGTTTGTCCATTGGTGGATCCAATGCTGGAAGGAGCAGCATTTCATTTCCACCTCTGAGGTGGCTCTGGTGATCAGCCTGCCTTTGGCATCCATCATACAGTACTTGAGGAAGATGTCCTTCAGGTCAGCCTCTACAGTGGCATATGGGACCGAGTTGGCAGGGCGGTACATCAGATAAAGAGGGCTCACTCTGTGTAAGCATGCAGAAAAACAAAGGGAATGAATGACATAACCATACTCTGTCATTTTTTTGTCATTGATTTACTCATACTATTGTGTATTGATAATGATCATTGATAAGTGTATTGATAATGATCATTGATAATGATCAACATTTGAATTGCAGCCATTATATTACTTACTCCAGTGAAAAGCCAAAGTTTTCAATCACCCTCGCCTCAGCAGCAAAGATTTTGCAATACTCCCGAACTGTGTTTTGGATTTTGCACTCCTGGTGAGACAAAAGGCAAAGACGCATTGCATTTGTGTCACATTTGTTTTCCCATATGCTTTTTCTCTATAATCACCAATTCAATGTTAAACTAGTGAAAACCCATTATGCACTGGTATGCACCCTGGACTCTTTTTAGTTTCTTAAATCTGTACCTGAATGTCCTCATGATGTGATGTACAGTAAGACTCACCTGCTTAGTAATTTCCATGTTTCTCTCTGCAAGGTTACTGTCCTCATTGGTCCCATAGGCGATGGGGTTTTGTACTTTGATGATGCAGTTGGTTCCGGACTCAAACACAGGGTCCAGGCCATAGATGACCTTCACCCTGCAGGCCTTGTGTGCACAGCCCTCTCCCAGGTGGGCATCTTGTGTCATGATGCGCCCAAAGAACTTCTCCCCCCAGTATCCCGGGTCTGCTAGGCCTTTGGTGAATAGCATTTGAGTCATTTCTATCTCTTCTCCAACTGTAAAGGATGCAATATGAATGTCAGAAACTCTCTACAGGAGCAGTAACATTGTGTTATATCATAGCAATAAGTTAGTCAACAATACAGTATGTTTAAGTTATTTAAGCAATAAGGCCTGAGGAGGTGTGGTATATTACCACGGCTAAGGGCTGTTCTTTGCGCGACGCAAAGCAGAGTGCCTGGACATGACGCAATACAGAGTGCCTGGACACAGCCCTTAGCCGTGGTATATTGACCATATATCATAAACCCCCAGGTGCCCTATTGCTATTATAAATTGGTTACCAACATAGTTAGAGCTGTAAAATAAATGTTTTGTCATACCTGTGGTATACAGTCTGATATACCACGGCCGTCAGCCAATCAGCATGCAGGGCTCGAACCACCCGGTTTATAATACTGTATAAACCTCCTCAGTGCCTATGAGGCTTACCTTCTAAATCCTCACGCAGGAAGTACTCTGAAAGTACTGCAGAAAAACAAAAAAACAAACACAATCAGTAACTCATGGAATAAATGGTTGAAGTAATGTTGTGGGATTTGAAATATGCCATTAGGTTAACATAATTTACAGTCTACGCTGAGAAGGAAGTCAGTTGAATCAGTCCCAAATTCGTTCTTGATTGTGCAGCCGTACACCCCACAATCTTGACTGGATGTCTGGACGATGGCCAGTGCTACTTGGCTCTCATCTCCTCCACTGGGAAATAAAAGAAGATAAAAAGGTTGACGTGACACAAGACACACGCTCACAGCATATTCAATAATGTATTCACCTCCACAAGAGGTCACTGTGAGACTGAGACAGACAGTAGTGCTGCGTGCCATGCTTGCATGAGGGGATATTTTTCTGACCTAGCAGCCAATACCACAGATTTATATTTTAAAGCCCCCTGGTGAATAGTGAAATAGTGTCTCAGTTTTCAGTGGCTGTGTCTGGCCAAAGCTTCACCTCCCTGTGTCAGTCAGGATCAGAGCTGTGGGCTCCCTTGTCACATAAACTGGACACCTCCCAGAGTGAGAATGAGAGAATGACATGGCTGTGTGATAAACCCGCTGCTAAAATTAAAGGCTGTTCATCTTCAGAACATTAGTTCTTAAAATATAGCACAGGGCCCAGATGAACCAACCAATGGGGCTATTAATGAATGCTTACAGTAATACTGTACAAAGCAACTGTTTTCAGAGGGCAGGTGTCTATTACTGTAAATGCACGATGGCTTTGATCAGAGTGAATATAAATGCCATGTCACCGCTAGATAGATGTATTGCAAGCAGTTACTGTAAACTCTGGGTTGGGAGATGCCCTAGGGATTTACCTTCTTTTCACCTCAACTAACTCTTCCTCGTCCCTGTACCACTTGATGGAGGAGTCACTGAGCACGTTGAAGAACTGGCACCAGAGTTTCAAGTGTCCTGAGGCATCTGGGAAGGGCTCTCCCCTGATTTTACGGATAACCTGAGGAGCTGGTAAAGATACACCAAGGTAAAGATTAAACTGTACATGATTTCCTCTAACATTTATACATCCAGTAGCAGCTTCCTGATCAGCTCCTCCTGATAGGAGACACCAACACCAAGAGATGGACATAGAAACAATATTGGATTCATCTCATACATTTCCTATTTTATTGTTTTACCTTTGAAGGGGTTCAGTTTCTCCTTTTCAGGAGGTTTGACCTCAGTCTTTGGGCTCTCTGGCTCCTCTGTGTTGGTCTCCACAACTTTAGGCACCTCCAGAGTTGCCTTCCTACGGCTCAGCAGAGGGGAGCGTCTCTCCAGCGGTGGGGTCTGTGAGCCTGCTGGGGCCTGCAGGAATGCTGCCCTGCGAGCCTGACTGGGCGACAAGTATGGAGTCGCCTCCTTGACCTGGGTGTCCAGTGGGCTACCACCCACACCCAGCGCCACCACTACCCCTTCTCCCTCCCTGGGGATGAAGATCTTGCGGCGAGCTCCAGACGCCAGCTCCTCAGGCGTGGCAGAGCGGATCAGGGTCAGACTGTCCCTTCTTTTCAGCTTGGGGCTGCTCTCACAAGACAGGGAGGACGTTGGGGTGTCTCCACCTCTCTGCTCCAATCCTGCCTTCTCACTGTTAGCAGGGTCATCCACAGTAATGGCAGGGGGAGTCCTGGACATTAACCTACGAAGAGTACTGGGACTCCTGGGGGGTGTTGGGGGTTTGACAGCAAGCCTCTCAATAGGGGTTCTTTCTCTTGGTTCATCGCCAATGATGTAAGACTCTATCCTTGACTCTTTGAGTGGTTTTACCTTATCAGTTTCTGTAATACTGATGTCCTCAGCTTTTTGGATTGTTCTTTCTTCTGTTGGCATTACAGGTTTATATGACACAGAGGGGATATTGTCTATCACGCTACGTTCCTTTGTTTCTATAGTCTGTTTTTGTGGAATACTATGGGGTTTGTCAGACTCAGGGGAAGAATAATTTTCTAAATCACTCTTGACCCCCCTGAGCATAGCCACGAAGGATTCTGATTCTTTACTCTCATTTTTAAGAAGCTCTTCACTTTCAAAATGGCTATCCTGACAGATTACAGAAATAGGAGGGACCACAAACAGAGGCACTTTGGGTACTTCCTCCGATGTTCCTGTATCTAAGACGAGGTGCTTAACTTGTGGATGCTCATGGTCTAGTTCACTATCATCAGAATATGAAACATTTCTTTTAGGAATGAACTTATTATCCATCTTTGTGAGGCACTCACTATTCGTTGGCTTCTCTGCCGTAGGCGGTTTTGCCTCTTCAACTGGTGTAACTTCCTGCACTTTCTCCATTGGTTCGATGATAATATTATTCTGCTTACTTTCTTGAGTGGGTGTCACATCAATCATCACTGGGGTAACAGCTGCACTTTTTTCTGTGATCATTATGTCTAAAACATCTTTTGCATCATCCTTTTGGAAAATGGCTGACTCTGATGTAGATTCATTGGGTGTAATACGTATTAATGGCTGTGTAGGCTCTTTGACTTCTGGTTCCGTAATCTCTAGATTTGGTATAATCATTGGCTCTTCTTTTGTCTGTTGTTCTGTCACAATAATTTTGATTTCTGGGATTTTAAGAGCAGAATCTACAATTCTAATCTCTGTTCCATTTCTAGAATATCCACCCAGATGAGTGGCATTAGCCTTTCGACTGGTAACTGATGCTGCCACTGGTTGCTCAGCGGGCACAATGGCAGAGCCTCTCACAGGCTGTCTCTCTGAGTGGCTCTTAGATTCACCCAGCATTTCTACCTTTATCTCGGTCACAATGTCAACCCGTTTCTCCATAGTGAGGGTTGGCACCTCATTTCTCTGTAATCTCACATTCTGGTTGCCAAATGGACAGTCCACTAACCTATTCTCCAAAGCAGGAGTACATTCCACTTTTAAGGCACTTTCAACACTTTTCTCTAAAGCTAAGAGAGATTTCCTTTTTGTGTTGAGATCATGGTCCTCTATGCTCTCCCCTGCCACAGGAAGGTATTCATCTGGTATTTTTAGATCTCTATTCTTTAAACTCTTTTGCAGCAAAGTGGGAGAAGATTCCTCCAATCTTTTGAAATGTATCTCCTCCTCCTTGTTATGTATTTTCTCTTTACTCTCCTCTAAAACCGGGATGCATTCTATGTGTACTTTTGAAGAAATTGTCTCTACATTCTCTTGCAAAGTATCAATATACTTGTCTTGGGACTTAGAATCGTGTGTACTAACTTTATCATCCAAAGTAAGAGTCTGCTGCTCTTGTGTTTTAAAATGGCATGTTTCAATTCTCTCTTCCACAGCAGGTGTTTTGATATCAAATATCCCTGCACTCACATTTAAAGTGGGACATGGTTGATTCTCTGCTTTGACATCACTTTTCTCTTCATGATTCTTATAGACACTTTCAATGCCCTTGTCATCCACATGCTTTTCCTTCTCTTTTTCACTTTCAATGAGGCACTGGCTGACTGTGGGTGGGACATTATTGTTAGGAGCACTCCCACTGTCATCCATACTAGTTAGGTTTGACTTGTGGGGACCTGCTCCACTGCTGGGGTCTGGGTTCCGTGTAGAGTCAGATATACCCTGTTTGTGTAAATCTTCAGTTTTATCATTTAGTCTTGTCACCTGATCAGTCCCGGATGAAAACACTTGGATGTTTATCTCATGTGGGGCTGAAACAACCATGTGGGTGACTGAGTCTGCCTGGGTCTGATCCTCGGCAGCCTTGAGGCAAAAACAAACACAGCTGTTTAGTACCACATAACATCAAACACTCACGTGGTATTTGTAAAGCCCTGAACAACACCATAATTGATAACAACACCATGATAACTACTATGTTAGGCTTTACCTTAGTGGTAGCTGATATAATCATATTATCTTGTGACTATGAATCTTTATCGACATTTAGCTTTGGAGAAGTATCACAAACCAATAAAGATGATCTGCAACGAAAAGGGTTTTTAAATCATTGACAAACTATTTGTTATGGCCAACCACATGACCAAGGCCAGTATGTTCACCTTTGACTATTGAACACTCAGTGCTTCTTTAAGACCGAGGAAAGTTGTTTTCCATAATAAATCAGTTTTAAAGAATGACCAGAGATATAACATAATTCCAGAATATTTAAAGATCCATATCAGAGTTTGGTAACACTTTATTTGGATAGATGGTTTGTAGATGTTCCGTAGATATTCAATAACTGTCAACAACATTTCAACTATCTACTATCCCTAGCCCTAACCCTAATCTTAACCCTTACCATAACACTTAGTCTAAACCTTTACTGTAACCTTAGCAAGTAGATTCTTATCAATAGATAGTTTGTTGATAGTATGATCATCTGAAGATAAAATACAGTATATGGGAATATCCAAATAAAGTGTCACCCAGAGTTTTCAACATACGTGAACTGTATAACCTTTGTGAATATGTTAAAATCGGCAAATGTGTACATAATGTTTGCGTGACCACGGACAATTAAAAATAAAATGTTTACGACCGGTCAGTTTTCATGAACTCTCCCATACCCATATCGAACAGGATCAAGGTTCATTGAAACCAAGTGTTGGAAAATGTCAAGTGTTTAAAAACGGACAGCTTTATCTGCACCAGATAAGGTAAACGGTTCCTCATTTCTTCCACACAAGGAAAAAACCTGGATCCCAAACACTGCTACTGTATTACTTATGGCAGTCTAGTAAGGGGAAATAATCACATGATCTGATGATACAATTAAAGAATCAATAAATTAAACCATTCTATCGTTTATTTTATTTCATGCTTTTCTATTTTGCAGTAACGTATTTAAAGGGGGACCATGTGTTGGGATAATTCAGATGTTTTCTTGTCAGGTACAGTAGGTTAAAGGATGCTGTAAATGGACCTGTTGTGTTGAAGTTGGGGCTTTCCCCAGTCCTTTAACAGGTGTGTTGCTTGCACAGTGAGCTGAATGAATGAGTGCATATCTGTTGGCAAGGGACTGTCATCCCACCTCAAGTGACTAATGCTCAAAGTAATTTGCCGTTGCTGAGCACATGCTTAGAAAATGTAATTGTCTATGGGGAAACAGGGATAACACGGGACTTTAACATAAAAGTCATAAATTATATTTGAAAATGGAGCCTTTAAAAAGTAACATTGCCTGTGGCAAAAGCAATTTCCATGTTAATTAAAACAATCAGATGCATAAATGTTTTATTCTAATGCAATATTTTTCCTGGATTACAGGTTTGTTTGAAGAGCAGTATGTAGTATAAATATCTGAATAATAAGGTTTATCATTTTGAGGAATCTATCTACAACTTCCCCTGGCTTTTTTCTCAGGTTATTCATTTTCTTATGTGACGTCAAACAGACCCCTTACAGTTCCATGACATGTTAGAACAGGAGAGTCCGAGTTGTGTTAAATGAAGAGGAACTGGTGTCATGTTCAGTCTAAAAAATGGTACTCTAGCACGAACAAGGCCTCTTTAACAGAATGTCTAGTCTTGTGCACAAACAAAGTAATGTCGATTGTTATGAGTTCCTCCAATTGATTTGCCACAACTTCTAACATTAACTGGCCACAACAGGAAAGGGGAGTTGCAGTTCCACATTATGGAGAAACATATCCACAAAACCATTGTTTGTGTGAAGAGTGGAGAGCAGCTCCCCTTACTGCATGTTCTAATGTTCTAATCCAATATAAACACAATGGGCAGCAGACTTCCAGGTTAATTGGAATTAGCACCGTAGGGGACAAATGGAATTAGTGTCATAATGTGTCACACTGGCATTGAGAGAGATGTTGATTCTAGTTACATTACTGAGACATTAAACAGAACCATATCAGTTTGCCAGTGAAGTTAGTCTATGATGTGTCATATAGTTGCATTGTGTACGGTATAACATTACATTGAACAGTAAGTAAGTCAGTAAGTTGTGGGCAGGACTACAATCAAACAGCCATTATATATAATAATAATAATATATGCCATTTAGCAGACTCTTTTATCCAAAGCGACTTACAGTCATGTGTGCATACATTCTACGTATGGGTGGTCCCGGGAATCGAACCCACTACCCTGGCGTTACAAGCGCCATGCTCTACCAACTGAGCTACAGAAGGACCACATATATATAGTACCAGTCAAAAGTTTGAACACACCTACTTAATCAATGGTTTTTCTTTGTTTACTATTTTCTACATTGTAGAATAATAGTGATGAAATCAACACATATGGTATCCTGCAGTAACCAAAATAGTGTTAAAAAAAATCTAAATATATTTTATATTTGAGGTTCTTCAAAGTAGCCATCCTTTACCTTAATGACAGTTTTGCACACTCTTGCATTCTCTCAACCAGCTCCATGAGGTAGTCACCTGGAATGCATTTCAATTAACAGGTGTGCCTTGTTAAAAGTTAATTTGTGGAATTTCTTTCCTTCTTAATGCATTTGAGCCATGATGGTGTGGGGGTGCGTTGCTGGTGACACTGTCAGTGATTTATTTAGAATTCAAGGCACACTTAACCAGCATGGCTACCACAGCATTCTGCAGCGATACACCATCCAATCTGGTTTGTGTTTAGTGGAACTGGTATTTGTTTTTCAACAGGACAATGACCCAAAACACACCTCCAGGCTGTGTAAGGGCTATTTGACCAAGAAGGAGAATGATTGAGTGCTGCATCAGATGACCTGCCCTCCACAATCACCAACCCCAATTGAGAGGGTTTGGGATGAGTTGGACCTAGGGCTGTGGCTGTCACGAAATTTAAATCAGCTGGTGATGGTCAATTACCGTCGGTCTCATGGTAATTGCCTATTAATTAACATAAAGGAGTTCCACACATGCAAGCTGCTGATGCGTGCCTTTTAAACATCTACATTTTAAAAGTCTAAAGTGTAATAAATCCATTTAATTGCCTGTACACCGTCACAATAAATCCATTATTCATTTTATGCAGGTCTTTCCTATGAAACATTACAATATGAAGAAGTGTTATTTTATATTATATGATTTTTAATTTTATATTACATGATTTTATAGTAAGAATATAAATGAACATCACTGAATAAAATTGAAAGAATATTTTTCCTTGCTAGTGCGTGCATGGCGCTGTTATTCTGTATTCAGTTAAATTGTGATAATTTGAAACAGGTTATATGCTTGATTTTGAGTTATTTAAACATGTACGGGCTGCTTGATTTTGAGTTATTTAAACATGTACGGGCTGCTTGATTTTGAGTTATTTAAACATGTACGGGCTGCTTGATTTTGAGTTAATTAAACATGTACGGGCTGCTTGATTTTGAGTTATTTCAAGATGTACGGGCTGCTTGATTTTGAGTTATTTATACATGTACGGGCTGCTTGATTTTGAGTTATTTAAACATGTACGGGCTGCTTGATTTTGAGTTATTTAAACATGTACGGGCTGCATGATTCCACATTATTGATGATGTAAAAAACTAAAGTGGTTATCTCGCCACCATGACAGGGAGTCAGCAGATGTGTCCGGTTCCTTCTCTTCCATAAAGCAGGTCATCGCGGTGTCGGCACGCACTTACAACTTTAGTTGTTCTACAAACGTTGAGCTATATGTTTTGATATTTAATACATTGTAAGACTGCATGATGAGACTAATGATGATTTGAAAAAGTAACTTGAAAGGCATGAGCTCTGCTTTCTTATTGCGCAGTCTGTACACACTCCAATTGTCTCTCATTCACAATTTGACAACTTGATAATACCTTGAATTTCACGGCGGCATCCGCTTTGTGGCCATAATGCACCCTAAAGAAATGCATGCCTTTTGCAGCCCGGAGTACTGCGTAGTGCCCTTCTCCCTGAGTGTTCTGCGCAATCCGAAGCTCCTCTCACTCACACGGCTCTCTGTCATGTGATCGGGTCTTTCTCACAGGCTACAAGTGAAGACAGTCACATCGGGGACGCACCTGCACGTGTCCTTATCCGACTCCGAGGTGCATATTGAAGATATTGGAAGAACTGTCCACATTTACTTTTCGTCAGCCAACAAAAGGAGTAGGCAAAAGCACTAGACTATGTCAATCTACTATCCCCCATAGTACAAAAGTTGACCAATTCTATTCTGTACGAGAAATAAATATTCCGAACATCGTCTGGGACACTTGTGGGATGCAATAGATCCCAAATCAATACAACCACTAGCATCAAACATTTGTTTATGCAATGTGGCTGACACAACAGATCAGAATGTTTAGCTTAAAATGTTGATAAACTATGAGGCTATTTCTTCACATTATAAGCGCTGCAATGCGCACATGGTAGTAGGCTATAAGCACCAATGTTCCATTAGCGGAAAACACCCTTATCAAAAGTGACCGCAAATGCAATTATGCATGTAATGCTTTTATAAAAAGATACATTTTATGGTGAAAAATATCTTCAAACTTTTAAACCTACGCACTGCTTAGAAATGCTAGTTAGACTCTACATCCCTTGCTTAATTTAAGTTATTTGGCCACTTTAGTTGTGATATAAACCTTACTAAAACATATAGGCCTATGGGATAGGCTACATGAGATGTGCGACTATAATGAAAATAAATATTAAAAAAGGAATTCTTATGTTGGGCATCATTCAAAAGTGGTAGGTTAATATTGTCACCAATCAGACTATCCTTGATTTAATCTTGTCTTTACATATACTAAATAATATATGTGTGACATTTGTTTTGATTTAGATTGTACCATTATCATGCACCTGTATCGAAACAGGGGCAGCGGGAAAAAATGCATGTCATCTATGCACTTTCCCTGTGGTTATTTTTTTTAAATGTAACATTTTAATTTTCATGCCAGCCAGGTAGGCTATACTCCTGTTGTAAATGTGAGCAATATTCTTAATATAAGGAAAGTTCGACAAATAAATATAGCAGTCCTAGCCTATAGAAAGCTGATGGGATCCTCGTATTTTTATTAGTGGCCATCACTCTGTTTTCTTGCGCAATTGCATAGCCTATAGAAATGTTGTGCAACATGACTGCATGGGCTCTCATGAAGTGTTTGATTAAATTTTCAAATACATTTGCATTGATGTCAGAGTGATTAGAGGGACAATAGAGTGCTGAGTGCCAGGCAGTTAGCAAGTTTGGTCGCGTCAGAGCTTGGAGAAGCCTAATTACTGTGACAAACGGTAATGTGGAATTTGACTGCCTTCATGACTGGTAACCGCCGGTGTGGCGGTAAATCGGTGACGGCAACAGCCCTAGTTGGACCATATAATGAAGGAAAAGCAGCCAACAAGTGCTCAGCATATGTGGGAACTCCTTCAAGACTGTTGGAAAAGCACCAGGTGACTACCTCATGAAGCTGGTTGAGAGAATGCCAAGAATGTGGAAAGCTGTCATTAAGGCAAAAGGTGGCTACTTTGAAGAATCTCAAATATGAAATATATTTTGATTTATTTAACACTTTTTCAGTTACTACATAGTTTGATGTCTTCCCTATTAGTCTACTTTGTAGAAAATAGTAAAAATAAAGAAAAACCCTTGAATGAGTAGGTGTGTCCAAACTTTTGACTTTTGGGGGGGTAGATCAGCTTTAATATTGTGGATAGATGATTATATTATCCAGCAGAGCTAATTGTTAAAATATAATGATATTTCATTGTCACAACATAATGGTTGTCTTAATGTCTTCAGTACATGCAAATGTGTGCTAATACAACCCTAAGAGTTTGACAGTGAGATAGATTTAGAGTTTTGATATTACCATCAAAGCACAATGAAAACAGTGCACAGAGAATTACAGAATGTTTTTCATTTCAATTTCTAGGAGTTTACAGCTTATCCAATCTCCCTGAGAATTATTTGTATTAGTCAACACCAGACTGCCCGAAATGGTCTTACTCTTTTATACAAGTTGGGCAGATTCCCTGTTTCCCCCACTACATTGCTTGAGGTGTTGCTCTCGAGTGATACTGATGCATTGAAACCCACACTCTCAAGAGTCTAGATAGTCTGACAGAACCTGGTTGACACACTTGCCCCCATGTTGCTGATAGTTTCTTGGTTAGTGTGTTCTGTCTGTTTTAGACGGTACAGTGGCTACGAACACACAACTAACAAACTAATAGTCTCTGTTATGATTCATCTGCATTCAGCATGTTCTTTGGACTTTCTCTAGCTATTTGCTGTGGCTTAATCATATGTACCATTTTAGCTGTTGGCCTGGAGTGGTTAGACTCAAGTCTTGTTGCACAAATGTACAATCTATAAATAGCCTTTAAGTGGCTCCCTACTGCAGTGTGCTACTGAGCGGTCAATGTAATCTTAGAAGCAACAAGGCACAACTTACCTCACTGAGGGCTGGAGGGCCAGACATGGGCACTGTCTCTGTAGTGTTGCTGATCACCTCCAGACATACATCCATGGCCCTCTGCTCAACATGCTTCAGTGAATGAGGCACACTCTCTGGTGCTCTTTTGGAAGCTGAAGGGGGTTCTTCTGGGTGTGAAATAGTAATTCCACGCTCGTGTTCATCTGGGTTCAGCCGCTCCAATGAATCTGGCTGCTGGTGTGGTAACAGAGTTATCGGGGCTTTCTGTAGCCCATCTACCTCCATGGGTACTGTCTCCTCTGTGGGGGTTTTATACACCTCTGGTTGACCATCTTGCTCTTGTGGATGTGGATGGGGAAGGCTAGGGTATGGCTGTGTTGGGGCTAATGTATGACCTCTCTCGCTCTCCTGACCTTTCACATGATGATCATGAGAAGCATGATCCTTCTTGCTCTTACCAAAGAAAAAGTATTTGACTGAGTGGAGCACATTGGAAAGAGTTTCCTGCATGTGGTGGTGATCGTGATGATCTCCCTCCTTGTGGGCATGTGTCTTAGCCTCCATTTTGACTTCGGAGGCTGTGTCGCTATGTGCTGTTGTCCTATGCAACTGTTCTGCTTCTCTTGCTCTTTCTTTTTCGCTCTCAATTGACAGTTCTCCCCCTCTCATTTTCTCTCTTTCCTGTTCTCCAAGAATCCTCTCTCTCCCCTTTTCCTCTCTCACATCCGTTTCAGGATCAGCAGCAGTAGTATCCATTATCTCCGCTGCCAGTGTTTCCTCCACTTGTGCAGGGATCTTTTCTTCAGCAGTCTGCGAATGAAGGGTATCTGCCAGAAATTGAGACAAACTTATCCCTCCATCATATGAATTTTCTCCGGTGCCCGGGCCTGTATGACTACTGCCTGGTCCTGTATGACTACTGCTGACAACACCAGAATCTACACCATTTGAGATCTTAATTTTCTTTTTGGCTTCTCTGTTGGGAATTTTGCCCCCATTCTCTGTAGGTTTTACTGGAGCCGGTTCACTGGCTTTAGCACTGACCCCATTAGGTTCTTCAACAACAGGTGATAGCTGCTCCACAGCCTCTGCCCCCTGGCTGACTGTGATCTCCTCCCCATCTGGTGGTGAGGAGGGGGCGCTTGAGGCCCGGCGTTTCCTCTGAGATGGGATCGGGCTTCTTCGGAGAGGCTGCTGTTCCAGAGGCTCTTTCTGGATGTTCTCCTTGCCCCTTTTCCTGCTCTCCTCCAACTCCCTCTTCTTGTTCTCTGCCTTCTGTTTCAGCTTGGAAAAGAACCTCTGGTGGATCTTGTACTCGCTCATGGTGCCTACCTCCAGAACCCCAGAGCAGGAGACAATGCCTTTGCTGTTCCTGGCTGAAGCCTGATAGATGGCTGCATCATCCACTGTGCAGCTGCAAAAAGAGGCTCAAATAATTTAAGGAACTGTGCAGGCATCATTAAGCACAAGTTCAAATAGAAAACCCAAATTTTAATTGTTGAATTATATGGTTTCGGGTATATGGTTTTCTCTGTCTTACTTACTTGTAAATATGGAGTGTGTGAGTTTTTCCATTGCAGCCAATTTTATATTTTGGAAGACCGCAGTATCGGTCCAACTCCATGTCGTCTCGGTACCACGTCAGTTCTGGGGCTGGGTTACCTATGGACATCACATGGAGATGGTACATCACAGACATACAGTAAAATATAATGACTTGGTTTAATACTAAAATATATATATATTTTTTTGATAAGATATTGATAGTTTCATGTTTATCTCTCATTAAGAGTACGCACTCATTATCCTCATTTTTTTTATTTACAAGTTACCCATGACATTTACACACAGTAGCCACTAATCATTAAATAAAAAATAAAAATTGAAGTTTCGAAATGAAATTGTATGAAGAACAAAGGCATGTTTCAGACTGTTGCATCATAGCGGTATGCAAGGCCACATGTTTTACTGCTGTAGTTGAAAAGCAGCCAACCCAAGTGCCAGAGGGAAGGCAACAGCAAAACCTGCTTAGATTTTCAAACCTATTTTTGTCTTTATTCTCTGCGCCAACATTATGACATTGCATCATTTAGTCTCAGCTGCTTTTATTTTTTAACTGCTTTTTTCTTTTCACGTTATTGAATACGCTTTAGAATAATTGTAAAGAACAGGAATGCCTGCACACTTTATGCTCCCAATTTACTGATTTATTGACTATTCTTGTAGAGTGCTCACATCCCAAAATATACACATTTCACCTCACATGACCATTGCACACATGCAATGGTGGGTGAGGAAACAATTAAATTAATTTTTGCGCATAGTCAATCATAATTTTTCACCGAGGCAACAGTAAAAAAAAAGAGATTACATTGTAATACCCGTCCATATGACCAGTACGCGCAGGACGCGTGGTGGCCATAGTTATAACTACAGTGACTTACACTACAGAACCAAAAATATGTGGACATCTGCTTGTCGAACATCTCATTCCAAAATCATGGGCATTAATATGGAGTTGGTCCCCCTTTTGCTGCTATAACAGCCTCCACCCTTCTGGAAGGATTTCCATTAGATGTTGGAACATTGCTGTGGGGACTTGCTTTCATTCAGCCACAAGAGCATTAGTGAGGTCGGGCCATGATGTTGGGCGATTAGGCCTGGCTTGCAGTTGGCGTTCCAATTCATCCCAAAAGTGTTCGATGGGGTTGAGGTCAGGGCTCTGTGCAGGCCAGTCAAGTTCTTCCACACCAATCTTGACAAACCATTTCTGTATGGACCCTGCTTTGTGCATGGGGGCATTGTAAGGCTGAAACAGGAAAGGGCCTTCCCCAAACTGTTGCCAAAAAGTTGGAAGCACAGAATCGTCTAGAATGTCATTGTATGCTTTTGTGTTAAGATTTCCCTTCACTGGAACTAAGGGGCCTAGCCCGAACCATGGAAAACAGCCCCAGACCATTATTCCTCCTCCAACAAACTTTAAAGTTGGCACTATGGATTGGGGCAGGTAGCGTTCTCCTGGCGTCCCCCAAACCCAGATTCGTCCGTTGGACGGCCAGATGGTGAAGGGTGATTCATCCCTCCAGAGAACAAATTTCCACTGCTCCAGAGTCCAATGGAGGCGAGCTTTACACCACTCCATCCGAAGCTTGGCATTGCGCATGATAATCTTAGGCCTGTGTGCGGCTGCTCGGCCATGGAAAACCATTTAATGAAGCTCCCGATGAACAGTTCTTGTGCTGACGTTGCTTCCAGAGGCAGTTCGGAACTTAGTAGTGAGTGTTGCAACCGAGGACAGACTATTTTTTACGCGCTTCAGCACTCGGTGGTTCCATCTTTGAGCTTGTGTGGCATACCACTTCATGGCTGAGCTGTTGTTGATTCTAGACATTTCCACTTCACATTAACAGCACTTAGAGTTGACTGGAGCAGCTCTAGCAGGGCTAAAGTGTGACGAACTGACTTGTTGGAAAGGTGGCATCCTATGACGGTGCCACGTTGAAAGTCACTGAGCTCTTTAAGGCCATTCTACTGCCAATATTTGTCTATGGAGATTGAATGGCGGTGTTCTTGATTTTATACATTTGTCAGTAACAGGTGTGGCTGAAATAGCCGAATCCACTCATTTGCAGGGGTGTCCACATACTTGTGTATTTATCGTGTATTTCAAAAACAACTTGTCACTAATAAGATCAATGAGATGGGGATGACCATATCACTCCAGGGATGACCCATGGCAAGAAGCCTCCAGTGATGATCCATGGCACGAAGCCTCCAGTGATGATCCATGGCAAGAAGCCTCCAGTGGTGATCCATGGCAAGAAGTCTCCAGTGATGAACCATGGCAAGAAGCCTCCAGTGATGATCCATGGCAAGAAGCCTCCAGTGATGATCCATGGCAAGAAGCCTCCAGTGATGATCCATGGCAAGAAGATCCAGTAAGGAGTCATGGCACGAAGCCTCCCACGACGGCCTCCAGTCCGGAGCCTCCAGCGACAGTCCCCAGTCCGGAACCTCCAGCGACGGTCCCCAGTCCTGAGCCTCCAGCGACGGCCTCCAGTACTGGCCTCCAGCAACGGTATCCAGTCCGGAGCCTCCAGCGATGGTCCCCAGTCCGGGGCCTGCAACGAGGGTACCCCGTCCGGAGCCTCCAGTGACGGTCCTCAGTCCGGGGCCCGCAACGAGGGTGCCCAGTCCGGGGCCTCCAGCAACGGTCCTCAGTCCGGGGCCTGCAACGAGGGTGCCCAGTCCGGGGCCCACAACGAGGGTGCCCAGTCCGGGGCCCGCAACTAGGGTCCCCAGTCCGGTGTCGGCGACGAGGGTCCCAGCACCAGAGGTGCTATGATTGGGAACCATACTTAGGTAGCCCTTTCCCTCCTTTCAGTGTGGGAGGTTAACTTTGTTTGTGGCACATA
This sequence comes from Oncorhynchus gorbuscha, assembly GCF_021184085.1. Classification (NCBI taxonomy): domain Eukaryota; kingdom Metazoa; phylum Chordata; class Actinopteri; order Salmoniformes; family Salmonidae; genus Oncorhynchus; species Oncorhynchus gorbuscha. The sequence continues at coordinate 33,260,918 of NC_060174.1, forward strand.
GCCCTTAAGCTTCACGGTTGTTTTGTATTGTTTTTGTCGGCGTCATTTCTAATAAAAGGAATATGTAAGCTCACCACGTCGCGCTTTGGTCCTCTTCATTCGACGGCTGTGACAATTACAACAATACTGAATGAACGGTTTTATTTTAACTTAATATAATACATCAATAAAATCAATTTTGCCTCAAATAAATAATGAAACATGTTCAATTTGGTTTAAATAATGCAAAAACAAAATGTTGGAAAATAAAGTTAAAGTGCAATATGGTGCCATGTAAAATAGCTAACGTTTAAGTTCCCTGCTCAGAACATGAGATAATATGAAAGCTGGTGGTTCCGTTTAACATGGGTTTTCAATATTCCCAGGTAAGAAGTTTTGGGTTGAAGTTATTATAGAAATTATAGGACTATTTCTCTCTATACCATTTTTTAGATTTCATATACCTTTGACTATTGGATGTTCTTATAGGCACTTCAGTATTGCCAGTGTAACAGTATAGCTTTTGTCCCTCTCCTCGCCCCTACCTGGGCTCGAACCAGGAACACATCATTACCCATCGCTCCACAAAAGCAGAGCAAAAGCAAGGGAAAGAACTACTCCAAATCTCAGAGCGAGTGACGTTTGAAACGCTATTAGCGCACACCCCGCTAACTAGCTAGCCATTTCACATTGGTTACACCAGCCTAATTTCGGGGGTTGATAGGCTTGAAGTCATAAACAGCTCAATGCTTGAAGCTCAGCGACAAGCTGCTGGCAAACGCACGAAAGTGCTGTTTGAATGAATGCTTATGAGCCTGCTGCTGCCTACCATCGCTCAGTCAGACTGCTCTATCAAATATCAAATCATAGACTTAATTATAACATAATAACACACAGAAATATGAGCCTTTGGTCATTAATATGGTTGAATCCGGAAACTATCATTTCGAAAACAAAACGTTGAATCTTTCAGTGAAATACGGAACCGTTCCATATTTTATCTAACGGATGGCATCCCTAAGTCTAAATATTGCTGTTACATTGTACAACCTTCAATGTTATGTCATAATTATGTACAATTCTGGCAAATTAATTACGGTTTTTGTTAGGAATAAATGGACTTCACACAGTTCGCAACGAGCCAGGCGTCCCAAACTGCTGCATATACTGCTTGCATGGAACGCAAGAGAAGTGACAGAATTTCCCTAGTTATAAGAAATTCATGTTAGCAGGCAATATTAACTAAATATGCAGTTTCAAAAATATATACTTGTGTATTGATTTTAAAGAAAGGCATTGATGTTCATGGTTAGGTACACATTGGGGCAACGACAGTGCTTTTTTCGCGAAAGCGCTTGTTAAGTCATCACCCGTTTGGCGAAGTAGGCTGTGATTCGATGAGAAATTAACAGGCACCGCATCGATTATATGCAACGCAGGACACGCTAGATAAACTAGTAATATAATCAACCATGTATAGTTAACTACTGATTATGTTAAGATTGATTGTTTTTCGATACGTTTACTGCTAGCTAGCAACTTACCTTGGCTTCTTGCTGCCCTAGCGTAACAGGTAGTCAGCCTGCCATGCAGGCTCCTCGTGGAGTGCAATGTAAGGCAGGTGGTTAGAGCTTGGACTAGTAACCGGAAGGTTGAAAAAACAAATACCCGAGCTGACAAGGTAGAAATCTATCGTTCTGCCCCTGAACAAGGCAGTTAACCCACCGTTCCTAGGCCGTCATTGAAAATAATAATGTGTTCTTAACTGACTTGCCTGGTTAAATAAAGGTGTAAAAATAAAAATAAAAAACTCGTCTCCAATCGGTGTCAAAAAACACAGATTACCGATTGTTATGAAAACTTGAAATCCGCCCAAATTAATCGGCCATACTGATTAATCGGTCGACCTCTAGTTCTGACCTTAAGGAAACATGGTGGACAAACGGTGAATCCAATACAATTCTCTTATCAGTAATAGATTATCAGTATCTCCCCCCTCCTAGGAGTCTTAACATGTTCAATGCCAATGTATCTCAGAGAGCTGATGTTGTGACGAGCTTCCATGAAATACACAGCTATAGGCGTTTCTCTGATCAAGAGTCCTGATATTACTCCTGTGTTCTGCAATCCTTGTTTTCAGATCTTGTTAATTTTTTTCCTACATAGCATAGACCACAAATAAACTTGATCAGGTATACCATATTTTTTGTGGAAAACATAGTGATGCCTGTAATCTTAATAATGGTCTAATAATGGCCTTGCCCGTGATAGGGGAATTGAACTTTTGCATTTGTTCGTAAAGTTACATGGCCGCATCTGTAATTATCGTTTGGCACATTTTGTCTAGGAAGTTGGAAGATCAGACCTCACCACCATTTGACTGATGTTGGGGGCGCTTCTGAAAACTACCCGTGGGTTTTTTTTAAACGTCTTTTCCAGTTGTGGATCAGTGCTCAAGATGTGACATTGTTTTTTAATGATATGGTCTAACTGTTTGCCAAGTGGGGAGTATTGAAGGAAGCATTGAACTCGTTGGTCAGGGGGTTTGGGGTGGATAAGCATTCATGAGCAGTCATAAGCATTTTGAAGTAACTTGTCTCTTTGCATTGTCTTCTGCAAGAAGAGCAAAAGCCAACGTTTCTCATCATTTATCGCCATTCTCACTTCATGTTTGCATCGCTGTTTAGAAGTTGGTTTGTTTCTCCGCTTTCTCCAAATCCTCAACTATCTAATGCATTCCAACACACATACACAACTCTGAAGGATGTAGGCGTACCTGTAACCACACATGTCAACTTCACATTACAATTCTCTGACACAGCCTTGGATTTAACGGTGGTCTCAAATACAGGCTGGGTGTCCTCAGTCAGCTGAGCCATCACACCGAACAATGTACTCCTGGAAAAAGAAAGGGTGCTTTAGCTTGAGTGTCTGTTCTTCGGGGCATGTGCTAAAGTACTTTCCAAAGAGAAGGCCAATATTTCAGGGATCTTTTAGCCAACCTTTATTCTGTACATTGTTTATTCCAGGCAGGGGAAGAAGGCAGTTACTAATCATTACTGATTGTGAAAGGGGACTGCTCTCTCAAACATGAAACATTTCTCAGCAGTTGAAAAAGTGACATGGTAAAAGTACTTGCAAAGTTATATTTTCAACAATGTCATATCAATGAAATTGTATATCAACGTCAATGTTCAATAACATCAAAGTCAATATAACAGGTTCACTTACAGTATTGTTAAAAACCGGTGTAGATTTGCTCTTTCACTCTTGGGGGTAAACCGGGATGTGTGGTTAAGATGTTAGTTGGAATAGGTGTTGTAAAAGTATGCATTACCTCGATGACCTGGATTGAGAATACCTTGAGTAGCTATTCAGAGAGAAGGCAAATAAAGGCAGCCCGTCAGACATATTGGTGGTTTTGTGTCTTAGATTCTCTTACATGGGACTCAGTTGTATTTATAAAGTAGGCTACAAAAGAGATTATTCCTGGTATTCTAAGAGTTGTGCTTTTCTTCAGAATGCTGAAATACTGTTACTTGGTTATTAATTGCCATGTAGCATTTTGGACATTAGGAAACAATCCACAGATATGTTGAGATGGCCGAAATATCTAATGCATGTGTGTGGTGGGCAAAGTCGCACTGAAACGCCAAGCGTCACAATGAAACAAGTAAGAAGAGGTGATCTACCTGTTTTCAGGCCTGACATTGGAGAGGTAGTTGCTGCTCTCCAAGCGGCCATTCGAAGAGCTGGGCTCCTCCTCATTGTAGCTGCTGCCGGACCTCCCGTTGCCAGAGTAAGAACGGGTCATTGGTCTTCTGGAAGTCATTGTCAACTCAACAGATATTCCCACAAATATAAAGGAAATGTGTCTACTACAGCAGACTGCTCCTTGAGTAAAAAATGCTCAGCTTGTCATGTATCAAAGCCCCAGTTTCAAGTTGCAGTGTCTTACCGGTGTAAGAGTAGCTGGAAAAGAATGGAGAAAACAGCTGTGAATACTGTTAAATGTTGGTCTAGGTTAGTCTGGGAAACCATTCACTCATTCGAATAGATCCTCGAAGAAAATATTACCTGTATGCACCTTTCTCAAGCAATGCAACAATTATCAAAACTCCAAAGTAATTCAGACAGTGACAACTGCTTTCCTTTGACCAAGCTAAGCAGTTGCAATGAAAAAGGTATACATATGAACCGTTATCAGGCTCTACAAGGGTTATTAGGAGTCAAACTGAACCCTTAGACATTATTTTAGAATTCAGAGAACTAACATTGAACTCAAACACTTCTTGGTTGAAACAAAAGTTGATGAATTTGTGAACTTACCATTGATAGGCTTTTCAAAGTCCCAGAGGCAAAGCTCTGACTGCAATTGTCAATCAAACACATGCTTGTGGTGCCAGCAGGACCCTATTTATAGCAGGCCTACAAATACACTTGCACATCACATTTTCCGAAACCAGCCTTCAGACATGTATTCAACAAGAGAACGCTATTTTGCTCTGAGAACAAATGAATGTTCTCCAAATTTGAAAAAAATATTTAAAATAGAAATACCAAGTGAAAACAGATCATTATACACTACCATAGTTGACCAAGAAAGGTCATGTCAAAAACACAACCTCTTAACATGTTGACAGCAGTGAGTATAGACTCACGTCTAGGCGGGACACTGTGTTGGTGAAAGACTTATTGCAAAACACTGATATGTCATGTGTCCAGAGATACTTGGGGATTTATTTCATGAGGTAGATGATGACGACCTAAGCATGCTTGGTTCTTACCCAGGACAGCCCTCTCCCTTGATACTGCCTGCCCCTCAAGAGTTCTTCCAAAACACCCTTGAGAATAAATTCAGCCATCTGATCACATTGCTTCATTTTCCAAACATAAGATTGCCTAATTAGGTTACACAGTAAGGTCACAGAGGACTACCAGGGTATTACATAAAATAAATGAACTGTATTGCTGTAATGGTCGTCGTATGAAGAAGGTGTGGACCAAAGCGCAGCGTGGTAAGTGTTCATGTTATTTTTTATTTAAACTGAACACAAAACAAAATAACAAAGAGAATGAACGAAAACGAAAAGGTCCTGTCAGGTGCAGAAACACAAACCAGAAAACAACTACCCACAACCCATAGTGGGAAAACAGGCTGCCTAAGTACAGTATGGTTCTCAATCAGAGACAACGACAGACAGCTGTCCCTGATTGAGAACCATACCCGGCCAAAAACACAGAAATACAAAAACATAGAAAAAAGAACATAGAATGCCCACCCTAGTCACACCCTGGCCTAACCAAAATAGAGAATAAAAAGCCTCTCTATGGCCAGGGCGTGACAGTACCCCCCCCCCCCCAAAGGTGCGGACACCTCTAAAGGGGAGGGTCCGGGTCCGGGTGGGCCTTCTTACGTCGGCGGCTCGGGTGTGGGACTGAAGTGCAGGACCCTCGCAGTGGGCCCCGGACTGAAGACCCTCGTAGAGGGCGCCACTGGACTGAGGGGCGCCTCTGGACTGAGGGGCTGAGATTCTGGCAGCTCCGGAGTGAAGGGCGACTCTGGCAGCTCCGGAGTGAAGGCCTATCTATTTTTATTATAAACTGGGTGGTTCGAGCACTGAATGCTAATTGGCTGACAGGCGTGGTATATCAGACCATATAGCACGGGTATGACAAAACATGTATTTTTACTGCTGTAATTACGTTGCTAACCAGTTTATAATAGCAATAAGGAACCTCAGGGATTTTGATATATGGCCAATATACTGTATCACTGCTAAGGGCTGTATCCAGGTACTCCGCACTGCGTTGTGCATAAGAACAGCCCTTAGCTGTGGTATATTGGCCATATACCACAACCCCTCGGGCCTTATTGCTTAAATATCACTCCATATATGAAGAACCAAATCCTTCTTAAATGCTTCAGAAGCAAGGTTGGGTAGGTTAGGCTACTTTCTAAATGTTTTCTGTTACATTTACTAGTTAACTGAACAAAATTGTAATCATTAATGTAATGTTTGGATTAGCCAAACTCAGTAATGTAATCGGATTACTTTTACATGACTTTCCCCTTAAGCGGCATTAGAAGAAGACAAAAACAATCCAGCAAATACATTACTCACGACGCCAGGACAGCGGAGTCAATCACCACCTTCCGGAGACACCTGAAACCCCACCTCTTTAAGGAATACCTAGGATAGGATAAGTATTCCCCCCCCCCCCTTTAAGATTTAGATGCACTATTGTAAAGTGACTGTTCCACTGGATGTCATAAGGTGAATGCACCAATTTGTAAGTCGCTCTGTATAAGAGCGTCTGCTAAATGACTTAAATGTAAATGTATTTGGTGTGCCATCATAGTGGTCTCTGACTTGTGGTCAGACTCGCTCAGGTGGAGCAAACTTAAACTTGCTATTTTTTCAATGCTGATTTGAACATCACTAAGGACAATTGAAAGGTGTCATAGTGTATTTCTTCGCAAACATCCTTTCTGAAATTAAGAGTAATCCAATAAATAATCATCTAGTTTTTCAAAAGTACAGTGTCTGTAATCCGATTTCAATATTTTAGCTGGTAATTTAACTGATTATTACAGAAACTCAAAAAAGACAGTAACATTAGCTGTACTTTTTGTGATGAGCATACAGAAACAGTTTTGCATTTATTTTGGCATTGTCTTCAGGTAAAACATATTATGGCAAGATATTTATATATTTATTGGTGATAATATTCTTGATTACTTTTGTTTATTATGGGAGAATGTGCTGTTTGGTTTCCCCAACTACAATAAGGATAACGAGAAAACAATTTGACCTCTTAAATGTAATTGTGCTAATGGAAAGGTCATATTCAGAAAATCACTAATAAAAAAAACACTTCCTTGTTTTCTGTAAGGAGTTGGAATAGTACATTAAGATCATTCTAGATTATTTGAATAAGGAAGCTGTAAAAACAGTCAATGTGTCTTTTAAGGCCTTTGTATAGCCAGTGGTGTAAAATACTTAAGTAAAAATACTTTTAAGTACTACTTAAGTAGTTTTTGGGGGTATTTGTACTTTACTTTACTATTTATATTTTTGACAACTTTTACTTTCACTTCACTACATTCTTATTTAAAATAATGTACTTTTTTACTGCATACATTTTCCCTGAAAAAGTACTCGTTACATTTTTAATGCTTAGTAGGACAGAAAATGTGCCAAATTCCACACTTATTAAAATAACATCCCTGGTCATCTCTATTGCCTCTGGTCTGGTGGACTCATTAAACACAAATGCTTAATTTGTAAATTATGTCAGAGTTTTGGAGTATGCCCCTGGCTATCCATACATTAAAAAAAACAAGACAATTGTGCCGTCTGGGTTGCTTGCTAATGTTTGTGCTATGCTATTTTGACCCATATGTAATTGTGGATGGATCTGGTTTTGGAGCATTATTTCTGCTAATTGAATTACGATATGATTTTGCCCTTCATAAAATATTGAATCATATTCACATACACGCTTTACGTGTATGTGAATGTATAAAATGTGCCCTGGAGTCAATTCTTGTATTTAGAATGGATTTCCAATTCAAACATTTTGCGGAAGGATATCCAAAAATATTTGGCCTCATATACTACATACAGTACGGTAATAGGTGGGTATCATTGTTCCGGGAAAAGGATGTCCTGTTTTTTGTTGATATAATGTTGAGGATTTACATTCTCTACTATAGTTTGTAAAGGCCATCTTACATTCTCTACTCTAGTTTGTTTAATGTCATCGGGTCATCTGCTGTTACAGACAGTGTGGCATGTGCATGGTGTTTGGTCGCAGTTCAGGTATGTACACTACATTGATACAGGTAGCCTACACAATAACCCTCTCTAGCAATAGAAATGTGTTGATACATTTTCCAATACCATACTATTTGCCTGTTTGACTTTAGTTTAATGTAAGCATACCTCTCACAATTACAACAATTAACATAGGCCTAGTTTTTTATTTATTATTATCTATGAAAATAATTGAGTAATTATCAATGCACTCATAATTTTATAACATATATGTTTTTCTTGACCTCCAAGTGCTGACACACTATAACACAAAACATATGGGCTGAGTGTGCAAACAGGAATGTGTTGTGATTGTATTGACCAGGGTTGCCAGGTCTAGCTTAAATTTTCAACGAAGACCACTCAAAACCCACCCACAGGGCCTCAAAACTGAGCCAAAAAATGTTTATGCAGAGGAGTTTCCATATTTATCCAATAAACCCCTTTTCGATAATGCTTTTGAGCTAATTTAGAAGGAATATCGATTTAACATGTAATGACAAGAAGCAAAATTCAGATTTACATCAAAATAATTATTATTACAAGCTAACATGACTAAAGGAATTTGAATAGTAGCAAGAGAAAGGATCATTTGCCTTTATTAACCTCACTATCGTAGGGGGCAGCATTCGGAATTTTGGATGAAAAGCGTGCCCAAAGTAAATTACCTGCAAACTCAGGCCCAGAAGCCAGGATATGCACACAATTAGTAGTTTTGGATAGAAAACACTGCAGGTTCTAAAACTGTTAAAATAATGTATGTGAGTATAACAGAACTGAAATGGCAGGCGGAAACCTGAGGAAAATCCATCCAGGAAATGTTTTTATTTTGAAATGCCTGTTTTTCCATTGAAAGCCTATCCACCATACAAAGACGTATGACCCAGTTCATGATCTCTATTGCTTCCTCAACAGTCTCTAGGTATTGTTTCCGGCTTTTACTCTGACAAATTAGGGAGAAACAGCACATTCAATGAGTGGACAGTGGAAATTTCCAGACATGAGTCCAGTGTGTGACCGGGAGCGCGCATTTCTTGTTTCTCTTTTTCTATTGACGAAGCTTTTGTCCGGTTGAAATATGATTGATTATTTATGACAAAAACAATATGAGGATTGATTACAAATATCGTTTGACATGTTTCTATTAACTTTTATGGTACTCGTCAGTCTGTTGTGACCGCGCTTTATTCCAATGGGTTACTGAACAAAACGCACCAACAAAATGGTTTTTGAATATAAAGAGGGACTTTATCCAACAAAAGAAACATTTATTGTGTAACATGGAGTCTTTGAGTGCAATCATATGAAGATCATCAAAGGTAAGTGGTATATTATAACGCTATTTCTGACTTTTGTTACTCGTCTTCTTGGCTGCTAACTGTTTGTGATGATTTGTCTGCTGGGCGCTGTTCTCAGATAATCGCATGGTTTGGTTTCGCCGTAAAGCCTTTTTGAAATCTGACACAGCAGTTGGATTAACAAGAAGTTTATCTTTAAGCTGGTGTATAACATTTGTATCTTTTATGCATGTTTATTATGATAATTTCTGTTTTGTTGAGTTCCACGCTCTGCAATTTCACCGGATGTTGTTTGTGACAGTGTTTTACTGAACAAAATGCGGTAATAAAACTGAGGTTTTTGAGGAGGGACTTGATTGAACAAAACAAACATTTATTGGGTAACTGAGAGTCTTGTCTCCTGGGCGCTGTTCTCAGATAATCGCATGGTTTGTTTTCGCCGTAAAGTATTTTTTAAATCTGACACTGTGGTTGGATTAACAAGAAGTTAATCTTTAAAAAGATGTATAACACTTGTATGTTTCATGAATTTTTATAATGAGTATTTCTGTTTTTGAATTTGGCGCTCTGCAATTTCACTGGATGTTGCCCAGGTGGGACAGTAGCGTCCCACACCCCCTAGAGGTTAAACTCGCCAGATCATTTACCATCCATCAATGGATGTCCATTTAACTGGTTTGACTGCTATGAATAAGCAATAATGCCCGAGGGGGTGTGATATATGGCCAATATACCATGCTAAGGGCTGTTCTTAAGCATGATGCAACGTGGAGTGCCTTGATACAGCCCTTAGTCGTGATATATTGGGCATTTACCACAAACCATGAGGTACCTTATTGCGATTATAAACTGGTTACAAATGTAATTAGAACAGTAAAAAGTAATGTTTTGTAATACCTGTGGTATATGGTCTGATATATCACAGATTTCGCCAATCAGCATTCAGGGCTCTTAGCAGTGCTAACCGTGGTGAGCGTGGTGCTGGTCAGGCACCATGTTATGCGGTGGTTCGCACGGTGTGTCCCCAGTACGCGTGCTTAGCCCGGTGCGCTACATCCCAGCTTCCCACATCTGCCTGTGCGTGCCCAGTACCACCAATGCCAGCACCACGCATCAGGCCTACAGTGTGTCCCGCCTGTCCGGCGCTGTCAGAGCTCCCGCCCCTCATGCCAGAGGCGCCAGAGCCCCTCATTCCAGAGGCGCCAGTGCTCCTCAGTCCAGCGCTGCCAGAGCCTTCTTCTCCAGCGTTGCCGGAGCAACCGGTATGCCCAGCGCCGTCTGAGCTACCCGTCTGCCCAGCGCCGTCTGAGCTACCCGTCTGCCCAGCGCCACCAGTGCCGCCAGTCTGCCCAGCGCCGCCAGTGCCACCAGTCTGCCCAGCACCGCCAGTCTGCCCAGCGCCGCAAGTGCCGCCAGTCTGCCCAGCGCCGCCAGTGCCGCCAGTCTGCCCAGTACCGCCAGTCAGCCAGGAGCCGCCAGTGCCGCCAGTCAGCCAGGAGCCGCCAGTGCCGCCAGTCAGCCAGAATCCGCCAGAGCTGCCAGTCTGCCAGGATCAGTTAGATCCGCCAGTCAGCCAAGATCCGCCAGTCAGCCAGGATCCGCCAGTCAGCCAGGATCCGCCAGTCTGCCAGGATCCGCCAGTCAGCCAGGATCCGCCAGTCAGTCAGGATCCGACAGTCAGCCAGGATCCGCCAGTCTGCCAGGATCCGCCAGAACTGCCAGTCGGCCAGGATCCGCCAGTCAGCCAGGATCCGCCAGTCAGCCAGGATCTGCCGGAATCACCAGCCAGCCAGGTTCTGCTAGATCCATCAACCTGCCTGAGCTTCCTCTCAGTCCTGAGCTTCCTCTCAGTCCCGAGCTTCCCCGCAGTCCCGAGCTTCCCCACAGTCCCGAGCTTCCCCTCAGTCCCGAGCTTTCCCTCAGTCCTGAGCTACCTCAGTCCGGAGCTGCCCGTCAGTCCAGTGGGGCCCGTTGTTAGGTTTCCTAGGCCAAGGTTAGCGGCGAGGGTCGCCACTCAAGGGACGCTAAGGAGGTGGACTAAGACAATTATGGAGTGGGGTCCACGTCCAGCGCCAGAGCCGCCACCGCGGATAGATGCCCACCCAGACCCTCCCCTATAGGTTTAGGTTGTGCGTTCTGAGGCCGCACCTTGGGGGGGGGGGGGTATGCGTATGTGTTTTCCTTGTTTTAGTGTTGGTCAGGACGTGAGCTAGGTGGGCATTCTATGTTGTGTCTGGTTTGTCTATTTCTATGTTTGGCCTGATATGGTTCTCAATCAGAGGCAGGTGTTAGTCATTGTCTCTGATTGGGAACCATATTTAGGTAGCCTGTTTTGTGTTGGGTTTTGTGGGTGATTGTGTTTGTGGCACCAGATAGGACTGTTTTTTTTTTTTTTCTCGGTTCTTGTTTTGTAGATTGTTGTACTTTCATCTTTATTAAAGATGCACAAAACTAACCACGCTGCATTTTGGTCCGCCTCTCTTTCCCCAGAAGAAAACCATTTTGCTACCTGACAACTTTACGGGTTTCACTTTTTAATTACCGTTCATATATTTATTTTTTTCCTCGACTTTTTCACTCCGGACGCTTTATCTGGACACGATTCGTCAGGACCTCCAACAGCCGAAGCTAAGTAGTAACATTAACATGATGCCTTCTAATTGCAGCCGCTGTGCTCGCCTTACGGCGAGGATAGCTGTACTGCAAGCCCAGCTTCAGACGCAATCGTTAGGCAAGGGTAATTTCAGTGTAGGAAAGGATGAAACAGCGTCTGTGCCACCAGTAAGTACAGATAGTAGTATAAATCCCCTGGCACAGTCCCCGCAGCCGGACAACTTTCTCACGGTTTCTGGTAGGAAATGCTGTAGGAACGCTCAACCGGTGTCGCTCATTCAGCAGACAGAAACTTTCAACCGGTTCTCCCCATTAAGCAGCGGGTCGGTGTCAGAGGCCGAGTCTTCTCTGGTCTCTACTCCTCCCGTTACGGGGTCTGAGACGCCGAAGCTTCCCACCATTAGCTCTGACAAATTGAAAACTCTAGTCATTGGCGACTCCATTACCCGCAGTATTAGACTTAAAGCGAATCATCCAGCGATCATACACTGTTTACCCGGGGCAGGGCTACCGACGTTAAGGCTAATCTGAAGATGGTGCTGGCTAAAGCTAAAACTGGCGAGTGTAGAGAGTATAGAGATATTGTTATCCACGTCGGCACCAACGATGTTAGGATGAAACAGTCAGAGATCACCAAGCGCAACATAGCTTCTGCGTGCATATCAGCTAGAAAGATGTGTCGGCATCGAGTAATTGTCTCTGGCCCCCTCCCAGTTAGGGGGAGTGATGAGCTCTACAGCAGAGTCTCACAACTCAATCGCTGGTTGAAAACTGTTTTCTGCCCCTCCCAAAAGATAGAATTTGTAGATAATTGGCCCTCTTTCTGGGACTCGCCCACAAACAGGACCAAGCCTGACCTGCTGAGGAGTGACGGACTCCATCCTAGCTGGAGGGTGCTCTCATCTTATCTGCCAACATAGACAGGGCTCTAACTCCTCTAGCTCCACAATGAAATAGGGTGCAGGCCAGGCAGCAGGCTATTAGCCAGCCTGCCAGCATAGTGGAGTCTGCCACTAGCATAGTTAGTGTAGTCAGCTTAGCTATCACCATTGAGACCGTGTCTGTGCCTCGACCTGGGTTGGGCAAAACTAAACATGGCGGTGTTTGCCTTAGCAATCTCACTAGGATAAAGACCACCTCCATTCCTGTCATTACTGAAAGAGATCATGATACCTCACATCTCAAAATAGGGCTACTTAATGTTAGATCCCTTACTTCAAAGGCAATTATAGTCAATGAACTAATCACTGATCATAATCTTGATGTGATTGGCCTGACTGAAACATGGCTTAAGCCTGATGAATTTACTGTGTTAAATGAGGCCTCACCTCCTGGCTACACTAGTGACCATATCCCCCGTGCATCCCGCAAAGGCGGAGGTGTTGCTAACATTTATGATAGCAAATTTCAATTTACAAAAAAAAGAAAATGACGTTTTCGTCTTTTGAGCTTCTAGTCATGAAATCTATGCAGCCTACTCAATCACTTTTTATAGCTACTGTTTACAGGCCTCCTGGGCCATATACAGCGTTTCTCACTGAGTTCCCTGAATTCCTATCAGACCTTGTAGTCATTGCAGATAATATTCTAATCTTTGGTGACTTTAATATTCACATGGAAAAGTCCACAGACCCACTCCAAAAGGCTTTTGGAGCCATCATCGACTCAGTGGGTTTTGTCCAACATGTCTCTGGACCCACTCACTCTCACAGTCATACGCTGGACCTAGTTTTGTCCCATGGAATAAATGTTGTGGATCTTAATGTTTTTCCTCATAATCCTGGACTATCAGACCACCATTTTATTACGTTTGCAATTGCAACAAATAATCTGCTCAGACCCCAACCAAGGAACATCAAAAGTCGTGCTATAAATTCACAGACAACACAAAGATTCCTTGATGCCCTCCCAGACTCCCTCTGCCTACCCAAGGACGCCAGAGGACAAAAATCCGTTAACCACCTAACTGAGGATCTCAATTTAACCTTGCGCAATACCCTAGATGCAGTTGCACCCCTAAAAACTAAAAAAATGTCTCATAAGAAACTAGCTCCATGGTACACAGAAAATACCCGAGCTCTGAAGCAAGCTTCCAGAAAATTGGAACGGAAATGGCGCCACACCAAACTGGAAGTCTTCCGACTAGCTTGGAAGGATGGTACCGTGCAGTACCGAAGAGCCCTTACTGCTGCTCGATCGTCCTATTTTTCTAACTTAATTGAGGAAAATAAGAACAATCCGAAATTCCTTTTTGATACTGTGGCAAAGCTAACTAAAAAGCAGCATTCCCCAAGAGAGGATGACTTGCACTTTAGCAGTGATAAATTCATGAACTTCTTTGAGGAAAAGATTATGATTATTAGAAAGCAAATTACGGACTCCTCTTTAAACCTGCGTATTCCTCCAAACCTCAGTTGTCCTGAGTCTGCACAACTCTGCCAGGACCTAGGATCAAGAGAGACGCTCAAGTGTTTTAGTACTATATCTCTTGACACAATGATGAAAATAATCATGGCCTCTAAACCTTCAAGCTGTATACTGGACCCTATTCCAACTAAACTACTGAAAGAGCTGCTTCCTGTGCTTGGCCCTCCTATGTTGAACATAATAAACGGCTCTCTATCCACTGGATGTGTACCAAACTCACTAAAAGTGGCAGTAATAAAGCCTCTCTTGAAAAAGCCAAACCTTGACCCAGAAAATATAAAAACTATCGGCCTATATCAAATCTTCCATTCCTCTCAAAGATTTTAGAGAAGGCTGTTGCGCAGCAACTCACTGCCTTCCTGAAGACAAACAATGTATACGAAATGCTTCAGTCTGGTTTTAGACCCCATCATAGCACTGAGACGGCACTTGTGAAGGTGGTAAATGACATTTTGATGGCATCGGACCGAGGCTCTGCATCTGTCCTCGTGCTCCTAGACCTTAGTGCTGCTTTTGATACCATCGATCACCACATTCTTTTGGAGAGATTGGAAACCCAAATTGGTCTACACGGACATGTTCTGGCCTGGTTTAGGTCTTATCTGTCGGAAAGATATCAGTTTGTCGCTGTGAATGGTTTGTCCTCTGACAAATCAACTGTACATTTCGGTGTTCCTCAAGGTTCTGTTTTAGGACCACTATTGTTTTCACTATATATTTTACCTCTTGGGGATGTTATTCGAAAACATAATGTAAACTTTCACTGCTATGCGGATGACACACAGCTGTACATTTCAATGAAACACGGTGAAGCACCAAAATTGCCCTCGCTAGAAGCATGTGTTTCAGACATAAGGAAGTGGATGGCTGCAAACTTTCTACTATTAAACTCGGACAAAACAGAGATGCTTGTTCTAGGTCCCAAGAAACAAAGAGATCTTCTGTTGAATCTGACAATTAATCTTAATGGTTGTACAGTCGTCTCAAATAAAACTGTGAAGGACCTCGGCGTTACTCTGGACCCTGATCTCTCTTTTGAAGAACATATCAAGACCATTTCGAGGACAGCTTTTTCCATCTACGTAACATTGCAAAAATCAGAAACTTTCTGTCCAAAAATGATGCAGAAAAATTAATCCATGCTTTTGTCACTTCTAGGTTAGACTACTGCAATGCTCTATTTTCCGGCTACCCGGATAAAGCACTAAATAAACTTCAGTTAGTGCTAAATACGGCTGCTAGAATCCTGACTAGAACCAAAAAATTTGATCATATTACTCCAGTGCTAGCCTCTCTACACTGGCTTCCTGTCAAAGCAAGGGCTGATTTCAAGGTTTTACTGCTAACCTACAAAGCATTACATGGGCTTGCTCCTACCTACCTCTCTGATTTGGTCCTGCCGTACATACCTATACGTACGCTACGGTCACAAGACGCAGGCCTCCTAATTGTCCCTAGAATTTCTAAGCAAACAGCTGGAGGCAGGGCTTTCTCCTATAGGGCTCCATTTTTATGGAACGGTCTGCCTACCCATGTCAGAGACGCAAACTCGGTCTCAACCTTTAAGTCTTTACTGAAGACTCATCTCTTCAGTGGGTCATATGATTGAGTGTAGTCTGGCCCAGGAGTGGGAAGGTGAACGGAAAGGCTCTGGAGCAACGAACCGCCCTTGCTGTCTCTGCCTGGCCGGTTCCCCTTTTTCCACTGGGATTCTCTGCCTCTAACCCTGTTACGGGGCTGAGTCACTGGCTTGCTGGGGCTCTCTCGTGCCGTCCCTGGGGGTGCGTCACCTGGGTGGGTTGATTCACTGTTGTGGTCGGCCTGTCTGGGTTTCCCCCTTTGGGTTGTACCGTGTCGGAGATCTTTGTGGGCTATACTCGGCCTTGTCTCAGGATGGTAAGTTGGTGGTTGTAGATTTCCCTCTAGTGGTGTGGGGGCTGTGCTTTGGCAAAGTGGGTGGGGTTATATCCTTCCTGTTTGGCCCTGTCCGGGGTGTCCTCGGATGGGGCCACAGTGTCTCCTGACCCCTCCTGTCTCAGCCTCCAGTATTTATGCTGCAGTAGTTTATGTGTCGGGGGCTAGGGTCAGTTTGTTTATCTGGAGTACTTCTCCTGTCCTATTCGGTGTCCTGTGTAAATCTAAGTGTGCGTTCTCTAATTCTCTCCTTCTCTCCTTCTTTCTCTCTCTCGGAGGACCTGAGCCCTAGAACCATGCCCCAGGACTACCTGACATGATGACTCCTTGCTGTCCCCAGTCCACCTGGCCATGCTGCTGCTCCAGTTTCAACTGGCCTGGGCCCTAGGACCATGTCCCAGGACTACCTGACATGAGGACTCCTTGCTGTCCCCAGTCCACCTGGCCATGCTCCTGCTCCAGTTTCAACTGTTCTGCCTTGCTATTATTCAACCATGCTGGTCATTTATGAACATTTGAACATCTTGGCCACGTTCTGTTATAATCTCCACCCGGCACAGCCAGAAGAGGACTGGCCACCCCACATATGCTCTCTCTAATTCTCTCTTTCTTTCTCTCTCTCGGAGGACCTGAGCCCTAGGACCGTGCCCCAGGACTACCTGACATGATGGCTCCTTGCTGTCCCCAGTCCACCTGACTGTGCTGCTGCTCCAGTTTCAACTGTTCTGCCTTATTATTATTTGACCATGCTGGTCATTTATGAACATTTGAACATCTTGGTCATTTTCTGTTATAATCTCTACCCGGCACAGCCAGAAGAGGACTGGCCACCCCACATAGCCCGGTTCCTCTCTAGGTTTCTTCCTAGGTTTTGGCCTTTCTAGGGAGTTTTTCCTAGCCACCGTGCTTTTACACCTGCATTGTTTGCTGTTTGGGGTTTTAGGCTGGGTTTCTGTACAGCACTTTGAGATATCAGCTGATGTACGAAGGGCTATATAAATAAATTTGATTTGATTTGATTTGATTACAAAATGTATCATTCTCCACGTTTATTGTGAGTTGCATTGTGGACTTTCCCCATAACAGAAGCACGCAAGGGAGTTCCATAATTTCTATTTAAAATTTCCAACTGCGCAGCGCTCAAGATCCAAGAACTGAGCATGCGTAAAACCCTTTCCTTGCGTGCAGTTTAAACCACCTTCAAGCGAATTTATGTAATGCGCACTAGTGCGCCTAAAGTCGTTTCCCAGTGCTTTGTCACAGTTATTTCTTGATGTGCATCAGTTCTTGCACATTAATACTGTATGTTTTATGGAAAAAGGGTTGGAAATACTTGTCTCCATGAAATTGGCCTGTTTACAACTGGTAAAAAGTTGTCAGAACATGCTGCAGTTCTCTCTCAACACACACACACACACACCCCTCCGGCCCTCCTCCCCACCACTCACACACTCAGCAACAGCCTTCCTTACTGCCTGATAGTGAGTTGAATTTAGAAGTAGTCCAGAAACTTGGTAAATTTTCATCCTTGACATCGTTTTCAAATTAACTAAATGTCTGGAAAACTGCAGACATGTCAACCCTGCTCTAGACATTTATAGGCTATTCATCTTATTGGTGCAGTTAGACACCATATCATTTAGAGTCACAATTTGAGCTGTAGACTATAAAGGACATTATTTGGTCCTAATTTTACAGCCATTGATAAACTTGCAAATGTTCATAGTAGCCTATAATTGTTACTACTCTGTAGTAAGCCATTTTCAGGAAGATGTCCAGTTTGGCTGACCTTTTATTAAAGCACAGATTGTTTTGCAAATATGCTAACCTACCTACCAGTCTCAATTTCTCTTGAAATCGATTCATTGTTCCTTGTGTTATCGTATTTGTCACATGCGCGGTTGTGAAATGGGAAGTGGGAATCTATTAGTGACACTTGTGCGCACATATGTATGCACATTTGTTCCATGTGGCCCTTATCAGATGTCATCTCCATGACATGTTCCTGTGATTTTTGGCTGGATCTTGACTTGTTTTTGTTGATACATTGTTCACTCACCTCTGGCACAACTGACACTCATATTCTGTCTTTTGCTTAATAGGTAGCACAGTGCAGTAATGACCAGAACAGATCATACTTGAGGTTCAGAAGTTCTTATTTCATGTTGAAGTGATGAAAAACATGATCAGAGGTGTGTATTTGCCATATTTATTGTGCAAGTTAACTATGTTCCATTTTATCAGTACACTGACATAACAATATTTTGAATAACAAAGCATAATATTATGTTATTGAACTTATCCTACAGTAACTGCGAAAGGGGCTATCTATTTTTAGACTTATAAATTAATGATGTATACATAGTGATTCTTGAAGAATATAACTTCATGAGCTTAGTTCAAATGTCACACCCAAAATATAAGGTTGTTTTACTCCAATGTTTGTAAACATTGTAAATGTTAACAAACACTGCGTAGCCCTTGCATCCCTCAGGTTTTTACCAACACAGAGGCGGGGTGTTGGCTTTGTTATAGTTTCAACTGCGGATTGGCCCTTTAATCACTTATCACTTTATAAATTTACATTTTCAGACATCGTCATTGTGCAGCATCCTGTTTCTGTGTATGTACCACGGAGCTATAAGGTGACTCTGAGTGTGAGAGCAGAGGGAACCGGTATCCTGAACTACCAGTGGTTCAAGTCTAGTAAAGAGGAGGTATGTGGTTGTTGAGGATTTTTGTCATTCTTGTCTGACACAGTATTATGTTGTCAATTCATAGAGTAACACAGTATATATCCAATGAAATGTTTAATGTTTTTTAGGTATTTGGTGGGACCAGAGCAGATCTGATTGTCACAGCCCAGAGGTCTCAGCTCTACATTTGTCGCGTGAATGACCAGTTCTGCAACTGTGTGTTCAGTAAATGGGTCACAGTAAAGGTCCTGGACATTGCTAAACCAGGTATAGAAATCCCCTATATTAGTTACCAGTTCTAAGATAATAACATGTTTGTAATACAGGTTATTAAATCTTCCTTGATCAATTTAGAGCACTGTTTTGCCTATAATGTATTGCTATTGCATTTTTTCTTATTTTTTTTCTTCAGGTCTCCCAGTAGCATGGCGAGGGGAGCCCCATATCGCTGTACACCCTGCACCACAGACTGTCAGACAAGGGGAGAGACTCACCCTCAGCTGCATCGCCTTTGGCATTCCCACCCCTCACTACCAGTGGTACAGAAATGGACATCCTCTGTTGGGCAAGACCATGGACACACTGCAGGTAACACCAGTGTTTATCTACTCCTGCACTCAGGTCATTGTGTTTACTCTGTCTTATCATTTGCTGGCTGAGATACCATGCTTCACCATTCCTATTTAGTGATGGAGTGGTAAAAAAATTGGTGTGAAAACTCTGGTTGAGACGAAAAAATGTACTTTTCCTATATTTTCAATGCAATTTCCCCCAGAAAGTGAGTGACAAGTGCAGAGCAAAAAAAAGTGGGTTAACTGTGTTTACTTGTGTTTACCCTCCAATACACCACTTGTCCTATGTAAACATTGTAATTTAGAATAACTTAATTCATATTTAACATGAGGTTTAAATTCTAGGAGAGAAGTCTTAATATGTATGAGTAGAGCCAAACAGTGATGTGAATGCATTTGATTGTGTCCCTTGTAGATAGAGAATGCAGAGTCAGACCATAGAGGAACATATCTCTGCTATGTATCCAATGTTCAAGAGGAGAGATGGACAGAGGCAGCTGATGTTGAAATAGGTAAATGGAAGTGGGATGCTACTTGAAGGGCATCTGGGCAACAAAAAGGAAATAATGTTTACATGAATTGAACATACTGTGAATGATGATGTCATATAGCCAAGTCTTTTGTGAATACTGCTCTGTAATTATAAACAGATGTGCAATAGTGAATATGAAATTCTCACAGTAGCACATGACAAAGCACTAGCAGCAGTTATTTTACGTTTTCAGTGGCATGAGCTTTACTATTAGCGTTTTATATATTCCCTGACAAAGTCTACCACATAATTCACTGGAAAGTAATTCCCCACTTTTCACTGAGCTAGTGGAATAGCGGTAAGTTCAGATTTCTGCACATCCTTCCCACAAGTGGGTCTTTCCATTCCGCTGACGATTTAAGGTACTTTCCCTTTGTTAAAGACTGTACTAGAAGTTTTCAGGCTCTACAAAGTGGTAAAGGAACTAGCCTTTGGATGTAGGTTCCCCTTTGTATGTGTTTTCTACATGTTGGCACATCAACAACATTCATATTTCAAAATCTTTATGAATTTGACCCAACCAGATTGAATGAAAACTAGGAGTCCTTTTACACTCTCATATTGCTTGTTTGTTGTGTTAACAGATTGAAGTGTGAAGTGTTAGGTTATGCACTGATTATAACTTTTAGTATTTTTCCATTTCTTTCAGTGCCAACTAATCAACTCACAGGTAGGGGTCAGTGGAAATACAGTGTTTTCTTTTTATTTTATTTGTTATTTTTTGAATTTTACCCCCTTTTCTCCCCAATTTCGTGGTATCCAATTGTTTTAGTAGCCACTATCTTGTCTCATCGCTACAATTCCCCTACGGGCTCGGGAGAGACGAAGGTTGAAAGTCATGCGTCCTCCGATACACAACCCAACCAAGCCGCACTGCTTCTGTCATGTTTGTCATTTATTATCTTGTCTTGTCCCTGTGCTTCCCATTCTATTCGTTTCCCTCTGCTGGTCTTATTTGGTTCTTTCCCTCCTTCTAGCCCTCTCTCTCCCCCTCCCTCTCTCACTCTCTCGCTCTCTCTTCTCTCTATCGTTCCGTTCCTGCTCCCAGCTGTTCCTATTCCCCTAATCATCATTTAGTCTTCCCACACCTGTTCCCGATCCTTTCCCCTGATTAGAGTCCCTATTTATTCCTTTGTGTTCCGTTCCTGTGCCGTCGGTTCCTTATATTGTATATTCCATGCTGTGATTGCGTTTCGCCCTGTCCTGTCGTGTTTTTGCCGTGATTGTGTATCACCCTGTTCTGTCGTGTTTTGTGCCTTCATCAGACGCTGCGTGTGAGCAGGTGTCTCAGTCGACTACGGCCTGCGCCTACCCGGCGACCTGCAGTCTGTGGCCGCTTCTCCAGTTGTTTTCCCCTCTACAAATCTAGAGGATGTCAGTTATTCCGTTTTGAACATTATTAAACTCTGCTTCTGTTAAGTCGCTTTTGGGTCCTCTTTTACCAGCATGACAGAAGGAACCGACCAAGGAATGGACCCAGCGACTTCAGACGCTGTTTACACTGCCGTCAAGATCCAAGGAGCCATGCTCGGCAGACACGAGCAGGAATTGTCTGCTGCTCGCCATGCCGTGGAGAACCTGGCCGCTCAGGTTTCCGACCTCTCTGGACAGTTCCAGAGTCTACGTCTCGTGCCACCTGTTACTTCCTGGCCTGCCGAGCCTCCAGAACCTAGGGTTAATAACCCACCTTGCTACTCCGGGCAGCCCACTGAGTGCCGCTCCTTTCTCACGCAGTGTGAGATTGTGTTCTCTCTCCAACCCAACACATACTCTGAGAGAGAGCTCGAGTTGCTTACGTCATTTCACTCCTTACTGGCCGGGCTCGAGAATGGGGCACAGCTATCTGGGAGGCAAGGGCTGATTGCTCTAACAAATTCCAGAACTTTAAAGAGGAGATGATTCGGGTTTTTGACCGTTCAGTTTTTGGTGGGGAGGCTTCTAGGGCCCTGGCTTCCTTATGCCAAGGTGAACGGTCCATAACGGATTATTCCATTGAGTTTCGCACTCTTGCTGCCTCTAGTGAGTGGAACGAGCCGGCGCTGCTCGCTCGTTTTCTGGAGGGACTCCACGCAGTGGTTAAGGATGAGATTCTCTCCCGGGAGGTTCCTTCAGATGTGGACTCTTTGATTGCTCTCGCCATCCGCATAGAACGACGGGTAGATCTTCGTCACCGGGCTCGTGGAAGAGAGCTCGCATCAACGGTGTTTCCCTGCTCCGCATCGCAACCATCTCCCTCCGCTGGCTTTGAGACTGAGCCCATGCAGCTGGGAGGGATTCGCATCTCGACTAAGGAGAGGGAACGGAGGATCACCAACCGCCTGTGCCTCTATTGCGGAGTTGCTGGACATTTTGTTAATTCATGTCCAGTAAGAGGCCAGAGCCCATCAGTAAGCGGAGGGCTACTGGTGAGCGCTACTACTCAGGTCCCTTCATCTAGATCTTGTACTACTATGTCGGTCCATCTACGCTGGACCGGTTCGGGTGCTACATGCAGTGCCTTGATTGACTCTGGGGCTGAGGGTTGTTTCATGGACGAAGCATGGGTTCGGAAACATAACATTCCTTTCAGACCGTTAGACAAGCCTACGCCCATGTTTGCCTTAGATGGTAGTCATCTTCCCAGTATCAAATTTGAGACACTACCTTTAACTCTCACAGTATCTGGTAACCACAGTGAGACTATTTCTTTTTTGATTTTCCGTTCACCGTTTACACCTGTTGTTTTGGGTCATCCCTGGCTAGTATGTCATAATCCTTCTATTAATTGGTCTAGTAATTCTATCCTATCCTGGAACGTTTCTTGTCATGTGAAGTGTTTAATGTCTGCCATCCCTCCCGTTTCTTCTCTCCCTACTTCTCAGGAGGAACCTGGCGATTTGACAGGAGTGCCGGAGGAATATCATGATCTGCGCACGGTCTTCAGTCGGTCCCGAGCCAACTCCCTTCCTCCTCACCGGTCGTATGATTGTAGTATTGATCTCCTTCCAGGGACCACGCCTCCTCGAGGTAGACTATACTCTCTGTCGGCTCCCGAACGTAAGGCTCTCGAGGATTATTTGTCTGTGTCTCTTGACGCCGGTACCATAGTGCCTTCTTCTTCTCCGGCCGGGCGGGGTTCTTTTTGTTAAGAAGAAGGACGGTACTCTGCGCCCCTGCGTGGATTATCGAGGGCTGAATGACATAACGGTTAAGAATCGTTATCCGCTTCCCCTTATGTCATCAGCCTTCGAGATTCTGCAGGGAGCCAGGTGCTTTACTAAGTTGGACCTTCGTAACGCTTACCATCTCGTGCGCATCAGAGAGGGGGACGAGTGGAAAACGGCGTTTAACACTCCGTTAGGGCATTTTGAGTACCGGGTTCTGCCGTTCGGTCTCGCCAATGCGCCAGCTGTTTTTCAGGCATTAGTTAATGATGTTCTGAGAGACATGCTGAACATTTTTGTTTTTGTCTATCTTGACGATATCCTGATTTTTTCTCCGTCACTCGAGATTCATGTTCAGCACGTTCGACGTGTTCTACAGCGCCTTTTAGAGAATTGTCTCTACGTAAAGGCTGAGAAGTGCTCTTTTCATGTCTCCTCCGTTACTTTTCTCGGTTCCGTTATTTCCGCTGAAGGCATTCAGATGGATTCCGCTAAGGTCCAAGCTGTCAGTGATTGGCCCGTTCCAAGGTCACGTGTCGAGTTGCAGCGCTTTTTAGGTTTCGCTAATTTCTATCGGCGTTTCATTCGTAATTTCGGTCAAGTTGCTGCCCCTCTCACAGCTCTTACTTCTGTCAAGACGTGTTTTAAGTGGTCCGGTTCCGCCCAGGGAGCTTTTGATCTTCTAAAAGAACGTTTTACGTCCGCTCCTATCCTCGTTACTCCTGACGTCACTAGACAATTCATTGTCGAGGTTGACGCTTCAGAGGTAGGCGTGGGAGCCATTCTATCCCAGCGCTTCCAGTCTGACGATAAGGTTCATCCGTGCGCTTATTTTTCTCATCGCCTGTCGCCATCTGAGCGCAACTATGATGTGGGTAACCGTGAACTGCTCGCCATCCGCTTAGCCCTAGGCGAATGGCGACAGTGGTTGGAGGGGCGACCGTTCCTTTTGTCGTTTGGACAGACCATAAGAACCTTGAGTACATCCGTTCTGCCAAACGACTTAATGCCCGTCAAGCTCGTTGGGCGTTGTTTTTCGCTCGTTTCGAGTTTGTGATTTCTTACCGTCCGGGTAGCAAGAACACCAAGCCTGATGCCTTATCCCGTCTGTTTAGTTCTTCTGTGGCTTCTACTGATCCCGAGGGGATTCTTCCTTATGGGCGTGTTGTCGGGTTGACAGTCTGGGAATTGAAAGACAGGTTAAGCAAGCACTCACGCACACTGCGTCGCCGCGCGCTTGTCCTAGTAACCTCCTTTTCGTTCCTGTTTCCACTCGTCTGGCTGTTCTTCAGTGGGCTCACTCTGCCAAGTTAGCTGGTCATCCCGGTGTTCGAGGCACTCTTGCGTCTATTCGCCAGCGCTTTTGGTGGCCGACTCAGGAGCGTGACACGCGCCGTTTCGTGGCTGCGTGTTCAGACTGCGCGCAGAAGAAGTCTGGTAATTTTTTTTCTGCTTCTGTTCCTGGTCTTGCTGGGTCTCAGTCTGTTCCCTGCCATCGCATCTCTCCTGTTCTTGTCCCTGCCCTTGCTGTGTCTCAGTCTGTCCCTAGTTCTCATTTTTTTTTTAGAGTAGTACCCTAGTTTCCCTTTTTATCGTTTTTCGTTACGGTCCTGAGGAGAGGAGTTGGGTTCTTTCTCGGGATGTGCTGGACCGTTTGATCTATGATTTCCTCCGTTGCCGCCAGTGTTCCTCCTCGAGAGCGCCAGGAGGCGCTCGGTGAGTGGGGGGTACTGTCATGTTTGTCATTTATTATCTTGTCTTGTCCCTGTGCTTCCCATTCTATTCGTTTCCCTCTGCTGGTCTTATTTGGTTCTTTCCCTCCTTCTAGCCCTCTCTCTCCCCCTCCCTCTCTCACTCTCTCGCTCTCTCTTCTCTCTATCGTTCCGTTCCTGCTCCCAGCTGTTCCTATTCCCCTAATCATCATTTAGTCTTCCCACACCTGTTCCCGATCCTTTCCCCTGATTAGAGTCCCTATTTATTCCTTTGTGTTCCGTTCCTGTGCCGTCGGTTCCTTATATTGTATATTCCATGCTGTGATTGCGTTTCGCCCTGTCCTGTCGTGTTTTTTTGCCGTGATTGTGTATCACCCTGTTCTGTCGTGTTTTGTGCCTTCATCAGACGCTGCGTGTGAGCAGGTGTCTCAGTCGACTACGGCCTGCGCCTACCCGAAGCGACCTGCAGTCTGTGGCCGCTTCTCCAGTTGTTTTCCCCTCTACAAATCTAGAGGATGTCAGTTATTCCGTTTTGAACATTATTAAACTCTGCTTCTGTTAAGTCGCTTTTGGGTCCTCTTTTACCAGCATGACAGCTTCTTAACACAGCGCGCGCATCCAACCGGAAGCCAGCCGCACCAATGTGTCGGAGGAAACACCGTGCACCTGGCAACCTTGGTTAGTGCGCACTGCGCCCGGCCCGCCACAGGAGTCGCTGGTGCGCGATGAGACAAGGACATCCCTACCGGCCAAGCCCTTCCTAACCCGGACGACGCTAGGCCAATTGTGCATCGCCGCACGGAACTCCCGGTCGCGGCCGGTTACGACAGAGCCTGGGCGCGAACCCAGAGTCTCTGATGGCACAGCTGGCGCTGCAGTACAGTGCCCTTAACCACTGGTCTGAGGTATTCCTAGAATGGGGTTTGAGCATTATGTCATTGAAGTGGGGAACTGTTGTACCAGTATTTCCTGATATGTGTGGTTTCATGTTTCTATAGTAGAATTAATTAGCTGTTCTCAAAGTACAGTAAGGTGACCCTGATTACAAATTCCACCATGGTCTTTTCGTCCAGCGACTGACAAAGTGGCCCTGCTTATTGGTAACCTCAACTACTCCCACCATCCGGACCTGATGGCCCCCACTATGGATGTCCATGAGCTGGCCAACCTGCTGCAGCAGCTGGGCTTCAGAGTGGTGTCTCTACTGGATCTCACCAGGGAGGAGATGCTGGCGGCTATTGACAAGTTCCTTCTCCTGCTTGACAGGGGCGTGTATGGTGAGTTCAATACTGTTCTGGTGGTTACATTACAAGGGAGAATGTATTTTGAATTGAGGGTTTTTCAGAGACTCTAGAAAGCTAACGATGACACTATTCACTGAAAAGTTGCAAATGCATACAAAAATATTTCTCTGTTATGCTGAAACCAGACATCGTAGTCTTGTTAAGCTCCCTTTAAACGTATTCTGCCCGTTTTGGTTGATCTCGCATAATCCTATGCTGCTGCTTAGAGATCTTATTAGTAGCTTGGTGTGAGAGTTTGGTTTAGCAGGCAAATAAGAGGTGGAAAGGAGAAGCTTGGGCCTGTAGTGTTTGGAGAGAGATGCCTTGCTATGTATAGCTGTTTCCTGTGGTGTGAAGTACTTGAAAGTACTACTTAAGTAGTCTTTTGGGGTATCTGTATTTTACTTGACTATTTATATTTTTGACAACTTTTTACATTTTCCCTGACACCCAAAAGTACTCATTACATTTTGAATGCTTAGCAGGACAGGAAAACTGTCTAATTAAGACACTTCTCAATAGAACATCTTTGATCATCTCTACTGCCTCTGATCTGACTGACTCACTAAACACATGCCTCATTTTTAAATGATGTCTGAGTGTTGGAGCATGTCCCCTGGCTATCAGTATATATTTTTTTTTGCTGTCTAGTTTGCTTAATGTAAGTATTAAATTGATTTATACTATATATACTATATTTTAGCAACTCTATTTACTTTTGATAATTAAGTATATTTGAAACCAAATACGTTTATACTTTTACTCAAGTAGTATTTTACTGGGTAACTTTCACTTTTCCCTGAGTAATTTTCTATTAAGGCATCTTTACTTTTACTCAAGTATGAAAATCGGGCACTTTTTCCACCACTGGCTGTTTCTGAGGCCTATAGCACTTTGACTTGGCAGATTTATTTAGCACCTGTAAAGGGCCTTTAGCAACCTAGCAACTGTCAGATTATTTTCCTTTTTATATTTGAGTCAAATAAGAGCATTACATTTTATGTGGCATGTAAACATTTGTAAGAGTTTGACATTTTTTGTCTCATCTAATAATCCATGCTTGTGTGTTGTATGACTGTTATAGAAAACGAGGTCAGCTTAATATGAAAACCAATCTGAAAAGTAGCGATCTGGATTTTCTAGGAGCTTTAAGGGACCTGCACAGTTTACAGATTCAAAACATGCTACTTGAAATTACTCAACTCAGCTGCACAGGGATGCAAATCTTCCGGTAGTTTACCAAAGTTACTGGACTCTTCAGTCATTTTGGTAATTAACAGAAAATCTATGGCAATCTATCATAACCTTTGTGATTTATACTTGGATAACTTTTTTTATTTTTTTATTCATACATAGTATATATATATTTTTATATTGGTGCCCATATTGTCCATACATTTCTAGTAGATACACCATATGGTTCAAGAGAAAATGCCAGTACCCAGAAGGGCCACTAGATGTCTTGTGATATATTACATAAAATCCTTGAAGGATACCAAAACTCTGGTAGTTGACTGGTAGTAACATACCCTCCCTTTGCAACCCAATATATAGAGCACAAGCAACATCATATTTTATTGATGAAGGACAGGATTACTGTTGTGTGATATTCTACAGTATATGATTGCTAAAATGAAACATGGAGCCTTGTTTGACAGATGCCATATTAGATCTGTACCGCTCGCTGAACTGGAGTATCGGGTGCTCTGAATTTACCCTTATGCCTATGAGAGACTTTGCTTTTCCTGTTCACGCCATGTAACATGAGTTTGCCACCGATTTGATTTTAATCTGATTAATTAACAGTGATCAATGCTAAATAACTAAATAGTTATTTTGGTGTATAACTGAAATACACACAAAATATACAACTAACATAATGCTATCCCCCACAGCCCTGTTCTACTATGCTGGTCATGGGTACGAACGTTTAGGGAGAAACTATCTGGTGGCCATAGATGCTCCACGATCATACCGTTCAGAGAACTGTGTCTGTGTACAGAGGATCATGCGCAAGATGCAGGAGAGACGGACTGCATTGAATGTGGTCTTACTAGACACCTGCAGAACATGGTAGGCCTCCTGATGGACACCTCATGTCATTGTTTGTTGCTCGACAGTGAATTGCAAAAGTATTCACCCCCTTGATGTTTTCCCTATTTTGTTGCATTACAACCTGTAATTTAAATGGATTTTTATTTGGATTTCATGTAATGGACATACACAAAATAGTAAAAATTGGTAAAGTGACAGGAAAAAAAGGAAAAGTGGTGCGTGCATATGTATTCACCCCCTTCGCTATGAATCTCCTAAATAAGATCTGGTGCAAACAATTATCTTCAGAAGTCACATAATCAGTTTGCACACAGGCAGATTTGATTTAAGTGTCAAATGATCTGTCACATGATCTCAGTATATATATAAACCTGTTCTGAAAGACCCCAGAGTCTGCAACACCACTAAGCAAGGGGCACCACAAAGCAAGTGGCACCATGAAGACCAAGGAGCTCTCCAAACAGGTCAGGGACAAAGTTGAGGAGAAGTACAGATCTGGGTTGGGTTATAAAAAATATCAGAAACTTTGAACATCCCATGGAGAACCATTAAATCCATTATTAAACAATGGAAGAATATGGTGCCACAACAAACCTGCCAAGAGAGGGCCACCCACCAAAACTCCCGGACCAGGCAAGGAGGCCATTAATCGGAGAGGCAACAAAGAGACCAAAGATATCCATGAAGGAGCTGCAAAGCTCCACAGCGGAGATTAGAGTATCTGTCCATAGGATCACTTTAAGCCATACACTCCACAGAGCTGGGCTTTACGGAAGAGTGGCCAGAAAAAAATAAGCAAACAAGAAAAAAATAAGCAAACATGTTTGGTGTTTGCCAAAAGGCATGTGGGAGACTCCCCAAACATATGGAAGAAGGTACTCTGGTCAAATGAGACTAAAATTGAGCTTTTTGGCCATCAAGGAAAACGCTATGTCTGGCGCAAACTCAACATCTCATTACCCTGAGAACACCATCCCCACAGTGGATCATGGTGGTGGCAGCATCATGCTATGGAGATGTTTTTCATCGGCAGGGACTGGGAAACTGGTCAGAATTGAAAGAATGATGGATGGCGCTAAATACAGGGAAATTCTTGAGGGAGACCTGCTTCAGTCTTCCGGAGATTTGAGACTGGGACGGAAGTTCACCTTCCAGCAGGACCAAAACCCTAAGCATAATGCTAAAGCAACATTTGAGTGGTTTAAGGGGAACATTTAAATGTCTTGGAATGGCCTAATCAAATCCCAGACGTCAATCCAATTGAGAATCTGTGGTATGACTTAAAGATTGCTGTACATCTGCGGAACTCATCCAACTTGAAGGAGCTGGATCAGTTTTGCCTTGAAGAATGGGCAAAAATCCAAGTGGCTAGATGTGCCAAGCTTATAGAGACATACCCCAAGAGACTTGCAGCTGTAATATCTGCAAAAGGTGACTTTACGAAGTATTGACTTTAGGGGGGGGGTGAATAGTTATGCACGCTCAAGTTCAGTTTTTTTGTCTTATTTCTTGTTTGTTTCACAATAAAAAATATTTTGCATTTTCAAAGTGGTAGACATGTTGTGTAAACCAGATGATAAAACCCCCCCAAAATACATTTTAATTCCAGGTTGTAAGGCAACATAATAGGAAAAATGCCAAGGGGGGTGAATACTTTCGCAAGCCTATTTAACATTTTAAGAAGTCTACAATTCCATTGATTGAAAGAAAAAATATCACATCAGAAGACAAATAAGGCTAACACAAAACACAAGCAGATGAATTTTACTTCACTACATTCTTAAAGAAAATAATGTACATTTTACTCCATACATTTTACCTGATACACAAAAGTACTTGTTACATTTTGAATGCTTAGCAGGACAGGAAACTTGTCCAATTCACGCACTATCAAGAAAACACATTGTCATCCCTTTTGATCTGGCGGACTCACTAAACACAAATGCATATTTTGTAAATGATATCTGAGTGTTGGAGTGTGCCCCTGGATATCCATAAATAAAAAATAACAAAATAGTGCCACTTGCTTTGCTTAATAGAAGGAATTTGAAATAATTTTACATTTACTTTTGATACTTAAGTATATATAGAACCAAATACTTTTGCTGACTTTTGCTCAAGTAGTATTTTACTGGGTTACTTTTACTTGAGTAACTTCCTATTAAGATATCTATACTTTTACTCGAGTATGACAATTTATTACTTTTTCTACCACTGCTAAAACAGGTGTTAAGTTGCATATTTTTATTTTCAGGTACAACCTAGATTGCATAGCTTCTGAAATCAGGCCCTTGGTACCAATGGGAAACACAGTGTATGGATATGCCACGTATGTATTTTTACTCTATGTAACAACAATTGATTTATGAGTGTTCATTCATGGCCTGAAATCTAAATGACCTGCCTTAACAGATGTGAAAATGCAGAGGCTTATGAGGTACAGGACGGAGGGAAGAGCACCGGAATCTTCACTAAATATCTGAACAAGCACATCCTACAGCCAGAGAAAGTCACCCACATCCTGGAGCTGGTGTCTGAGAGTCAGTGTTCTTGTATGATAGGCTTTGCTCTTGTGGAAGCCATTTTAACATATATTAATTGCATTTTTTACATCAATATTTGTATTTTTTATATCAATAATGGAATTTTCTGTATCAATAATTAAAAATGTTTATATACAAAAATGAATTGCTGATATCAATAATAAAAAAAATATATATCTATAATCAAATTTTAAATATCAATAATTACCCATTTGATTCAATGGAGAAACCCATTTTGATTTTTTTTAAATCAATCATTCAAATGATTTATATAAAACATTAATTTTTGATATATATTTTATTTGTAGATATATATTTTATTTGTTGATATTGCTCATAATTTTAAATATAAAACGCTCAAATTATTATTATTATTATAGTGATAATTGGAATTATTGATATCGATAATTCCATTTTTTACATACATTTTGTAAATTAATTATACAAGAAAATTATATTATTGATATAAAAAAAATTCACCATCGAATCCTATGTGGAGTTATAGATATATAAAAAATGGATATTGAAAATCTGAATTATTGTTATTGAAAATGACATTACTCATATCAAAAATACAATTATTGATATATATAAAAAAAATATTAGCATATATTTAGCATAATTAAGACTTAGACCTGTATCTAAAATTGTATCTAAATATTTATTCAATTATTTTCCATTTCTAAAGTGAAAGTAAAATGATAGAAAATAAAAAAGACAAAAAGAAAATGTCTTGATTACAAATGTAATGTCTGTATGTCTTCACACCCCGTAGTTAATACTTGGTGGAAGCACCATTGATAGCCATTACATGTGTGAATAATTTTGAAGAAAATGAGTATTGGGGTGGCAGCATCATGTTATGGGTACGCTTGTTACTGGCAGGGACTGGGGAGTATGTTAGGATCAAAATAAATATGAAAGGAACAAAGGACAGGTAAAAAGTTAGAGGAAAACCCTCCATAGTCTTCTGAAAACCTAACCCGGCGACAGTTTTATATTTCAGTATAACAATTACACAAATTCTAATGCCAAAGACACACCACAATGGCTTTCATGAAGTGTTGAGTGTTCCTGAATGGTCTAGTAGTCTCAATCTTGGCCTAAATCTGCTTGAAAATCAGTGATAACATAAACATTGAGTATTGTTGTCCATCAATGATTCCCAAGCAATTCCTTGTGCAATTTTGACAAAACAATAGATATATGTTGCCCTAAGAGTTGCATAAAGCTGGTAGAATCGTATTACTCCGTACGGGAGTTGCAGCGATGGGACAAGACTGTAACTACCAATTGGATGCCATGAAATTGGGGAAAAAAGGGATAAAAAAAGATAATGTGGAGTAGGTTGTATACATCAGTAGGAAAAATATAAAATACCATTTTAAGGCAGCAAATGTCAAGACTGTGCAAGGGCCTTGTGTGTATGCTTTCAATAGGCACTGTATGTAGGAGCATGCAAATGTAATACCACCCCCATGAAGGTCTTTAAAATATAGTTTTTATATCAATAATTCAGTTATCGATATCATAAATGTTAATAATTTATAATAAAAAAATATATGATTGATATAAAAAACATATATATATATATATATATATATATTGATGTATGACAGTGGCTTTGCTTTTAGCACTTCCCTCTAGTGGCCACATTCTGCAGTCTGTGTGACTGACATTTCAGGATGGATGTTTTGACATACTATTAACACCAATCCATGACTCACATTGAAAATCCCAGTGTTTCTTTTGATAAATAGGAAAATTACTTTTGACAGAAATGACAAGATATTATGCAAGAAATCCTAAATTCCCTGCTAATAAGAGCAGAAGTGTGGCTTTTGGCTCCATTGCTCCTGTACAGCAGTGTCTGTAAACAGGGTCAGTGTGGAACGTGTTGTTGTCTACTTGTTGGAGTACAGACATGTTGACATCTAAATGTTTATCCGTCACTGGCTACTCCCCCTGGTGTTTACCCTGCAGCAGGTAGCAGTGGGCGGAGCTTGGAGGGGTAGGCATGCTGTCCCCACTGGGTGCTTGTTTGTTTGTTTGATGGGTCTCTCTGGTAACATGACTTTGTGCGACAGAGCTGCATTAGCTTGTGACCTCATTCTCTAGAAATTCACACTGCTGGCCATAGCTCAGCAGGAAACCTGAGAGGGGTAGAGTTAAAGACAGCTGCTCTGCCGTGTGTGTGTGTGTGTGTGTGTGTGTGTGTGTGTGTGTGTGTGTGTGTGTGTGTGTGTGTGTGTGTGTGTGTGTGTGTGTGTGTGTGTGTGTGTGTGTGTGTGTGTGTGTGTGTGTGTGTGTGTGTGTGTGTGTGTGTGTGTGTGTGTGTGTGTGTGTGTGTACCTCCCTACCCTGCTCTCTTGTGGTCACTCAACTCCAGTGACAGTGATCCTGCATAGCTTAACACAGCCCATCAAAGGGGGTGGTGGCACAGTACTGTATAGGTTGACTGATGAGTTGTCAGTGGCTGTAACAGTCAAACCTTGGCACAGAACCTCACGGCTTAGATTAGAGATATTTGCTGTATGTTAAGATTTCTCAGATGAGTTGCACCCCTACTCACAATTGGTTATATTTCAGGGTTACAACTGAAATACATTTCTGAAAGTGTTACAATTGTATCCATGTCTAGGAAATAGTATTCACTGAAGTGACAGATCACATCACAATCACATCATGAGACCATTTCATGAACAATAAACACAGCGTTCCCAGAAACTCCTTTGAGGAATTATGATCTATATCCTTCTTGTCTTAGACTTATTTATAAATGGAAAAATAGTTGATGTTGAACTGCTGTCCACTCAACTCTTATAGAAACATGGCGAAGACAGCTTGCTTAAAATATGTACTGAAGCCAAATCCTCTGCAAGAATAAGAGTAAGCCTATATCCAGACACCTGAATAGGATTTCACTCTATCCGTTTCTGATCTGGCCAGCAATGCCTTTTACATACATGCTTTTGCCTAAACATTTCTGTAAGTTCACTCATATCGTGCACATGTTTATAATTTAGGAGCCTTTACATCAGTCAAATAGTATTATTATTTTAATTTCAGTCCTACCATTAAACACTCCTTAAGACAGCTATTACCTCGGTTGCGTAGACTAACCTTTAACCTGTTCCTCAGATCTGGGCAGAGACCCTTTCGTCACAGGTAAGCAGGCGGTGGAAATCAGACACATGATAAAGGAGCCTCGCTCCCTCACAGATCCGATCAGGACCACCGGCCACACTGGAGAACTACATTTGAGAGACGCCTGCTGGAGACAGGCCAACGGTAAGCTTTAACACACCACAATATCCCCAATACAGACATGATCTTTACCCCATTTTTCACAATTGATAAATGACTGTGTGTATGTCAAGTCCTCTTTTTATTTCAGATGTTTTAGCCATGGTGTATCATTTGCTATGAAATCGTGTAACTGTTAAGTCAGTTTCTTGCCCTAAGCTAGTTTTAACAAGAAAGAGGAAGAATCACTCTTTTTCAGTTGTGTATGTGACATGGTTGTAGCTGTTATAATGTACAAACTGTGGTTTAGCATGAGTAATGACCATCACACCACCATTCAAGGTTTTACTGTTTATTTGTGGTGATAGCAGAAAGCAAACTTGTTTGTATATTTAAAGTCAGCTTTCAGCTTATTTCACTCACAGTGTACCAGTATTTATAACATAAGGGAATATACTTTTGTCTTCCCCATCACTTAAAAACATACTTATCTTGTATTCTTTCTTCAAATTGAATTTTGTCATCACTAAAGTTCTTCAGAATCCCCATATATATTTCTGGCTCAGATAAATGAGAAGAAATAGTAACTTCTACTATAAACTTCTTCAAGGACAAGATGACGACCTTTAAAAGCAACATTTCTTAACATGGCTGCCTAACTTTCTTATCATGTCCTTGAGAGATGCAAAGCAGAGATGCAAAGCAGAGATGCAAAGCAGAGATGCTTTGTTGTGTAGAATTTGTATCTTAAAACTGTCTTTCTATGTGATGTTCTCCCACAAAGAGCTACCACATCAGAAGTTGCTTATTTTCACCTGTGGAGTTCAGGTGGAGGTCAGCTTCTCAGCCTTGTTCTCCAACGTCATGGTTGCTTTTGGCAGAGTGAAAACCACTGGACCCAGAGCCCAGGACTGCACTATCACTCTGAGGAGCACACCTGTGAGTGACATCTTCACTCTTACTTGCCGCTACCTGCCACACTACCTAGAGAGCAGGACATGGTGTACAAACAGCCCTTATTAATAAGCAGTTTGATTTAGTTGCATGACTTCACATGATACTACACATAAATATTTTATTAAAATGAATTTTTAACTTCTTGTGAGACCTGAGAAATATATGTAACCCTGACAACAAAACTGAAAACCAAATGTTGAAAATGTGTTTAGGTGCTAAACTTTAGAAGGTTCTAAGAGTGGGTTCTGCACAAGGTGTATGAAATATTTCCTGCTGTGGTCACATCTCAATGCTAAAACTGTTGTTTAGATATTTATCTGATCCTGACATGGCATTACTCTTTATAATTTTGGAAATGTATTGCTCATAAAACAATGTTATATATATATATATATAGTATATGAAGCTACAAAGGCTGCCAAGAGTGCACATGTAATCATCTCCTCTTTCCTCTGTACACTCGAGGCAGTGGTGGTTGGTGCCATTTAAGATGAGGGAGAAGCATTTTCTTTATGAGCATGGCCTTATTTCTATTACAGCATATTGGATGACTGTGATTCATATTCCATTCACCCAGCTCAATGTAACATTGATAGGTTTAAGCTGCCACTTTATACACAAAATTTCCCTATACCCATCATGAGGTTGCTACAACCTAGCCTATGAATGCAAAATTACAATGTAGATGCTTTGGTCGAGAGAAAAATTAGAGTAATTAAGATGACAGACATTTAATACCACCCTGCACATTCTTGCCGGCATCTAGCTGCTCTAGGGTGTAATCATTAGTCTAACAGTTGCAAACCAGAGTTTCTATTGGACAAATTCAGGTATGTTTATCCCCGTTAGGTTCTGTTTAAGAAAAGTTTTTCAACAGAATCGGCGGCATGAATACACCCCTGATCACTCGCACACATAGTTCACTTTCATAGCAGCCACATACAAACATCATGATCAATTTAATCATTGTATAATTCCTTCTCGTCTCTACACTCTCTCCTCTTCTCACCTTTCCCTTCACTTGTGAACTTCAGAGAAAAAAATCAGCTGTCTGTGACCAGGCTAAAAAACCTTTCCAAGCCCAACCTTCATAACCGCTAACCGCTACACAAAGCCTCATTGTTGCCATATTAGTTAACGTTATAATCATTACTAACGCATTACTAAACCCACTACAATCATGCATTACAGTCAGCGAGCAGTTTAGCAGTTACACCGGCAGGTCCCTGTGGCAATAAATTAATAAAACCAAAAGGTTACCTTGACTTGGAAGAGTTCCAATGTTGGATAGCCATAGCCAGCTAGCTAACATAACGTCCCTCATTGTTTGAGCCGGGTGTTAGAGTAGGCTAAACTAGATAGCTGCATTCGCTAGCTAAGTAAAAGTAAAACAATTAATAATAATACAACAAAGTATAGCTCTCTCTCCCTCATCGCCTTCATTTTAAAGAATTGTTTTCTTATTATTTTTTTCAGTTGAGAACAAATTCTTATTTACAATGACGGCCTAGGAACAGTGGGTTAACTGCCTTGCTCAGGGGCAGAACAACCGATTTTTACCTTGTCAGCACAGGGATTAGATTCTAGCAACCTTTCAGTTACTGGCCCAACACTCTAACCACTAGGCTACCTGTTCAACTATTGTGTTTCTCTCTCTTTGAGCCTACTCACTACATTTTATGCACTGCAGTGCTAGCTAGCAGTAGCTTATGATTTCATAAATTGATTAATTCTCGGATCCTTTGATTGGGTGGACAACATGCCAGTTCATGCAGCAAGAGCTCTGATAGGTTGGAGGACATAATAATTACTGTATAAGTCTATGGAAAGGGGTGAGAACCATGAGCCACCTAGGTTTTATATTGAAGTCAATGTACCCAGAGGAGGACAGAAACTAGCTGTCCTCCATCTACACCATGGTGCTACCCTTTAGACTGCTTTTGAGGCTACTGTAGGCCTTTGTTGCAAAACAGTGTATTTAAATAAATTATTTGGCGACATTTATATTGAGGATAGTTTTATCAAAAAAGGATACATTTATTAAAGTTTTTATTATACATTCACTGAGGAGGATGACCCTCCCCTTCCTCCTATGAGGAGCCTCCGTTGAGGCATACAGTGCATTCGGAAAGTATTCAGACCCCTTGACTTTTTCCAGATTTTGTTATGTTACAGCATTATTCTAAAATGGATTCAACTGTTTTTTTCCTCTCATCAATCTACACACAATACCCCACAATGACAAAGCAAAAACAGTTTTGTTTTTTTGGCAAATGTATAAAAAAGATTGAATAAAATATAACATTTACATAAGACCCTTTACTCAGTACTTTGTTGAAGCACCTTTGGCAGCGATTACAGCCTCAAGTCATCTTGGTTATGACCCTACGTGCTTGGCACACCTGTATTTGAGGAGTTTCTCCCATTCTTCTCTACAGATCCTCTCGAGCTCTGTCAGGTTGGATGGGGAGTGTTGCTGCACAGATATTTTCAGGTCTCTCCAGAGATGTTTTATCGGATTCAAGTCCGGGCTCTGGCTGTGCCAGTCAAGGACATTCAGAGACTTGTCCTGAAGCCACTCCTGCGTTGCCTTGGCTGTGTGCTTAGGGTCGTTGTCCCGTTGCAAGGTGAACCTTTGCCCCAGTCTGAGGTCCTGAGCGCTCTGGAGCAGGTTTTTATCAAGGATCACTCTGTACTTTGCTCGTTCAACTTTCCCTCTATCCTGACAGGTCTCCCAGTCCCTGCCGCTGAAAAACATCCCCACAGCATGATGCTGCCACCACCATGCTTCACCATAGGGATAGGGATGGTGCCAGGTTTCCTCTAGATGTGACGCTTGGCATTCAGGCCAAAGAGTTCAATCTTGGTTTCATCAGACCAGAAAATCTTGTTTCTCATGGTCTGAGAGTCCTTTAGGTGCCTCCAGGCAGGCTGTCATGTGCCTTTTACTGAGGAGTGGCTTCCGTCTGGCCCCTACCATAAAGGCCTGTTTGGTGTAGTGCTGCAGAGATGGTTGTCCTTCTGGAAGGTTCTCCAATCTCCACAGAGGAACTCTGGAGCTCTGTCAGTGACCATCGGGTTCTTGGTCACCTCCCTAACCAAGGCCCTTCTCCCCCGATTGCTCAGTTTGGCTGGATGGCCAGGTCCATGAAGTCTCGGTAGTTCCAAACTTCTTCCATTTAAGAATGATGGAGGCCACTGTGTTCTTGGAGACCTTCAATGCTGCTGTAATTTTTTGGTAGCCTTCCCCAGATCTGTGCCTTGACACAATCCTGTATCGGAGTTCTACGGACAATTACTTCGACCTCATGGCTTGGTTTTTACTCTGACATGCACTGTCAACTGTGGGACCTTATATAGACAGGTGTGTGCCTTTCCAAATCATGTCCAATCAATTGAATTTACCACAGGTGACTCCAAGCAAGTTGTAGAAACATCGCACCTGAGCTCATAGCAAAGAGTCTTCATACTTATGTAAATAAGGTATTCATGTTTTTTATGTTTAATACATTTGCAAAATGTCTAAAAACATGTTTTCGCTTTGTTATTTTGCAGTATAGTGTGTAGATTGATGAGGGGGGAAAAATATTTAATTCATTTTAGTGTAAGGCTGTAACATAACAAAATGTGGAAAAAGTCGAGGGGTCTGAATACTTTACGATTGCACTGTATCTTATGAACAGCAGTTATTTTCATAGTTTTCATAGTCTGCCTTATGTCCTCTCATCTTTCATGACAACCTTGCTATTAGAAATAGCTGAGAAGCAAGAGCAGGACATTTTGGCACAACAGCTTATCAGGTTTCTGCTTCTGTGAAGTAATAATTCCTTGGAGCATACTGACATCTACTGGTTCAATGCATTATGTTCTCCCTACTTCAGTAGTCTGCCACTTGTTATGCACATTGTAAAATAACAAGTGGGTATCACAGGTTTTGCTGTAGTTGCCTGATGTATTTTATTCTTGACTTCTGTGTTTAGGCAATGGAGGATATATTCTCTAGTCCTGGGAGGTCAAGTGAAATGGACTCTCTGTTGCTAAATAACTTGGTTGCTGAAAACCCTGACTGTAGCCTCAGACTTTGTGGCCTTCAAAAGCTTCAGGTAGGTTTACTATGTCTGGAACCCCATATTTAATATGTGCAATTATATATCTAGAAATGTATCAATTCAATCTGTATTATGTTTTTTCTCTCAACCTGTTGTAAAGGGATCCTTAGTGATAAAGGTGGACCTACACTATACCCACATGGACAGGAAGCTGTGGCTACAAGAGAGCAAACAGCTGGACATAGGGAAGCCTCTTGTGGCATCCTGTGATCTGCACAGGGTACAGCAAGCAATGGTTGCCCAGAGACGAGATGGTGCCCCTGCCCAGAGTATGGGACACAGCCGCATCTCACACAGCAAGCAGCGCCCACGTCAGACATTGGGCCAGCCAGGCCGCCCCTTCACTAAGAGTGCAGAGTGTGCTGCCAAAGTCCCCACTGCAGGGAGCAATGAACCAGGGGAGAATGATGAGACTGAGCCTCAAGACTTTACCCATTGATTTCCCCTCTCCACGTCTATGGAAAAAGGATAATCTAGTAGTAGTGACTAGTGTAGTCCATCGGATATTTGCTGTTTAGGCTTTAATCAATGCACATAATAAAATCAGCATGATACATTCCCTTTCTCTGGTTAAATTCTATTAGTCTAATTGTGGTTATAAAGGTGTGTATGTACTGTATACATGGGTGCATGTGAGTTTGAGGAGATGATATTCTGGATTTATGTTCCTCTCAATAAGCACTATTGTTCTGTTCTCAGCATGACACTCAAACAAATTAAATATGTATTATTTAAAATGATCACAGAATTAAATAAATTACACAATATAAATGGGACAATATTTTCATGTTGCATATCTTTTAACCATCCCATCTCATTAAATGGTTTCAATATCTGTTTTTACAATTTATAGTTGTTTAGAAGTTTAAGTCATTGAAATTTGGAGCTATTGAAATGGAAAATATTGTCCCATGTACAGTGCCTGTACAAGTATTCATACCCCTTTACTTATTCCATATTTTGTTGTGTTACAGCCTGAATTCAAAATGGATTAAATTGTTTTTCCACTTACCCATCTACACAAAATGTCCCATAATGAAAAAGTGCAAAGAAATGTTTTCACATTTATTCTGAATGAAATATGGAAATCTAATTTGCATAAGTATTTAAACCTGAGTCAATACTTTGTAGAAGGACCTTTGGTGGTGATTACTTGCTGCATGTCTGTAACAGCTTTGCACATCAGGATTGAGGGATTTTCTCCCATTCTCCCTTGCAGATTTTCTCAAGCGCTGTTAAATTAGATGGGTAGCAGCGGAGAACAGCAATCTTCAAGTCTTTCCACAAATGTTCATTGGGATTCAGGTCTGGGCTTTGGCTGGGCCACTTTATCCTTACCAGTCTCCCAGTCCCTGCCGCTGAAATGCATCCACATACAGTAGCATGATGCTGCCATGCTTCACAGTAGGGATGGGATTAGACGGGTGATGAGCTGTGCCTGGTTTTCTCCAGATATAGCGCTTTGCATGCAGGCCAAAGAGTTACATTTTTGTCTCATAGAACCCCTGATTCTTTAGTCTTATGCTCTTGGAGTCTTTCACGTGCCTTTTTGCAAACTCCAGGCGTGCTGTCATGCCTTTTTCTCAGGAGTGGCTTCCGTCTGGCCACTCTTCCATAATTTGTGAAATGCTGTAGAGATTGTTGTCCTTCTGGCAGGTTCTCCCATCTCAGCCAAGGAACTCTGTAGTTATGTCAGTGTGGTTATTGGGTTTTTTGTCACCTCCCTGACCAAGGTCCTTCTTGCCTGGAACGCTCAGTTTGGTCTGGTGACCAGCTCTAGTCAGTCTGGGCAGTTCCATATTTTTTTAATTTCCCAAGGATGGAGAACACTGTGTTCTTCAAAACCTTCAGCAGTCTATAAATTGGAGAACAAGTATTTGATACACTGCCGATTTTGCAGGTTTTCCTGTTTACAAAGCATGTAGAGGTCTGTAATGTTTATCATAGGTACACATCAACTGTGAGAGACGGAATCTAAAACAAAAATCCAGAAAATCACATTGTATGATTTTTAAGTAATTAATTTGCATTTTATTGCATGACATAAGTATTTGATAACCTACCAACCAGTATGAATTCTGGCTCTCACAGACCTGTTAGTTTTTCTTTAAGAAGCCCTCCTGTTCTCCACTCATTACCTGTATTAACTGCACCTGTTTGAACTCGTTACCTGTATAAAAGACACCGGTCCACACACTCAATCAAACAGACTCCAACCTCTCCACAATGGCCAAGACCAGGGAGCTGTGTAAGGACATCAGGGATAAAATTGTAGACCTACACAAGGCTAGGATGGGCTACAGGACAATAGTCAAGTAGCTTGGTGAGAAGGCAACAACTGGTGGTCCTATTTCGTAAAAGAACAAGTCCATATAATGGCAAGAACAGCTCAAATAAGAAAAGAGAAATGACAGTCCATCATTACTTTAAGACAGTCAATCTGTCTTAAAGGACAGTCAATTGGGAAACTCAAGAACTTTGAAAGTTTCTTCAAGTGCAGTCGCAATAACCAACAAGCGCTATGATGAAACTGCCTTTCATGAGGACCGCTACATGAAAAGAAGACCCAGAGTTACCTCTGCTGCAGAGAATAAGCTCATTAAAGTTACCAGCCTCAGAAATTGCAGCCCAAATAAATGCTTCACAGAGTTCAAGTAACAGACACATCTTAACATCAACTTTTCAGAGGAGACTGAATTTTTTATTTTTAACCTTTTTTTTAACTAGGCAAAACAAATTCTTATTTTCAATGACGGCCTAGGAACTGTGGGTTAACTGCCTGTTCAGGGGCATCAGGCCTTCATGGTCAAATTGCTGCAAAGAAACCACTACTAAAGGACAGCAATAAGAATAAGATACTTGCTTGGGCCAAGAAACATGAGCAATGAACATTAGACCGGTGGGAATCTGTCCCTTGGTCTGATGAGTCCAAATTGGAGATTTTTGGTTCCAACCGCCGTGTCTTTGTGAGACGCAGAGTAGGTGAACAGATGATCTCTGCATGTGTGGTTCCCACCAAGAACTATCAAGGAGGAGGTGTGATGATGTGAGGGTGCTTTGTTGGTGACACTTTCTGTGATTTATTTAGAATTCAAGGCACACTTAACCAGCAAGGCTACCACGGCATTCTGCAGCGATACGCCATCCCATCTGGTTTGCGCTTAGTGGGACTATCATTTGTTTTTCAAAAGGACAATGACCCAACACACCTCCAGGCTTTGTAAGGGATATTTGACCAAGAAGGAAAGGGATGGAGTGCTGCATTAGATGACCTGGCCTCTGCAATCACCCGACCTCAACCCAATTGAGATGGTTTGGGAAGAGTTGAACTGCAAAGTGAAGGTAAAGCATCCAACAAGTGCTCAGCATATGTGGGAACTCCTTCAAGACTGTTGGAAAAGCATTCCAGGTGAAGCTCGTTGAGAGAATGCCAAGAGTGTGCAAAGCTGTCATCTAGGCAAAGCGTGGCTACTTTGAAGAATATAAAATATAAAATCTATTTTGATTTGTTTCACACTTTTTTTGGTATTGATGATTCCATATGTGTAATTTCATCGTTTTGATGTCTTCACTATTATTCTATATGAGGACCGCTACAACAACTCCCGCTCCCCCACGTCATAGTTTCGCTCTGCCGGGCTGAGCATCTTTGAAAATAAGGCACAGGGGGGGGAGTTTTGGTGGCGAGAGAGAGAGAGAGAGAGAGAGAGAGAGAGAGAGAGAGAGAGAGAGAGAGAGAAAATGCTATTTGGCCCTAAACAGAGAGCACACAGTGGCAGAATACCTGATTGCTGTGACTGACCCAAACTTAAGGAAAACTTTGACTATGTACAGACTCAGTGAGCATAGCCTTGCTATTGAGAATGGGCGCCGTAGGCAGACCTGGCTCTCAAGAGAAGACAGGCTATGTGCACACTGCCCACAGAATGAGATGGAAACTGAGCTGCACATCCTAACACATTTCCCTCAGATTACACAGAACCAAACATTTGAAAACAAACCCAATTTTGATCAACTCACATATCTACTGGGTGAAATACCACAGTGTGCCATCACGTCAGCAAGATTTGTGACCTGCTGCCACAAGAAAAGGGCAACCTGTGAAGAACAAACACCATTGTAAATACAACCCATATTTATGTTTATTTATTTTCCATTTTGTACTTTAACTTTTGTACATCGCTACAACACTGTATATAGACATAATATGGCACTTGAAATGTATTTATTATTTTGGAACTTCAGAGTGTAATGTCTACTGTTCATGTTATTTTGACTTTTGTTTATTATCCATTTTACTTGATTTGGCAATGTTAACATATGTTTCCCATGCCAATAAAGCCCTTGAAATGAATTGAAAAATTGTGAAAAAGAGAGCAATGACCTGGTGCTGGTGCACATACTGTATCTAGCCAGTAACTCCTCCAGTATATGTTGACGTCATTTCACAGAATTTATTTTTGGACGGAAGCTAGTTGTCGTGTCTTTAATAACATTAACTGAAGACTGATAGTTTTTAATCAAAGATTCTCTGTAATTAAGTATTACACGATTAAGTATTACACAACTTGAAGGAACTGCTGGAGCAGTTTTGCCTTGAAGAATAGGCAGACATCCCAGTGGCTAGATGTGCCAAGTTTATAGAGACATACCCCAAGAGACTTGTAGCTGTAATATCTGCAAAAGGTGGCTCTACAAAGTATCGACTTAGTGAATAGTTATGCACGCTTTCAGTTTGTTCGTTTTATTTCTTGTTTGTTTCATAATAAAAAATATTTGAATCTTCAAAGTGGTCGGCATGTTGTGTAAATAAAATGATACAACCCCCCCAATAATCCATTTAATTCCAGGTTGTAAGGCAACAAAATATGAAAAATGCCATGGGATGAATACTTTCGCCAGCCACTGTAGAGTCTATTTAACATTTTAAGAAGTCTACAATTCCATTGATTGAAAGAAAAAACAACACATCAGAATACAAATAAGGCTAACACAAACATAAGCAAGCATGATGAGCAGATGAAGAACCAGATGACATTAGCTAGCTAATTACATTGAACATTTCCAATTCGAATTGAAATTTCCCATGCAAAAATAAAGATAGCTACCAAGCTACTGTTTAAGGACAAGCGTCAGCATCCAACCTTAGCTAGGCTAGTTCTAAGCTACTTCAGATTCAGTATATCTGAATAGTTTACTAAACATACCATTCGAAATTTGTAATGAATATAAAATACAGAAAGGTTCAACCTGATCAAGAATACGTTATCAAGTCACATATTTATCAATTGAAATGGCTTTCTGCAGATGAATGCCTCACCGCTGGCTAGGTTATAAGCCCAATATCTCACCATAAGTATAAGCCCTGGTAGCTCGCCGTGATCGTATAGTGGTTAGTACTCTGCGTTGTGGCCGCAGCAACCCCGGTTCGAATCCGGGTCACGGCATTGCAAACACAATGTCACGGCATAAGGGTATATTTTTGTCCTTATGCTTATTTATTTGACATATTTAAGAAGCTCCAACTTTTATGATACATTATCCTTGTTCAGTCATTGCGTTGTCGAACCAATACTCCGAACACAGCGAAGCTACCAAATCGGCTGGAGTGTTATTCATATAAGAATGGTGTTATATGTCCACTAGGGGGTGAACGCGTCTCGTCGATACTGTGCTGTTGTCCTGTGACTGTGTGAAAAGCCATATTTTTAAATATATGTCATTCAAGTAATATTGAATGAAGCTATCATATTCGGAATGGTAGGCTACATAAAAACCTGTCCGCAAATTGTATACGATTTAGTCCGGCTAACCTATTGGGCCTAATTATGAGAAGAGCCCCCTGCAGCCCCGTTTATTGTCTTGTTTTTTATACTATTGTTAACCCCCACAATTATTTAAATTGTTTTATATAGTTTCTTGCACATACCGTCGCCTATATGAAAGTTTCATGACTGCTCTGACAATATGTTAACTCGTCACTGCAATTGGGAAATAAAATATTGCCATTGTGAATGTGCAGTACACCATTATTGTTGCCGACAACCATTGTCTGTCAAGTCTACTCAACTGCTTTATTGTGATCTATGA
The DNA here is from genome assembly GCF_021184085.1 of Oncorhynchus gorbuscha. Classification (NCBI taxonomy): domain Eukaryota; kingdom Metazoa; phylum Chordata; class Actinopteri; order Salmoniformes; family Salmonidae; genus Oncorhynchus; species Oncorhynchus gorbuscha. Next base: position 33,305,907 of record NC_060174.1, read on the forward strand.
CTGTGGCCTATATGCTATAGAGATGCATCATGCCTATAGGCCATTGAATAGCATGATGCTTTCTTGAAGACTTTTTCGTCATGCATTTAAAACAAAAGTTAACATTTAGTCAGATAGGGACTGAAACTTCAGACAATCCCTCATCCATTTGCTCTTCACGAATTGAAGAGGCCTTGCCTGTCGTAAACATTTATAAACATGGGTTTCATAGAAGACTCAAAATCCCAAATATCTACCGTCTAGTGCCAATTGGTGGTTTAAGAAAATGAAAGCATGAAAAAAAATATTCCGTTTACACTAAGGGCTATATTTCCCATTTGGTAGAAATCTATCCCCGTTGGTTCTCATTGACGTCAGTCTACTCTAAGGGATCCGCCCTCTAGCTCAAATTGCAAGCAGTGAGTGGTGAATGGTCACCCATCTTTCGATTACGGGTACGCAAGGGTGAATTGCTCCTGGATCTGGATGCGGGCATCCTTTCAATGATTCCGCACTGTGGCTCGTGCCTGTGTTGTGTTCACTTCATGGGATAGACAATGCTCTGTGTCTTGGCATTACGATATTCAGCTGCTGCTCGTCTGGTTGATCGGAAAATGTAGTCATTCAATGTGACATTAGCCTACTTCTATGCTGTGTTCAGATTATTGCTCTGGTCCTAGACGCAGACCAGCAATTCTGTGAAAAGATGTTGAGCCGAATAATGAGTGGCAGTATCCGGAATCTGGATAGAGAATACGACTGCACCGTCAGACTCCTGGATGATACGGAATATACCTGCACAATTCAGGTCAGTCACTTACTATAGTCAGACAATAATTGTTTATATGCCATCAACATAGAATATCAAGTGGTGAAATTGTCTCATGTGAAGAAAAGCGCACAAGTGCCTGCATCCGCAGGTCCCGCGATAGTCACCGTCTGAATCTATTGTGTGAATCATTTGTTTTTTGACACATCTATTACCAAATGCCATTTGACTTGATGCAAATATCGATAGTTTCGTCGTCCGACGAATAGACTGGATGCTCTCAGGACCTTATCGATGTTTTCGTGACTGATCAAAACACGGCAAAAAATGAAATGGTTTATCACAGACAAATAGCCTACTGGTATTGTTATTATTCACCATGAGCGCTGGAAGTTTGAAAAGTGATCAACAACCTCTCGAACACTTGATTTTATAGGATTTGAGCAGCATTGTATTTCCAATGTCTATACTCGTAATTAATCTGACAGTGAGAGTTACAATGAAGCGGTAACTGTGTTACAATCTAGATTTAAGAGAGTTACAATCTAGCTGTAACAATTCAAATGGATGCAGAGGTGATAATCCCATCACTATCAAGTTATATATGAATTTGTCAACAAAATCAATACTTACAATAGAGGTCTATGTTATTGTGAGAATAATTTACCTCAGGGCAATTCCACGATATGCCAAACAAAACCCATTGATTTGAAAGGATAACAAACCATAAAACTCTATGCACAAGGACTACTTTTAACAATTTGTGGTGAACATTTAAAAAATAAAAACATTCACTGGGAGAACTGTGAACAGGCCAATTCTGGTAACATAATTATTTTATTAAAACTCCCTCCGTTTTTTATGTGACCATATTTTCCAAAAAATATATTCTCAGAATTAAGATTCAAAGATGTCTGCAGAAAGAATGGGGTGTCAAACAGTTGAATTCGGAAGTTTACATACACTTAGATTGGAGTCATTAAAACTTGTTTTTCAACCACTCCACAAATTTCTTGTCCACAAACTATAGTTTTGGCAAGTCGGTTAGGACATTTACTTTGTGTATGACACAAGTAATTTTTCCAACAATTGTTTACAGACAGATTATTTCACATAATTCACATTTCCAGTGGGTCAAAAGTTTACATACACTAAGTTGACTGTGCCTTTAAACAGCTTGGAAAATTCCAGAAAATGATGTCATGGCTTTAGAAGCTTCTGATAGGCTAATTGACATAATTTGAGTCAATTGGAGGTGTACCTGTGGATATATTTCAAGGCCTACCTTCAAACTCAGTTCCTCTTTACTAGACATCATGGGAAAATCAAAAGAAATCAGCCAAGACCTCAGGTAAAAAAGACCAAGCAGCCGTCATACCGCTCAGGAAGGAGACGCGTTCGGTTTCCTAGAGATGAACGTAATTGTAACGGCCGTTGGTGGAAGAAGGTGAGGACCAAGGTGCAGCGTTCATATTTATTAAATAGAACTGAACACTAAATACAAAACAACAACGAGAACAACCGAAACAGCTCCGTCAGGTGCAAAACACACTAAACAGAAAGCAACTACCCACAAAACCCATGTGGGCAAGAGCTACCTAAGTATGGTTCTCAATCTGAGACAACGACAGATAGCTGTCCCTGATTGAGAACCATACCTGGCCAAAAACAAAGAAATACAAAAACATAGAAAAAGGAACATAGAACACCCACCCTAGTCACACCCTGGCCTAACCAAAATAGAGATTAAAAAGCCTCTCTATGGACAGGGCGTGACAGTACTTTGGTGCGAAAAAGTGCGAATCAATCCCAGAACAACAGAACCTTGTCAAGATGCTGGAGGAAAAAATAAAATGAGTCCTGTATCGACATAACCTGTAGAGCAGCGCCGCTCAGTTCAAGGAATAGAATGTATGCCACTGCTCCAAAGCCTAAATGGCATATAATTATAAAATAAGCCAGACCACTGGTTTAAAAAAGCCAGAACCCCACATGGGGACAAAGATCATACTTTTTGGAGAAATGTCCTCTGGTCTGATGAAACAAAAATATAACTGTTTGGCCATAATGACCATCGTTAAGTTTGGAGGAAAAAGGGGGAGGCTTGCAAGCCGAAGAACACCATCCCAACTGTGAAGGACAGGGGTGGCAGCATCATGTTGTGGACGTGCTTTGCTGCAGGAGGGACTGGTGCACTTCACAAACTAGATGGCATCATGAGGCAGGAAAATTATGTGGATATATTGAAGCATCATCTCAAGACATCAGTCAGGAAGTTAAAGCTTGGTTGCAAATGGGTCTTCCAAATGGACAATGACCCCAAGCATACTTCCAAAGTTGTGGCAAAATGGCTAAAGGACAATAAAGTCAAGGTATTGGAGTGGCCATCACAAAGCTCTGACCTCAATCCTATAGAAAATTTGTAGGCAGAACTGAAAAAGCGTGTGCGAGCAAGGAGGCCTACAAACCTGACTCAGTTACACCAGCTTTGTCAGGAGGAATGTGCCAAAATTAACCCAATTTATTGTGGGAAGCTTGTGGAAGACTACCCGGAACGTTTGACCCAAGTTAAATGCAAGACAATGCTACTAAATACTAATTGAGTGTGTGTAATTGTCTGACCCACTGGAAATGTGATGAAAGAAATAAAAGCTGAAATAAATAATTCTTTCTACTATTATTCTGACATTTCACATTCTTAAAATAAAATGGTGATCCCAACTGACCTAAGACAGGGACATTTTACTAGGATTAAATGTCAGGAATTGTGGTAAACTGAGTTTAAATGTATTTGGTTAAGGTGTATGTAAACTTCCGACTTCAACTGTATATGACATAGACTCGTCAAGAACCAGACTTTTAAAGGTATGGCAACACGAGACTAGCTATGACATGAGACCTTGACTTTGAAAACATTTATTTTGGTTTTTGAACTACATTAAGTGAAGTGGATTCACACCCAGTAACAGAATTGCGTTTATGGAATTTCATCATGACTCCCTGATCTGTACTACACAGAAATGCATATTTATGGATATGAGTGTCATTCACTTCATGGTGATGTGTCCTAAATAGGTACACAACGGTATAAATATGCAATTTCCTCCTTTGCATATCTCAGTATTATTCTACACACTGGCTATTATTTTAATGAGCTCCACACCCAAACAAGACAATTTGGTTGGTCCATCCTGGACCAAATCTGAACCAATCATAGATGTCTATGTTTCACAAGTTTTAACATCAAAGTACATCAAAGTAGAGTACAGTGGAATACTTTACAGTACAGCACAGCACAGCACAACACAGAACAGTCGAGTATAGTTCATTACGGTAGAGTACAGTAAAGTACAATACAGTTCAGTACAATACATTATAGTGTACTCAATTCTGGTGTGCTCTACTGAACTGTACTTTATTATACTCTATTGTACAGTACAATATTGTACTGAACTTTACTCTGCTTAACACTTTTTTACTTTACTGTACTTTACTGTACTGTACTGAGCTCTCCACACTTGTGACAACCATAGACGTCTATGATTGGTTCAGATTTCCGGACCAAATCTGAACCAATCATGGACCTCTATGTTTGGGCCAGATCAAGGCCGGGACCATACCAAAAACCAAAAACAACATCTGAGGACTACTCTTCAACATCCATGGACGTCCGGTGTCAGTCTGTACTCAATGGGTGAGGATGCTGGTTACTGTAAATGAAAAGAGAGGGGGCTTATGAGTAGGTGTCAGTAAGAGCAGGGAGAGGTGACTTTAACTGGGGATAGAGGAAGAGAGAGAGGGAAGGGTTGTCCAGACTGTTTTCACACTTGCTTTGACCACCATACAACAGAAAGAGAAAGAAAACAGTTATGAGTTGAATGTAACAGTATGCCAGTGTCAGGGAGAACTGTAGCAGGTGAACCAACTGTTGTTTGTGACTACTATGATTTTCCATTGTAGCCAATGAAATTGCAGTAATTCCGTCACTGATTTTCCGGAAGCTACGTTACCAATTTGGGAACAGAATTTCGAGGTTTAGTCACTTAGTAGTTAATAACCAAATAGATATCAGTAAAAACACTGTAACTAATTGGTAGGTCTACCTTAACTTGTTAATTCTGTGTTTTCTTTAATTTCCTCCCTCCCAGTGTTGAGCAGTAGTGAACTACATGTAGTTCAACTAGTAATTTACCAACATTTTATAGCATCTTAGTGGTAGTTGAACTAAATGTTGTTGTTTTTTTGCAAAAATTAAATATGGGTGAAGTAGACAACAATTTCCTTTCTTTTTCAGCATTAGACCTGCCTAATTCTTACTTGAAACAGTTTTTGTGTTTTATATGCTAAATGACACATTCTGTTAACAACGTGATCTGTTCTTGCAATTAGTAGTCTATGACATTTCAGATCTATATATGATATTTTTTTACGAAGTAGTAAACTACTTTTTCAAAGTAACTTTAGTTAAGTAACTATTGTCACGCCTTGGTCATTGTGTCTTGTGTTTTTGTTATATGTTTGGGTAGGCCAGGGTGTGACATAGGTTTATATGTTGTATTGGGGTTTGTATTAATTAGGAGTGTGTATTAGTAGGGGTGTGTCTAGTTAGGCTTGGCTGCCTGAGGCGATTCCTAATTGGAGTCAGCTGATTCTCGTTGTCTCGGATTGGGAACCGTATTTAGGCAGCCTGAGTGCGCGTTGTATTTCGTGGGCGATTGTACCTGTCCTTGTGTTAGTCACCAGATAGGCTGTATTTAGTTTCACTCGTTTGTTGTTTTCATATTGTTCAGTTATTTCATGTACTGCATTAGCTTCATTAAAAGTCATAAGTAACCTACACGCTGCATTTCGGTCTGACTTTCTACAAACAACAGACGAAGATCATTACAGAATCGCCCACCACGATTCACAGACCGAGCAGCGTGTGAACTGGCAGGAGCTAAAGGAGGACGATATGGACGGCAGAAGCAGGGATTATACGACGTGGGAAGAAATCGACAGGTGGGCGTCCGACCCAGAGCGAGTGCAAGAGCCCGCCTGGGATTCCCTACAGCAATGTGAAGAGGGCTATACAAGGATGGAATCGAAAAGGAGAGCACGGCTATACAGAGCGAAAACCGTAGGTAACGGGGGAAAGCGCAGAGAGAGAGTGGCAGAGTCAGGAGTCAGACCTGAGCCTACTCTCCCTGTTAATTGTGAGGAGCAGCAATATGAGGACTTCTGGTCTTGGGAGATGATATTAGACGGAAAAGGACCCTGGGCGCAGCCGGGAAAATATCGCCGTCCCAAGGAGGAAATAGAAGTAGCTAAAGCGGAGAGGCTTGAGTATGAGGAGGCAGCACTGCGACGCGGTTGGAAACCGGAAAGTCACCCCAAAACATTTATTGGGGGGGGCTAAAAGGGAGAATAGTTATGCCAGGTAGGAAACCTGTGCATACTCCCTGTGCTCACCGTTGGGCTAGAGAGACCGGGCAGGCACCGTGTTATGCTATGGAGCGCACGGTGTTTCCAGTGCGGGTGCAGAGCCAGCTGCGACTTATACCAGCCCTTCCTATTGGCCGGGCTAGAGTGGGCATCGAGCCAGGTAAGCTTGGGCAGGCTCGGTGCTCTAGAGCTCCAGTGCGCCTGCACGGTCCGGTCTATCCAGAGCCACCTCTACACACCAGTCCTCCGGTAGCAGCTCCCCGCACCAGGCTTCCTGTGCGTGTCCTCGCGCCAGTACCACCAGTTCCAGCACCACGCACCAGGCCTCCAGTGTGCCTCGCCTGTTTAGCGCAGCCAGAGCTTTTCTCCTCTCCTGCGCTGCCGGAGTCTCCTGTCTGTCCAGCGCCACCAGTGCTCCCAGTCGGCCCAGCGCGTCCAGTGCGCATCGCCTGTTCAGCACAGCCAGTGCTTTTCTCTCCTCCTGTGCTATCAGAGTCTCCAGCCTGTTTAGCGCAGCCAGAGCCTTTCTCCTCTCCGGCGCTGCCGGAGTCTCCTGTCTGTCCAGTGCCACCAGTGCTACCAGTCGGCCCAGCGCGTCCAGTGCGCCTCGCCTGTTCAGCGCAGCCAGAGCCTTTCTCCTCTCCTGCGCTGCCGGAGTCTCCTGTCTGCCCAGCGCCAACAGTCGGCCCAGCGTCACCAGTCTGCCAGGATCCGCCTGAAGTACCAGTCTGCCAAGATCTTCTAGATCGGCCAGACAACCTGAATCATCCAGGTCCACCAGCCAGCCAGGATTTACCGGAGCCTACTACCTGCCTGAGCTTCCTCTCAGTACTGAGCTTCCTTTCAGTACTAGGCTTCCTCTCTGTACTGGGCTCCCTCTCAGTACCGGGCTTCCCCTCAGTACAGGGCTGCTTCGGTCCCGGGCTGCCCCTCTGTCCCGGGCTGCCCCTCTGTCCCGGGCTGCCCTGCTGTCCTGAGCTGCCCCGCTGTCCTGAGTTGCCCCTCTATCCTGAGTTGCCCCTCTATCCTGAGCTGCCCCTCTGTCCCGGGCTGCCCCTCTGTCCCGGGCTGCCCCTCTGTCCCGGGCTGCCCCTCTGTCCCGAGCTGCCCCTCGGTCCCGAGCTGCCCCTCAGTTATGTGGGGATCGGGGTGAGGACTATTAGGCCATGGTCGGCGGAGAAGGTGGATTATCCTAGGACGCGAAGGGGAGGAACTAGGACATTTATGGAGTGGGGTCCACGTCCCGAGCCAGAACCGCCACCATGGACAGACACCCACCCGGACCCTCCCTATGCTCTTGAGGTGCGTCCCGGAGTCCGCACCTTAGGGGGGGGGGGTTCTGTCACGCCTTGGTCATTGTATCTTGTGTTTTTGTTATATGTTTGGGTAGGCCAGGGTGTGACATGGGTTTATATGTTGTATTGGGGTTTGTATTAATTAGGAGTGTGTATTAGTAGGGGTGTGTCTAGTTAGGCTTGGCTGCCTGAGGCGATTCCTAATTGGAGTCAGCTGATTCTCGTTGTCTCGGATTGGGAACCGTATTTAGGCAGCCTGAGTGCGCGTTGTATTTCGTGGGCGATTGTACCTGTCCCTGTGTTAGTCACCAGATAGGCTGTATTTAGTTTCACTCGTTTGTTGATTTCATATTGTTCAGTTATTTCATGTACTGCATTAGCTTCATTAAAAGTCATGAGTAACCTACACGCTGCATTTCGGTCTGACTTTCTACAAACAACAGACGAAGATCATTACAACTATATGTTTCTCAAGGGTACCTTTTAGTATAGCTTAACTTCTTCTAGTGTGAAGTAATTGGTAGATTGGTAAATTGGTAAACTATTCTGTATTTTCAGAGTAGCTTCCTCAACGCTCCCTCCTCTTGAGGGAGAGAAATGAGAAAATATCTTAAAGATATGTGGGTTTTTGGAAATAGAATTTCAAGGCACAGGGCAATGTTTCTTAAACTTACACAAGGCAAATCATTTCTCCAAAACTAAATATAAGTGTTGATATTAGTTGGCGGGGGTCTTTACTTCTAAATGATTGTGTTTTGATGTATTTCTAATACATTTTAATACGTTTTCTGCAACCCCTTTTCCATCTGTTTCATCAGAAATCAAAGCCTTGCTTATTCCTAATATTTAGGATAGAACACGGTTGAAAAATGTATATATGCCTTAATTTCTCAAAAATATAGACACTTAGTTTTCATTTGACACCAGATTTGACATGCTCCTAGAAACTTCACGTTGGTCCTCATGGGTCCTGTTATATGGAAATGACCCTCAGTCAATAGGGGACTTAACATTCTACAAACACATCATACAATAATTAGTTGGTACGTACTAGCTCAGTACTCAGTACTAGTTTAGTTTCACATCAAGTCAAACAGCAGTTACCAAAGCCATCTACTACAGCCAGCCATCTTTACCTCTGCACTGTTTTGAGAAAAAGTCGATGAGCTCTCCATAAAGCCAGCCATACAAACAGCCTTCCCTCCCGCTCCCAGGTGTCCGCATGGCCCTAAGTCAGCCATTCATACCGCTAAAATGCATTTCCCTTTTAATTGGGATCGGAATGATTTTAGTAGTCTATTTTAAATTGTTGGTGTTGAGTCACCCAATTGACACCCTGCCTTACATTATAGCCTATTCCTCAAATGTAATTGTATTGTTATTCAATATAAATTTGTTTACTGCAACTGTTATGAGCTTTATACAGTATAGTTCACTGTAGTGTAGACCTAATAATACAAATACAATGTCATGTTTTGAACAAAGTAAGGTTGAATGGATTTCCTTGAAGGGAAGACAGGAGTAAGGGGCTGGTTCTTTTTCTTTTGTTTCCATGCTGCTAGTCTTGCTTTGATGTTTCCTCCGTTTTATCTTCAGCCTGAAATAAAGGCAGGGGTGATGGTCGATCAGAATCCATTACAGTATGTGTGTGTGTGTGTGTGTGTGTGTGTGTGTGTGTGTTCATCTGTGGATCATCATTCCTCAGAAGTTAATGGGGAGAGCTGTCTCCTGGACTGAGGAAATCCTGAAAGTCTGAGGTCTCCTACTACCTTTTTTAACACATTGAGACATTGAACAAATCTTCTAGAAGTAAAAATTACAAAGATTTAGGGATACCTCTATGATGTAATGAAATGTAAAAGCTACAGTCCTGGTTTCTGTTATTTTGTAGAAAATATTTCAATTGTTGGTGCACGGAGGTGTCTCTGGTGGAGATATACACTGAGTGTACAAAACATTAGGAACACCCGCTCTTTCCATGATTAAGGTAATTTGTAAATGTAGGTAGGGGTAAAGTGACTATGCATAGATAATAAACCGTGAGTAGCTGTGTGTGTGTGGGGGGGGGGGGATCAATGCAAAGCATCCAGTTCTATGATGCCTAGAAGGCCGGTGATGTAGACCTTCGGAGCTGGTGAACGAAATGAGCAGCAGTACCAGGGGGATCCGTGACACCAGAAGTGGTTAGATTCTATGGATTATTCAATTACATTGAGCTGATTTCTGACGTGCTGTTCCTTCCTTCTTTTTCCGTAGTGTATTTCTGTATTGTTTTAGTGATTCACCATAGTGAAGGTGTAGGCTCAGGATTTCTGGGTCTCTATGTTTTTGGTTGGATTTCTGAATTTCTTAATTACGTTTTTGCATTCTTCATCAAACTATTTGTCGTTGTTGTTCATTTTCTTAGGTTGTCTGCTTTAAATGTTCAGATTTGAATGGGAAGCTGAGAGGTCATGTTTACTGATTAGGTTTTCTACTGCCATGTTTACACCTTCGCAATTACAGTGAAACATTTAGTCTATTAATGATTACATTTGTTGTTGCCAAATTGTTTTTTGGTAGATTTTCACATTACTTTCCTTCCGTCTATAGCATATCATTATATTATTAAGTTCCTTTGGCTTTGATGCCTCGTGATTGAGCATAGGTGTAACAACGTTCGTCTGTAGAAGGAGAAGCGGACCAAAATGCGGCGTGGTGGTTACTCATGTTCTTTAATGAAAAAATGAACGATACATGAAATAACTAAATCTACAAAACAACAAACGGAACGTGAAAGCCTATACAGCCTATCTGGTGAACACTAACACAGAGACAGGAACAATCACCCACGACATACTCAAAGAATATGGCTGCCTAAATATGGTTCCCAATTAGAGACAACGATAATCACCTGACTCTGATTGAGAACCGCCTCAGGCAGCCATAGACTAAGCTAGACACCCCACAAAAACCCCATGACAAAAACGCACCACAATAACCCATGTCACACCCTGGCCTGACCAAATAAATGAAGACAAACATACATTACTTCGACCAGGGCGTGACAATAGGTCTGTTCAAGTAGAGTGGGGTTTTGCTGTGATCTGATAGGGGTGTCAGTGGACTGACTGTGAACACTCTTAAGAGACTCTGGGTTGAGGTCAGTGATAAAGTAGTCTACAGTCTACAGTACTACTGCCAAGAGATGGGCTATAGGTGTACCTACCGTAGGAGTCCCCTCGATGCCTACCATTGACTATGTACATACCCAGCGTCTGACAGAGCTGCAGGAGTTGTGACCCGTTTTTGTTGGTTAAGTCATAGTAGTTGTGTCTACGGGGACATATGGGGGAGGGAATGCTGTCACCTCCAGGTAGGTGTTTGTCCACCTGTGTGCTGAGGGTGTCAGGTTCTTGTCCAGTTCTGGTATCTTTGGGATAGGCGGGACGCAAATGTTCCAACTGGCCAATTGCCAGGGAAAATGCAGAGCGACAGATTCAAATAAAATACTATAAAATTCAAACTTTCATTAAATCACACATGTAAGATACTAAATTAAAGCTACACTTGTTGTGAATCCAGCCAGCATGTCAGATTTAAAAAAATCCTACTTGGCCTACTTCTTCATTGCACAAAGGAATAACCTCAGCCAAATTCCAAAGACTGGTGACATCCAGTGGAAGCGGTAGGAACTAAAAACAGGTTCTTAAGAAATATCCCTTGGCAATGACAACTCAGGGAACAGAGAGAGGCAAAAAAAAGAAAAATTCTGAACAGTTAGTCCTCTGGGTTTTGCCTGCTACATAAGTTCTGTTATACTCACAGACATGATTCAAATTGTTTTAGAAACTTCAGAGTGTTTTCTATCCAAATCTATGAATAATATGCATATCTTATATTCTTGGCATGAGTATCAGGAAGTTGAAATTGAGCACGCTATTTATCCAAAAGTGGAAATTCTGCCCCCTAGCCCCAAGAGGCTCACCACAGACTAGTACATGTCCCTGGGCCTGGAAATGGTTGATCTCCCCCTCTAAGATGGAGAAGCTGCAGGTATTGGTAGCACACACGAGGACATATTTCTCTGTTCAGATCATTTCCTTACTAATTTCTAGCCAGATGTAAAATGTTCCTGTTTTGACTAATTTAATAGAGTGGGTTAGGTCTGCTCTATTCCAAATGAGCTCTATACCAAATTAGTCTCTTCCCTGTTTCACAGCTGGTAGTTTGGTGGATGGGACTACCAGTGGGTCAGTCTCCTTTATACCACATTTCTTGTAGGATGACAATGTCTGTATTTCCAATTTCTTTGATGAAGTCTGGCTTCCTACTCTTAAGGCCAAAGGCCTAAATTGAATTGAACCTGAAACCTTGTATATTCCAGGATGAGATAGTAAAAGCTTTGTGTTCAATGGTGTCTAGTGTTTTTGTGTGGTTTAGGCCTGGACCATCACAGTAGGTGTGAGCAGAGCATTTTGAGCATCTGATACATCTTAGGTCGCAGGATGGGGCTTGGGTGGGTGTAATAGTGGGGGTTGGGCCTGTTGCTCTGCTCACGGCCTGAGCATGTGTCATGCTGTCATGTTGAGGTCCTTTCTCTTGCTCGCTTACTTACTTACTTTTGCTCATATCCTGTTCCCACTATGTGCTGTTTAACCACTCCATATTCAGGGTTACCTCTGGTGCAGGCTGGCCTCCTTCCTCTGACATCCACACAGCACAGGTGGGCCATTACGGCCTTGAGTTCTGGTAGCTATTCCTGTGTTCTGAATGTCATCATCAATAACATCAGCTTCAGAAATTATAATGCCAGAACCAGGGAGAAGAAAGTCCTTATGCTAAAATATACCCATAGACTTCCAGTCATTGCACTAACACCAGTTAGCATTGGCTTGTGAAACTACCTCTAACTTCCATCATACTGGACACAAAGACATAAAAATCGTATCCATGAGTTCATCTGACCCTGTGAAAGTAGATAAAGGGCTTCATTGCCAAAATACTGAGGTATCCCTTTAAAACATAGATGGGAAAGCACTGTATCTATCTTCATATTTTTAACAGCTATAATGCATGACTTTAAAGTTTTACTTCAATGAATTCTGGATCTTTCCTCTACATTTGTGCGATAAGAAAGTGAGTGCTCAACATTATACACCCCTGTAGTTTGATGGTCGCTGCCATCCCGCTTGCCCCAGGCCTCTTCCGCTCTCTAATGCAGAATTGCAGCACCGGTGATAGTTGGGAATTTAGAGGCTCCTCACATCTCTAGGTCACAGTTGAATACCACACAGGCCACAGCAGCCAGGCTGCAGTGATTTTGCACAAGAGAGAATTCAAAATGGTAAGGTAGAGAGCTGAATGTTTAAAGTGTATACACGGAAAGTCACAGTAATTACATAAATGCACACATACACACACTCAGAGGGGTTGGGGTAAATGCATTTCAGTTGAATGCATTCAGTTGTACAACTGACTAGGTATCCCATTTTCCTTTCGTTAAGAGTGTTTTTCCAGAGTGCTTCTCTATTCAGGGAGTGTGCTGTTTGTTCAACAAACTCGTTTGTTGAATTTACAGTTGAAAGGGTGCTGTGTTTCATTTTACACTTTGAGCTGACTAACTGGGAGTGGGGGTTACTTGCCCTGTATGAAAGAGGGGAAATGAAAGTAGGCTCCAAGTTGAGTAGTGTCTCTCAAAAGTTGTTTGCAGAATAGTTGTCCAGATGGAGCTAGTCTTAGCGGGACGGCAGGTCTCCTAGTGGTTAGAGCGTTGGACTAGGCGTAGGTTGCAAGATTGAATCCCTGAGCTGACAAGGTAAAAATGTGTCGTTCTGCCCCTGAACAAGGCAGTTAACCCAATGTTCCTTGGCCTTCATTGAAAATAAGAATTTGTTCTTAACTGACTTGCCTAGTTAAATAAAGATAAAATAAAATAAATAGTGTTGAGGTAGAATCTAGAAGGGCACAGAATTAAGGCACTTTATTCAGCTGCAATCAAAGCAGTGTCTTCAGGTCTTAAGCAAGACTTAAACATTTTTCTGGTCCTGGTTTTTACCAGCTAAGCCCATAAAGAACCACAAAGTTAAGGCGGGAAGGAGCAATTATTGTTCAAAATATAGTGATGGTGTGTTTTATCCTGAGAAGGTGCAGCTTCTTGCCTGTAAATGGTGTAAATGCCAAGATGTGCAATAGATTGTGTTGAAATATGTACAGGACAAGTACATTCAACACAGTCCAGGGAGTGTGTGCAGGCAAATGTATTTATTAAATGTGTGTGTGCATGCGTGTGGGGTGTACTCATGATAATATCTGGCCAGCATTATTTGGCTTTTTAAGAAGCTTTATTTCCCACAGCTCAGACTTTATTTAGAATAAAAGTAGAATACACTTTAAAGTCATATCAGAATACCTACATTTTGATGATAGCATTCACAGAGAATTTAGTCACAGTTTAGTCAAGAAAGCATGTGTGATAAATTCAGTGCTTGAGTCATTTTCTTTTCTCTAATTAGAGGAATCCCAATGTGTTGTTTATTGTTCATTTGTGTTTTATTCTTACATTTCACTTGTAATTTGATGAATGATCAGATGGTTGTCAATACTGCTGCATACCTTCCCATATGAATTCATTAATTTTAATCTCACATTTATTTAACCAGGTACAACTGCGACCTGGCCAAGATAAAGAAAAGCAGTGCGACAAAAACAACAACACAGAGTTACACATAAACAAACATATAGTCAATGACACAATATATATATATTTTTTGAAAAATCTTTGTACAGTGTGTGCAAATGTAGAAGAGTAGGGAGGTAGGCAATACATAGGCCATAGAGGCAAAAATAATTACAATTAAGCATTAATATCAAATCAAATTTATTTATATAGCCCTTCGTACATCAGCTGATATCTCAAAGTGCTGTACAGAAACCCAGCCTAAAACCCCAAACAGCAAGCAATGCAGGTGTAGAAGCACGGTGGCTAGGAAAAACTCCCTAGAATGGCCAAAACCTAGGAAGAAACCAATAGAAACCTATTACTGGAGTGATAGATGTGCAGATGATGAGCAAGTAGAGATACTGGAGTGCAAAAGAGCAAGAGGGTAAGTAATAATGTGGGGATGAGGTAGTTGGGTGTGCTATTTACATATTGGCTGTGTACAGGTACAGAGATCGGTAAGTTGCTCTGACAGCTGATGCTGAAAGTTAGAGAGGGAGATATAAGACTCCAGCTTCAGGGATTTTTGCAATTAGTTCCAGTCATTGGCAGCAGACAACTGGAAGGAAAGGCGGCCAAAGGAAATGTTGGCTTTGGGGATGACCAGTGAAATATACCTGTTGGAGTGCATGCTATGGATGGGTGTTGCTATGGTGACCAGTGAGCTGAGATACGGTGGGGCTTTACCTAGCAAAGACTTATAGATTACCTGGAGCCAGTGGGTTTGGCGACGAATATGTAGTGAGGGCCAGCCAACGAGAGCATACAAGTTGCAGTGGTGAGTAGTATATGGGGCTTTGGTGACAAAACGGATGGCACTGTCATAGACTACATCCAGTTTGCTGAGTAGAGTGTTGGAGGCAATTTTGTAAATTACATTGCCGAAGTCAAGGATGGTCAGTTTTACGAGGGTATGTTTGGCAGCATGAGTGAAGGAGGCTTTGTTGTGAAATAGGAAGCCAATTCTAGATTTAATTTTGGATTGGAGATGCTTAATGTGAGTCTGGAAGGAGAGTTTACAGTCTAACCAGACACCTATGTATTTGTAGTTGTCCACATATTCTTGGTCAGAACCGTCCAGAGTAGTGATGCTTGTCGGACGGGAGGGTGCGGGCAGCAATTGGGTGAAGAGCATGCACTTAGTTTTACAAGCATTTAAAAGCAGTTGGAGGCCACGGAAGGAGTGTTGTATTGCGTTGAAGCTCGTTTGGAGGTTTGTTAGCACTGTGTCCAAAGAAGGGCCAGATGTTTACAGAATGGTGTCATCTGCATAGAGGTGGATCAGAGAATCACCAGCAGCAAGAGCGACATCATTGATATCGATATATATACAGGAAGCGAGTTGGCCCGAGAATTGAACCCTGTTGCACCCCCATAGACACCGCCATAGGTCCAGACAACAGGCCCTCCGATTTGACACATTTAACTCTATCTGAGAAGTAGTTGGTGAACCAGGCGAGGCAGTCATTTGAGAAGCCAAGGCTATTGAGTCTGCCGATAAGAATCTGGTGATTGACAGAGTCGAAAGCCTTGGCCAGGTTGATGAAGACGGCTGCACAGTACTGTCTTTTATCGATGGCGGTTATGATATCATTTAGGACCTTGAGTGTGGCTGAGGTGCACCCATGACCAGCTCGGAAACCAGATTGCATAGCGGAGAAGGTACGGTTGGATTCGAAATAGTCGGTGATCTGTTTGTTAATTTGGCTTTCAAGGGTTTTAGAAAGGCAGGGCATGATGGATATAGGTCTATAACACTTTGGGTCTAGAGTTTCTCCCCCTAAGAAGAGGGGTGTGACCACGGCAGGTTTCCAATCTTTGGGGATCTCAGACGATACAAAAGAGAGGTTGAATAGGCTAGTAAAAGGGGTTGCAACAATTTCGGGGGATAATTTTAGAAAGACAGGGTCAAGATTGTCTAGCCCAGCTGGTTTATATGGATCCAGATTTTGCAGCTCTTTCAGAACATCAGCTGTCTGAATTTAGGTGAAGGAGAAGCGGGGGGCTTGGGCAAGTTGCCACAGGGGGTCCTGAGATGTTGGCCGGGGTAGGGGTAGCCAGATGGAAAGCATGGCCAGCCGTAGAAAATTGCTTAGTGAAATGTTCGATTATTGTAGATTTGACAAGTTTTTACCTTGTCAGCTCAGCTCAACTCTGCAGGCTATCTCTGCAGCAGATTGCAACTCCGCTCCAATGGCAGTTCTATCTTGTCGGAAAATGTTATAGTTAGGGATGGAAATTTCAGGATTTTATGTTGCCTTCCTAAGCCAGGATTCAGACAGGACATTCGGGTTGGCGGAGTGTGCTAATGCAGTGTATAAAACAAACTTAGGAAGGAGGCTTCTCATGTTAACATGCATAAAACCAAGGCTTTTACAGTTACAGAAGTCAACGCATGAGAGCGCCTGGGGAATGGGAGTGATGCTGGGGGCTGCAGGACCTGGGTTAACCTCTACATCACCAGAGGAACGGAGCAGAAGAATAATAGTATGGCTAAATGCTATAGGAACTGGTCGTCTAGTGCATTCTGAACAGAGAGTAAAAGGAGCAGATTTCTGGATGCGGAATAATATATTCAAGATATAATGTACAGACAAGGGTATGGTAGGATGTGAGTACAGTGGAGGTAAAGCCAGGCATTGAGTGACAATGAGAGTGGTTTTGTCTCTAGAAGCACCATTTAAGCCAGCTGAGGTCATCGCATGTGTGGGGTTGGAACAAAAGGCATATTGAGCAGGGCTGGAGGCTCTACAGTGAAATAAGACAGAATCACTAACAAAAACAGCAATAGACAAGGCATATTGACATTAGGGAGAGATATGTGTAGCCGAGTAATCATATAGTCCAGTGAGTAGGTAGGCGAGCTGGAGACACGGCAATTCAGACAGCTAGCAGGCCGGGGATGGCAGGCTAGCAGATGGGCCTCAGGGGGACGTCGCAACGGAAGTGCCTGTTGAAACCCCCTTGTGTGATTACGTCGGTAGACCAGTCGTGATGGATCGCTCTGTGTTGGCAGCAAAGGGTCCAAGCCAATCGGCAAAATTGGTATTGAAACCCAGGAATTGTCTGATGGATCTCTTCGGATAGCCGGGAGATGGGCTTAGCTCAAGGCTAGCTCCAGGCTAACTGGTGCTTGCTTTGGGACAGAGATGTTAGCCAGGAGTAGCCACTCGGGTAGCAGCTAGCTAGCTGCTATGATCCGGAGTAAAGGTTCAGAGCTTGTGGTAGGAATCCAGAGATGTGGTAGAGAAAAAGCAGTCCGATATGCTCTGTGTTGATATCGCGCTGTGCAGACTGGCAGGAATTGGCCGGGCTGAGGCTGACTGATGTCCGAGTTAACGATGATGACCGCTAGTAGTGGCTAACTGACTACTAGCTAGTAGCTAGTTAGCTGGCTAGCTACTGATGGGGGTTTCTGTTCTAAAGTATATAACATTGCAGATCCATACCACATTGGGTGATGCGGGTTGCAGGAGAGTATGTTAAATCCCTAGATGGAAATTGAGATTAACAATATAAAACATATGTACGAAATATATACGAAGAAAATGATATATACACGGGACAGGACAATACAAACAAAACAGAAGCCCGACTGCTACGCCATCTTGGAAAGTCAAGAAAAAAGAAAAAAAATGAAATATACAGTGTGAGGAGGTTGGATCCTTTCCGAACTGCCATACAGATAAATTGATTAAGGGAAACTGAGGTTACACTTCAATATTAGGATTTTATTCTGAGATCTTTTTTCTCTTGTGCTCAGCTTTTCAATCAATGTCATGCTGAGATCTTATCAACACAAATGAAATATCTTGCAAACGTGGGGTCTTTACTGTAACTAGCACTGAAGAATCCAGTAGACATTAGATCTTACATCTTCGCATGTGGTGAGACAATATTGGATGATAGATCATTCCATGCAGGAACTGCACTGTAAAAAGAGGCTTTGGGAGTACACCCTCCCCTCCTTGCAGGAATGAAAGGTTTGGGAACATTTTCCCAAGGGGGTGCTGCACAGCCTGTCCTGGGGGCTGTCTCCTTGGTGATACGGCAGGCAGGGGGAAAGGGGGTTTACATTTAAACATGGTGCCACTGTCAGCCAGGGTCTCAGCTGTTGCTACGGTGACTCCCCAGTAACACTGCCAAAATGTGAGAGCACTTCATTCAGGATATCCCATTGTAATGTAGAAGCCCCAACAATGGACAAAATGTAGCGCTCACAGTGTAACAGAGGACAAGATAAGGTTATTTATTCCCTGAATGTTATTGGAGAATGCTGGTGATGATGTGACTTATCCCACTTAAACCACTACTGCCCCCAATCCTATCCACTGTCCCCCTGACCCAGTTTCCTAGTCCTCCCCCCCAATGGTGTTCTCAGGGTAAACATTAAAACAACTCCCAACTCCACTGATCAGACACTTTTGTGTCTCACTCAACTTTTATAAGCTAAAGAACAACTAATTGTGAAAATGAATTTTTTTTATAATTTCTCTCTTGCGGGTCTATAAGGCAGCCCATGTGAGTGGTATCTTGATATTCCAGCTGAATTTTCAGATATTAAATAATGCACTGCTGCTTGACCTGGCAAGCATAATCCAGAATAATTTTCATAACAAGTTTAGCTCGATTCTGCCTGAGCTGTTAGACATGGTAGAGAAAGGATAAATTATCATCTCTAATTCAATACCTTGTCAGCACATTTTAGTTCATATTCAACCTTATAAACTGAATGCACTCTGGTACATCCCAGCAGACACATTATCAGTGTTTTCCAGTCTGTTCCCAAGCTTCTCCCAGGCCTCGCTAAAGGCCTCTCTCAAGCTTCTCCCAGGCGTCGCTAAAGGTATCTCCAAGTCCCAGGTCTCTCCGAGGCCTCTCTAAAGGCCTCTCCTACACTCCTACACAGTCAATACAAACATAGACAAAGCAAAGGAAACCTTAACATTTCACAAACATAGATCCACTAAACTATCCACTAAACTATACACAACGTATGGTTGGGATTTTATTCCCAAGTTTTGTTGTATTACTTATAGAGATTATGATTTTTCAATACCGATACCGATACCGATTATTGGAGGACCAAAAAAAAGCAGATGCCGATTAATCGGCCGCTTTTATTTATTTGTAATAATGACAATTACAACAATACTGAATGAACACTTCTTTTTTTGTTGTTATTTTTTGTTTTTTACCCCTTTTTCTCCCCAATTTCATGGTAATCAATTGTTAGTAGCTACTATCTTGTCTCATCGCTACAACTCCCGTATGGGCTTGGGAGAGACAAAGGTTGAAAGTCATGCGTCCTCTGACACATAACCCAACCAAGCCAAGCTGCACTGCTTCTTAACACAGCGCGCATCCAACCCAGAAGCCAGCCTCACCAATGTGTCAGAGGAAACACCATGCACCTGGCATCCTTGGTTAGCACGCACTGTGCCCGGCCCACCACAGGAGTCGACAATGCACGATGAGACAAGGACATTCCAAGCGGCCAAGCCCTCCCTAACCCAGACGACGCTAGGCCAATTGTGTGTCGCCCCACAGACCTCCCGGTCGCAGCCGGTTATGACAGAGCCTGGGCGCAAACCCAGAGTCTCTGATGGCACAGCTGTGCCCTTAACCACTGCGCCACCCGGGAGGCTATGAACACTTATTTTAACTTAATATAATACATCAATAAAAATCTATTTAGCCTCAAATAAATAATAAAACGTTAAATTTGGTTTAAATAATGCAAAAATAAGGTGTTGGAGAAGAAAGTAAAAGTGCAATATGTGCCGTGTAAAAAAGCTAACGTTTAAGTTCCTTGCTCAGAACATGAGAACATATGAAAGTTGGTGGTTCCTTTTAACATGAGGTAAGAGGTAAGAGGTAAGAGGTTGTAGTTAATATAGAATTTATAGGACTATTTCACTCTATACCATTTGTATTTCATATACAGTGGGGCAAAAAAGTATTTAGTCAGCCACCAATTGTGCAAGTTCTCCCACTTAAAAAGATTAGAGAGGCCTGTAATTGTCATCATAGGTACACTTCAACTATGACAGACAAAATGAGAAGACAAAAAATCCAGAAAATCACATTGTAGGATTTTTAATGAATTTATTTGCAAATTATGGTGGAAAATAAGTATTTGGTCAATAACAAAAGTTTATCTCAATACTTTGTTATATACCTTTTGTTGAAAATGACAAAGGACAAACTTTTTCTGTAAGTCTTCACAAGGTTTTCACACACTATTGCTGGTATTTTGGCCCATTCCTCCATGCAGATCTCCTCTAGAGCAGTGATGTTTTGGGGCTGTCGCTGGGCAACACAGACTTTCAACTCCCTCCAAAGATTTTCTATAGGGTTGAGATCTGGAGACTGGCTAGGCCACTCCAGGACCTTCGTTGCCCGGGCGGTGTGTTTGGGATCATTGTCATGCTGAAAGACCCAGCCACGTTTCATCTTCAATGCCCTTGCTGATGGAAGGAGGTTTTCACTCAAAATCTCATGATACATGGCCCCATTAATTCTTTCCTTTACACGGATCAGTCGTCTTGGTCCCTTTGCAGAAAAACAGCCCCAAAGCATGATGTTTCCACCTCCATGCTTCACAGTAGGTATGGTGTTCTTTGGATGCAACTCAGCATTCTTTGTACTCCAAACACGACGAGTTGAGTTTTTACCAAAAAGTTATATTTTGGTTTCATCTGACCATATGACATTCTCCCAATCTTCTTCTGGATCATCCAAATGCTCTCTAGCAAACTTCAGATGGGCCTGGACATGTACTGGCTTAAACAGGGGGACACGTTTGGCACTGCAGGATTTGAGTCCCTGGCGGCGTAGTGTGTTACTGATGGTAGGCTTTGTTACTTTGGTCCCAGCTCTCTGCAGGTCATTCACTAGGTCCCCCCGTGTGGTTCTGGGATTTTTGCTCAACATTCCTGTGATCATTTTGACCCCACGGGGCGAGATCTTGCGTGGAGCCCCAGATCGAGGGAGATTATCAGTGGTCTTATATGTCTTCCATTTCCTAATAATTGCTCCCACAGTTGATTTCTTCAAACCAACCTGTTACCTATTGCAGATTCAGTCCTCACAGCCTGGTGTAGGTCTACAATTTTGTTTCTGGTGTCCTTTGACAGCTCTTTGGTCTTGGCCATAGTGGAGTTTGGAGTGTGACTGTTTGAGGTTGTGGATGGGTGTCTTTTGTACTGATAACAAGTTCAAACAGGTGCCATTAATACAGGTAATGAGTGTAGGACAGAGGAGCCTCTTAAAGAAGTTACAGGTCTATGAGAGCCAGAAATCTTGCTTGTTTGTAGGTGACCAAATACTTATTTTCCACCATAATTTGCAAAAAATTCATTAAAAATCCTACAATGTGATTTTCTGGATTTTCTTTTCTCATTTTGTCTGTCATAGTTGAAGTGTAGGCCTCTCTCATCTTTTTAAGTGGGAGAACTTGCACAATTGGTGGCTGACTAAATACTTTTTTGCCCCACTGTACCTTTGACTATTGGATGTTCTTATAGGCACTTTAGTATTGCCAGTGTAACAGTATAGCTTCCGTCCCTCTCCTCGCCCCTCGAACCAGGAACACATCGACAACAGCCACCCTCGAAGCAGCGTTACCCATCGCTCAATAAAAGCCGTGGCCCTTGCAGAGCAAGGGGAACAACCACTCCAAGTCTCGGAGCGAGTGACGTTTAAAACGCTATTAGTGCGCACCCCGCTAACTTGCTAGCCATTTCACATCAGTTACACCAGCCTAATCTCGGGAGTTGATAGGCTTGAAGTCATAAACAGCGCTGTGCTTGCGAAGAGCTTCTGGCAAAACGCACAAAAGTGCTGTTTGAATGAATGCTTACGAGCCTGCTGCTGTCTACCATCGCTCAGTCAGACTGCTCTTAATTATAACATAATAACACACAGAAATACGAGCCTTTGGTCATTAATAAGGTTCGAATCCAGAAACTATCATTTCGAAAACAAAACGTTTATTATTTCAGTGAAATACGGAACCATTCCGTATTTTATCTAACGGATGGCATCCCCAAGTGTAAATATTCCTGTTACATTGTACAACCTTCAATGTTATGTCATAATTACGTAAAATTCTGGCAAATTAGTTCACAATGAGCCAGGCGGCCCAAACTGTTGCATATACCCTGACTCCTCTTGAATTCATTGCACGCAGAGTGACACAATTTCACCTGGTTAATATTGCCTGCTAACCTGGATTTCTTTTAGCTAAATATGCAGGTTTAAAAATATATACTTCTGTGTATTTATTTTTAAAAAGGCATTGGTGTTTATGGTTTGGTTCAGTCGTGCAACGATTGTGCTTTTTTCGCAAATGTGCTTTTGTTAAATCATCTCCCTGCGTTCCATCGATTATATGCAACACAGGACACGCTATATAAACTAGTAATGTCATCAACCATGTGTAGTTAACAAGTGATTATGATTGATTGTTTTTTACAAGATAAGTTTAATGCTAGCTAGCAACTTACCTTGGTTTCTACTGCGTTCGCGTAACAGGCAGGCTCCTTGTGGAATGCAATGAGAGGCAGGTGGTTAGAGCGTTGGACTAGTTAACCGTAAGGTTGCAAGATTGAATCCCGGAGCTGACAAGGTAAAAATCTGTCGTTCTGCCCCTGAACAAGGCAGTTAACCCACCGTTCCTAGGCCGTCATTGAAAATAAGAATGTGTTCTTAACTGACTTGCCTAGTTAAATAAAGGTGTAACATTTTTTTTAAACGGCCAAATTGGTGTCCAAAAATACCGATTTCCGATTGTTATGAAAACTTGAAATCAGCCCTATTTAATCGACCATTCCAATTAACTGGTCGACCTCTAATTACTTATACAACTAATATAAGGACAGGACATGAGACAGGAGTAGAAATTAACGTGGGGATTGTTTAATGCGTTTCACAGGAAGAACATTCCAAGCATTTCAACGTTAGGTAAGCAAGGGAGGGTTATTACAGGTGCCCTGAAGGGACAAAACTAGAATATCAATACACAACATATTCCTCCTCCCCCTTTACCTTCGACTCATAAGGAAAAAGTTAATTTTCACTCTTTTGCCTATTGTTTTCTTTTTAACATAAGTTCTCTTAATTTAAATAAATAAACTTTTCAGAATAACCTTTTCTAAACTAGGGAAAGAGGGTTGACTGCCTCAGTTCCCTGACTTAACCCTGGGGTGTATTCTGCACCAATGTTGGAGGTTAGTCTGAACTAAATAGTCAACCTGTCAGGGGGTCGTCTTTCTCTTGCAAGGTAATGACGATGTACAGGTGAGTCTACAGTCACATTATCTCTGAGTCTGAGTGGTGATGGTGTACCCCATACTTCGGTACAACAGTACCCTGAGTAGGCACTCTGGCTGGTTCAGGTGAGTCTGGAGCACTTTCCACATTTGTGGGTTGCTGCAGTGGATGTTCAGGTGATGGCTCGTAGTCATGGTAGGTCTCCAGTAGCTGATCTTGGTTTGTCACTTGACAGGAGTCATCTCTGAGGTTGGTTCCTGGCAACAGTTGATCCACATATCTCCTCCAGATGATGTTTTCTGGTGTGTGAACTGTGTAGGACACAGGCCCTGTTTGTGCAACCACTGTGGCTGGTATCCACTTTGGACCTTTGCAGTAGTTCTAAGCAAGAACTCTCTCTCCAGCTATGAAGCTTCTATCTTTTGCTTTGCTCCATCTCTCCACCTGTGCTCTCTGTTGTGTCTGTACAACCTGTTTAGTCTTTGGGGATCTTTGGGGGTCTCAGGAGGTCGAATCGCGTACGAAGCTGTCTTTTCATCATGGCTGACGCGGGTGCCACTTTGGTTGTAGCGTGGGGAGTGTTTCTGTAGGTTAACAGGAAGGTGTTTAGGCGCCTATTGAAGGAGCCATTCCCTTGTGAGGATTTTAAAGCTTGCTTCATCATTTGGACAAACCTTTCAGTGGGGCCGTTTGTTGCAGGGTGACACTGCGCTGACTTGATGTGCTGAATTCCATTTGCTTCCATGAATGACCAGAACTCTTCAGACACCAATTGGTGGCCATTATCACTAACGAGTTGCGTTGGCAAGCAAAAGTGACTGAAGATTGACCGTAGCTCTTCATCACTGTGACCTCAGGCCATTTGCTGTGTGCGTCAACTACGGCTAAGAACATACCATCCTCCAGTGGGCCTGCATAGTCTATGTAGACTCGCTGCCAAGGATTTTCTGGGAAGTCCCATGGGTGTAGTGGCACTAGCAGAGGCATGTTCCTCATCTTTTGACATGCATCACATGACTTGACCTTGTCTTCGATAGCTGTGTCCAGACCTGGGCACTAAAAGTAGCTGCGTGCAATCTCCTTCATTCGCACCATGCCACAGTGCCCTGAATGGAGTTCTTCAAGCACCTGCCTTCTCAGTGGCGTCGGTATGATGACTCGAAAACCCCATAGCAAGCATCCAAACTGAACTGTGAGTTCGTTTCTCCTCAATAGGTAAGGTTGTCCGACAGATCTCCTTCTTTTCCACGAGTGACAATGTCCACGACATCAGACATCACTGGATCAGTGTAGGTGAACTTTTTCACTTGGCCAGATGTAACTAGTGCATTTGTCATGTTCCTAGAAGATTTCAGCCTGGGAGTGCTCAGTGTGTGCGACAGGTAAGGGAAGCCTTGAGAGGCCGTCTGCATTGCAGTACTGCTCAGACCTTCTGGACTTGATATCATACTGGTGAGCAGATAACAATAATGCCCATCGCTGCATGCGGCTATCTGCAAGCAACGTAATACCGATGTGGGAACCAAAGATTGTGGAGAGGGGTTTATGGTCCGTCAGCATTGTGAATCGTCGGCCAAACAGAAACTGATTAAATGTCTTATCTCCAAACACAATCTGTGCATAATTGCTCTCAGCTTTACTTAAGGTTCGTGATGCGAAAGCAATTGGTCTTTCTTCACCTGATGGCATGATGTGTGAGACAACCGCACCAACGTGACGTACTCACTACTATTGCTCTCTGCAATGTTAAGTTACTCTCAGTCAAAAGGCGGTTCTGAATTGCCTCGCTGCGCATGCCACACACTAACGTATTACCCAGTGTCACTCATTGATCGCCCAAATTCACAGTGCTCAGATAACTCTTTCAATACAGCCACAAACTGTGAGATTGATTCCCCCTCCTCTCGATTTCTCTTATGAAACCTGAATCTCTCTGCGATTATCAGTGGTTTGGGGGAATAATGTCCTTTTAAGGTAGTCACAATTTCAGGTTTCTCAGGCGTTACTAGGCTGCGCAGTACATTTAATGTTTTTTCTCCCATAACAGTCTAAAATGTTGGCACAACGACTTCTGCTTTAATTCCATTTGCCAACACAAAGTACTCAAAACGTTCATTGTAAGAACTCCATTGTTCCCCAGATTCATCAAATGTTCATATATTTCTAACCAATGCAGACATTTTCGGTTTGTTTTTCTTTCTCACACTTTTCAGATGGTCCCTTACTCCCAGACCTTTTATTTCTCTTTTAACTCACGCTGACTTCACTTTCTCCCGCAGCTAAACTCTTCCTATCCCTAGAGGGACTTGTTGCTGTGACATAAAAAACTTGCTAGCATCACTCGACTGGCTAGCTATACGTTTTGTTTGCGTCTTTCTACAGCGAACAAAAAAAGAATGAATTTAACCAAGACTTTCTGCCGAAGATAATGAGCACAAACGTGAGGACGTTTCTTCCTCGTTGCCAGTTTTGTTGTACAGCACACT
Organism: Oncorhynchus gorbuscha; assembly: GCF_021184085.1. Taxonomy (NCBI): domain Eukaryota; kingdom Metazoa; phylum Chordata; class Actinopteri; order Salmoniformes; family Salmonidae; genus Oncorhynchus; species Oncorhynchus gorbuscha. The sequence continues at coordinate 33,331,836 of NC_060174.1, forward strand.
GTATTGCTTATTAAACTAATATAAGGACAGGACATGAGACGGGAGTAGAAATTAACGTGGGCATTGTTTAATGCGTTCCACAGGAAGAACATTCCAAGCATTTCAACGTAGGTAAGCGAGTGGGGGTTACAGGTGCCCTAAAGGGACAAAACTAGAATATCAATACACAACACCAATCTTCAACATAAAGAAAAAAGACGAATAAAGACAAAAACACCAAATCAGATGTACATACATTTCAACAAACATTGACATCCTACTTGCTCAGACCCACATGTTCCCACTATTCATACCCATGTTGTTTCTTTCATAACATTTTTTCCCTCATTTTTCATCTATTGGATGTTGGTGGTCTTCGTACTATAAATTTGACTATTTTAGTATTTTTTCTCTAGTTATTCTCAAGCCCACAATATTATAATAAGAATGCATTTGATTCATCCACTGTCTTAATGATCATTCGATTTCCAGTTTTTAAGTAAAACATTTTTCAAAATGATTGACGAGAAAAGTATGGTCCAACCCATTGGGTATCTCACCTCACCCCTAAATGCCATGTCTTGAAATGTGCAGAACACTGCCACTTTTGCCACTTTTGTAGCTTTACAAAAGTGTAGGATTTCCTCAAGAGCCTATGCATATTCAAATGTTGGGATAGTTACCGCTTTGTTACAATATCTAAATAATAATGTTAGAAATGTTATATCAAAATATGTAAAGTGCAAATATATTTAAGGGGAATTGACTTTTGCAGTGTACAAACTTAATATGATGAACAGGAATTACATTTACTCACACGGGTGGCCAACAATAACTATCTAAAAGCCACACCCCTAATAGGCCACACATCCCTGAAAATTGCTTATGGATTACCCCCCATAAAAGACCCAGCTGCTGTTTTTGACGTCAGAGGATTAAGGAGGGAGGAGAAGGTGACAAAGTTTCCTAGGGTTTGAGACAGAAGCTTGACATTTTAAGTGGCTTTGGCAGTGGATACAGAGGAAGAGAAAATAAGAGAGGAGGGAGCGAAGGATAATAAATCCTCCGGATGTTTTCACTCAGTTACCCACAGCCCTGTTCTGAAGCTCACATTGAGTCACTCAGCTACCTACAGCCCTGTTCTGAAGCTCACATTGAGTCACTCAGCTACGTAGCAGGAGGAGAGGGGACAGTGCGAGTCATAGAATGCGGAAAGGGAGGAGAGAAGGGTCGAGGAGGCAGAATCAGGAGACAATAGGGAGAAGAATTTAGCAGAAGGAAAAGATGATAGGATAGAAGAAAGAGAGAGAGTTGTGGGAGAGAGAGGGAAGATTGCGACGACACTCTAGTTGAGGTCAAATGTATTTCCTGCCTTGTGAGTGGGAGGGGCCTGGGAAAGGGTGGGGTCAAAACAGTTGAGGAGGGGAAAGAAAGAGGTAGAAAGAAATGAATTGAAGGCAGATGTCAGGAAGTTGAAGTCACCAGGTATGAATACTTGTAAACTATTGTCAGGAAATTAGTTTCTCAAGGAGTCAAAATCATTGAGGAACTCTCTAAGGGCACCTGGTGGGAGATATATGACAATGTTAAGCTTGAGTTGACAATTGACAGTGGCAACATGGAATTCAAATGAGGAGGTGGACAGGTGAGTGAGGTAGAAAAGGGAAAATATCCACTTAGGAGAAATTAGTATCCCTGTGCCACGGCTGCGACGACCAGATGCTCTTGGACTATGAGAAAGCACATAGTCAGATGAAGAGAGAGCAGCTGAAGCAGCAGTGTTCTCTGGGGTGATCCATTTCTCTGTCAGAGCCCAAAAAGTCTAGGGACGCTGCCGGAGACCAGGAATTCCTAATGCGTTGTGCGTGCAGTGTTCACTAAATTAGAAGGGTTGCAGCCAAGGGGTGGGGAGCGTCTGTGAAGTCTTCAGGGAGAGGAGCAAACAAGTATAGAAAACACACACATAGTTGATAAAGGTACATGAGAGAAACATTTGATAATCTGTAAATAACTAAGTAAGTGTTACTGTAATTTAATTAAGCCAATGTGCTTTTATTCATTGAAAACCCTTAATCTATTTTGAGAATTTGATTCTTGTTTGCATAAAATAGACGGAGACCAGTCTTTTTAATAATAGGTAACAGAATTTATTCTCGGAGCGTGCTCCCACTTCACCACGAGCAACAGTTTATATACAAATCATGACGTAATTTCATTGCTTTAACAGAATCACCTCCTCTCGACCGGGACAAAGTGAGGTGAAAAGTTCATTCTAACTTACTAACACACTCCCAGGTATCTTTTGACCCCTCAACATTATCGATCAACACTGAGCTGACAGTTGAGCTGACTAATTAACAGAAAACCTAAGAATGCACTCACTGTCTTATCTAAAAACCCCAGAGCTCAGTTCTGTAGGTTCAACCATAGGTTAACGACCTTATGTGTTTACACAGTCCACAACCCATTCGTTTCTTCCTAGTTGGAATGGTGTTCATGAACTTTAAGTACTCCTTGTCCGTGTCTCACAATCCCTTCTTATGAACTCATATTGTTAATCAGATATAATAAAACAGAGTATAAGTTTTACTTAGTTACAGTTCCATTTAAAATGATTTGTTCAGTCATTTAATCATAATTTTACCAACAGTAAGATACTCAAGTGAGAGAGTGGTGTGGAGTCTTCCTCTCTTTCCTTCCTCGAATAACCCTCCAGAACCGTCTTTGTTTTGGCAACGAGAAAACGGGAGTACTAACACTAATGGCTAATTGCCTAGCAGAGGTGAAGAGCACACCTCCTCGTACTAACTGCTGATTGCCTAAGGGAGGAGAAACCACTCCCCCTCCAATACAGCAACTGATTACCAAAACAACAACAGTCCCAAATTTTCCTGCCCCTTAATCCTGGTTGATGTGTAAAAAATCAGATGCAAGTTATGAGTAGTCAACAGTTAACACACTGTAGGCTACTGGAAAGACAGTAAGCACTTAAAGTAGATGACCCTAGTTAGAAAAAATAAAATACTAGACAACAACAGATTAAGACCAAAATGATACTCATCACTCCTAGAGATATCAGGAGTTCTCTAGCTATACATTGAAGCACATTGAGATGTAGCCTGATGTAGCTGGTTATACAATGCCTGTGCTGCAGTGCTGAAACAGACTTCTCTCTCTCTATGTATGCTCTATGTATGCTCACATGCTCCTCATGTCAGGTCCTCAGGAGCCACATGCAGCGCTCTGCTAGATAGTCATGTGTCAGCCTGCGATGATGGAGCAGCCGCCCAGCCCTTCAGACACTGTGTGTTTAGAGATCATGCTGCCTGCCATACTGTTGCTATGCTGCCTATTAAATATTAAAATGTGTGCTAGGCCTAAATATTTTATGAGGAGTTACCTCTGGAGTACGTCGCCACTGTTTACCAGCGTCACGACGCAGCAGCGCTCCGATTGGCTAGCTTTAGGCTGTGTGCCTGCCGCGCTTAATGATTACATCACATGGAGTGCCAGTACAGCATCACACTAAGAGAAGATCATCCCAGCTCTCTGGATCCCTTTCATGTGTTTTATCTAGGAAATAAGCCACTTGCCATCATCACTCATGTCTGGTTCATAATAAAATCTTTGATGCATCCTTCCAGGGTTAAGAGGCAGTCTTTTTTACGGCTCTCTTTGGTTGGGATTCGTCACAGTTCCAAAGCTCTGATATTCCACTGAAGTGTTGTAGTAAAATTCAACTCTTACAGACCTGCATTGGATTTCCGGAATTCATTATGGTACTTAGTGTGGTAGACAAACTGCTCAGCAAGTCTGCCCCAAATTCACACACACATAAAAGACAGATGCAATTGACACTCATAGGCAGGCCTGGTACCAAACACAATTATAGTTTAAATGTTATCTTACACTCAACACTTCAGCTACAATGGGATTAGATTTATTTTTATGATTCAATAAATGGTTCAAACAATGGCCAAGTATTCTTTGTGTCATGGCTTTTTAGTCTATTCACACAGTATATTATCCTGTGTGTGTGCATGTTAGTGCTGTATACCTGTTAGTGTCCCTGTCTGAGTATGTCCAGGCAGAGGATTTAGTTATGTAGTTTCCGAACGTTCAATCAGGAAGGCTGGTCTAAATGATTGTTTAATTTCATCCAGTAAGCATAACAAAATTCACTTAATTTCCTATTCTACAGGCATAGTGGGAATGAATACAAATGTATCATCAGAATAGCGTCTTCTTTCTTCTCCTCTTCCTATTAGCCATGTATGGAATGCCATTCGCCGTTTGACCTTATAGCCTATAAGCACGGCACAATAATACACATTCCTAATGCTTGCCGTTTAACCTATGGGCTCACTCTTGCAATTATCTCCTTCCTCTCTCTCAACCAATGGGCAAAAAACTTGGCATGTATTTACAGTATATGTTAATGTACCCTTCTCTCACTCGCTGTTTTTCAGACAACCATACATGCCACCACCAGCAATAATAACCTTAAGGACCATCATTGGAACTCCTTTCCCTCAGTGGGGAGAGTTTTCATTAGAGGTCAACGCCGATACCGATTATTGGAGGACCAAAAAAGCCGATATCAATTAATCTGCCAATTTTTATTTATTTATTTGTAATAATGACAATTACAACAATACTGAATGAACACTTATTTTAACTTAATATAATACATCAATAAAATCAATTTAGTCTCAAGTAAATAATGAAACATGTTCAATTTTGTTTAAATAATGCAAAAACAAAGTGTTGGAGAAGAAAGTAAAAGTGCAATATGTGCTATGTAAGAAAGCTAACATTTCAGTTCCTTGCTCAGAACATGAGAACATATGAAAGCTGGTGGTTCCTTTTAACATGAGTCTTCAATATTCCCAGGTAAGAAGTTTTAGGTTGAAGTTATTATAGGAATTATAGGACTATTTCCCTCTATACCATTCGTATTTCATTAACCTTTGACGATTGGATGTTCTTATAGGCACTTTAGTATTGCCAGTGTAACAGTATAGCTTCCATTCCTCTCCTCGCTCCTCCCTTGGCTTGAACCAGCAACACAACGACAACAGCCACCATCGAAGCAGCGTTACCCATGCAGAGCAAGGGGAACAACTACTAGAAGGCTCAGAGCGAGTGATGTTTGAAACGCTATTAGCGCGCGCTAACTAGCTAGCCATTTCACTTCAGTTACACCAGCCTAATCTTGGGAGTTGATAGGTTTGAAGTCATAAACAGCGCAATACTTGACTCACAATGAAGAGCTGCTGGCAAAATGCACGAAAGTGCTGTTTGAATGAATGTTTACGCGCCTGCTAGATAATATCGAGTAATATCATCAACCATGTGTAGTTAACTAGTGATTATGATTGATTGTTTTTTATAAGATATAAGATTAATACTAGCTAGCAACTTACTGCATTCACGTAACAGGCAGTCTCCTAGTGGAGTGCAACGAGAGAGAGGCAGGTCGTTATTGCGTTGGACTAGTTAACTGTAAGGTTGCAAGATTGGATCCCCCGAGGTGACAAGGTGAAAATCGGTCGTTTTGCCCCTGAACGAGGCAGTTAACCCACCGTTCCTAGGCCTTCATTGAAAATAAGAATGTGTTCTTAACTGACTTGTCTAGTTAAATAAAAGTATAAAAAAATACAAAATAAAAAAATGTAATAAAAAAATCGGCACCCAAAAATACAGATTTCCGATTGTTATGAAAATTTGAAATCGGCCCTAATTAATCAGCCATTCCGATTAATCGGCCGACCTTTAGTTTTGATGCTAGCAGCCCCACATAGGGCTTCCTGCCTTCACATCATCTGGCTCAGAGAATCTTCCCTCAGAGCCAAGGCTTTCTCCCAAACTATTTTTATTATAAAATGTCATATTGCATTCTGTCTTTGTTTTTCATTAAGTTAAGCCTGTACTCGATGGAACTGGTGAATGTGTGTTAGCAGACTGTACCAGAGATACTGTAGATGCCATAATGACAGTGCCCATACCAACCCTTGCCCTACCTCTCCCCTCATCCCCTCCTCTCTTCCTTCTCTCCTCTCTGCTCCGGCTGGTCTTTGGGCTTCAGGGCTTTCCATTGCATGAGATGAGAGAATCCATCCTTTGTTTGGTTCTCTCCTCTGGAGCCCTGTGCCTCTGCCGACTAATGAGGGAACCCAGGGATGAGCTGGTACCACTACACTCACAGAGACAAACAGCTAGCAGGGCTGGATTACTATGTGACTGGTCACATATTTTACCCCAGGAACTGGTTCAGTGTATATTGCTGGGATGGGAATGGATGGTGGTATTCGGAGATGCATGTAGCAGCTGCCCTCCTCTTTGATATTTGATATTTTCACCATTGTGTGTTAAGTGCAGACATTGCATTACAGTTCCAGCATCAGCAGGACTAATTTCACTGTTGCTCTGATGTTCGAATACTCATTGTGTGCGTGTGCCATGTCTCTGGCCAGGTCAGAGGAACTGCTGGGGCTTAAGGACTAATCTGAATGGCATCAGATCAGTAGGCAGGCACTTCGCAGGCTGGGTGCAGTGCGGTAGGAAATCAGACCGCGCTTGACAGATGTGACAGCCAGGCCAGCAGCAGAGCAGTGACTCTGAATGCTAGCCTAGGTCTGAATGGCTGCTAACATACATCAAGTTGTCACGTGAGACCAGCTCTCTGCGCTGTTGTTTCAGAGTCCAGCCAGGTTCATGGCTGAGGCCCCACTAGCCAGCCCCCTCTTCTTCCCACCTCTCTCCTCTCACTCGCTGTCCCTCATCCATCTCTTATCTCACGCTTTTCTCCATTGCTCCGCCGGTTATCTCTCTGCAACATGTCTCTTGTTCTGCCATGGTCCCACTCCCTCTACACTTTTGCTATCTCTCGTATCCTCCATTTCTCTAGATCCTCTGTCGATCTTGGTTGCTTCTCTGCAGCAGAATTGTTGTGCCTCCCACCTTTCTTTCTTGGCTTGAATATATATATGCCATTTTTTAGCAGACGCTTTTATCCAAAGCGACTTACATTCATGTGTGCATACATTCTACGTATGGGTGGTCCCGGGGATCGAACCCACTACCCTGGCGTTACAAGCGCCATGCTCTACCAACTGAGCTCATATGGTCACTGGTGTTCAGAGAAAGCTCTGCCACTCAACATGCTGTTCTCCACGTGTCCCGCTGCTACTGATGGTTAATGACACAATATGACAGAGGATAGTCTCTTTCTGTCTGTATCACATCCTCTCACACCTCTCCCTTATATGCTGCCAAGCCCCTCCCATCTCCCCCCGCATGCACACACATTCCTGCACACATGTAGACACAAATGCACAAAGAACACATTTATTGCATTGTAACAAATAATGTGGTCTTTAACAGACATGGCCTTCTCCCTCTTATTGGCTATTTCTAACCCCATCTCCCCTTCCTCCTCTCCCTAGGAGCAGAGGCCATTGATCTCATCCCTAGACTGGGAGCACTGCATAGCCACGGCTCTCCCTGGGGGCTACTCTAGCCATGGTCATGACTGGTAGACTGAACACGTTTCATATGGACTGGTTTGAAGCTCCATTGAATTTCATTCAACAGGTTCATTCAACAGGGCAACTTAATTCACGTTGTCATCCCTCACCAGGCCCTGTGTCCATGCTGTAACTCTGTCCAGCTGACAGAAGTCTGTGACTCGTGGTGAATGGCTCTGTCTGTGAGAAGCAGACAGGACCTGATAGGATCCAGCATGTTCACAGAGATGTGACATGAATAGAAATTATCCTCACATTTTCTTCTGTCACACAGAATGGAGACAGAATTTGTACCCTGGATTTGGTTACAGCACATTCTACCTCTTCATTTTCATAACTGAAAATATATAAAAGGTTAACCGATTCTGAAGTTTAAAATAGACAACATTTCATATGCTTCTCTTGAAAATCATAGCTAATGGAAGTAGCAAGGGAGAAGTATTTTATTTGATTGCTACTTCAAGCTTTGTTGTTGGTGTTCTGTGCTTTGCTTGATTGATATGGTGGAGAAGAAAATGTTTTCTCCACTGGAACCTCAGACTACGGTAGCAGGATGTGCTTTCCAGGCTTGTGTTTACTACTACTGTGGAATACGTTTTGGATCTCTAGCAGTCTACTGAGACTAGGCACTGAGGAAGGTCCTCTGCACTTCTCGAAATGAGTGTCTAGCTCTCAGAGAGAAATAAGACCCTGTCATGATTGTGCAAATGTTGCTAGGAGCCAGCCTGTAAAGAGGGCTACTTGAGCTGCGGTAAGGTATCGTGTCTGTTCGCTCTCTGTGGATATCTCTCTTCCTCTCACTGTCTTTCATCTTGGAGTTGAAATTCAGTGACAAAGCTCTCTTTCTCTCAGGTGTGCCACTGCTCACAGTTGAACAAATCCTTTTATGAAAACGGAAAGAGGCAGAGTGAGAGAGTTCTAAGAGATGTGTGTCTTGTTTCTGCACAGCACAAAGGCGAGTTTGTTATTGTTTTCAGAGTTAGAAATCTCCCATTGAATGATTAATTCATATATGTCTAATTCTCTAATCCCATCTGGCAGTTTTCCACCAGAGTGTAATTTGTTTTCCACTGGGTGGATTGATGAATGGACTCCAGTTGCTTTGTGTGGGTCTGTGCTTTTGTGTGTGTGCATGTGTGCCAGCCATGAGCCTGGATGGGCTAATAGTATTTATTTATTCCATTACTCACCAACCCACACATACACCCCACACCCCCACCAGCCCGTCAGGGTGCCACTACCGGCTGCCAGAGACCAGGCCAGGTGATACATGATGTTATTTTCTCTCTCCCATTGATTATTTTATATATTAAATATATATTTTTTTAACATATTTAAAAAACTTTTATTTAACTGGGCAAGTCAGTTAAGAACAAATTCTTATTTTACAATGACGGCCTACCCCGGCCAAGCCCTCCCCTAACCCGGATGACGCCTCTTGGACTGAGATGCAGTGCCTTAGACCACTGCGCCACTCGGGAGCCCTAATTGGGTTATGTGTGTCTGGAATGTCTGAGATAGAAACAACCAGTCAATGGAGGCCTGTTGTCTTTGTTTTAAGAGAGGCTGACACACTCACACTGCTCCCCCCTCCCCCCTCTCCACCTGCCTCCCCCCCTAGCCTCCACCCTCTGTCTCCGCCTTCAGCCTTTGTCCTCAGAGGCAGCAGCAGGAGGTACTGGGAGAGAGAGTGCCCTCTGCCTGCACTGCATGCCCCACTGGCTATAATAGCAGAGTGGGAGCAGAGAGGACACAATCACAAAGCAAAATGCACACTTTGCATCTTTGTCAGCTAATTTAATCTGCATCACTGGTTCTTGTAATGTTTTAGCATTATGTAATTCATGAATGTACACACCATACTATCACAGTAGAAAATGAACACATGCTTAGACCTGAACTAGTGATATGGTCTTAACATAAATAATGGCTGATTGAGTGATGATAAACTGATGAGTAGTAATTTTTATTTGTTAGATATACAGAATGCTGTATTTTTGGCCACGATGTCCCAGACCTGAGCCCAGACGTGAGCAGATGTGTAGTGAAAAGGGTTAACCGTGTAACAGGGAAATGTGTGTCTCTTGGGGGTGACTGTTCTGACTGCACAGAGCATCTGACGAGTACAAAAGGACCCAGCTGCGCTACCCCTCAACCCTCTGCCAAAACAAAACAGGTGGTTTCATTTAACAGCTAAATATTGATTCAAATGAAATTAAATGCATTGTTAGTAGACAAATCTATTGCACTTTTGACAGTCAAAAGACAATGTGAAGTGTGTTTTGTACATTTGAAAAAAAATCTGTAACGGAATTACTTCAATTGAATTGGCTACGATGGTAAATCATAATATTCACAAGCCACAGTTGGGTCACCTGCTACTGTCCCCCCTTCCACTTGCATACTCCACTTGCATATCTCAAAGATATGTGGGTTTTACAAGGCAATGTTTATTTCTTACAGAAGGTAAACTATTTCTCTAAAATGAAATATAAGTGTTGATATTAGGTGTCTTTACGTCAACATCATTGTATTTTGATGTATTTATGGTACCTTTTCCATCTGTTTATCCAGAAATCAAAGCCTTTACTTATGCCACATTGTTTAAATGGAAAATGGTTGAAAAATGTATTTATGCCTTAATTTCCCCAAAATATAGACCCTTAGCTTTAATTTGACACCCGATTTGATATGATTCTATGAACTTCATGTTAGTGCTCATATGCCAGGAGAAAGGGAGTCTGGGGTATTGGTTCAACAGGAGCTCTCCTCTCATTGAATAGAGATCCCTAGGGCTGCAGACAGCTGGGGGAAATAAAAGACTGTTTACACAGCTACCCTCCCTGATGCACTCCAAACATTTGGAGGAAAGGAGTGATTGTTTGCCTCTGGCCCTGCTGCTGGGTCTACAGTCATCCCAGGTTGGAAAAGGCTATTCAATTTTTAAAAGTGTTTAAGGAATTCAAATATGATGATCTGTTTTTTCCATGTAGTTCCACTCGCACACACTAACAAAAATTCGAATGGAGATTGTTTTCCGATACCATTTATGACAATGATCCAGAGAGCCGCTTACGCTTCCATAATTGTAATTCAATTCAAGTAGATTAGTCCTATCAAGACAAGGATCAACAATTCCTGAGCATGCCAGGCAGTGTGGATGGATGCTGATGCCATGCTGCGGTCTAGCCTGTGGTAGAGTGGAGCTATATTTAGCCTGAGCGGATCCCCACAGTACAGGTATAGAGATTAAACTCTCTCTAGACGACCAGCCATGCCTCATCCGTCATCGGCCTGTTGCCTCATGCGCAATGCCAAGATCATGAATTGTAATTCATACATTGTCTGATCTGTGTGTCCCTCTCACCCTTTTGTGATGCCTCTTCATCCCTGTTAATCTAACTTTCCACAGAAGCTGCATCTGTCTGAATTCACGTCCTCTCACTCACTGCCTTATCCCCTGGTTGTCTCCTCTTTCCTCTATTTTAGTCATATCTGCTGTTTCCATTCCTCTGCACCCATATTGGCTCTAAAACGTGGATATTAGCTCTCCCACTGGGCTCTCAGTTATCCGCTCCCACAAGAGAGGGGTTTGCAGAGAAACAATTCTGTTTCTGAAGGCTGATCCACTGTGTTATTTTAAACCACGTTAGTGTGAGTCAGTTTACTGAGGCAGGGCTCCCTACGCCGGCGTCTTCTGTCAGGTGTACTGAGGCGATGGAGGGATGAAAGAAGAGTGGCTGCCTGGTTCAAACCCCTAGCCTCAGGGAGGAAGCTCAGCTTGGAGTGGTAGTGTGGTGGAAGGGCAAGGGGGGTGATGACTCACAGACACCAGGCCCAGTCTCTGACTCGTGGTCTTCAGGAATCTGGCATTCCACTTGTTTTCAGGGTATTTGCACTTTCTACGTTGTAACTTTGACTTTATTGACGAAAGGCTCTGAGACTGAGTTTCATATTTGGTACACTGCCTGTTCACCTCGTTGTTAGGTCGATGGATATCAATCTGAGGTATTGTACCATTGTGTAACATTGTGAGGTATGACTATTCTCTGGTTGTCAATACAGTGCAAGGATGTTTCAGGGATGACTTGGTTCTTGATGTTCACACTGGTTTCCATGAACAACTCATTTAGCTTATTCCATCAGAATACACATGCCTACTTTGAGAAAGTACCTCACATTAAAAAAAAAAATATATATATATATATATATATTAAAAAACCATTCAAAACCTTTCAAGTCAACTGAAGTTGCTTGCATTTAATGCAAGTTGTATATCAGTGACAACCTCAATGGTTGCTCTTCTCTCCTTGACCACTGTCCTCTTCTCCTTCTCCCTTCCTCCAGTGGCTCTCCTGAGAAGCCTCTCATACTGCAGGCATTAACTGTCCTCCATTATTAATGAGAGTGGCGAACATAGGAGTGGTGGCACAGATTTGTGGAAAGCCCCCAGGAGTGCCCTTCAGGATGTGGCCTTTCACCCCCTCCCTCCATCTCAGGTGGGACCAGCCTCTGACTCGTGCTCCAGTGATGTGTGATCTATGATGTCCGTGACAGAGGATGAGTTGTTGTTTTTTTACTGGAAATTTCCCCAAGAAGAGGAAATTCAAGACAAATTACAGTGATAATCATTTAGATTTCACTTTTACATTTTAGCCATTTAACAGATGCTCTTATCCAGAGTTACTTACAATTAGTGAATTCATCTTTCTTTTAAGATAGATAGGTGAGACAACAACAACAATTCCAATCGTTTAATGTAGAGGCCGACGGATTATGATTTTTCAACACCGATACCGATACCGATTATTGGAGGACCAAAAAAAAAAGCTGATACCGATTAATCGGTTGATTTAAAAAATGCAATAAAAAATGTATTTGTAATAATGACAATTACAACAATACTGAATGAACACTTATTTTAACTTAATATAATACATCAATAAAATCAATTTAGCCTCAAGTAAATGATGAAACATGTTCAATTTGGTTTAAATAATGCAAAAACAAAGTGTTGGAGAATAAAGTAAAAGTGCAATATGTGCTATGTAAGAAAGCTAACGTTTAAGTTCCTTGCTCAGAACATGAGAACATGAAAGCTGGTGGTTCCTTTTAACATGAGTCTTCAATATTCCCAGGTAAGAAGTTTTAGGTTGTAGTTATTATAGGAATTATAGGACTATTTACCTCTATACCATTTGTATTTCATTAACCTTTGACAATTGGATGTTCTTATATGCACTTTAATATTGCCAGTGTAACAGTATAGCTTCCGTCCCTCTCCTCGCTCCTCCCTGGGCTCGAAACCAGCAACACAATGACAACAGCCACCATCGAAGCAGCGTTACCCATGCAGAGCAAGGGGAACAACTACTAGAAGGCTCAGAGCGAGTGATGTTTGAAACGCTATTATCGCGCGCGAACTAGCTAGCCATTTCACTTCGGTTACACCAGCCTCGTCTCGGGAGTTGATAGGCTTGAAGTTATAAACAGCGCAATGCTTGACGCACAACGAAGAGCTGCTGGCAAAATGCACGAAAGTGCTGTTTGAATGAATGTTTACGTGCCTGCTTCTGCCTACCACCGCTCAGTCAGATACTTAGACACTTGTATGCTTGTATGCTCAGTCACATTAGCAGGACACGCTAGATAGTATCTAGTAATATCATCAACCATGTGTAGTTAACTAGTGATTAAGATTGATTGTTTTTTATAAGATATAAGATTAATGCTAGCTAGCAACTTACCTTGGCTTACTGCATTCGCGTAATAGGCAATCTCCTTGTGGAGTGCAACGAGAGAAAGGCAGGTCGTTGTTGCGTTGGACTAGTTAACTGTAAGGTTGCAAGATTGGATCCCCCGAGCTGACAAGGTGAAAATCTGTCATTCTGCCCCTGAACGAGGCAGTTAAACCACCATTCCTAGGCCGTCATTGAAAATAAGAATGTGTTTTTAACTGACTTGCTTAGTTAAATAAAGGAATTTAATATATATATATATACAGTGGGGCAAAAAAGTATTTAGTCAGCCACCAATTGTGCAAGTTCTCCCACTTAAAAAAATGAGAGAGGCCTGTAATTTTCATCATAAGTACTCTTCAACTATGACAGACAAAATGAGAAAAGAAATCCAGAATATCACATTGTAGGATTTTTAATGAATTTATTTGTAAATTATGGTGGAAAATAAGTATTTGGTCAATAACAAAAGTTTATCTCAATACTTTGTTATATACCCTTTGTTGGCAATGACAGAGGTCAAACATTTTCTGTAAGTCTTCACAAGGTTTTCACACACTGTTGCTGGTATTTTGGAGCAGTGATGTTTTGGGGCTGTTGCTGGGCAGCACGGACTTTCAACTCCCTCCAAATAGTTTCTATGGGGTTGAGATCTGGAGACTGGCTAGGCTACTCCAGGACCTTGAAATGCTTCTTACGAAGCCACTCCTTCGTTGCCCGGGCGGTGTGTTTGGGATCATTGTCATGCTGAAAAACCCAGCCAAGTTTCATCTTCAATGCCCTTGCTGATGGAAGGAGGTTTTCACTCAAAATCTCATGATACATGGCCCCATTCATTCTTTCCTTTACACGGATCAGTCGTCCTGGTCCCTTTGCAGAAACACAGCCCCAAAGCATGATGTTTCCACCACCATGCTTCACAGTAGGTATGGTGTTCTTTGGATGCAAGTTTTTACCAAAAAGTAATATTTTGGTTTCATCTGACCATATGACATTCTCCCAATCTTATTCTGGGTCATCCAAATGCTCTCTAACAAACTTCAGACGGGCCATGGACATGTACTGGCTTAAGCAGGGGGACACGTCTGGCACTGCAGGATTTGAGTACCTGGCGGCGTAGTGTGTTACTGATGGTAGGCTTTGTAACTTTGGTCTCAGCTCTCTGCAGGTCATTCACTAGGTCCCCCCGTGTGGTTCTGTGATTTTTACTCACCGTTCTTGTGATCAGTCTGAAATGGAGAGTAGGCAGAATGTGAGTGTTTGAGTTGTGGCCAGCCAGTGTTGTGCCCTTCAGAGTCTGTCTGCATTGCAGTAATTATGTCTTGACTGTCGGGACCTCTCTGGATTCTCCTAACTCCAGAAGCCACTAGGCCTGATAATACCTCACAGTCAGACCATCCACAATCACATTACATTTACATTTTACATTTAAGTCATTTAGCAGACGCTCTTATCCAGAGCGACTTACAAATTGGTGCATTCACCTTATGACATCCAGTGGGACAGTCACTTAACAATAGTGCATCTAAAACTTAGGGGGGGTGGGGTGAGAGGGATTACTTAACCTATCCTAGGTATTCCTTAAAGAGGTGGGGATTCAGGTGTCTCCGGAAGGTGGTGATTGACTCCACTGTCCTGGCGTCGTGAGGGAGTTTGTTCCACCATTGGGGGGCCAGGGCAGCGAACAGTTTTGACTGGGCTGAGCGGGAGCTGTACTTCCTCAGTGGTAGGGAGGCGAGCAGGCCAGAGGTGGATGAACGCAGTGCCCTTGTTTGGGTGTAGGGCCTGATCAGAGCCTGGAGGTACTGAGGTGCCGTTCCCCTCACAGCTCCGTAGGCAAGCACCATGGTCTTGGTCAAATGTATTACCATGGCTCCCATGGCCATGGCACAGCCACAGGTCCAGAGACAAAACTACATGTCTGTGGAGAGTCAGTTTGCACTAATTTATGTATTAGTTTTCTGCTTGCAAAGATGAATGGTAGAGGCTTTGTATTGCCAACTGCCAGCTGTTCTACTCATTGCTTCACCCTGGGTAACTTCTTGGTGGTGTCTGGTACAGACAGGTTTATTATATGGTGTCCTTTCTCTATCACTTCACACATTCAATCAATTTAGCCCATGTGTTTTCTGTAGTGAGGCAGAAAACTCAGATGTCCTGCATTTTAAAAGCCATCATTAAAGAGAACGATCTAGCCTGCAGATAAGGTAATCGTCAGCTACATGGCCCAGCTGATTAACTGTCATAGAAGTTCCAATAGAACATGACCACTGGCTCATATCTGTCTAGTGTCAGGGTAGGGGCCAAATACGATATTTCCTGCGGAGCTGTCAGGGGGAATTGGGCAGCATTGACTTATTAACTCATTGATCGTTGTTCAATGTTCGTTCAGAAGTTGATCTGATCAAGCTGGTGTTGTTCACCATTGTTCTATTACTAATACAGCTCTGGTCAAACTATAAACTGGTGTTCATGTCATATCTTCGTGTGTTTGGCCCCAATAACACAATTTCTGACAGATTTCTTTTAGATCAGTCGTCTCTGTGCATCAACAGAAGCGCTTCACGCCTTTGTTGATATTTCAATCAGTCTGTCTTCCGTGGTGTGGTGACATGTCAGAGCATTACCAGAATGCTGCTAGGCCTCCCATGCATGAGTTGTTTATGTCTGTGTCGAAGAAGACCATTTGTGCAGGAAAAGGATGCTCCCTTTGTTAGGGTGGTAGATAAAGGACTCCTGTTTACTAGTACACGAAACAACAATCTGTGCTGCTTTTGATACTTTAGCATGCCACTTACAGAGAAGAGAGACCCTTTCCTCCCGAAGCACTGACACATATTTTTGGAGCACAACCTCCAAAAATATGAGCTCTCTCTCCAGACTACACGTTGTGTTTGTCATCAGCATGTTTCTTCGGTCCCATTCATAGTGGGGTAGATTATGTTTTTTTTTTCATTGATGATATCCATGCAGAACATTGTATTCTTCCCCCAGGACAGCGCTTGGCAGATTGCTCTGCTCTACTTTTCCTCTATGTGTAGTTGTGACTGCTACTGTAGTCGTGGTGTTGTTTTACATTCTGACTGACATTGATGCACTATTCATGTCATACAAATATAAACAAACCACATCTGAAGGCCTCTCATAACTGTATTCACTGTCTCGGAGAAATATGACAGAACAAAGTAAAACTAACAAGACAAGTACAGCGTCTAATAGACAATATTCAATCAAATATTCAGTGTGTCAGTGTAATAATACACTATTTCTGTGCTAACCAGAAGGCTGAGTGACATCCCTATGGGAAATGGTGGTTCTACATGACTGGGAAGATCTCAGAATGGGATGGTGAAGGCTATTTCTAAAATGCTCTGTACATTTGTGCTCTCTGTTCACTTTGATACTAGAGCATCAAGGTCATTCATCAAAGAGGTACTTCCTGTGCAAAGGTCAAACTGTTGATCAGCGAGCGTGACGTGGGTCTGAATCATGGAAACACAGTAGGCCACATGTCAATCTCAAACTGCAATACTCTCAGGCTCTGTCACAAATCTGTCAGGATATCAACATCAGAGAGGATGGACAGATGCTTGAAAATAGTCCAGAAGGTCATTTGAGGAAACAGAACTAAAAGTCAGACAGCATGAAATATGTATCACATTAAGGCATGTCAGGCAGATGAAATATGAGTTTTATAACTGGTCAAAGCTAGGTGCAGTGTCTATTGGCCGTTCGGTCATTCTGGTCCAACCAACCAAGTAATTAGCTATGACAGGTAAGAAAATGTCAGTTCCTATGTGAGGGACGGTTCTGGACAGCACAGCACAAGGGATCACATCACTTTTGCAGTTTGAATCCAGGTTTTCTCTGTATTCTCTCACTCTCTGCTTTACTTAGCTCTCTCCTAAAACACAGGCTATCATGCTGTTGGTCGTCTATGTAGGTTTATTTCACTCTGATTATTCACTCTCAATCAAGGATTATGCATACAGTAATTCAGCAATAGCATAGAGTCCACTGTGAACACATCTTTCTTGTTTTGGCATGTTGCTTGTGACATACAGTACTGTGTCACCATGATTTTCAATCTATTCAAAGCATAGGCTAATTGTTTACAGGGTGTTGAACCAGATGTAACAATTATTTACAGTATTGGCTGGTATATGGAAATGTTCTAATTTTGTTAACAACATCAGAACATAATCACATCTACTTGGACCACACAAAAGAAGCTCAAGGTCACATTGAAATGAGCACCCAACAGAATAGGTTAATGAACATTACTCTCCGGGATCATTTCCATTTGTCTGGTGTCTCCCTAAAAGCAGCCTGGGAAGATGACATTTCCCCGTCCTTGGATTTCTGTGATGCTGTGCCACCTCGTCTCCATGGTAACACTTCATTCCATCATCCCTCAGCTGGGCTGGGTAATACATGCCTACCGGTAAACTCTCTCAGCTCAGTTTTAAGGGCAACACCGATGACACCTCTGGTTGCGCCTCTCACCAGAACTATTACCATAACATTGAATTAGCCATGCTCAGAATTTAGTAACAGTCTCAACATTAAAAGGTTCTCTGCTATAGCAGGGAGTTCACCCACATTGCCCTACTTGTGTGAGTCATCCTCAGCATTGAGATACAATATGATAGACTTTTGAATGATTTATTTAACCTTTATTTAAACAGGGAGTCACATTGAGATTAAAACATCTCTTTTACAAGAGAGCCCTGTACACATTACAATAAAAACAGAATAAAACATACACGTATATAAAACAATATAATTCAACACAATATACAAAAATAAACATTTAATTAAAGCAATCACATTCAACTACATAGAGGTCCTCAATCAATAATTTAAACTGCCTGAGTGGCACCAGTACATTTAGCTGCAGTGAACTCGGTATATTGTTCCACAAATTAAGGGCAAAAAAAAACAGCAGATTTCCCCAAATCTGTGGAGACTGGAGGGATCTCTAGTGTTATCCATTCATGTGAACGGGTTTGGTAACTTATGATTCGTATCTTAGTTATGCTACCTATAGAGGGAGTTTCTGTCAGATCGCTTTGTAAATAAATACAAGAGAATGTAGCTCTCTTCTTACAGACAGAGGTCTATCCCACATTTTTATACAGACTACAATGAGTTTTAAAATTGTCCCCTGTCATAAAACGTATTGCAGAATGGTAGACTGTGTCCAAGGGTTTAAAAACAGAGGTTACTGCACGTAAACAATATCACCTAAATCCAATACAGGGAGAAGCGTTATTTGAACAATCTTTAATCTATTTTTAATACTAAGGCATGATTTATTTCGACATAAAAAACTATCTTGGATCTTAGCTTCTTAGTCAGATTTTCTATGTGCGTTACGAAGGACAACTTGTCATCAATCCAGACACCCAGGTACTTATATTGAGAAACAAGATAAATTTGGGCTCCATTCATAGCCAAATACGCAGGTCCTCAGGGTCAACATTTTGTGACCTAGAGAACAGCAGGAACTTGGTTTTACATGTATTTAATACTCATTTAAGATCTGTAAGTGATTTCTGAATTTAATCAAAGTCATGCTGAAGTTCATGAATAGCCTACTGCACTGAGGTGGCACAGGAATACCAAACTGTGTCATCTGCATAGAGATGAATCTTACAAGTATTAACAGTGTTTTCTATGTCATTAATATACAAAGTGAACAATAATGTACCCAAAATCGAACCCTGAGGAACGCCTATTTGAATCTCAAGAAATTCTGATTTAACCCCATCTGTCAAGATGGCCTGAGTTCTGTCGCTAAGATAATTCCGAAACCATAAACAGGCTGTATATCCCAGGACTACTCTTGATCATTTCTTCAGCAAAACAGAATGATCAACAGTGTCGAATGAAGCACTCAAGTGCTCCATTGTGGCCATTTCCCCTGTAAAGAGTATAGGAGTTGTCACACCTATGGCAAATGTTCACCTTAGACTTACCCCATTTCTTTTACCAAAAAAGCTCAGACTTTTCTGTCTCACTGGGCCATGGCCTCGGTGGACCTGCCCTGACTTGGGGCCAAGGCCTGGTTACTTGTACTTTTTAGCCGGCATATACATAATGGCTAATGGCATCACAAACTAATTGAACCTTTCTATTCTCATAGCTTTTACAGATTGTAAATTAAAAATATTTTTTTCCCCTAAAATAATGATTATATTATTGATTGATTGACTATGTCTTTTCAAATAACCCAGTATTGCTATCTGCAGCATTAGTTCTAGGCAAATTTTGCAGTTATTCAGCCATTCCTGGACCTGTGACCAAAATCGAGCAACATATGGACAATACCAAAATAAATGATCTAATGACTATGCTCCCTCATAGCAGAATCTGCAGAGCTGGGAAGATTGTATATCCCATACATATAACATTCTATTAGTTGCAAGAATTTTGTAAAGTCATTTAAATGGAAAAATCTGAAGTTTTGCATCCGGCGTTGTTTTGCGTATAAAATTCATAAACCATGTGCCATGAAATGCTGTCAATTTTTTGGTCCTTAAATGAAATTGGTATATGTTTTTATTTATCACACTTTTCTTTAACAATTTAGGTTCTTTAATACAGGGCCGAAATACAAGTTCCTTACTTTTTTCCCCTTCTAGCAAATTCTTATTTACAATGACGACTTACTCTTACTCAAACTTTAACCCACACGACACTAGGCCAATTGTGCACCGCCCTATGGGACTCCCAATCACTGCCGGTTGTGATACAGCCTGGAATCAAACCAGGGTCTGTAGTGACGCCTCTAGCACTGAGATGCAGTGCTGTGCCACTCGGGAGCGGTGTCACACTCCTGATAATCTCTCATGGACATTATGGTACCGTAATCTGTCATCATGCTATGGGATTTATGAGATAATGAGCAGCATTATTCTGGTGCTTGGATTTTCGTCACTGGTTATTTGGACTAATAAGGATTGGGCAAAGGCGGTGATTAAACTGGGAGCTGGGATTTCAAGCCTCTGTGTGATAAATACAGCTGAAATTATCAGAAGGTGGTTGGGGGCTTTGCCTGAGAGTTTCCAGGCTGCGAGGGTGAAGAGTTCGCTAACTGGAAATCTACATTTATAACACACCTCCCCCAGTACCTAATCAAGCATCTGACGAAATTGCACAATATTTTAGTTCTGGGTTAAATGAGATTACACTCCTGTGAGGTTGATCATGGGGTTGGATTTTAACAGTGAGGAGGCATATGAGGAAGATGGGGAAGCTTTTTCTTGCTAATGTGAGGCTATTTATTTTATAACGTGAGTTTAAATAGCCGGCGAATTGTACAATTATTTTCAAAATCAAATAAACAGGACGATGAACAAAAAGTTAGGCATAATAAACTTATCGGAATCAAAGAGAACTCTAACAAAAGAGAACCCAGGCTTCAATCATCCTGTATACCCGGCAGCATGTCAAACTGTTAGTTACCTACCTACCTACCTACCTACCTACCTACCTACCTACCTACCTACCTACCTACCTACCTACCTACCTACCTACCTACCCTACCTACCTACAGTACCTACCTAGCTGTCTTGTCTTGTCTCTCTCGCTCTCTCTCTAATCAAGAAAATTACAGGTGCTTAAATAGGACTACAATCATGCATCTGACCAATGAGAAGAATATATGACACCATAATCAATTAACATTAACAAGGCAATATTACCATACTCACCCGTTCAGGTCATAAACATACATACTACCATCAGTACACACTTCAATAACGGTGCTCACATGCTTTAAGTCTCAATACAACCTGGGATATAAATATGTACTTCCCCTGGGAATAAGCTACTACTATGACATTACACCATACCATGAAAACCACAACTATGACCAGGAAATGGACTGAATTGTCTTCCATCAATGAGGAAATATCAGGTAATCGTTTACATTTCTTCCGAGCTACTTTCATGTTTTACTTGCTAAACATGCTCACATTATACATGTAACTTATGATCACTGAATGCATGCACAGAAAGAGTTATATTAACTGTAGATGCACAACAAAAGGTTTCGGTGCCAAATCAATAATCCCAACGCTCCAAACTCCAACTCATAATAGGCATTTTTCTTTCTTTGACAGGTGATCAACAACAATGAAAACATTGGATAACATGACTACATTATTACAATAAATAAATATGATTCTCAACCTGTAAATAATGTCTGGTAATTGATAATAGCAAGTCTTTATATCAAGTGGGCGGCTGGGTAGCCTAGTGGTTAGAGCATTGGCCAAGTAACCGAAAGGTTGCAAGTTCAAATCCCTGAGCTGACAAGGTACATACATATCTGTTGTTCTGAACAGGCAGTTAACCCAGTGTTCCTAGGCCGTCATTGAAAATGAGAATTTGTTCTTAACTGACTTGCCTAGTTAAATAAAGGTGAAAAAATCTAATAAAAGTGAGAACAATCATCAGACTCCTGTTGGAAACAGTTTCTGAAAAATAGTACTAGACCTTACATTAACACTTGTGACACTGGTGTGGGGTAAGTCTTAAGTTGGAAATGGCCCACTAATGTTCTCATCTCAGCAACCGTCTGCTTCACTTCCTGTATTTACAGGTCCGAGTGCCAATAAACACTGAGAAGTGGCTGTGTGAGCAATGCAGCTGGTTGATTAAATCAATCACTCTCTCCTACAGTAATTACTGCCCGAGGAGCCCATCGCTCTGCTAGCACATCCTGCTAATCCAGGCGGTAGTGCTCCAGTGGGGCCTCTGTCTGTCTGCTGACGCTGGCTGGGCCTGGAAGAGCAGAGCAGTGCTGGTGGGTCCCAGAGGGCCAGATGGGTGACGTGATCACAGGAAGTCTGAAAGGAGCTGCGATCATTTCAAAGGCTGATTGCAATGCACGCTACTAATGGGATCAGTGTTTTGGGATCAATGTTGGTGGTTTGGTTGCTGGGGTTCCCTTTCTGTTCTATGCTGTTCTATTATACTACCAGATTGGCTATGAAGTTTAGAGGATTCTTCAATCTCAAATACCTCCTGAGTCCTGACATTTACTGAAGGGTGATGTGTGATATTGCCTGTTGATAAATTGTCCCCCGCAAATGACTTATATCATGTTTGAGCGTCTCCTTCCAGCCCAGAGCAGGGATTAAGATTTGATTAGAAGTATTTGTCAATTAGGATGTAACAGGAAAGTTAAATGGAAGCAAGAGCCTCATTTGGCTGGATTAAACCAGATTTACCAGTGGGTTGGAAAAGACTGCGCTCCAAGGCCCTCTTTCATGCACTTCATTTATTCCTTATGGTCCGTTACAGAAATCATATGAGAGTGTTTTTGGAACTCTTTACATGTGATCATGTTTTCACATGTGTAGTTTCATGTTGCTTTATATGTTGTCATATGTTATCACATTAACCTTTACATAAGATCACGTGTTTACTTGAAATTCATGTGTTTTTTCCATAAGGGGTAAAGCTAAACAAACTTTATTTTGAAGGCATTCAGGTAGAGGGGGATGATATGAGCAGCTTAGTCTAACCCTAACCTTCTAGTAATGGACAGAGTGACCTTGCTGCTTGACTGAACCCCTCACTCTCCCTAGTTGAGGTGTCATTTAAGTGACCATCCATTTCAACCAGAGATAGGGGAACATACTGGACTGCATAGAAGAGCACTTAGTGCTGAGAGGTCAGGTTGTAGGACGTTAAAAGCTATTTTCTGAGCAGCCCCGAGCTGAGCACAGATGTGAATGTGAACCCTAACTGTTCTATTAGAGATGGTGAGAGGCCAGACAGACAGACCCTGGAGGCTGCCTCTGTCTTGTCCCAACCCCCCTTTTTTTCCTGAAGTCTTGAAACTATTGTCTGTGCAGAACCTTAAAATAAATCTGGCTATGTCAGCACACACAGCTGCATGCAGTGGTGAAAGGTATGAAATAAAAAATATGAAATTGACAAAGTTCATGTGGTGAAGGGAGGCTGTCTTGAACTCATGCACCTCAGCTCACTCAATTCAATTAAATACAAAGGGCTTCACTCTCCTCTCTAACTCTCCCTGTGTAACTCTGCCACTCCATTTCTCAGGGTGGCGTGGAACTTTTTCTTGATGGGTAGACCTGAACGGCAGAGCAAAGAGCACATAGAGAGAGAACTTTCATTGATTTTTCTGTCAGCATTACCTCCCAGTTTCCATCTGAAAAAGGATGTTGTTATCCTGTGTACCTTTTGTTCATGGGTACATTATGGAAAGTGGAGTATGAAAGAGAAAACCCACATCATGATGAACTGAATGTTGCTTCCATTGTCCAACAGGGCTGGTATTGTGTCATGTGCATCAGGGAAAGGTTGTCTAACAGTGTCACTCACCCCTGTAATTGTTCATTTTCCTCCATATCTTTCTCATTTAGATATGATATGGTGGTGTAGAATGTAAATCACCCAGAAGCCATTTTCTCTCCTTATCCTTCTCATTTAGCGATGATATGGTGGTGTAGAATGTAAATCATCCAGAAGCCATTTTCTCTCCTTATCCTTCTCATTTAGAGATGATATGGTGGTGTAGAATGTAAATCACCCAGAAGCCATTTTCTCTCCTTATCCTTCTCATTTAGAGATGATTTGGTGGTGTAGAATCCTTATCCTTCTCATTTAGAGATGATTTGGTGGTGTAGAATGTAAATCATCCAGAAGCCATTTTCTCTCCTTATCCTTCTCATTTAGAGATGATTTGGTGGTGTAGAATGTAAATCATCCAGAAGCCATTTTCTCTCCTTATCCTTCTCATTTAGAGATGATTTGGTGGTGTAGAATGTAAATCACCCAGAAGCCATTTTTTTCTCCTGCATGCTGTAGTTTTAGTCAGATTGATTTCTCAGCTGTAGATTTGCTTTGCTGAGTGGGGCTGTTTAGTACAGCAGTGCCCTATGAGCTGCTGTAAGGTTTGGACTTTACAACCTCTCATCCATCTCGTCCTTGGTGGCAGTAAGTGCAGAAGAATATGATTGTGTTGAGACACAGGCTTCCTTCTGGGACCAACTCTATCTCCTTGTCCTTGTGTCTCAGTTGATCGATGGCTTCCACAAAATCCACTGTCCTATCCCACTGCACCCCCACCTATCCCATTCTCAGCTTCACATACTGTATGTGGGGAAACAATGTTTTTAAAGTGGTCTTGTGCCTAAACCTCAGATATTGTATCTGAATGTTGGACATATTTTACTGGATTAAAATAATAAAGAATCCCCTTCCTCCCAAGACCTCAAGGTAATGACTTTCTGTTTATAGCACTGTAAGGCTAATTGTTTCCTGATGATTCTCCAGAGTGGATGGTGACAGGACAAGTCCCTGCTTGCTGGTGTAGTGGGTACAATACCAGAAGACCCAGGAAATGACATGGAGCAGCCAAGTCATTTTAAACTGATAATAAGAACAAAACAATATTAAAAGAGGAACATAATGTGTCTTAGAACAAATTTGTCAGGACCCGGTTACGAACCCGGGTCTCCGGAGTGAGAAACAGTCACTAAACCAACTGAGCCACGAATAGTCAGCAGAACCCAGAAGATGAGGCAGACACAGCAGTACTTGAGACGGTGTATTTAATTAAGTAAAAAGTGAAGTTCTTCAGGAAAACATGTAACTCCACAACCTCAAAAGGAATTCCACAAGAACAAAGGTAATCCTCCAAGACAAAAAGGTAAATCCACAAAGTGGAAGGTATAGCACAAAAAAGCCTCAAAAGGTACTTTAAAAACAAACAAAGAACAAAAAACAGAATTCCACAAGAGAGTCCACCGGGATCAACAAGAGTTCACAGAGTACTAGGGCTGGGTGCTAACATACAAACACAGAGCAAAGAACTGAGTAAAACAAAGGGTTTAAATACAATCAGGGGAAACAAGGCACAGGTGCAAATAATAATGGGGATCAAGGGAAAAGAAAAGGTCAAAAGGCACAATGGGGGCATCTAGTGACCAAAAACCGGAACAACCCTGGCCAAATCCTGACAACATTACTACGATTTTGAAAGTGGTGAAATGATCAGTTTAGCTTTTAATAAATCCCAGGGCTCAGAGCTCACTGTGTTGAGATAGACCTGTGAGGCTCCCGTCTGCAATACTACATGACATCATAGTTCTCTAAGCCTTCAGGCACTTGGCTAAAAGGAGGGTGGAAAGATGGGGTAAAGGGCCTGCAGCAAAAATCACATCCTCCCTCCCACACCACCCAGTCAGAGTCTCAGTCCTAGTCTGACCGACCACATGCAGCCCAGGCCAATGCAGCCAAGCCAGGCGACTCCTGCTCCCCCCGGGGAAAACAAAGCCCCCTTTCAGGACCTTCTCATCTGTGACCATGCAGAGCAGAAGCAATCTGTTCCTTTTGGCTGCTTCATGTGAAGTGAGCCGTTCATTCTACGCTACCGTTACTGCTTTGTGTAACGCTCGACCAGCCAGGCTGATTTTACTGTTTGTTTTCCCCCCCTGCTCAGCCCATCTCAGAAAAAGTCATGGAGACATAGCTGAACAATCCACCCAAGTTTCTGCAGCAATGCATCAACTATGCTCAGTGTCATCATTGATTTGAGAGAGGCACATTCCTTTCTGTAGTTTTGAGAACAAGAGGGAAGCAAAGATCACACAGGGAGGAAACAGTGAGTTAACTACCCCATCAGATAACAAAACCACTTCAGAAGTCTAGTTATGGACGTGACCATGGAAGGGGCCCCTTGGCACTCCAGTGGAAATGAGGACATGGTGATGTTGATGCTCATAGAGATGAGGAAGTGTTGAGTAAGCTCATTGGCTGTGCTGCGTGTTCATTCTAACCCTACTCTGATCGCCTGAGCAGCTCCAGGGTCATGTGCTGGGAGGCTACTGTACTGGTGACTGGTGAGGTCTACTCGGACCTGCATGCACCTGTGCTCCCTTGATGGATGTCACATCCATTACCTGTCAAGCCAACAACCTCCCTGCCCTGTTGCCTAACTTCATTGGCCTGATTCAGTCACTCTTGTCTTGTCACAACCTTAGGTGGTCAGATGTCCTAAGTGTTACTTTTACCTGTTAAAACATTCACAGTGTCTGAATACCTCAGGACGGTTGAATCTGCTTTCACAAATGTAGTCTTGTTTCAGATTTGAATTGATGATTGGAACTGAGTAGATTATGGGGTTAATATTGGCACATATGAGGAGCCCAGGTCTTTAATGAGTAGTTAATTCACCTTTGACAGGGAAAAGGTTCTATTGGTTAAATACTTTTTACAGTTGACTCATTCAGAGGCATTAAACAAAATGCAGATGGGATTTGATGAAAGCTTTATTAAAATCGACGTACTTCAGTAAAGGAGATCCATTAATACATTTGTTCTCATAAGGCTATTTCACAGGTTTAACCAACTGCTACACAGGCAGATTGTAATCTAAAGAGATGTCTCTCTTATTCCAATCCAACTCATTCTGCAATCCAACTCATTCCAGTAGTTCTGTGAATGGTAAGAGTAAGGTAATAGCTGAGTAAGATGTATCTGACGGTATTGACCTTTTACGTACCACTTTCTCTCTATGTCTTTATCAGCAAGGACGCATAGCTTTCAACTTCAAAGAAAGAGAAAGCCCTGACTTAGCCCAATGCTAATTTTAGCCAAGGCTTTTTGCTGAGTATTGCTAACGACGATAAATAAGGCAATTTTATGTGGATAAATCAGGATGGATGCTGTAATAAATGAGTTATGTATACTTTGAAATGTGTATGCATGAAGTCTGTGGAGGCTGAGGTAGTTTATTCATCCCCAGGGGCTCAAATAAAGTGCAACACAGTCAGTAATGCAGTGCCTCGCTCATTATTGTATTTGGTTTATTTAAAGCTGCTTATCACAGCTTCCCATCTGATTTAAGAAAAATTGGTAAAGAGGCTCCACATTTATATTTACATAATGTCAGGGCTAAAAGTTCATCGGAAACCTTGCCCCAATGGATATCAGGGTTTTGGTTACATACTGTAGTGTATGTTCCTGGGACTTCTCCTGGTACTTGTAGAGTAAACCCACTAAGATTAAACCTATCCACATAGAAAAGGAGGGTGGAAGTGAAAGCAGACAGGGACGAGGGATAAGGAGCAGCTCTCTATCTGGAAGAGCTTAAGTCTATTAGCAGAGTGTCACATCTCTCATCCCTCGCCTCCACTCCAGTGTGTTTGGACTGTGGAGCTGCATTCACAGAATCTCATTACCTCCATTGGAGTGGAGGTCACAGCTCTCCATCCCTTCTTAGGCAAATGGAGGGGCTGACACAGCCTCTGTTGCACAGACGTAATTAGGAATGTTAGATTAGGCCCGCTTCGAGCAAAATGGAGAGAATCTAAACTCATTTGGAAAGGAATAATTAGATACTTTATATGTGAAAATGCAGCTGTCAGTGGCTGTGTTGGCTGTAAATAAAGGGTTTAACAGTTGTCCCTCTGATATGATGAATAGGATTATGATGATTACATATTTTAGTTTGTATGGGGGTTGCTGTCCTTGTCCCCGTGCCATGAATGTCACAGTTAATCTGCATCTTCACATGTAAATACTTGAAAACACTTCTGTACAAATAATTTGAGAAAACATGGTTGCACAAACAATTTAGCATTCTTATACAGTGCCAGTCAAAAGTTTGGACACACCTACTCATTCAAGGGTTTTTCTTTATTTTTACTATTTTCTACATTGTAGAATAATAGTGAAGAAATCAACACTATGAAATAACACATATGGAATCATGTATTATCCAAATAAGTGTTAAACAAATCAAAATGTTTTTTAGATTTTAGATTCTTCAAAGTAGTCACCCTTTGCCTAGATGACAGCTTTGCACACTCTTGGCATTCTCTCAACCAGCTTCATGAGGAAGTCAGTCACCTGGAATGCTTTCCCAACAGTCTTGGAGGAGTTCCCACATATGCTGAGCACTTGTTGGATGCTTTTACTTCACTCTGCAATCCAACTCATCCCAAACCATCTCAATTGGGTTGAGGTCTGGTAATTCTGGAGGCCAGGTCATCTGATGCAGCACTCCCTCACTCTCCTTCTTGGTCAACTAGCTCTTACACAGCCTGAAGGTGTGTTTTGGGTCATTGTCCTGTTGGAAAACAAATGATAATCCCACTAAGCGCAAACCAGATGGGATGGCGTATCGCTGCAGAATGCTGTGGTAGCCATGCTGGATAAGTGTGCCTTGAATTCTAAATAAATCACAGACAGTGTCCTTCATGCTTCACAGTGGGAACCACACATGCTGAGATCATCTGTTCACCTACTCTGCATTTCACAAAGACACAGCGGTTGGAACCAAAAATCTCAAATTTGGACTCATCAGACCAAAGGACAGATTTCCACCGGTCTAATGTCCATTGCTCTTGTTTCTTGGCCCAAGCAAGTCTCTTCTTATTATTGGTGTCCTTTAGTGTCCTTTAGTAGTGGTTTCGTTGCAATAATTCGACCATAAGGCCTGATTCACAGTCTCCTCTGAACAGTTGATGTTGAGATATGTCTGTTACTTGAACTCTGTGAAGCATTTATTTGGGCTGCAATTTCTGAGGTGCAGTTAATTGCCAATTTCTGCGGCTGGTCAATCAATAATATGTATTTATAAAGCCCTTTTTACATCCGCTGATGTCACAAAGTGCTATACAGAAACCCAGCCTAAATCCCCAAACAGCAAGCAATGCAGATGTAGAAGCACGGTGGCTACGAAAAACTCCCTAGAAAGGCAGGAACGTAGGAAGAAACCTAGAGAGGAACCAGGCTCTGAGGGGTGGTCAGTCCTCTTCTGGCTGGACCGGGTGGCATAATATGGACTTGGTATTTTACCAAATAGGCTATCTTCTGTAAACCACCCCTACCTTGTCACAACACAACTGAATGGCTCAAACACATTAACTTTTAACAAGGCACACCTGTTAATTGAAATGCATTCCAACTCATGAAGCTGGATGAGAGAATGCCAAGAGTGTGCAAAGCTGTCACCAAGGCAAAGGGTGACTACTTTGAAGAATCTCAGATATAAAATATATTTTGATTTGTTTAACACCTTTTTTTGGTTACTACATGATTCCATATGTGTTATGTCATAGTTTTGATGTTTTCACTATTATTCCACAATGTAGAAAATAGTAAAAATAAAGAAAAACCCTTGAATGAGTAGGTGTGTCCAAACTTTTGACTGGTACTGTAAATCAATGACTTATATAAACTGTGTGGGTGTTGGTGTTGCTTGATGAGTGAATATACTGTGTTTCTTTGGAGATTCTCCACAGGCAGGACTGACTGAAGCCTCTCTCCCTCTTTCTTTCTCTCTCTCCCTCTTTCTCTCCCTCCAGCTGTCTCTTGTTCACTTTCTCCATCTATCTTTCTCTCTATTCTTTCTCTTTCTCCCCATCTTACCCTCTCGCTTCCTCGCTCAGCAAGAGACAAATGTTTTTACTGAGTGTAACAGGGAGAGAAAAGGCCAGATCTGTCCCTCTGGGTTTGTGGTTAGTTGTTATGAGGCTGAGAGGAGGTAAAGGGACACGCTTAGGGTCCATTGATTGTTTTGGAAATGTCTCAGACTCTCTGGTGGGAAGGGCATAGCTCTGGAGTCAAATGACAGAGTGTGTTTGTTGAACTGGTTCTGTTGGAGACAGGAGGACATTGTGGGTCGCCAGGGTGATGATGAGTCAGCATTGTATGTGTCCTCTTCCCACCTCCTCAGCACCCCTGGGTCGTCCTCTCTCTGAGTCTCTGGATCCCACTGGGTCTCTGACAGGCAAATGTCACACACGCTTTTGTGGGAGCACACAGGTTGGCCTATACTGTACGTTCTACATCAGTACGGTATCTTTTTAAAGGTAGGCACTGTAACTTCTGCCCTAGGACAATGGGAAAATGTACAGTTACACTGCTCTCCAGAGGAATTAAAATCAAACTGTCCCAGAGATAAAACTGAAATGCTTCTAAAATAATTATCAGAATTGCAATTTGAAATATCTATTTTTATTGCCCTTTTTGGGCTTCTATTTTAAGAGGCTTGGATTATATTAACTCTCTAATCAGATTGGTCTCAAAATAATCCGCTTTTAATTAAGTACACCAACCAATTAAGTGCCACTCTGTTGAGGAGGCAGTCAATGTTCCCAGTGGTTAACCTCAAAGAATGTTATCATCTTACCCTCTCTCTTTTTCTCAGCGAGAGACAAAACATAATTTAATGATAACCTCACCGCAGAGACAGAGGTTAAGCTCCCCCCATAGGCAGTGACATCATGCTCCCAGGATGTCCTCTCCTCTTCCCCAGGTTTATAGCCCACTCAAGTTTAATGTACAGCAGATTCGTACAACACAGCTTTTTGTGCTAATCTGCCTGTGTGACTGGATTCCATGTCATTGTAAACTCTTGTCAAGCATTTCTGTCACACTACTCTCTCGGAGTGTTACTTGCTGTCTTTCTGAGTTGTGTACTGACCATGGTGGATCCAGGATTATAGTGTCATGACCTAGTGATGGTACAGAGACAGTGGTCTAGAGGTAAGAAAGACTTTAGGTTAGCTTGCCTCCCTTTAGTGTTGTCACTTTCCCCTTTTCCTACATGTTTTGTAAGGTTTGCCTTCATGTCTGTGTAGATTTAATGGATTAAATTCCATTAAAATATTTGTATATAAAGTGCATTCGGAAAGTATTCAGACCCCCTGACTTTTTCAACATTTTGTTACGTTACAGCCTTATTCTAAAATGGATTAAATTGTGTTTTTTCCCATCAATCTACACACAATACCTCATACTGCCAAAGCAAAAACAGGTTTTGCAAATGTATAATTTTTTTGAGGGGGGGATATCACATTTACATAAGTATTCAGACACTTTACTCAGTACTTTTTTGAAGCACCTTTGGCAGCGATTACAGCCTTGAGTCTTCTTGGGTATGACGCTACAAGCTTGGCACACCTGTTTTTGGGGAGTTTCTGGAAGACACATTTCAGTTGAATGCATTCAGTTGTACAACTGACTAGGTATCCCCCTTTCCCTTTCTCTCATTCTTCTCTGCAGATCCTCTCAAGCTCTGTCAGGTTGGATGGGGAGCATTGTTGCATAGCTATGTTCAGGTCTCTCCAGAGATGTTCGATCGGGTTCAAGTCCAGCTCTGGCTGGGCCACTCAAGGACATTCAGAGACTTGTCCCAAAGCCACTCCTGCATTGTCTTGGCTGTGTGTTTAGGGTCGTTGTCCTGTTGGAAGGTGAACCTTCACCCCAGTCTGAGCGCTCTGGAACAGGTTTTCATCAAGGATCTCTCTGTACTTTGCTCCGTTCATCTTTCCCTCGATCCTAACTAGTCTCCCAGTCCCTGCTGCTGAAATACAGCCCCACATCATGATGCTGCCACCACCATGCTTCACCGGAGGGATGGTGCCAGGTTTCCTCCAGACGTGGCGCTTGGCATTCAGGCCCAAGAGTTCAATCTTGGTTTCATCAGACCAGAGAATCTTGTTTGGTGCCTTTTGGGAAAGTCCAAGTGGGCTGTCATGTGCCTTTTACTGAGAAGTGGCTTCTGTCATGTGCCTTTTACTGAGAAGTGGCTTCTGTCATGTGCCTTTTACAGTGGCTTCTGTCATGCCACTCTACCATAAAGACCCGATTGGGGGAGTGCTGCAGAGATGGTTTTCCTTAAGTAAGGTTATCCTATCTACACAGAGGAACTCTGGAGCTCTGTCAGAGTGAGCATCGGGTACTTGGTCACCTCCCTGACCAAGGCCCTTCTCCCCTGATTGCTCAGTTTGGCCAGGCTGCCAGCTCTAGGAAAAGTCTTAGTGGTTCCAAACTTCTTCAATTTAAGAATGATGGAGGCTACTGTGTTCTTGGCGACCTTCAGTGCTGCAGATAGTTTTTGGTACCCTTCACCAGATCTGTGCCTCGACACAATCCTGTCTCTGAGCTCTACGGACAATTCCTTCAGCCTAATAGCCTGGTTTTGCTCTGACATGCGCTGTCAACTGTGGGACCTTTTATAGACAGGTGTGTGCCTTTCCAAATCATGTCCAATCAATTGAATTTACCACAGGTGGACTCAAATCAAGTTGTAGAAACATGTTAAGGATGATCAATGGCAACAGGATACACCCGAGCTCAAAGAGTCTGAATAGTTATGTAAATAAGGTATTTCTGTTTTTAATTTTTTATACATTTGGGAAAAAAAGTTTTTTCGCTTTGTCATTATGGGGTATTGTGTGTAGATTGATGAGGACAAATGTTTTTTTAATACATTTTAGAATAAGGTTGTAATGTAACAAAATGTGAAAAAATACTTTCAGAATGCACTTTACATCACTCGCATTCTGCATGTTAGTTTGATGTGATTCACATAGTTAATTTTTAAAATGTTTTTCAGTGAGAAAATTCCAGGTTAGCTGAGGCTGAAATGTAATTTCATTGAAGGAATAGATCAAATTCATTTAGGGGAAATGTTTGCACAGCCGAGTTAGCACTGCAGAAACAAATAATGGAAAGTGGAGCAGCCATCTGAAGATATTGGTTGTCAACAGGTGAAGACAGATGAACATCTTCCATTCAGAAAGCTTTAATGCTTCTACCATTATGCTATTCTAGAAGATCTAATTAGTTTTGTGTGGGGCCCATCAAGTTGGCTCATCCTGAGTTCAGTTATGTAGTTATTTTATATACAGTGGGAAGAACAAGTATTTGATACACTGCCGATTTTGAAGATTTTCCTACTTACAAAGCATGTAGAGGTCTGTCATTTTTATCATAGGTACACTTCAACTGTGAGAGACGGAATCTAAAACAAAAATCCAGAAAATCACGTATGATTTTTAAGTAATTAATTAGCATTTTATTGCATGACATAAGTATTTGATCACCTACCAACCAGTAAGAATTCCGGCTCTCACAGACCTGTTAGTTTTTTATTTAAGAAGCCCTCCTGTTCTCCACTCATTACCTGTATTAACTGCACCTGTTTGAACTCGTTACCTGTATAAAAGACACCTGTCCACACTCAATCAAAGAGACTCCAACCTTTCCACAATGGCCAAGACCAGAGAGCTGTGTAAGGACATCAGGGGTAAAATTGTAGACCTGCACAAGGATGGGATGGGCTACAGGACAATAGGCAAGCAGCTTGGTGAGAAGGCAACAACTGTTGGCACAATTATTAGAAAAGGGAAGAAGTTCAAGATGATGGTCAATCACCTTCGGTCTGGGGCTCCTTGCAAGATCTCACCTCGTGGGGCATCAATGATCATGAGGAAGGTGAAGGATCAGCCCAGAACTACACGGCAGGACCTGGTCAATGACCTGAAGAGAGCTGGGACCACAGTCACAAAGAAAACCATTAGTAACACACTATGACGTCATGGATTAAAATCCTGCAGCGCACGCAAGGTCCCCCTGCTCAAGCCAGCACATGTCCAGGCCCGTCTGAAGTTTGCCAATGACCATCTGGATGATCCAGAGGAGGAATGGGAGAAGGTCATGTGGTCTGATGAGACAAAAATAGAGCTTTTTGGTCTAAACTCCACTCGCCATGTTTGGAGGAAGAAGAAGGATGGGTGCAACCCACAAGAACACCATCCCAACCGTGAAGCATTCTTGTGGAAACATCATTCTTTGGGGATGCTTTTCTGCAAAGGGGACAGGACGACTGCACCGTATTGAGGGGAGGATGGATGGGGCCATGTATCGCAAGATCTTGGCCAACAATCTCCTTCTCTCAGTAAGAGCATTGAAGATGGGCCGTGGCTGGGTCTTCCAGCATGACAACGACCCGAAACACACAGCCAGGGCAACTAAGGAGTGGCTCCGTAAGAAGCATCTCAAGGTCCTGGAGTGGCCTAGCCAGTCTCCAGACCTGATCCCAATAGAACATCTTTGGAGGGAGCTGAAAGTCCGTATTGCCCAGTGACAGCCCCGAAACCTAAAGGATCTGGAGAAGGTCTGTATGGAGGAGTGGGCCAAAATCCCTGCTGCAGTGTGTGCAAACCTGGTCAAGAACTACAGGAAACGTATGATCTCTGTAATTGCAAACAAAGGTTTCTGTACCAAATACTAGGTTCTGCTTTTCTGATGTATCAAATACTTACAGTATGTCATGCAATAAAATGCAAATGAATTACTTAAAAATCATACAATGTGATTTTCTGGATTTTTGTTTTAGATTCCATCTCTCACAGTTAAAGTGTACCTATGATAAGAATTACAGACCTCTAAATGCTTTGTAAGTAGGAAAACCTGCAAAATCGGCAGTGTCTCAAATTCTTGTTCTCCCCAGCAAGCTAAGCATTTTACAGCAAACTTTTTCATTTTAATTTGTCCCCAAAGTATAAGTTCATCTTTGTGTCAGTCAGAGATAAAGCAATACATAGAGATGCTTCCTTGAAGCATCATAAGTGACACCAAAGTAAATCTCTCAAATGGGCTGTCCTGCCTGGGTATTTGAATATGGAGTAGACAGCAATGTGAGGCATCCTTGCAAGTGAGCAGTTAGTCTCCTCGCCTGCTTGCTCACACCATTCATGTCTGTCACACTGCATCAACAACATCTATTCTATCGTGCCCAGAAACCTGCTCCTTTTACTCTCTGTTCCGAACGTACTAGACGACCAGTTCTGATAGCCTTTAGCCGTACCCTTATCCTACTCCTCCTCTTTTCCTCTGGTGATGTAGAGGTTACTCTAGGCCCTGCAGTGGCTAGCTCCACTCCTATTCCCCAGGTTCTCTCATTTGTTGACTTCTGTAACAGTCAAAGCCTTGGTTTCATGCATGTTAACATTAGAAGTCTAATCCCTAAGTTTGTTTTATTCACTGCTTTAGCACACTCTGCCAACCCTGATGTCCTAGCTGTGTCTGAATCCTGGCTTAGGAAGACCACCAAAAACCCTGACATTTCTATCACTAAGTATAACATTTTCTGACAAGATAGAACTGCCAAAGGGGGGCGGAGTTGCAATCTACTGTCTTACTATCCAGGTCTGTACCCAAACAATTTGAGCTTCTACTTTTAAAAATCCACCTTTCCAGAAACAAGTGTTGCCACTTGCTATAGACCTCTGCCCCCAGCTGTGCCCAGGACACCATATGTGAATTGATTGCCTCCCATCTATCTTCACAGCTCGTGCTGCTAGGTGACCTAAACTGGGATGTGCTTAACACCCCAGCCATCCTACAATCTAAGCTTGATGCCCTCAATCTCACACAAATTATCAATGAACCCACCAGGTACAACCCCAAATCTGTAAACACGGGCACCCTGTTAGATCATCCTAACCAACTTGCCCTCCAAATACACCTCTGCTGTTTTCAACCAAGATCTCGGCGATCACTGCCTCATTGCCTGCATCCGTAATGGGTCTGCTGTCAAACGACCACCCATCATCACTGTCAAACGCTCCCTAAAACACTTCTGCGAGCAGGCCTTTCTCATCGACCTGGCCCGGGTATCCTGGAAGGATATTGACCTCATCGCGTCAGTAGAGGATGCCTGGTTATTCTTTAAAAGTGCATTCCTCACCATCTTAAATAAGCATGCCCCATTCAATAAAAAAAAAAGATAACCCCTGGTTCTCTCCAGACCTGACTGCCTTTGACCAGCACAAAAACATCCTGTGGCGTTCTGCGTCATAAAGCAGGGTCTGATCTATTGGGTACCCACACTACAAGTTGATTTAAAATAACAACTATTTTCTATTTTCCACAACATACAGTGCTGTATGTCTCATCATGCCCACACCAGACCTTCACTGAGCTTTCAGGGGAATCCAGAAGATAACACTAAAACGAGTCATGTAAAAATGTTTGTATGGGGCCCATAACTTTGTTATTCATAGTAAACCAGTGATGACCTCTCAAGGAAACCAAAGAAAAATACTGTAGCTCTCAGCTTCCGGACACTATGTAGGAGTGGGCAATCACGAGCAGATGCCTTTGTTACAGGAATTGTTTGTAATCATCATTGTCATTTGTTACATCCAGGAAGAATACTGTATTTTCCTTCTTAATCAAAAGGTGTATTTCTGATTTCAAGAACATCCTGCAGCATGAGTGTACCAGTGACCCCCCCCCCCCCAGGGGAAAAGGTACAGAAGCCCAGCACCATGCAACCATCATTACATCACATGGGGGCCTTATCTAGGTAGTAGTGACCATACCCAGAATGCTTTGCTAAACCCATGTGAGAGAGATGAGGTAGAAAAGCTATTAAGGCAGTGCTGGCAGAGAGATCCATCATGGATGGCGTCTAGGACCCATGCCTCAGAAATCCTCTACGAGAATCTTGTTCATTTCCCTGAGCCTGCGGGTGCGCAGGATATAATTTAAGGAAACATTGTTTCCAGGTCAAATCTCTGCCTGTTTTATTCTACCCTACTCATACTGTAGCATGACAAGTTTTGTTACAATGGTTAACTTACAATGGTCCTGTGTACTGTACAGTGTGGTTGGGGACCTGGGGACTGGTGAGCTTGTAAAAGCTTTGCTCCTATTAAAGGGGAACTCACAGCATTTGAACTACTTCCAGCAACACATGCACACCATATTTTACATTTGTTTTATCTGCATTGCTGTTCATCACTTATTTTCTTTGGTGCAAATAAATGAAACCAAACAATCGTAATTTACATTTACATTTAAGTCATTTAGCAGAGGCTCTTATCCAGAGCGACTTGTGAAAGTATACACCCCCTTGCCATTTTTCCTATTTTGTTGCCTTACAACCTGGAATTAAAATAGATTTTGTATCATTTGATTTACACAACATGCCGACCACTTTGAATATACAATTTATTTATTTATTGTGAAACAAACAAGAAATAAGACAAAAAAAACAGAAAATTGAGTGTGCATAACTATTCACGCTCCCCCAAAGTCAATACTTTGTATCAAATCAAATCAAATGTTATTTGTCACATACACATGGTTAGCAGATGTTAATGCGAGTGTAGCGAAATGCTTGTGCTTCTAGTTCCGACAATGCAGTAATAACGGGGATAAAGGGGATAAAGAATATGTACATAAAGATATATGAATGAGTGATGGTACAGAGCAGCATAGGCAAGATACAGTAGATGGTATCAAGTACAGTATATACATATGAGATGAGTATGTAAACAAAGTGGCATAGTTAAAGTGGCTAGTGATACATGTATTACATAAGGATGCAGTAGATGATATAGAGTACAGTATATACGTATGCATATGAGATGAATAATGTAGGGTATGTAACATTATATTGTAGAGCTACCTTTTGCAGCAATTACAGCTGCAAGTGTCTTGGGGTATGTCTCTATAAGCTTGGCATATCTAGCCACGGGGATTTTTGCCCATTCTTCAAGGCAAAACTGCTCCAGCTCCTTCAAGTTGGATGGGTTCTGCTGGTGTACAGCAATCTTTAAGTCATACCACAGATTCTCAATTGGATTGCGGTCTGGGCTTTGACTAGGCCATTCCAAGAATGTTGCTTTAGCAGTATGCTTATGGTCACTGGTCACGATGGCAACACCCTGTAGCACGCGCTCCAGCAGGTGTATCTCACTGATCATCCCTAAAGCCAACACCTCATTTGGCCGCATTTCCATGCAGTTCTCTGGACGACTAGCTTGATTAAGTCTCCTCCTTGTATAGCTCACCAAGTCTGGGTTTTTTAGTGTTCATAATATTTGTGATTTACTTAAGGGCACAGTGATGATAGTTTGTAGAGTGAATACCTTCACGGTCCATTGAGGTACTACACTGTGTTATAGTCTCCTACCATAATGATTTAATAATTTGTTGCCTGTAAATTCAATAAATTGGTATAAATGTTTTCGAAGAAGTATGGATCTTCCTGATTTGGACCATATAGATTAATGTGCAAAAAAGCCAAAAAATATTGCTATCAGGCTGTAAATATCAGCTGGCCTGGCACATTGTTTGTTGCCTCCATTCAGGATGCACTGTTTCAGTTTCAATATTTTGGACAAAAACGGACAAATTTAACTAAGGCTGGTAATGTCAGACTAGCAAGGGCAATGATCACAAGTCAGTCATAATGTGGCTAATAGGCTAATGTATCTATTTACGTAGCAAGCTAAAAACACGGAGCCTAATGTTAACTAGATAGCTAGCTTCTAGGAGGATGTCATTTCATCGGAGAAGTAGGTGAGTGACAGACTGTTTGCCCTGATACTGTT
Source organism: Oncorhynchus gorbuscha (assembly GCF_021184085.1). NCBI lineage: Eukaryota > Metazoa > Chordata > Actinopteri > Salmoniformes > Salmonidae > Oncorhynchus > Oncorhynchus gorbuscha. The sequence continues at coordinate 33,370,272 of NC_060174.1, forward strand.
TTTCGGTGGCTATAAATAGCTAGAGATGCAGGTGTCATTTGGTTAGCTAGCCAGCATGACTATTATCCAGTTAGCTAGCATATCTCTTGCGTTCGCAAATTCACTCTGGTGATCTAGCTACTCCGATTTCAGAGGACTCTCATCTAAGTGTGCCAGAGTGCAAAATAACTGATGAATTTATGAAAGCTGTTGAATATGACCGTTGTCAGTAAACGTAGGCAAAAAATAAGTTAGTCAGCCTAACCAACTCTACTAGGGCGATTAAGTGCCCAGTGGTATATATGAACAGATTTTTACAAGATTTAATGTTGCTAAAATGCTATAATTTCCACTTTAAAGGCGGATCTGAAGAGTAATGCACGTTAAGTAATTTCTCTCCTCTCTCAGTGCATTGCTCTTCAGATCCGCCTTTAAAGTGGAAATGACAGCAGTAAAAATCTGTTTATATATACCCCTGAGCACTTAATCGCCCTAGCAGAGTTGGTTAGGCTGACTAACTATTACTTTTTTCCCCCAACGTTTACTGACACTGGTCATATTCAATGGGTGTTGCCAGTGGCATCGGACCAATAACGTAACTGTACCTTTAAATCCCTTTGGAATGATGATGCTTTGTCCTTGGATCCCTGACAGCCATTGAATCCAACAAAAAAAACAGAATTAATCTGAATCTGCAAATATGACCCTAACCCTCTGTTTTAAACCTGAGATTATTAAATCTAATTTTATTGGTCACATACACATGGTTAGCATGTGCCGCATTATCAATACAGTAATATCCAAAATGTAACCTAACAATTCCACAACAACTACCTAATACACAAACATCTAAGTAAAGGAGTGGAATAAGAATATACATATAAATATATGGATGAGCAATGACAGAGCGGCATAGGCAAGATGCAATAAATTGTATAAAATACAGTATATACATATGAGATGAATAATGCAAGATATGTAAACAATGATGACCAAGGCCGCAACTGGGAAAACACTCCAGCTTTACTGTAACTATACAATGTACACAAGAGACACTACGCTACAGGCAACAGAGTGCGGGAGAGAGAGTTTTCGTGTTCTGACACTAAAAGCGTAACGCTTAGCGGCCCAGGCTCATATGAGAGACTGTCAATATTCCTTGACAGGGTGTCCTCTCATTAATTTGTCTATCACTTTGAGGGAAGATGGCTTCTAAATCCCTGTCTCATGCCATTTCTCTAATGAGTAAGAGAGAAGAGAGCAGGCTGAGGGGAACATGTTAAATAACACAAAACGATGCTAGGAATCACAAGTAATAGATATGTGCAGAGCCCATGCATGAAGAGCAAAGCTAAAGCGACATGAGAGAGAAAGGATTTTTAATAGTGCATTTCAGACCATGCTGCTGTTTTAGCAAGTAGCCTAATGCTCTATCATTACCACAGACAATGACTTCTGAATAAGACAGCAACCGGCAGGCTGGACTAGAGAGTCTGAGGGAGTGAGGGAGAGGGAGGTGCTGTAGTTCATGTCTGTACATCCTTTAGGGTGATGAGGTGACAGCCCTGCTTCTGACCTTCAGCATGAAGGGTATACTACTAACTATATACTACGCACACACACACACTGAAATGCTTTTGCTAAAAGAAACAATATTAACACAAGCCACTGAGTGGACACTGAATATAATGTGTCATCATTTTACAAAGGAAATGTCACAATATAAAATAAAATAGAATAAAATCAACTTGTATTTGTCACATGCGCCGAATACAACAGGAATACAACCTTACTTATAAAAAGTATGAAAATATTTGCTAAGAAAATAAATACAAATTTAAATAAACTAAAGTAACAAAAAAGTGACACAATAAAATAACACTAACGAAGCTATATACAGGGACCGAGTCAATGCGCAGGGGATACAGGTTAGTCAAGGTAATTTAGGTAATATGTACATGTGGGGGGGGGAGGGTAAAGTGACTATACATAGATAATAAACAGCGAGTAGCAGCAGCGTAAAAAACGGGGTCAATGCAAATAGTCAGAGTAGCCATTTGATTAACTTTTTAGCAGTCTTATGGCTTGTGGGTAGAAGCCGTTAAGGAGCCTCTTGGACCTAGACATGGCGCTCTGGTACTGCTTGCCATGCTGCAGCAGAGAGAACAGTCTTTGACAATTTCTATGGCCTTCCTCTGACAGTTTCTGGTATAGAGGTTCTGGATGGCAGGAAGCTTGGCCCCAGTGATGTATACACTACCCTCTGTAGCGCCTTGGGCAGATGCTGAGCAGTTGCCATACCAAGCGATGATGCAACCAGTCAGGATGCTCTCGATGGTACAGCTGTAGAACATTTTGAGGATCTGGGCACCCATGCCAAATCTTTTAATTCTCCTGAGGGGGAATAAGCGTTGTTGTGCACTCTTCGCGACTGTCTTGGTGTGTTTGGACCATGATAGTTTGTTAGTGATGTGGACACCAGGGAACTAGATGCTCTCGACCCGCTCCACTACAGCCCCGTTGATGTGAATGGAGGCATGCCTTATTACTGATAATACAATAACAAAGTGATTAATTGAACTTCTAGAATATATTATCAGGATTGTGCAGAAAACTCCAATTTGATTAACTATATGAAATCCTGTATGGAGGGTTGAAACAGGTTGACATTCCTCATGTTTTCAGGCATGTTCCATTGCAACGAAAAATGGTTAATTATCTCTGCGTCATTTAGGGCTTGACTGAAGATACAGTGACCTTTAGCGATCAACTACTCTCCCTAGAGATGAGCTTTACGTTCAGATGGCTGCCTGCTTCCTCTATGCTGGGAAATGAAGAAATGATCTTATTGGTTACACACCAAGGGATTCACTGCTGTGAAACAAAGGTCCACTTCAATGCCTCTGTGGTTTTTCTAGTGCACTCTAGAACAGTGCCCCCTTTGATAACCACCAAATGACATTCGTGTCGAGTCATTAAATTATAAGCGACAGGGTGGCCCAGTGCAAACGCAACACGATTTGTCATCTGCTTCATAACATTAGGCCTCCCCCAAATCACAAATCCACAAGTCCAGTCGGCTTAGCATGCAGTGTCAATGTTGCAGAAAATTCAACAGCAAAACTGATTTCATTCAACCATGCCCTCAGAAATGTAAATTAACAATAAATATTGACATGTCTATTTGCCAAATGATTTTACAATCCATTTGTGTCCATGTAAAAACATTAGGAGCTTTGTGATTTTTATAAAGGAGTCACTAAAAACTGAGATTCCATCCCAGAAAACAAGGCCAGATACCAGAGTAAAGCTTTCAATAGTAATCCATTGGCATAATGAGATTCAATACATTAAATCTGTAAACCCTCATAGTTTAATCTAATATGAAATTACATAATCCTTGGCTACTCTGCACGAGCGACTGCATGCCACTTTCTGACAGCTCGAGACAATTAGGGACTTGGATTAGGATAAGTAGCTTTCCGTCATTCTTCCAGCATTAATCCAAGCTTTGAGGACAAAATTGTGAGTAAAATTATTTATTTTCAGATCATCATATTGAATGTTGTTTATTTATTTTAATTTCACCTTTATTTAACCAGGTAGGCTAGTTGAGAACACCTTTATTTAACCAGGTAGGCTAGTTGAGAACATCTATATTTAACCAGGTAGGCTAGTTGAGAACACCTTTATTTAACCAGGTAGGCTAGTTGAGAACACCTTTATTTAACCAGGTAGGCTAGTTGAGAACACCTTTATTTAACCAGGTAGGCTAGTTGAGAACATCTTTATTTAACCAGGTAGGCTAGTTGAGAACACCTTTATTTAACCAGGTAGGCTAGTTGAGAACACCTTTATTTAACCAGGTAGGTTAATTGAGAACACCTTTATTTAACCAGGTAGGCTAGTTGAGAACACCTTTATTTAACCAGGTAGGCTAGTTGAGAACACCTTTATTTAACCAGGTAGGCTAGTTGAGAACACCTTTATTTAACCAGGTAGGCTAGTTGAGAACACCTTTATTTAACCAGGTAGGCTAGTTGAGAACAGGTTCTCATTTGCAACTGCGACCTGGCCAAGATAAAGCAAAGCAGTTCGACACATACAACAACACAGAGTTACACATGGAATAAACAAATATACAGTCAATCATACAGCAGAAAAAGTCTATATAGAGTATGTGCAAATGAGGTAGGATAAGGGAGGTGAGGCAATAAATAGGCCATGGTGGCAAAGTAATTACAATATAGCAATTAAACACTGGAATGGTAGATGTGCAGAAGATGAATGTGCAAGTAGAGATACTGGGGTGCAAAGGAGCAAGATAAATAAATAAATACAGTATGGGGATGAGGTAGTTGGATGGGCTATTTACAGATGGGCTATGTACAGGTGCAGTGATCTGTGAGCTGCTCCGACAGCTGGTGCTTGAAGCTAGTGAGGGAGATATGAGACTCCAGCCTCAGTGTTTTTTGCAGTTTGTTCCAGTCATTGGCAGCAGAGGAAAGGCAGCCAAAAGAAGAATTGGCTTTGGGGGTGACCAGTGAGATATACCTCCTGGAGCACGTGCTACTGGTGGGTGCTGCTATGGTGATCAGTGAGCTGAGATAAGGTGGGGCTTTACCTAGCAGAGACTTGTAGATGACCTGGAACCAGTGGGTTTGGCGACGAGTATGAAGCGAGGGCCAGCCAAAGAGAGCGTACAGGTCGCAGTGGTGGGTAGTATATGGGGCTTTGGTGACAAAACGGATGGCACTGTGATAGACTGCATCCAATTTGTTGAGTGCAGTGTTGGAGGCTATTTTGTAAATGACATCGCTGAAGTCGAGGATCGGTAGGATGGTCAGTTTTACGAGGGTATGTTTGGCAGCATGAGTGAAGTATGCTTTGTTGCGAAATAGGAAGCCGATTCTACATTTAATTTTGGATTGGAGATGCTTAATATGAGTCTGGAAGGAGAGTTTACAGTCTAACCAGACACCTAGGTATTTGTAGTTATCCACATATTCTAAGTCAGAACCGTCCAGAGTAGTGATGCTGGACGGGCGGGCAGGTGCGGGCAGCGATCGGTTGAAGAGCATGCATTTAGTTTTACTTGCGTTTAAGAGCAGTTGGAGACCACAGAAGGAGAGTTGTATGGCATTGAAGCTAATCTGGATGTTAGTTAACACCGTGTCTGAAGAAGGGCCAGAGGTATACAGAATGGTGTCATCTGCTTAGAGGTGGATCAGAGAATCACCTGCAGCAAGAGCGACATCATTGATATGTACAGAGAAGACAGTTGGCCCAAGATTTGAACCCTGTGGCACCCTGTAGAGACTGCCAGAGGTCCGGACAACAGGCCCTCCAATTTGACACACTGAACTCCAAGAAGTAGTTGGTGAACCAGGCGAGGCGATCATTTGAGAAACCAAGGCTGTTGAGTCTGCGGTGATTGACAGAGTCGAAAGCCTTGGCCAGGTCGATGAATACAGCTGCACAGTAATGTCTCTTATCGATGGCTGTTATGACATCGTTTTTTATTTTACCTTTATTTAACTAGGTACGTCAGTTAAGAACAAATTCTTATTTTCAATGACGGCCTAGGAGCAGTGGGTTAACCGCCTTTTTCAGGGGCATACCAACAGATTTTTACATTGTCAGCTCGTGGATTTGATCTTGCAGCCTTTCGGTTACTGGTCCAACTCTCTAACCAATACCTGCCTAGTGTGGCTGAGGTGCACCCATGACCAGCTCTGAAACCAGATTGCATAGCGGAGAAGGTACGGTGGGATTCGAAATGGTCGGTAATCTGTTAACTTTGCTTTCAAAGACCTTAGAAAGGCAGGGTAGGATAGATATAGGTATGTAGCAGTTTGGGTCAAGAGTGTATGACCGTGGCAGCTTTCTAAACTTTGGGAATCTCAGACGATACGAAAGAGAGGTTGAACAGGCTAGTAATAGGGGTTGCAACAATTTATGCATATAATTTTAGAAAGAGAGGGTCCATTGTCTAGCCCAGCTGATTTGTAGGGGTCCAGATTTTGCAGCTCTTTCAGAACATCAGCTATCTGGATTTGGGTGAAGGAGAAATGGGGGAGGCTTGGGTGAGTTGCTGTGGGGGGTGGAGGGCTGTTGATCGGGGTAGGGGTAGCCAGGTGGAAAGCATGGCCAGCTGTAGAAAAATGCTTGTTGAAATTCTCAATTGTAGTGGATTTATCGGTGGTCACAGTGTTTCCTAGCCTCAGTGCAGTGGGCAGCTGGGAGGAGGTGATCTTATTCTCCGTGGACTTTACAGTGTCCCAGAACTGTTTTGAGTTTGTGCTACAGGATGCAAATTTCTGCTTGAAAAAGGTAGCCTTAGTTTTCCTAACTGCCTGTGTAACTTTTTTGAGTTTGTGCTACAGGATGCACATTTCTGCTTGAAAAAGGTAGCCTTAACTTTCCTAACTGCCTGGGGTGGCAAGTAGCCTAGTGGTTAGGGTGTTTGACTAGTAACCAGATGGTTGCTAGATCAAATCCCCAAGGTAATAATCTGTTGTTCTGCCCCTGAACAAGGCAGTTAACCCACTGTTCCTAAGCTGTCATTGCAAATAAGAATTTGTTCTTAACTGACTTGCCTAGTTAAATAAAGATACAATATTGGTTCCTAACTTCCCTGAAAAGTTGCATATCAGGGGGGCTATTTGATTCTAATGCTGAGTAATGTTGCAACTCCAGCTTTTTGTGTTTTTGGAAATGTGCCAATGCCTAGTGTGGCATATGTCACTGAATGGCCTATTTTTAAGTATTTCTCTCACTGCTAAACTTGCTCAGACTAAATGCATTATTTGGGGTTAGAGTTACGCTTCTACTGTACAATAGTTCATTTTGCTCAGTAAGAAAGTGTAGCAAATACCCTCAGAATAGAATACATGCCACACAATTGGTGTCATTCAGAGAATTAGCTTAGAAACAATAACTAATTATTTGGCATCTGCGGAGCCCTGATAGTGATGCGTTAATCAGTCTCATCTTACACAACACATTGTGGTGTCATGCTGTCTGTGAGGTAGTGACTCAATGGCTCTAGACTTCATAAACAGCCCTCAAGACCTGACATTTATTCTGTTCTACTACAGCCTTTTCACCTGCCGGGGATTGCTGTTGGGTACTCCCACAGCACATATCACCACAAACACATCTATGCTTGGCCTTCAGACTTGGGTTTTAGCCTGACTTAACATCACCAGTTGAGCACATTAGCATTGCTGGCAAGATCTCTTTCACACACTGAACAATTCTTCCTTGGCATTTATCAGTGCTATAGCCATAAGCCAGCAGAGTGAATACACTACTGTATCATTGGATTTCTTCCTGAAGCAGAAGTCATGTACCCCTGAGCCTGTTCAGAGTTCTCTCTCACCTCACTCCGTTTAATTTGGCTTTTTAAGATATCCCCAGTTGGTACACCTTAACAGAAGGTAATGTCAGACCGGTTTCATGTGGAAGGCTCCCTGTACTGTATAGGTAATAGAGGATCCAGATGGTCTCAGGGTACAGATTAAGCCCACAGTCTGTCTGGGCCCTCTGGGCTCTTTGGAAACAATAGATAACCCTGGCCAGGATGGGGTTGGTTGTTAGCTGAGCCCTGCCTCTGCCTCTGCCTCCATGCTCCAAGCCCTCCACCATGCCAGAGCAGCTGTGGCCTACAGCCACTCCTCCTCACCGGCCCTTTGAATTTGGCCTCCTGTTTGTAAAATATGCGTAGACACCAACTGTGGCTGATTGTTCCAGTTCCATTGCACCCTCTGTTTTGCATAATTGCCACTCTTAGTGAGCAGATAATGCGATAACCCCCTGTGAGAGGTGCCTGCATTTCAACTCCTCTTGCTTCGTTTTCTCTCCATCTCCTTTCGGCACGGCTTTGTTGATGAGCCCTGTTCAGGAACCGGTTACCTGACTTTTTTATTGGAGCTTTTCTTGACATTTAACATTTTATTTGTATTATTTCCAACACTAGTTTGCTTGTTAAACTGTGCCTTCGACTGCCACTTTAAGAATTTGCTGACGCAAACAAACCAGCTGTTGAAGGTATTGTGTGTCTTCCTCAATAAACCTGAGGTGTCAGATCTCAAAAAGGAAAGAGAGTGCATAATAAGCAGGGCAGCAAGAGGCGCTTTCCTGAAGAACAAGGGCATTCACTGTGAAATGTTTATCTTTTGACTGTTGAAATGTAATTCTGTCTTGAATGTAATGTCTTTCTAGTCAAGAAAAGTAATTCCCATTTTTGTCTATTTAATTGATTGATTCAGAGCTCACAGGAGATTAGCTCAGTGTGGATGTGCATTTCAAAATGTACTCTCTCCTTACATGCAGGGATGGTTGGAAGGTTCAGGCCAACTGATGTGTGATATGGAGCCATACAGTGGGGCAAAAAAAGTATTTAGTCAGCCACCAATTGTGCAACTCAAATCCTGCAGTGCCAGACGTGTCCCCCTGCTTAAGCCAGTACATGTCCAGGCCCGTCTGAAGTTTGCTAGAGAGCATTTGGATGATCCAGAATGAGATTGGGAGAATCTTCCACTGGGATTGTGATGAAAGAAATAAAAGCTGAAATAAATCATTCTCTCTACTATTATTTTGACATTTCACATTCTTAAAATAAAGTGGTGATCCTAACTGACCTAAAAACAGATCATTCTTACCTGGATTAAATGTCAGGAATTGTGAAAAACTGAGTTTAAATGTATTTGGCTAAGGTGTATGTAAACCTCCGACTTCAACTGTATATACTGTATTCTCATGGCTCATCCTACATAGCTACTGCACACACCTTTTCTATTCATATACTGTCCATACTGTCTATACACACCATTATTTAAAAATATATATATTTATATTCCGGACATTGTTCATCCTGATCATTTTTAATTTTCTTATTTTCTTTAAATTTTTGGGATGACGTGTGAATTGTTTTGTATTGCTAGGTATTACTGCACTGTTGGAGCTCGGAACACAATCACTTCACTGCACCTGCCTAAACATCTGCAGATCTGTGTATGCGACCAATGAACTTTGATTTGTGTACGGTAGCCTACTGTGAAGAATGAAGAATGAAGAAATATGAGGAAGATTTCAGAGGCAGTTTGGTTCCCTCCAATAGACATGTTCCTCTTGGTTTCTCCCTCTTAAGAGTTTTCTCCAGGTGACTGGCCTCTTCCCTGTCACATAAAGTTACCCAACACAGCCACAACATGTGACCACCTTGTCCATAATAGAGCTGCACAGAGCCTAGCCAGGGTGGTGAACAGAAGAGTGATGACAGGGGCATCACCTAGTCTGTGCTGTTTGATAAATTGCTTCAACAGAGCGTGGTGGATTCAAGGTGAGGCCAGGCTACTTTAGATCATAAGTGCGCATTTATTTGTCACATTTTATGTGTGCGTGCGTGTTAGTGCGTACTTGCACTTGTGTGTGTGTGTGTATGTATGCTTCTGTATGTGTGTGTACACAAGGGATCATAGTGCTGTGTTTTTTTTTGTGGGGATACAACAGTCCCAATACCAAAGACAGCTCCTGTCTGTGAGCAGTCTGATATACAGTATGAAGCATTTCCTTGTCTGGGTGTTCCATGTAAGGGATGCCACTGGAATGCCCACTGAGCCAATCCAATCACAGAGCTCGTTTTGTTCATCAGATTCAGACCCAGTGTTGGCTGTCTCCCTGATGTGATGTCTGTATCCTCTTAGTGCTACAGTAGATGGATAACATGTCACCAGTCTGTGCTGCTCACTGTGGTCAGTGCAGGAAGCACTCTTCCTTTTTGCATAATTAAGAGCTTTTGCGCAGCTCTGGCTATTTTAATGCCTCTGTGGATGCCATGCCAAAATCTTCCTCCACCTCATCCATATGTATTAGGTGGACTGTGCCAAATGCACATCTCTTGAACTTTGCAGCTTCTGCAGTCTTTTCTCTTACTTTCTTTCTTCACAGCAACTGCACACACACGCAGCACACACACCACAGAGATCCCTTTAGTCAACAACACCCCTCAAACCCTCATCTACTGAGAGAGCAGTTGCCCCATCTCAGCCATACTCACACTGGGATCCAATGCATTTATATTAATTTTTAGAGAGGATCCAGCTCAACATACAGTATTACAAGTAAACTGCACATTCAGTGACTGATCGTTGCGGTCAGTGCTGTTTCTCAGGAATACCATACTAATATTTCTGTAATCAACAGAAGGGAAAAATCTATAAACAGAGAGAAGTGCAGAAGCCAGTGGAAAGCTCAGGAGTAAACTGCAGCGGAAAGCTCAGGAGTAAACTGCAGCGGAAAGCTCAGGAGTAAACTGCAGCGGAAAGCTCAGGAGTAAACTGCAGCGGAAAGCTCAGGAGTAAACTGCAGCGGAAAGCTCAGGAGTAAACTGCAGCGGAAAGCTCAGGAGTAAACTGCAGCGGAAAGCTCAGGAGTAAACTGCAGCGGAAAGCTCAGGAGTAAACTGCAGCGGAAAGCTCAGGAGTAAACTGCAGCGGAAAGCTCAGGAGTAAACTGCAGCGGAAAGCTTGATTTCAATCCATGCTGATGACGTCACCTCTGCCGTAGGCCTACATGAGCTCAGCTCGACAGATCCTCTCTTCTCCCTGTGAAACTATGTGCATTAGTCTTACTGAAAAAGAATGGGCAAAAATTGCTGTGAAGGTTATACCCCGGGACCTCTGACCTTGCTGAGGGAGAATGTCCTTCTGTTCAATGACATGTTTAGTCATTTTGATGTCATTGTGGTTTTGTGAGCTGTTTCCAGCTTGCAGTTGAAGCAACACACTGTAGCATGGAGTGTGCTTGACTGCAGATAATAACATATTATTGATTTTTTTCTACAAACTCTATTATATGAATCAATCAGTATTGGCAGGTTCACTGGAGAAGAGAAAGAAAAGGGGAGTGGAGAAGTGGCATGCAATACAGTACAGCTCCTGCCTCAGGACTGGAATTCCTCTGGCTACCTCAGGTTTCCATGTGGAGAGTCAGGGAGTTCCATGGTGCCACTTTACCCCCTCCATTGTTTCCCAGGCCTCAGGAGAGATCACTTACCATTGCTGAATCCAGCCATGAAAATGCAGAAAGCTGTTTGGCCCTGGAGACTGGCTCCTTGTGCATGCAGGCGTGAGAGGAACACCTCGGTTTTGCGTGTCAACGCGTTAATGGAGGCCCCGGGGAGCCACAATCTCCTCAATAAATGATTCAGATAGACCAGGCTCTCTTACAGAACCCAGTCCAGTACAGTCCCAATCCCTTCTGAATGTTGCAATTGATGGCTTCATCTAATTGTTGTATGTACTTAATAAGACATTCCAGAGGGTGGACAGGAGGATACTGACAAGAATGGTACAGAATGTTGTTAGGACCCGATTGAAGACGTCTGTATGTGTTCTTGTTTTAATCTGGTTGGATAGATGGTTTACATGAGTCAGATACTCGCAAAACGCAAAGTCTGTATGTTTGTCATAGATATGATTATACATACATTAAAATGTGTATTTAAAAATGTATGTGTTTATTCAAGCGGTTATCAGAGAGCTACGATACAATCGTCAGTGGTGTAAAGTACTTAACAAAAATACTTTAAAGTACTACTTAAGTGGGCTCCCGAGTGGCGCGGTGGTCTAAGGCACTACATCGCAGTGCTAGCTGTGCCACTTGAGATTCTTAGTTCGAGTCCAGGGTCTGTTGCAGCCGGCTGCAATTGAGAGACCTGTGGGGCTGTGCACAGTTGTCCAGGTTAGGGGAGGGTTTGTCCTTTTCCCATTGCGCACTAGTGACTCCTGTGGCAGGCTGGGCACTAGGTACATGGTGCTTCCTCCAACTGACTTCTGGGTTAAGATAGCATTGTGTCAAGAAGCAGTGTGGTTGGGTTGAGTTTCAGAGGATGCATGGCTCTTGACCTTTGCCTCTCCTGAGTCTGTTGCAGTGATGAGACAAGACTGTAACTACCAATTGGATACCATGAAACTAACAAACTAACAAAAAATTATAAATTAAAGTTGTTTTTGGGGAAATATGTACTTAATTTTGCTCTTTATATTTTTGACAACATTAGAAAATAATGTACTTTTTACTCCATACATTTACTCTGACACCCAAAAGTACTTGTTACATTTTGACAGGGAAATGGTCCAATTCACACACTTATCAAGAGAACATCCCTGGTCATAGGCTCTGATCTGGCAGAGTCACTAAACACAAATACTTTGTTTGTAAATTAAAGTCAGAGTGCTTTAGTGTGCCCCTTGCTATCTGTAAATATAAAATAAAAAAATGTATTGTGCTGTCTGGTTTGCGTAATTTAAGGATATTTCATTTGTAATACTTTTACTTTTGAATACTAAAGTACATTTTAGCAATTCTATTTACTTTTGATACTTAAGTATATTTTAAACCAAATACTGGGTGACTTTCACTTTTACTTGAGCCATTTTCTATGAAGGTATCTTTACTTTTACTACAGTATGACTTTTGAGTATTTTTTCCACCCCTGACAATTATGCGTCATTATTGAACTTGAAGAATTGCTCTGGCATTAGTGTGGATAGTGTGGATCCGCTCTCGCTGAAGGGTTTGATTATCATGTGTGTTCCGTACATGCCAACTTGCATTCCATACAGCTACATTTAATGTTCTGCTCAATTGAGCTTTTCAAAAGCTTCTATGGACGCTCATACAAGGAGATATGTATGTGTACCACAGTATGTGTGGTTTATATTATGTAGTCATTGTTGTTTTCAGTCCATCCCAACTCCCCAGCTTCTGTTGCTTTTCTAGTGTTCCTGTTTCTTCCTGTTTCTGGGGCAAATCCATACTCCGCCTCATTCCCGTCGTGTTTTGATGGCCCACTTTTTGCCTGGTGAGTGTGAACAGCTTGCCTTTTCTCCAAGCAGAGCATTATGCTGCTGGTGGGAACCCTGGCTACTAGGAGGCTGCAGGAACTAGTTCCTGGACAATACAACTTGATTCTCTCAACACGCAACAGCTTTCTGGAGGTTCATGTACATGTAGGCATAGTGACAAACACAGAGCCCTGGTAACAGGAAATGACAGGTTTTGGAATTTAAATTCTATGTGAGAGTTGACAGATGGAATTTAACACTAGGATATCTGCATTTCTTAGATGTAACTTGTATTTTTCTGTTTATGTGTACAGGCATGAGGCATGGGCCTATGCTGATGTCTGCCTGTCTGTTTAGCATGTTACCATGAGTGATCAGAGTGTGAATAGTATTTAGTATTCAGGCTGATCACACTTAAGTCATTCTGCCACTCACTGTGGTTCCTACACTGACCTGCTAACGGTTCTGCTCTAGCATCCTGTACTTCTTGAACACCCCAGCCACACTAAGGAGATGTTTCAACTCTGTATTGTTGGGAAAGGCTTATAAAGCAAGCATTTCACAATGTGCTCTGATAGGTCAATTCAAATGAAACTGTATTTGTCACATGCACTGAATACATTGGGTGTAGTAGACTTTACTGTAAAATGATTGCTTACAAGCCATTTCCATGATGCAGTTAAAAAATTATAATGAAAAGAAAGTTGTAGCACAAGAGGAATAAAATAAACAAGAATGAAACGATACACAGGGAGTACTTGCCAGAATATATTTACCCTTCCGTTACACTTGTTTACACTGAGCTGCACTGGGGTCGGAATTCAATCATGGTTACATTAAGACACCGTAGAGCTGGTGCGATATATAGGTCGGAATACAAGGATGGGATAACGCACTATTCTCCAAATGAAACCATTTGTAAGAACTGCAATGCTGCTGGGTTTTTCACACCCAACAGTTTCCCGAGTGTGTCAAGAATGGTCTTCCACCTAAAGGACATCCAGCCAACTTGACACAAGTGTGGGAAGCATTGGAGTCAACATGGGCCAGCATTCCTGTGGAACGCTTTCAACACCTTGTAGAGTCCATGCCCTGACAAATTGAGGTTGTTCTTAGGGCAAACGGGGGGTGCAACTCAATATTAGGAAGGTGTTCCTAATGTTTTGTATACTCAGGGTATATCATAAGGCTTTCTTTGAGAGCATAGTTATCTCCAAACACAGGGGTGTTAGGAATCTCCTGGTTTACAGGTCACATCAGGCCTGCAAATTACATCATGATGCCTTGCAAAGTGATGTGTAATTCCTATTGGAATCCAGCCAGAGTTAGGATATCCAACAAGTGGACTTGTTAATCACCCACAACCTGTATTCAGAATGACTGCCAGGGTAGGAAAGATTGAATACTGAGACTACCTCAATAATCTAAACTGGAACAGAAATTAATCCAATTACTAACAGATTGGATTAGGTTACAAAACTGTATGTTATTTATCTTTGTGTTGTATAAAATTAATCAACCAATCAATGTAAAGTACATGCAAAAACACGGATATTATAGTAAAACAAACAATTCTGAAAAGCTCCCTGCAATAGACCATGCTGGGAAATGGTTCTATGGAGAACCCTTCTTGCCTTCCAAATAGTCCTTCTTGCCTTCCTTACGTTTAAAAAGAGTTCTTAGGATGTTCAAGGTTATATGTAGAACCATTTGCCTTAAAATGAACCTTGTCTTATTCTGATCAAAACGGTTCTTGGCAGAACTCCCTTTTGGAACCCTTTTTTCTCAGAGTGTGTGTGTGTTTGTGTGTGTGCGTATGTAATGTATGTGGATTTGTGTGGGTTTTGTGTGAGTGACTATAGTATGTCAATACTGTGCATAGAGTCAGTGCAAGATAGGGACAGTGCAGATAGGGTAACCAATGAATTAACTATTTAGCAGTCTTTTGGCTAGTTAGTGGTCTTATGGCTTAGGGGTAGAAGCTGTCTAGGAGCCTGTTGGTCTTAGAGCCGATGCTCTGGTACTGTTTGCCGGACGGTAGCATAGTCAACAGTCTTTGGCTTTGGTGGCTGGAGTCTGAGGCCATTTTTAGGGCTTTCCTCTGACACCGCCTGATATAGACGTCCTGGATGACAGGGAGCTTGGCCCTCGTGAGGGGATACGAGGTCCAATGAGGATCTGAGGGCAAATGCCAAATCTTTACAGCCTCCTAAGAGGGAAGAGGCGCTGTCGTGCCCTCTTCACAACTGTGCGGGTGTGTGTGGACCATGTTAAGTCCTTAGTTATGTGTACGCCAAGGAACTTGAGCCGCTTGATTCAATCCACTACAGCCCCTTGGATGGGGGCGTGCTCTCCCCTCTTTCTCCTGTAATCCTCAATCAGCTCCTTGGTCTTACTGACATTGAGGGAGAGGTTGTTGTCATGGCACCACACTGCTAAGTTTCTAGCCTTCATCCTGTAGGCTGTCTCATCGCAGTCGGTGATCAGGCCTACCATCTTCGTGTCATCAGCAAACTTGATGATGGTGTTGGAGTCAAGTGTGGCCACGCAGTTATGGGTGAATAGGGATTACAGGAGGGGACTAAGCACTAAGATATATTTACTATTTTCTACTTCCTGTCTGATTTTATCCTGTTTGAGTCATCATAGACTCTCTAAAGTTTTAATTAGCTGCTGTGTTTGTGCCACAGATTCTACCATTGTCTCCCAGGTCCCAAAATGTCAGTTCAGCTTATCCCCCTCTAACCCCAGCATCCTAGCCTCCTCTCCTAGTGGGACCAGTGTGTGATGGAGACTAGGTGGCCAGAGTTTTAACTGGGGGAGCAGCACCAACCCAGTGCAGGTGAAAGGTTTCGAGGAAGCCTCGTTCCCAATGTTCACCACCATACGGTATGAACCTAGCAGGTGAAGCTATGGGGAAGTGTGAAGTGGCTGAGTGGAGAATGTGCTCTGTATCCCTTACATTCCCATTGTCGCAGAACACTGCAGATATCTGAAGGACACGCTCTGGGGTCAATAAAGCTTAAGTGCTTGATAAATGTCTTGAGTGCTTAAGAATGAATATAACAAAACTACATCATAACGATTTTATCTTTACAACTGTCTGATGTTATGTTCTCTGTTTAAAAGAACCTATAGGTTTCCCGGGTGATCGTTAATCGTTCTCTAATCGTTACTTGGAAAGGCTTAAGCACGTGATTGTTGATTTTCCGTTTGAAGCAGAGGTATGTGTGTACTGTATGTAATGGGTTGTGGATGAGTTGCCGTGTGTGCATGCGTTGGTGTGCTCTGGGTCCCAGGCCCCAGGCTGTGATGCTGTGGCAGCAGAACCTGAGCTTGAACCCCACACAGACTGAGTGTGCTACATTAACAATGCAATCACTCACACACCCCAGGCCCCGAAGCTAAGGAAAGTAATCTATTAATGAAACCGGAGGAATTACCCCAGGGCTCTACCACTCCAGGTCCTCTCTGTGCTTTAAACCACACACACACATACACATACACACACACACGCACCAGTCACACACGAGCCAACAGCATTGTGTTTCCCTAACCCTCGCTATAAAATGAAACTGTCTTTTATTAATGTTCTGTGTTGCAAGGTTGACATAAAGCCCATTTTAATGATTAATCTGAAAGGAAAGTGGGCATTGAACTCAAGGGGACCCTTAGGAAATAGGGTAGCAATGATGCCGTTTTAAACCTGGGGATTGTTTTGCTGGTCAGTCTTTTTGCCATTGAGCGTACTGTACGTATAAGTTGTAGGCCTATGGCTATCTGCGCCATTCAAGTATCTGGCGAGAGCTCCATCAACTTTGTGTCCTGTGAAGCCTTATACCCTGCAGGAGCTCTGGATGTCTGTTTGGACACACAGACATTATGGAGACTGGGGTTGTTTTGCCAGTTAAAGCAGCCATTTACAAGGCGACACGTTATGGGCATTGCATGGAAGATGTGCTATTGTTGGCGCAGAATTACGTCCAGGATGAGCTATTGTTCAGTAAATGACCGTTTAATGACGAAATTAAGACTGCAGCCAACAGAGACAACGCAGGAGAGGAAAACGCTTGTGAAGCAGTATGACATTTAATAGAATTATCCCTACTTTTCATGGCTGTGCTACTACTTATGCGTATGGTAGTATTAGCACAGGACAGGCATTTTGCCACAGGTTTAGCCAAATGTTTTTATGATTTGTGATGAATTAGGACTGGGAATTGCAAGGGACCTCACGATACGATATTATCACGATACTTAGGTGCCGATACGATATGTATTGCGGTTCAATATGTATTGCGGTTCGGTACTGTTATTGTATTGCGATTCGGTTCCCAACATATTGCTCACTGTATGTTTGCTGCAGAGGAACAAGAGAGAGCGGTGAGAAAACAAGTTTTGATCAGTCATGAAAATAAAAGGTCAGAAAACAAATGGGCTCCCTGTTTAAACAGTAGATACATAAGGAAAAGTCGTGAAGTTTTGGTGCAGGTACAGCCAACTAGCGCAAACATAATATTGCGATATTGTCAAGATGATACGATACGATATAACGTCAAAAGTAATATCCCTTTATGGAACTGTATTTGATTTCCCCCCAATCACTATTATGAACCATCCTTTGGATTTGATGGTAGAGGGTGCAGTCTGTTTACAGGATGTGTGGAAAGAGGCCTTCCTACACTCTTAGGAAGAAAAGTGCTATCTATAACCTAAAAGGGTTCTTTGGCCATCCTCATAGGCGAACCCGTTGAAAAACACTTTTTGGTTCCAGGTAGAATCTTTTTGGGTTCCAAGGGTTCTACATGAAACCCAAAAGGGTTCTACCTGGAACCAAAAATAATTATCCTGTGGGGACTGCCAAAGAACCCTTTTGTTACCCTTTTTTATAAAAGTGTACTCAACTGTAAAATGTCACTAGGGGTAACAGAATACATAGGTTTTCACACCAGATTCTACTGCCACAACAACAATCACTGAATCCCCGTTAACATGAACAAACCAATGTCTTTATCGGAGATGCTATTTGATTTGGTTAGTCAATGGTCAGACCAGGGGATTCTATGGGCAGTCGAAACCCTTTAACAATCCATGACCAACCCAGCTGAAGAGACATTGGTTAATTAGGAATTCACCAGCATCATTCATCAGATCCTTTTTTCCCGCCACACCATCACACAGATAATTACAGAGCCTGTTGGAGTGGAATAATGCAGCTGGGCTTTGTGTGGGGTAAAGAGATGACTCAGGGAGGGAGAGAGGAGAAGGAGAGAGAGGAGTGCTACGGAATACTAACACACTTGCTGTCTGCAACAAAAAAAAGGCTTCCTGTCTGACTCAATGCGTCATCTTTTGCCCATATACATCACTGTCTTCCAGACTTTTTTTGCTTTGTCATTGGCTCGCCTTGGCAGGGATTTCTGCCCAGTGGTGGTTTTTGAGGCTGGTGCATCTCTGAAAAATGTGTATTGTCTATTTACAGCTTTCATGAAATATAAGTTATTCAAGTTGAATAAACAAAGTTTAATTCTAAATTCAAGGTGAACAAGAATGGTTTATTATGATGGGATGTCAATGCTCAGAGTGAGAGACTGTGATTGATCTTATTGAGGGATCTGTGTCCCATACCTATTTATAAGGATGTAATATGCATAATTGATAAGCGTGTGTGTCCTTGCGCAATGCATTGCACCTTTGCGCTTCAATTACTGTCCGGGGCAAGTAAGCAGGCATGTCGGGTTGAGTTGGATGTGAGGGAGAGGTCTAGAAGTGACAGCGATGATCGCCCATGGAGGTCCGCGAGCCCAAAGTCTTACTGTGAGAAAGGTCAGACTGTTAGCAGCGCTTGCTCGCACTGATATTTGTCCGGAGAGTCACGGCAGGCACCCGGTAAGCCTTCTCTGACAGGGCTCTCTCTTAATGAAGTGTGTTAGGTGGAGCCTGAGTAATGACGTTGAGGAGATTACTGATCAAAGAGTCACTTCCTCTGCCATCACAGGCCCAGTGAGGACAGAGAGAGTGACTGAGGCTGACTCTAGCAGCCCACTGCCCTGGTCTAGCCTGGCCTGAAGTGAGCTCCACTCACAGCTCAAGGGTCATACTGTTCTTAATGGTGAGGGGGAGGGACATGTCTTCTTGTCCTCTGGACTGGAGAGATCCAGTGAGATCCAGTAGCAGCCATCAGGTGGTGTCCAGGCCAACAGCAGCATGTTACCCACGCATGGCCAGTGTCTTATTCTCAGCAGACCTCAGCCCCCTCTGTGTCAGGGGCTCATTTAGGGAATCCTCTGCTGTTCACCCACACATCACATTGTGCTCTGCATGCTTCAATCGTATGCGTTTAAGGTCGACTGCTCCCCATCTGTCAGACTACCAAAAATAGGCATGCAGAGCTAAGGCATCATGAACATCTCTGGTTGCTGTGCAAATGTGGACAGTGGGAAATGCTAGAGATATGGATGTGCTGTAAATACAAATGTGGATTAACCACATTATCCTCCCCTCCAAGGTCACTAAACAGTCCTCATTGGCTGGCATGTTATCAATTGGAGCGTGACAGATTCATCTGACGCATGAGATTTGTATGCTTGACCTTGAAGTGTGTTCCTTTAAAAGTTTGCATGAAGACTTATGAGTTTGATTGTGAGGAGCATGTGTGTTGACTGACCCCATTACTAAGCTCCATTAAACGGCCCCAAGTGAGCCAGTGAGGAGGGAGGGAGGTGGCACGTGAGGCCTGTTTGTCCCTGGCATGGGGAGGGAGAAGGAGAGGGAGAGCAGTGGAGCGATCATTAATCTGCGTTCTCTCCCTGGCACTGATGTATCACCTCTTCATCCACATCCCAGTTATTAGTAAGACTGGGGGATGCAATCCTCTTAATATGTCACACATGTCATGCCTAGAAGGCGCACCTTCAGCACCTGCATGTATCCTCTTCAGCTATTAAAACAGATCATTCACATGTATTGATTGCATATATTTTTATTTTATAGCCTTGCTTTGAAGATTACCTTTTACGTTGGTACTGATTCAGGATATTGTAATAATTTGTAATCGTTTAGTCTGTTGTTTCCTGATGTTGCACAGTAATCTGTGAGGGGTGCCAGTGTATCAGAATTCTAGTCCACCCCGTTTCAGTACACATGCTCATCACAGAAGCGCTGCCATTATTCTAGTTAGCTGACTAACAGACACAGTGTTAAGCTGACAGCCCGACTGAGTCTGCAGTATATAACTCCCAGGTTGTAGGCTAGGTAGAGAGGTGTATTAGTTGCCTGCCTGCCGGATGGATCACCACCCCGTCCCAGTGAGCTTTAATCATTCCTGGTTTGTGCTTCTGCTAATACCAGCAGACCTTACAAAAATACCTTAAGCTCCACCAGAGGGAAACAACTTATTATGGTGGTGTGCAATGTTTGCTGAAAATTCAAATAACTTATCTTTATGGAATAATTCAGAGAGGGTGGATATTATTATGGAAAACATGTTGATTTGAGTGACATTTCAAATAGTCATCAGAGCTGGGAGCCTGATAGGTCTTTCAGTGGTGTGTGAGAGAGGGAGGGGAAAACTGGTGCCGGTGCAGGTGGGCAGAGTCTCCCCTCCTCTTCTATCCTCTCCTTCTCTGCCTTGCCTTCTCTTTGATCTCCTCTTACCTAGAGCCCGCGCCCCTGTGGAAATCTAATTAGCATAATCCAAAATCCATCTGTTTAATCTAGTGATATCTGTGGCTTTGCATGTGCTCAATCCACCGCATCCACCGATGTTGTCTTCCCACATCTGCGGTGGAAGGCGGCAGAGCTACCCCAAACGGTTTTGGCTACTAATGCTAATATGATCCCTTTATGGAAAGATGAGACTCTCACGAGCACGATGGTGTTCTCCGTTTGTCTCTACGACCCCCACAAGTGTCATGGGACTTGTCTGAAGTAGGTACCGCCGATCTACAAACTTCTATCTGAGATGTCCGAACAGTTTGGGCTACACAGTAATATGACCCCATAATCGAAAGCTGAGACTCTTACGAACACGTACATGCTGTCTCACAAGACTCATCTTAAAGTAGCCCAGTACCTGTTTAAAAAATGAATGGAATTATACACACTGAGTGTACAAAACATTAGGAACACCTTCCTAATATTGAGTTGCACCCCCTTTTGCCCTCAGAACAGTCTCAATTTGTCGTGGCATGGATTCTACAAGGTGCCAAAAGCGTTCCACAGCGATGCTCGGCAATGTTGACACCGTTACTTCCCATAATTGTATCAAGTTGGCTGGATGTCCTTTGGGTGGTGGACCATTCTTGATACACACGGGAAACTGTTGAGTGTGAAAAACCCAGCAGCGTTGCAGTTCTTGACACACTCAAACTGGTATGCCTAGCACCTACTACCATACCCCGTTCAAAGGCACTTAAATCTTTTGTCATCCTCTGACTGGAACACATAAACAATCCATGTCTCAATTCTCTCAAGGCTTAAAAATCCTTCTTTAACCTGTCTTCTCCCCTTCATCTACACTGATTGAAGTGGATTTAACAAGTGACAAATGATCCCTCAATAAGGGATCATAGCTTTCACCTGGATTCACCTGGTCCGTCTTCGTCATGGAAAGAGCAGGTGTTCCTAATATTTTGTACACTCAGTCTATGGAAGTACTTTAGTGCCAAAAAAGGGTTTAATATGGGTAAAAAAATATCAGAAATTCATGAGCTTTCTCATATCTCTCAGATATAGGACAGGTACATCAAATATACTTCCTTTTGATGTATTTATTTACTGTCTGTTTTGTCATGTATGAATATGTTATTCAATGTGTTTCTATGGGCTAATGGCAGTAAGGCCAAATTCAATTTTGGGGGGGATACTTACAGGGGTCCTAAAACTCTAAAGCAAAAAGCAAACATTTTCCTTGGTATGACCATCGGAAAACAATTACATATGTTAGCTTAGTTTAAACCCGGGACCTTAAAATGATTGCCTTTAAATCATATGCAATTCTTCTCAGCATAATATACTGTATATAGTGTATTATAGGTTTGACCAATCATCATACCTAAACTGTGTGATACTTGGATAACCTTCATTAACTTTTAGAATATAATCGGAGGTGCTGTAATGTTAGGGATAAGAAACATTTGCATTAAACTCAGTGTAGAGGGTCTGGCCTCAATAGGGAGGCTGGGTTAGTCCGTAGGAATTGTACCTGTGGCTGTGCAGAATATAGGAGACCGGCGGTGGCATCTGATGTGCAGTAGAGAGTCAGTGGAGGAGTGTGCCCACTGCGTCCAGTCCTCTGTGCCACTGTGTGGTGTGCCAGACTGCTGCTCTGAGGGCAGCGTGCCCACACACAAGCAAGGGAGGGTCACAGTCCATCAGTCTAACCCAGCCAGATCTCAGCACACTTAATCCACTCTCTCATTTTTTCTCAGCTATGGAGGGCTTCTGGCCCAGACTCAGCAGATGGCTGTGGTGGCTGTCATCAATATTGGATAAATCCTAAATATCTCCACAGGTTCTGGGAAATATGAAGCACATTTATATATCAGTAAATTACCTCCCTCTTGCCCTAGTCTCACACTCAAACTTTGGCAGAGGTTCTCCCTCATGTCCTAATGGAGTTGTTGAGTCCCTGGAGCAGCCCACTTATGTCCTTTAAGTGGGTGTATTTCTTCGAAATTGCCTGCTTACAGTAGTTTGTTGTGCTCTTTTGTTGTGTTTTCTGTCAGTTCCTCATGTTATTGTTTTCTCCTTGTCTTGCAGCGGGATGCTAAAGGACAGTATCTGTTCGACCTCATCTGCCACCACCTGAACCTACTGGAGAAGGACTACTTTGGCATCAGATATGTGGACCCAGACAAGCAGCGGGTGTGTGTGTGTGTGAGTGCGTGCGTGCGTGCGTGTGTGTGTCCGTGTGCTGCATGAAGCATACTGCATTAGAGGTGACAGTTCAAACAGATACAGGGCCAGATTGAAGATGTATGTTATTTTCTTTCTTTCATAACACACCATATTAGAGTGACACTCATTCCATCAGCAGCAGCAGAGGACTAAAAATAGCGTGTAGCTGCACTGCTTGATTCATGAAGAATTAACATGTGCTCAGAGTGTGTGTTTTAGCCACAGAGACAAGACACAGGTCCTGCTGATCCTGCATTTCCAATGAAGAGAGGGGCTTGATGGAGTTAATGTTCCCAGAAGGACAGGGGGATGAAGCAGGGCCTGATATTCTGGCAGAACCAGAGTTACCTTCAGCACTGAGCCTAGAGAGCACTGCCACAGTGTGTCTGTCTGTCTGGCCAGGCTCAGGCATACTGGTGTAGTATCATCTGATACAACATCCATTACTGTCATTTATATACAAAGCGGTTATCCTTATGGGCCTTCACTGTTCAATTTGCTTCAGCATGATGTTGATTTAATGACACAAATCAGGACTGGATAGCATGAATGATGTTGGTGTGTTTTAGATCCGAAGCTGACATGACATGACACAGGCTTTCACGCGTCTTTAGATGAACAGTCATTCCTGTCTATTGCATTTAACCTGCTAGCTTTTGTAGCGTGATATGGAGTGATATGAGCATGGTGTCAGGAGTAACAGCTCAGCTCAGCTGTAGTTAAGGTGGTAGAAGCAGGGTTTTCAGACGTATCACTTTTGTCACACTTTGATCATGTGTCTTTTGTTGTTGTTGATGCAGCATTGGTTGGAGGTCACAAAGTGTATTGCCAAGCAGATGAAATGTAAGTATGTCGAGTGTCTTCCTGTTCATGCTATGATCATTTTGCCAATTGAGCAATTATAGTTATCATCACCATGGGGTCTATAATGACACGTCGTGTAATTTGACTAATGGGAGGCAGGTAGCCTAATGGTTAAGAGCGTTGGGCCAGTAGCCAAAAGGTTGCTGTTTCAAATCCCTGAGGCAGCTAGATGACAAATCTGTCATGAGCCCTTGAGCAAGGCACTTAACCCTAATTTCTCCTGTACATGGCTCTGGCTAAGAGTGTCTGCTAAAATGTAAATGTAATGATTGTGCATTTGAATACAGATGGTAGGAAGTTACTGTATTATGATTTCAACAGATTACGATTCTCCATTTGACTGTGAGTAGGGACAGAAAAGATGAACTGTCCCTCAAAAAAACTCAAATAAATCCTAGCAGAAGATAATCCACACTAAACTCTCACCCACTCTCTTGTCTTTGCAAATCATCATGAACTGTGTCTTGCTAATTGTGGATACAGAGTTTTTAAGTGAGATTCCGTTAACCTAATCTACTGTATACTGTGCTATGATATGAAGTAAAGATCGAAACTCATTTTCATTCATGGTAATCATTTTTCAGTGCCACCTTCAAGGATTGCTGCTAATGGGTTCTGTTTAAATTGAGTAGGCATTTGAAATGCTAATATGTTAACTGAAATGATTTCATCAATTCATGTTAGCACTATGTTAGAACACCTTTTCAAGGTGGTGCTTTGAGAGCATTTTTTCAGTGAATCATTTTCACTCTGACCATGAAATGTTCCTGACTATTTTGTTCTCCATTGCTGACTCAAGCCTTTGTCCCCCAGCCCAGCCTCCGTTCACCATGTGTCTCAGAGTCAAGTTTTACCCTCCTGATCCCGCTGCTCTCAAAGAGGAAATAACCAGGTAGGATTTTTTGTGATGCTCAGCAAAGTAAAGAAATGCCAACAACCACTCCCCCAGCCACCACTCGGGGTTCCTCTAGTACAGGTATTCCCAAACTGGGGTACGTCTCACTGCCAAAAATAAAATGAAACCATCTAGTGTTCAGTGAAATAACAACACAATGTCAAATACAGGTAGTCTAATCAAATAATGAACATCCGATCACATTAACCGTTACTCTCTCGCGGGAAACCTTCACTCTTCCGCAGACATTTAGATACGAAACATGACCATTTGAAAAATAAGCCACAGGAGTTTTTGGAGCGAGAATAAAGACGACTTTCGAGTAGTAAGACGTGTAAAAGCAAAAGTTACCATTAATAAAAAGGGGCAAGAAGCATCTTATATGGTGAGCTACCAAGTGGCTTGGACAGGCAAGCCCCATACTATTGTGGAGGACTTAATTATTCCTGCTGCCACGGATATGGCTGGGACAATGCTGGGGAAAAGGCACAAAACACTGTTTCATTATACAATGATATGGGCAGCGAACATGTAACGCTTTTAAAACATACAGAAGTGCGCTGGTTATCAAGGGGGAAGTATTCACACGTCTTTTTTAAATGGGGAGACGAGCTTAAAGTTTTCTTTACTGACCATCATTTTCACTCGTCTGACCACTTGCATGATGACGAGTTTCTCAATCTAGGATTGCAGGGACTCTCCACAACTATATTCAATGGGCGGGACAAAATTGAGGCTATGATTAAGAAGCTGGAGCTCTTTACTGTCTGTATTAAGAAGGACAACACACAGGTCTTTCCATCATTGTTTGTGTGCAAATGAACTCAATTATGCAGGTACTTTCCAGAAACTGATTCGTTATCCCTTTCATGCCCTGCCTCGAGTCCACTTACTGATATCTGAACAAGAGAGTCTCATCGAAATTGCAACAAGCGGTTCTGTGAAAATTTAATTTAATCAGAAGCCACTGCCAGATTTCTGGAAAGGGCTGTGCTCAGAGTTTCTTGCCTTGGCAAATCGCGCTGTTAAGACACTGATGCCCCTTGCAACCACGTACCTATGTGAGAGTGGATTCTCGGTCCTCACTAGCATGAAAACTAAATACAGGCACAGACTGTGTGGAAAATGATTTAATACTGAGACTCTCTCCAATACAACCCAACATTGCAGAGTTATGTGCATCCTTTCAAGCACACCCTTCTCATTAACCTGTGGTGGGTTATTCACAATTTTTGATGAACAAATAAGGTTTTATGTAAGATGGATAAATTAAGAGCAAAAATATTGATTATTATTATATTATTATTTGTGCCCTGGTCCTATAAGAGCTCTTTGTCACTTCCTACGAGCCGGGTTGTGACAAAAAGTCACACTCATTCTTATGTTTAATACATTTATGGAATAGCTTACAATGATGGCAAAAAAAAATGAAAATGAGTGTGTGCTGACCCTGGTGCTAGAGGGGGTACGCAGCTGGAGGTTGAATGTTTGAAGGGGTACGGGACTATAAAAGTTTGGGAACCACTGCTCTAGTATAAAGAAGAAGTAAGGTAGAGCAGCTATGGTTTTGTGTATAAAATCTTTTAATAACTTTTGCCTTTTCAAAAGCAGTTTCAAAGCACCCTCTGCTTATCACCTTTTCTCATACGTTTCTTTTTCTCCAGAAGTGTTTGCCTGCTGAATGCACATACAGTATTTTTAGTTTTTCTAGTCATTATTGAAGGGCCTCCATAATAAAACAATTCTGAGCACTTTGTTTCTAAAATAGTGCGATAAATATTAAAAAGAGACTGCAGTTTGAAGTAAAGTTGAGATGTACGTAAAAAGCCTTCCTAAGTAAGCTGGCGGGCAAGCCTGTTCTCAGACATTTCTGCTAAATTGGGAGGCTGTGTAGCTGGGCTGTGCTCTCCATTGGTCTCTCAGGCCGGCTGACTGGCTGGCTGTTGAGGGAAGGCAGGGAAGGAGGAGGACTGAGGGTCAGTGACGGCTAGCAGACTCTTCTAAATGATACATGATTAGCCCCCAGCTAGCTCAGATTGGAATCATTTTTGCACAGTTCTTCGCCTGACTCCCTCATCCCCTGTGCAGTCTGCAATGAGGTCACCCAGAAAAGCCTCTCTGTGCCCTCAATAGGGCCTTTAAACACCCTCTGATACGCTCTGATTTCTACATCCTGATGATGACATCAAAGAAGCAAGTACAGTGCATTCGGAAAGTACCCCTTCACTTTTCCCACATTTTGTTACGTTACAGCCTTATTCTAAAATTGATTCATAGTTTTTTCCCTCATCAATCTACCCACAATACCCCATAATGGCAAAGCAAAAAAGGTTTTCGGAAATGTTTACATATTTTTATAGAAAAAATGGAACTATCACATTGACATATGTTTTCAGATCCTTTACCTGTGGCAGCGATTACAGCCTCACCTTTGGCAGCGATTACAGCCTCGAGTCTTCTTGGGTATGACGCTACAAGCTTGTCACACCTGTATTTGGGTAGTTACTCCCATTCTTCTCTGCAGATCCTCTCAATCTCTGTCAGGTTGGATGAGGAGCGTCGCTGCGCAACTATTTTCAGGTCTCTCCAGAGATGTTCGATCAGGTTCAAGTCCGGGCTCTTGCTGGGCACTCAAGGACATTCAGAGACTTGTCCTGAAGCCACTCCTGCGCTGTCTTGGCTGTGTGATTAGGGTCATTGTCCTGTTAGAAAGTGAACCTTCGCCCCAGTCTGAGGTCCTGAGCGCTCTGGAGCAGGTTTTCATCAAGGAGCTCTCCGTACTTTCTGAATGCACTGTACGTGTGCAATTGAGTATGAGTGTGTTTTTTTGACTGTGTATCGGTACGTGTGTTTGATTATGTCTATTACAATGTGTGTGTATGTGTTGAAAGGAGGCATACACACCTAGCCTGTTTCATATGAGGTGTTTGACATCTCATATTCATTACTGTCTAGGGATTCATTCACTTGGGTGTGATGAAATGAACATAGAATGCTGAGTGCAGATAAGGAATTGTGTGGATTATGTATGGGTGGCAGGTTCTGATGGAGTGGGTGTGGGAGGGGAGAAGGGGAGTGAAGGCTGAAGAAAAGAGAGATAGAGAGAGAGAGATTATGAGAGTGGCAGGCAGGGATAGACCACCTCATCTAGTTGGAGGTCAGGAAGAGGAATGGTAAAAGGAGGGTAAATGATACAAATCAATGACATGTATTTTTCAATGTTGTTTCCTTGTTAATCAAATACTGAAAGGATACTGTATAATATATAGCACAATGGTTAGACCACACAATTAGGGAAGAGGATAGGGATGGGTAAAATATTCATTTCAATTCACGGCTGTCCTTCAACAAATCTACCGACAGCAGAAGTGTGAAAGGTAGATAAAAAGACAAAATAAATGTAGGGCAGAACATTGGCAGGGTACAGCATCGGCGATGTACTGGTGTCACCCAGAGAGAGTATGGGAGTTTGTTTTTTTAACACATATGGCTCCTTAAGTGATATGCTATTAACTGTTGTGGAGTTGGTCCAGATTACAAAGTTACAGCCGAGCATACGTGTCTTTCCGCATTCACATGGGTTCTCCTGGATTTATTTTGGTGTTGGTTTTGTCAAGTTGGTGTCAGGGGAATCTGGGGTCCATTTGGTCATCTCTCCAAATGGTCCGTAAAAAACGTTTCTTTCACATGTTACATTCACTTTCAGAATCTTTAAATGGGCAAACCTGTACAGAAACCATTGCTAACACCTGCATTGTTCCAGGTGTTAGTCTCAGTCTGTAGCCACTGTAGCTGCACTGTTCCAGGTGTTAGTCTCAGTCTGCTGCCAGTGCAGCTGCATTGTTCCAGGTGTTAGTCTCAGTCTGCAGCCAGTGTAGCTGCATTGTTCCAGGTGTTAGTCTCAGTCTGTAGCCAGTGTAGCTGCATTGTTCCAGGTGTTAGTCTCAGTCTGCAGCCAGTGTAGCTGCATTGTTCCAGGTGTTAGTCTCAGTCTGTAGCCAGTGTAGCTGCATTGTTCCAGGTGTTAGTCTCAGTCTGCAGCCAGTGTATCTGCATTGTTCCAGGTGTTAGTCTCAGTCTGCAGCCAGTGTAGCTGCATTGTTCCAGGTGTTAGTCTCAGTCTGCAGCCAGTGTAGCTGCATTGTTCCAGGTGTTAGTCTCAGTCTGTAGCCAGTGTAGCTGCATTGCTCCAGGTGTTAGTCTCAGTCTGAAGCCAGTGTAGCTGCATTGTACCAGGTGTTAGTCTCAGTCTGTAGCCAGTGCAGCTGGTGTATCTGGCCGACAGTGCTGCTGTGTTCTGGAAGGCCCTGGTCCCATTTGGGTTCTAATCTGTAGGCTTGAACAGAAACACAGTCTGTCGACAATAGCAGCAGTTTGCCTCAGGACCTTCCCTACCAAACCCTGTCTCCAAAACTAATTGAAACATCTTTTCCCCAGAAACAGAAAGCACATTTTGTGCAAAATCTATACTTTTTTATTCAAAGCACCCAAGGGAATCTGAAAATCAACATTTTTTTGAGTTTGTCATTTGTGATGTCTTGCCATGTAGTTGTTTTGCAATATATCTAAAAATATGTGTCTGTAATATTACAGTGTGACTGAATTGCATGACCTCTGACCTTCTTTCCCCTCTCTGTGCTGGTCACAGATATTTAGTCTTCCTGCAGATCAAGAGAGATCTGTACCACGGCCGCCTCCTGTGTAAGACATCGGATGCTGCCATGCTGGCTGCCTTCATCCTGCAAGGTACAGTGACAGGACCTGACAGGCTGGATTTGCCTGCCCCACTCTCTGGACTGTATTTTCAAATGACTTCTCCCCTGCCATTCACCCCACCATCGAGATAAATAGCAGCCAGGAAAAAAATACTTGGATTGTAGTGTAATCAGTTTGTAACGCAAATGATATGTCCTGTGGGTTTCTTACCTCCATATTGACTGATCTCTACTGTATACTAAAAAGCATGACATTAGAATTTCATGCAGACAACATGTGCACCTCCATACTAATTTCCATTGTCAAACCAAAGCTGACAAGGAAAGATGGGACGGCTGATAAGTAAGATCAATACTTTGAATGCATAAACATGAGGCTGTCGTTCCAGGTTATAAGGTCTTCAACACGATTATCAGGCATCTGGCTATCAGCACTATCATTAGCTGTTTAAAATCAAAATTAAAAATAGTATTCGTCATGTACACAGTTTACAGCAAGTGTAATGAAATGCTTATGTGCTTGCTCCCTCAACAATGCAGTACATTATTCAATTACATTTACAGCAATAAAAATAGTCAAGTCCAAAATAACTGTTAATAGAAGTAATATGAGAGGTAGTATGCATAGTGATAATGGAATGTATTACACAATGTGACGTTCTGCCCCTGAACAAGGCAATTAACCCACTGTTCCTAGGCTGTCATTGTAAGTAAGAATTTGTTCTTAACTGACTTACCTAGTTAAATAAAGGTTAATAAATAAATAACCTGGGGTCTGCCTGTCAGAAAGTCCTGGATCCATCTGCAGAGAGGGGGTGTTCATGACTTGAGCTTAGTGTCAATGGTGTTGAATGATGAGATGTAGTTTTGAACAGCATTCTCATGTAAGCATGGAGCTCACACACAGTAGACACTCTAGAAACAGGCAGGCTGTATGTTTGAGGGGTACAGCGAGCGAGCCAAAGTCTGCAGAAAGTGCAGTATCAGGTCCCTTGGCAGGTGCCCTTGCTCTGTTCAGGATGAGCTGCTGCTGAATTAAAGATGTGCTGCCTGGTCACCTCCTCGTCCTCGCTCGCTGGGGGAAATAATTGTCAGGGACTTTAGTGCTGCATGAAGTCACAAATAAACAACAGCAACGCTGGGCCAGTTTTAAAATGTTGTCATTTCAGAGCTCTGCTGACATACAACACAGGCTGCCTGTGAACCAACACATGGAGTGATGTGGATATTAGACATATTACTGTATATACTGTATGTAACCATGTAGGGTTAGAGTCTGGTGCTGTGAAATGGTATATAATTTCATGAAAATGTTTATATCTCTGTGTTCCAGCTGAGATTGGGGACTATGACCCTGGGAAACATCCTGAAGGATACAGCTCTAAATTCCAGTTCTTTCCAAAACATTCAGAGAAGCTGGAGAGACGAATCTCAGATATACACAAGACAGAATTGATGTAAGGACCGATCCACTGTTCTTGGGTCTCCCTCAACCACTCACACTTGCATGCACATTCATGTATACACACAACATTCAACCTATAAGACAACTCAAAGCACTTACAAGTGATTCAACTTTTATAGCGCTATTCATTTAAAACAAATCTCAAAGCGCAGTAATTGTTATCATCTTGGAGACTAGTTTTTTCACCCGTTTCTCAAACATTTGTTTCATCAAATGGAAAATCTTCTAAAGCTTGAAACTAGCAGAAACGAGGCAGATAGACTGACTAATGGCCCTCTGTTATTTAAGGGTTTTATAGAAAGCATGGTTGAGATGGTGGAATTGTCTTGAGCACACAAATTAGTACTACCTTTCATTAGTACAGTCATTAGGGTACTAATGATCTAGTAGGGAGTGCAATGCATTACACCTATGAAGTAGGATAAGGTAGTGTGCACACAACGCACGCACACAAACACGCACACGCATCACTTTCTCTGTCAGCGAGATAGGAGATTAAGCATCACTGAGGGTTTCTTCATGATGAAACACAGGTTAGGAGATTAAGCATCACTGAGGGTTTCTTCATGTTGAAACACAGGTTAGCAGATTAAGCATCACTGAGGGTTTCTTCATGTTGAAACACAGGTTAGCAGATTATGCATCACTGAGGGTTTCTTCATGATGAAACACAGGTTAGCAGATTAAGCATCACTGAGGGTTTCTTCATGTTGAAACACAGATTAGCAGATTAAGCATCACTGAGGGTTTCTTCATGATGAAACACAGGTTAGCAGATTAAGCATCACTGAGGGTTTCTTCATGATGAAACACAGGTTAGCAGATTAAGCATCACTGAGGGTTTCTTCATGATGATACACAGGTTAGCAGATTAAGCATCACTGAGGGTTTCTTCATGATGAAACACAGATTAGCAGATTAAGCATCACTGAGGGTTTCTTCATGATGAAACACAGGTTAGCAGATTAAGCATCACTGAGGGTTTCTTCATGATGAAACACAGGTTAGCAGATTAAGCATCACTGAGGGTTTCTTCATGATGAAACACAGGTTAGCAGATTAAGCATCACTGAGGGTTTCTTCATGTTGAAACACAGGTTAGCAGATTAAGCATCACTGAGGGTTTCTTCATGATGATACACAGGTTAGCAGATTAAGCATCACTGAGGGTTTCTTCATGATGATACACAGGCTGTGACAGACACTTACCACACTGATCCTTCACGCTCTCCCTCAGGACTCTGAAGGTCATGTGATTGAGGCCGCATGGATAATGATTTAGCCATAATGAATGAGCTATTTATCCTCCCGCAAGGCACTTCTCCTTTGTTTAAACCATAATTAGTATGAGATAATGTGCTCTATAGAAATGAAAATACATTGAAACATGGATCATTTTCACTTTAGCTCAGAGGTGATTTGAAGGTTCTTTAATGTTTGTTGCCATTACTGAGTGCTTTGTCTACACTGAAAAAGGGTGCTTCGGTATCTAGAACCTAAAAAGGTTTCTTTGGCTGTCCCCATAGGCGAACCCTTTTTGGTTGTAAGTAGAACCTTTTTGTTTTCAGGTAGAACTCTTTTGGGTTCCATGTAGAACCCTTTCCACAGAGTGTTCTACATGGAACCAAAAAGGCTTATTCTATGGGGACAGCCGAAAAACCCTTTTGGAATCCCGTGAACTGGTCATGGCCATGGAACATACTTTATACTGTGGAAAGCATGGAGGATGTGACTGCACCCAAATGAGTGTAGTCTGAGGTTCGTAGATATAGGAGCTGTACAATAAATATATATAAGATCCTCTGCTGCTCTCTAGTGGGTTGTTCACATTTCACCACCAACAGAACACCTGTCCAACATGCCTAGCTGTGGAAAATATCCTTGAAATGCTGAGGCAGGTGCCTATTTAGATGTTTTGAGTGTATCAGTAATTCAAGCCTAAGGGTCGTGGGCATATCTTGATGTGTTTTGCTGGAGGTCAGGCTGATACTCACGTTACTCCATTGCTATTGGATGTTGAATGGTTGGTGCTTGATTACATGTTAATTTGCAAAGGCATCTAGGACGGTTGACACACTATCTGCATGTCTGGCCAGGTATCTAGATCTCTGTGGTCTATTCAGCATCTGCTAGCTCCTTCTGGTGATCAATCCTCTGTGTAAGGGGAAGAGTTTTGTCACTGTTAATATTATCCAGGCACTTTACTTTACTTGTTCTTCTCATAGACCTGGCTCTATTGATATTAAGTATCTTAATCAGACATTGATGCCATATTTGCTGGTGCTCTTTCTCAGTGGCCAGACACCTGAAACATCAGAGCTGAACTTCCTCCAGAAAGCCCAGATGCTGGAGACATATGGTGTGGATCCTCATCCATGCAAGGTGGCCAATTCTCACACACAGCTGCTTCAGTTTAAGACATTTTCATTTAAAGACCCGTTTTTTTCCCTCTGCTTGAGCATTGAGATCTCTCTTGGTAGAACGGAAAACAACTTTCTTAAACAAATAGCAGCATATACAGTTATGTAGTATATTCAGTGTGTGTGTGTGTATTTGATACAGGTATATTGAGTATGTATGTATGGTGCCATTATGTAAAACACTTTATTCTGTTTCTGACAGGATGTATCTGGGAATCCAGCCTTTCTTGCCTTCACCCCATTTGGATTTGTCGTGCTTCAGGGAAATAAGAGGGTTCATTTCCTCAAGTGGTGAGTAGAAGGATTTCTCCTCTAACCCTAAACCAAAATACCCTATCTTGTTATACTGTCACAATGAAACAGAGTGTGTCCATCTGTCTCTCTCCTCCTGACCAGAGGGCCAGAATACATACAGGACTTACAGGAAGGAGTCTCATTATCTTAGCTAGTCGCTACCATTCTGGGCATATGATTCCACAGCCCGTCTGTTCAAAATCAACTTGTTTACAGATTGGATGCTTAAGAGAAAAACATGTTTTCAACCACAACGCAGAAATGTTCATGTATGCAGCAGTGGCTATAAGAATCTTCAAAGACATATGGATCAATGCTGAATTCTATTCCATACAGCTCCTCTCTTTAAGCCAGTAACCCACTAGTTCAATATGGGTTAGATATAGAAATCCCACCACCTAATTCAGTACCGTATGTCTGTAATACTTACTAATTCTGGCCAAGTAGACCATGTGAATGTTACAACATGTTACAATATTTATGGCTGCTTGTTGGTTTTACCCATCCCATGTCCCCAGTTTGCCTGGGAAATGATCAGAAATGTGTTCTGGCAGACAAACATGGAGCTTTTTGTGTGATCTGTTAGTGGTTGTGAGGACATTTTATAGAGCCTCTCAGTGCAGCTGGATGTGTGTGTAACTATCCCCTTTCCTTGTGGACAGGAATGAGGTGACTAAACTGAAGTTCGAGGGAAAGATATTCCATATATATGCAAATCAGAAGGAGGTGAGAGCATGAATTATTGTTGTGTGTTGGGGGAGTCAAGCAGAGAGAGCAGCGCAGCAACATACTGTTACTGTTTTATGGCCATTATACTCTGAGAACAGGGCTTGGAGACACCATGATCTAGTCATTACCACAGACCAGTGTGTTCCATCAACAGAGGCAGTTACAGTAATGACTCTTGACTCTTGAAACTCTGAGATAAACTGTCAGTTTGTTTTATTTTCCTGCACATTTATTTCTAATGTGCAGGACAAAAAGATCATCTTGACATACTTTGCACCAACACCAGAGGCCTGCAAGCACCTGTGGAAATGTGGAGTGGAGAACCAAGCCTTCTACAAGTAAGTGTTGTTCTTCCTCTGTACTCCAGTGTATCTGTGAGAGTGGTCGAAAGGGGGCTCTCCTCTCACCCTGAAGTCTCCTTCTCAGAGAGGGGATGAGACGCGTGGCAACGGTGACCTATTGTGAGTGAGTGTGCACTGGAGTGAGGCAGTGAACACCCCACTGCTCCTCCAGAGAAATGAGTACTCCTTCCGTCTCAGCCATGACTGATTGTATGTCCTCTACCCACCACCTCTGGGAGGAGTTAAAATATCCCCACCCCCTGCAGCACATCAACACAATGACTGGAGAGAGTGTTGTAATGGATGAGGGTGACAGGGAATGATGCTGAGGAGCGTGTGGGCTGAGAGAGTGTTGTAATGGATGAGGGTGACAGGGAATGATGCTAAGGAGCGTGTGGGCTGAGAGAGTGTTGTAATGGATGAGGGTGACAGGGAATGATGCTGAGGAGCGTGTGGGCTGAGAGAGTGTTGTAATGGATGAGGGTGACAGGGAATGATGCTGAGGAGCGTGTGGGCTGAGAGAGTGTTGTAATGGATGAGGGTGACAGGGAATGATGCTGAGGAGCGTGTGGGCTGAGAGAGTGTTGTAATGGATGAGGGTGACAGGGAATGATGCTAAGGAGCGTGTGGGCTGAGAGAGTGTTGTAATGGATGAGGGTGACAGGGAATGATGCTAAGGAGCGTGTGGGCTGAGAGAGTGTTGTAATGGATGAGGGTGACAGGGAATGATGCTGAGGAGCGTGTGGGCTGAGAGAGTGTTGTAATGGATGAGGGTGACAGGGAATGATGCTGAGGAGCGTGTGGGCTGAGAGAGTGTTGTAATGGATGAGGGTGACAGGGAGTGATGCTGAGGAGCGTGTGGGCTGAGAGAGTGTTGTAATGGATGAGGGTGACAGGGAATGATGCTGAGGAGCGTGTGGGCTGAGAGAGTGTTGTAATGGATGAGGGTGACAGGGAATGATGCTGAGGAGCGTGTGGGCTGAGAGAGTGTTGTAATGGATGAGGGTGACAGGGAATGATGCTGAGGAGCGTGTGGGCTGAGAGAGTGTTGTAATGGATGAGGGTGACAGGGAATGATGCTGAGGAGCGTGTGGGCTGAGAGAGTGCTCAGGTGATATAAGGACACAGGGGAAGGTGAGGGAGAAGAGAGAAAGAGGGGAGGAAAGGGCAAACGTAGGGCAGCTCACAGCACCCAGCGAAA
The DNA here is from genome assembly GCF_021184085.1 of Oncorhynchus gorbuscha. Lineage (NCBI taxonomy): Eukaryota > Metazoa > Chordata > Actinopteri > Salmoniformes > Salmonidae > Oncorhynchus > Oncorhynchus gorbuscha. The sequence goes on from NC_060174.1 coordinate 33,405,929, forward strand.
TGGAATTAGTATGATGAGATTTCCGGCTATAGGGCTGTAGATCTCAGTGGGGACTGGTGGATTTTCAGGGACGCCTGGCTCATTGGCACATACTGCTGTAATGAAAGCCATCTGTCTATGAGGGCTACATCCCACAGAAACAGACACATGCACATCAGGCACACACCACACATACACACATTTATAATTCAGGGCACCATGATATTTTATGTAATTTTCCCATAGTTATAACTAAGTATACATATAGTATACTGCATGCACACATCTCCCATGAGGACTAGGCACTAGGCCATAATACATGACAGTCAGGGTGTTGGTTTCCAGTCCAACCTGGGCTTAGAGAACCAGATATCATATAAGAAGGCTGGAAATAAAGAAGCCCATTGTATGTACTAAAAGTGAGGACAGCAAAGTGAGAATAGGCTGTGATGCTGTAGGAGGGAGAAAAGATCAGTCCACAGACTCCTTACAATGTAAAGAGTAAAAAGTATTTAACAGCTCCCAAAGTTCACCCCTCTTTCCTTTCTTTCCTCTTCCCTTCTTTTGCCCCTTCATCAGGCTGGAGAAGTCGAGTCAGGTGCGGACAGTGTCCAGCAGCAACCTGTTCTTCAAGGGGAGTCGTTTCCGCTACAGGTATAGCCAATTATGACAGTGAATAGAGGGCACAGCAGAGAGCCCACAGCTGTGCTGTAGAGCTTGTCCCTTAGGAGGGGACCATTAACCGGAGCCTGACACCTCACACAGTAGGCTGGAAGACAAAGACGGGACAGTGTTTTAGTTGCAGGTTCCATTTCATTCTTTTCATATCTGTGAACACCAAAGGGCAAGGGGAGGGGAAAATAACTGGGCAGGTGAAACCTTTTAAAGGTTTTAGACTTATTGTGTTTCACCTGTTGTATAGTTATTGTGTTTCACCACAATATGAACTACATATCTAAATGTTCAAATGGTTTCAAATGATTACAGGTGAGTCCAGTGTGTTATGATGAAAGGTTGAGTTTGTGTTTTAACCTTTGGTTATCTTTTTGATATTGCGGTATTGTCTTGAGAGAGTGATTGGGTAAGAGAGTGGGTTCACCAGGTTAATCTAATCTAATCAGTTCCCATGTACTGTACTGATGCTTCTCACTGAACTGCTGTCAGTGTACTGTGTGGCACCAGGGAGTCTGGGTTTGTGTGTGTGTGTGTGTGTATCTGAGCTCAATTATTGTGCTCTATTGTAGTGGACGAGTAGCGAAAGAAGTGATGGAACAGAGTGCCAAAATCAAACGAGAGCCTCCAGAAATACACAGGTAATATCCATGCTATCCACTAGATGTCAATGTGGGCACTATATCATCTCGGATTACAAATATGTGGTGTGTGTGCATGTGTGCCTCCGTATGTGTGTTTGTGTGGACATGTGCATGTTGTGTGTCTCCACAGGGCTGGCCTGGTTCCCAGTAGAAGCTGTCCGTCCATAACTCATGGCCCGCGCCTCACCAGTGTTCCACGCACCCGCCGGAGAGCTGTCCACATATCCATCATGGAGGGTAAGAGTTTGACCTGACCCTTGACACACTAGTCCCCTCAGTCAAACCTGGCACTCAATAACAATCCCCTCAGGAAGGTGGACAGTAGGGACACAGCTCTGTCAGTTTTCTGTAGCAAAATGAACACGTACGGTAGACTGGAGAGTTGTGGGAATGTGTCGCAACGCATTCATTTGGATCTGTGGTTTTAAAAGTCATCTGTGGATAATTCAATGGAGCAATAACAGAGGGGAGGGTGTTAAATCCAAAGAGTTTTAAATGGATCAGGTTCTTGCTCCTATTTGGGAGCTTGTTATCCCCCTCCCCAGAACACACACGCATATACACACACTGTAACCTAAGCTTGATCATGTGTCAGCTTGTGGGAGTGGAGGGCTAAGTCGCATGTGTGTGTGTCACTCAGGCTGCTCTATTTCAGTGCCAGCTCTCAGCGCTGGGCGTGTGTGTGAGAGTGAGGGGTACAGTGCCAGTACAAAGGCAGTTGGTGCAGCCATCAGTCAGTCCATCTGCCCTGGGGCCTGGGCTCTGAGCCTGCAGGTGGGCCTGCTCCTCCTCTTGCACACAGTGATCTGACCTGCCTTTGTCCCTGAGGCTAACCTTGCAGGCTGACACTGCAGCATGGGCTTGGATGAACAGGAGCAGCATGACTGAAGGTCACTGGTACCTGTCCTTGTCACAGCTGAGTCCCTGCCTGCCTCCCATTATGTACACCTGGCTATACGCAGGTCTGGCTCTATGCTTCTGCAATGAGTGAGAGGGTCTGATGCTGCATGTCTCAGAGAGCTATGAGAAGTGCTCACCCATCACCCATCACCCCCTGCCTGTGCTGACTGGCTGTCTTACAGTTGTATTAATACCTCTGCTGAAAATAGCCAGGGCCTTTCTCTCCATGTATGTCACTGCCCTGGGTGGGGCCTGAACAGGGCCAGTGCTGGCCGTCTGAACACTGCTAGAGCAGGACAGTGGCCATCAGTCTAACACACATAGCGAGACCGCCAGGGCTCTGGGACAGGGACCACCAGGCCTGTACAAAGACACACATGCTTTGAGCTCTAGAAGACGCCACCATGGTAAAGTGTCTGATCCGCATCACCACCCGGGTGAACGTCCACCTGCGGATGATCAACCACTGCTACCGAGATGTGAAGGTGCGCGTGCTGAGCCTGGGACCCCGGATGCTGGGAAAGGCCCTGGGCGTCCTGCCCCTCTACCCTTCCCTGACTGGGCAGGAGCCTGACAGCCTCTCCCCTCTGCCTCCCCCCATCCTGCCTGGCACCCCTCTGCCTGACAGCCGGCCCCAGTCCAGCACCCCTACAGGTAACCTCATCAGCACCATCCTGGAGTGTGTGTTACACAGTTACCAGCTCTCTCTGTGTTAAATCACTCCCACCACATCAATGTTGACCGAATGGAAATGGCACAATGCATTTGATGCTGTTGATGGCGGATCCTCTAAATCATATGGTCCTTGGTGGTCCTTTGTGAATGGAGTGTCTTTTGGTCTATTTTTCTTTGAGATGTTGGTTAATTTATCCTTTTTGTTGGTTTCGACGAAGTCTAAAGTCTATGGGTCTCATTATTCTGGTTGTGATGGTTGATGTACAAACTAATGAAACTAATATATTTCAAATTATATCTTTGTCTTTCACGGATGTTGATGTCCTTTGCAAAATATATTGTTGCAGTCAATTGTTTGTAGGTTGCATTTGGCAATCTGCCCTGCAACCAAGCATATCCTAGGATGTACTGAAGGAGATTACCAATGAGTAAAGATGGCCTCTCACTGCCACCTACTTCAGAAGCTTCCTGCTTTTGCCTTGACAGAATCTCAGCAGTCAGCATGGTTTAACAGAGCTGGCTTCGCCTCGATTTTCTAAATTCCTTCACAAGGATTTTTTTTGTTGCCTGTGGATGAAAAGCACACATATGAGCATTGACATACGCCTCATCTTCAGGAGATATGTTAATCCCTCTGCCTCTATGAAGGTGTAATATTGCAGTGGATGTCTGAGGAATGGAACAGTCAGTGCAAAGCTCAACTCTTTCTCACCCGCAATGACGTCTATCCTTCAGCTCTTATGAAGAGAATATCTAGATACTTTTGTTTGTATGTTCTTTAGTTATATTCAAAAATGCTGCTTTTGCTTTTTACAACGTAAGCATGTGATCACCAATGAGCTAGCAACCTTTAATGCATCCAAAAGCACCCTGTAGGCTACCCCAGAGACCAATACTGTGTCAGTAGCTATTTACGAAATCATGACAGTTGAAAATGAGAGCAAAGGGAATTCAATTGACATGGGACATTACTTGAAATATTTATATGTTTAACTATCTTGTGTATTATGATATTCTCCCCGTTATTGCATAGGCCTGTTTACTTCACATTTTGTGGTAATTATAACTCCCTGTTAGTAGGTTGAAAGGAGCAATACTTAGTGTGTGTTATTAACGTCCTGTACTTTGACTTGAAGGCCCATCAAGAGTCCATATACAGTACATAGGCCTATATTAGCTTCTGACTGAAAGATAAAACGCACACACACCGTGACCTTCAAGGTTTAGACCTGGGAGGGCTCCTAGTGCTGTGAGACTAATGAACGAGCTGCTAAATAGAATGGAGCATGTGTTTGTTGATCTATCTGTATGTCACTGGACATTGCCCACTCATCAGACCTTCATCTAGATCAATGATCCAGTCCAGACTCATGTTCATATGATCCACCATTAAAGCAAACAGATTGCATTATGTTACTGTATAAACACACTGATATGCTCTCACAGGATGGAAGCTATCTCTTATTAGACATTAGGACTGCAGTGTTGTGTGTACTGGAAACCCCCTCTCACTCTGGGGATCTATGATCAGGTTTCCCTTCTCAGACTGGTCTGACTGGAGCCTGAGTGTCTCTTGCCATTAACAGACCTCTTTACACCCCATTTATGAACTCCTCTATACCTGCTGTACCCGTGTGAACACTAGATAGTCTCTAGATACATCTCATGCCAGTGATCTGTAGTGTATGCATAGTGTGTGGATAGCTGGGGTCTGTAGCCACCTGTACTGGTATGTTTTTATTTCTCCTGAGAGTGTTTCTGTTTCTCTCTCTCCCTCCCTCTCTTCCCTCACCCTCCTCGCCCACCCCTGCCCTGACAGGTCTGGAGTCGTTGCGTGACAGTGCCCACTCTACGCCTGTGCGCTCCGTGTCCCATGGGGACTCCTTCATGCCACGCTCCCGCAGCCTGGCCACGAACGCCAGCGAGGGCTCGGGGGTGATCTCTGACGAGGCCTACAGCCCCTCTGACAGTGTGCTGCCCACCCCCGTGGCAGAGCACAGCCTGGAGTTGGCCGTGGCACGCCAGGTCAATGGAGCTCCCTGCAGCATCGAGGAGGAGAAGGAGTCGGAGGCGGGCACCCCCTCTGTGGGGGAGGCAGGCGACTTGACAGACAGTAGAGCGACGGTAGAGGGTGCAGGGGGGGCCTCGTCGCTCAGCGAAGTGGAACAGGTGAATAAGTTTGTTTTAAGTGTCCTCCGTTTGCTCCTTGTGACCATTGGACTCCTCTTTGTCTTGCTCCTCCTCCTCATCGTCCTCACCGAATCCGACCTTGACGTTGCATTTTTACGTGATATCCGCCAGACCCCCGAATTTGAGCAGTTCCATTACGAATACTTTTGTCCCCTCAGGCGGTGGTTTGCCTGCAAGCTCCGCTGGGCGGGCAGTTTGCTCATTAACAAATGAGAGAGAGCATGAGGCCGTAGAGTGCGTAAGCCCATTCGGGGGTTTGAGAAGACGATTAAGGCTCCGGAGAGATGGAGGGCAGCCCTGTCCCAACCATGAACCCAGCTTCTCTCATGATACTCCCGCTGACATACACCTCGGACCACTCCTGGAATCACTGTGCCAGGAGTTTCTCTCTCTCCCCCTCCATTTTGAGTTACTCCCCCTTTTTTCCCTTTACGTTAGTTTCTTTTTTACAAAAGCCAGAAGACATTTTTGCATTTTTTTTTATTTCAGGTCATTTCAGGTATTTTATTTTTTCAAAAAATATAAACAAAAAAATATTAAACTGAAATCAAAGAACTGAAGTATTTTAGAACGTTACCTTTTTAGGAAGTAGACATTTTGTTGCAACGAATGAAAGTTGCCTTCATTTACTATTTATTGTTTGGAACATAAAACATTTGCATATGGGAGGATTGTGATATCAGGAAAGCCACTAAGTCATTGAAATGGTTCAGAACGAAGTGAGCTAGATACAGGTTTGAAAACATCCATCTCAATCAATACATCTTTAATGGTTTTCATTGGGTGGCCATTGTTCAGAACACCTTGTGTGAGGGAAATTAGAGCAATGTGCAGTGTGTCTGTCTGTCAAAGTGCAAGTGATTGAAATTGAGTAAGTCAGGATGATTACTAAATGCCTTTTATGAAGAGAAAAGTAGATGACACGAAGACCATTTTGAATTTGGCGGATTGTTTTAAAGTTATAATTTAGTGGCAATGCAACTACGGTATGTGTTTAAAGTAGAAACTGTGAAGTTTTATAAAGGATACAGTTAAATAAACCAGTAACCATGGTGTTTTGTGACCCCATTGTGTCAGTAGTTAGAAGTGTTGATGATCAACCTCATAGAAACACTCACTAGCACCAATAGGACCAGTCTAGGTAGATGTGCAATACTCTTATGGTTAAATACTTCAGTACTTTTGAATGAGTGCATTTGTTTTGTCATATTTCTTAATTTAGTTGTGTCTACATTTCTTTATTATGTTAAGATCCGATGAAATTTAAGGATTTCTTTGTATAAAGAATGTATAGTTTATTTTAGTTACATATCAACCTTGCTCTTAAGTTTGTGTATATCACACTATAATTAATTGTTAGCATAAGAATGACACTGATGTACTTTTTGTACAAAGTCGTTTGTTTCCTAATATATTGACAGTTTTTCCATGTATATTTTAACAGAGCTGAAATGTTATTTTGTTATTGAAGATTAAATTATACATTTTTTTAGCGCTGTGTTTCAAGTGAGGTCTAGCATTTATGGACATATTGGAAGGGGGGTTTAACTCAGAAACAGGTATTTTATCCAGATCCACTGACTCCCCACAGATCACACCTCTCTCACTCCACCAGCAATGAAGCATCAGTCACTGTATGCACACTTTTTAGAAGTCAATACAACTATTTCCAATGCCCACTATGGGCCAGGAAGGCACAACAGATGGTGGAGGAACAATACATATTTTAGAAAGTAGACGGGACTACAATACCAACAGAAAAAGCATAGTCAGTCCAAAGACATGCCTGTAAACATCACAACAAATGCAGGTAGTCAATAGTTTTCCAAAGTTTGAGAGGTGACCGTGCAGACTCTTCTGCCCCATAGCTCAAAGGAGCAATAATTCTGCTGTCATGGCTGCTGGATTCTGGGTAAAATCTGTTTTTGTGTTTTTGTCTACCCCCTCTACTGTACCTGGTGCAGGTGGGAGTGCGTTTGTGTGTCTGTATGTGACAAACTTCAAGATGATAATGTGAAGTGTTGACTGAGAAAAATATGGTCTTATTTTTGAAAAGGGAGAATAAAAGAGAGTGATAAGTAAGAGAGTTTGGAAAGAAAGAGATTGAGTGAGAAAGAGGTACAAGGGACGTCAGAAGAGGTGAGCAATGAGGAACTGGTGAGTGACCAGCCTCACATGAAAGTGGCCGGTACAAGTATAGTCAAAGGGGAATGCATATGTGAGCACTTGGTGCTTGTGATTCAATTGGCAGTACAGCCATGCCTGTTTTGGCCTGTTATTTAACACCATGACCTCCACACAGCTGATCCATGCTCTGATCCCCCAGCGGTGCTGCTGCCTGCTCTTCCCTGTAACCAGAGCACTGTAGCCCCTGGCCCTAAGTGTAGTCTGTCTCCCAACAGCACCCTCCTAGTTGAGGTAGACCCAGCAATGAAGACACTACAGCATACTGTAGTGCTATGAATGGGTGTCTACTGTATTCATAGCCATTTCAGTTCTTAACCCTCAATCAACCGGGTGGAGCCCAGACATCTGTGGTGATAAATATCCATGTTTATGGCACAGGGGTGGTAAAAGCAGCCCTTAGTAGCAAATCTGGTGCTGCAACTGTTATGTACCGTATAAAGGCAGAAATTCCTGAGTGAAATATGCATGCTCTCTATGCTCGTATACCATGCATGCACTTCCAATGAACAACAGATACAACGATGAAGGACGACTTTGTCTGTACCTGGATGGGGAGTGTAGATCCCATATGCAAGATAACGGGACTGTTTCATTGTTTTATGCATTCATATTTCCTATTTATTACTTGCCTAAAGCTAAATACTGTAAAGGTCAACAGGACAGTAGGCAGCGTATGTTAGTGTTACTTCTTAAAGGTCAGGGAACTGGAAGAGCAAAAAGGAAGGAAATGTCAATTGATGGTCTACGTTCATATGCATTAGCATTATGTAGCTTCAATGGTCTTTCCAGGCATGCACCAATTAAGGCAGCATCATTCAATGAGCAATAATCAGTCAAACTGTAAGAGCAAATGGACATAGAAATGTAAACAGAAGTCTTACACTGGACATTGTGCTGTTGGTTTTTGCAGTGTCAAAAATCTGTCTCCTGTCGCTGTATCTACAAAACCAACAAGTGCTCATGGTACGCTCCTTTCCCTTCTTTTTAAATAAAAACAGTAATAATGTGAAGACAAATACAGTTTTATCATTATTCTTAGTATTTACCACATTTTATAGTGTTTCTTTCATTGTTAGTGCTCTTGTTGGGATGTTAGCCTGCAGAGTTTTGTTCAACAGTACTTCAGTGTGACCGAGGTGTCTTTCCCTGTGCCTGGAATCTTTAGTACCTAACAGCTCTGCATTTGACAAAAGGGGCAAATGAGTGAATGGACATAGACATATATTCAGTGCATCCTCCTCATAAAGTATGGACGACCCTTTCATTTCACCGACTCAAAGGGAAAACACTTCTTCCTGTGTAGCTTTGACGTCTCATGCTGTAGATGTTGTGTTATTATAGGGTGGTGGTTACTGATCCCATGTCATGTTTATGGTCAGCACTTATGGCAGCGTGAGTCATCTGTGTGTCTGGGGGAAAGTTCTGTAGTTGTCTCCACCTGTATCTGTCTGTACAGGTATGTTGCCTTTGAAAAACCTTGAAACTATATAGTACCTTTAGTCTGGAGATGTCATGTTTAAATTATTTTATTTGACTGATCTCTATTGGGAACTAGCTGTAGTACTTGTTTGTCTGGTAGGTGTTTCAGACTCTTGCTGGTAGTGTGTTAAACAGTATGGAATTGTTCTGATGTTATCTTTGGACATCTGCTATGGTTTACATGCAGTATGTTGGCAATCATTCTGCAGTTAAGGTCTATAGGACAAACTACATTAGTTATTGAACATCAGTTAAATGAGCTAAATTCATTTCAAGTCAATACACTGGCCATACCCATAAAGTCTGAACTGGGAACCACAGGCTAATAGATCACTTTTACTGGCTATTTGTCTGATAAAAGGAGGTGCAAGATATTCTACATATGATGGCTGTTTGCCGGTGACATGAAGAGTAAACAGTAGCCATGCAAAAAGGACAGCTTGAAAAAGAATATGCTAGTTTGACTGCATACAAGGTAAATGGCATTGAGTGGTCTGTTCCTGAAGGTCCCCTTTACTCTCACAGTAATACTACTTAACAAGTAGAGGACATACAGAGCAGCTGAGGGAGTTAATAAAATGAGTCATACTATTGTCACCTTGTAATATGCTTCTACCCCTTCACCAGCTCCCAAACAAATAGACGCTCACACAGCCATGCATATACATGTAAATAAGTGTATATGCATACCAGTGTCTGTCGGCATGTCTTATGTAGTCTGCATCTTTCCAAGTCAGGACTGAAGGTTGCTGTTTATTTACGTAATATATGAATATACAAATATATACAAATGTATGTGCCAAATCCAGTCCTTGTTCAGTCTCATCCATTCCGAACCCATGTTTGTACTGTAGGAAACCTTCTGTACAACACAGTATAAAATATTGTTTCTCTCTGATAGTCCCTTGTAACTGGTGCCATTAAACAACTCAAACTTGAAATAAACATTGGATAAAAATGTAAAGTGGATTCTTGTGGTTTATGGCTCTTCACTGCACATTCCCATCAAGGCAATTAAAATGTCCACATTTTTGTATAATCTTCCCATTAAAACAGTATGTCTCCGATAGATTTTCTGAAAGTTCATACTATACTGACGTCTAAAGGAAACCTCTTCATATTGCATGTTTTTGGGGTAAATGGCAGTAAGTACAGTATTCAAAGTAGGTGTTCAAGACAACAAAAAATCAACACAATCTCTCAAATGAGCTTTGTTCAGGTGAAAGCAGGTGAGCAATATCACATTTAGGAATCATATTTTCAGCAGCCTTTATTAAAAGTGGAAACCTTCACAGCTGAAAGGATAAAACAGGAAGAAATAGTGTTAAAGAAACAATGATAAATATCGACAGACTGGAAGACATAATGATGTACAAAACTACACATTGTGCAAAAACTGTTAAAATGTAACAAGTAAATAATTTACAGTAAATTGTAAACAAAATGAGTCGGTCTTGAATGATGTACTGTTGCCTATGACTACAATTTTTTTGCTATTCCACAAAGTCCCTCTGTTGGACTCCAGGTATACACCTACAGTGCAGAAAAGACTGGTTTGAGGAATGGCCAGCTGTTGGTCTGTGGTGTGGGGAGGGCCATGAAGCTGGGGCTCCGTCCCACTGGGGCTGCTGCTGCTGGCCTTGAGCCTTGTCCTGCTGGACCCCTTCCTGCTGAGCACAGGCCTTTAGATTCACCTCTGGAGTTAGACCCTGCCCACGACCCGTTGCTGCTGTAACCCCTACACCACGAGAGACAGGGGTACACAGAAATGGTTTCAATGGGAAAATTTACACTTAAATATAACCTCATAAGACTTTTCAAATCAAATGTATTTATAAAGCCCTTCTTACATCAGCTGATATCTCAAAGTGCTGTACAGAAACCCAGCCTAAAACCCCAAACAGCAAGCAATTCAGGTGTAGAAGCACTTTTGAGACATAACACGAAACCTTTCAACTTTTTGAATTCCTAGAACACAGGGGCCTTCTCTGCTGTTACTGTTGAAATAACTGGATGACCCAGTGTCTTTCCCTTGGTCTCTGCGGCCTCGCGCCATGTCTATCTATGCCATAGTAGACATTCCAGTGGTGTCAGCCGACTGCTCTTCAGCTGCAAAGAGATTCAGACAGTGTTAACAGAAACCAACCACTCAAACAGCAGGGCACAAATATGACTGAGCAACATCTTAGTATTTAATTTTGGTTAATTCAGCAGGATTTTATATACACTGCTCAAAAAAATAAAGGGAACACTAAAATAACATATTCTAGATCTGAATGAATGAAATATTCTTATTAAATACTTTTTCTTTACATAGTTGAATGTGCTGACAACAAAATCACACAAAAATAATCAATGGAAATCAAATTTTTTAACCCATGGAGGTCTGGATTTGGAGTCACACTCAAAATTAAAGTGGAAAACCACACTACAGGCTGATCCAACTTTGATGTAATGTCCTTAAAACAAGTCAAAATGAGGCTCAGTAGTGTGCCTGTATGACCTCCCTACAACGCCTGGGCATGAGGTGGCGGATGGTCTCCTGAGGGATCTCCTCCCAGACCTGGACTAAAGCATCCGCCAACTCCTGGACAGTCTGTGGTTCAACGTGGCGTTGGTGGATGGAGCGAGACATGATGTCCCAGATGTGCTCAATTGGATTCAGGTCTGGGGAACGGGCAGTCCATAGCATCAATGCCTTTCTCTTGCAGGAACTGCTGACACACTCCAGCCACATGAGGTCTAGCATTATCTTGCATTAGGAGGAACCCAGGGCCAACCGCACCAGCATATGGTCTCACAAGGGGTCCGAGGATCTCATCTCGGTACCTAATGGCAATCAGGTTACCTCTGGCGAGCACATGGAGGGCTGTGCGGACCCCCAACTAAATGCCACCCCACACCATGACTAACCCACCGCCAAACCGGTCATGCTGGAGGATGTTGCAGGCAGCAGAATGTTCTCCACGGTGTCTCCAGACTGTCACGTCTGTCACATATGCTCAGAGTGAACCTGCTTTCATCTGTGAAGAGCACAGGGTGCCAGTGGCGAATTTGCCAATCTTGGTGTTCTCTGGCAAATGCCAAATGTCCTGCACGGTGTTGGGCTGTAAGCACAACCCCCACCTGTGGACGTCAGGCCCTCATACCACCCTCATGGAGTCTGTTTCTGACCATTTGAGCAGACACATGCACATTTGTGGCCTGCTGGAGGTCATTTTGCAGGGCTCTGGCTCTGCTCCTCCTGCTCCTCCTTGCACAAAGGCGGAGGTAGCGGTCCTGCTGTTGGGTTGTTGCCCTCCTATGGCCTCCTCCACATCTCCTGATTTACTGGCCTGTCTCCTGGTAGCGCCGCCATGCTCTGGACACTACGCTGACAGACACAGAAAAACCTTCTTGCCACAGCTCGCATTGATGTGTCATCCTGGATGAGCTGCACTACCTAAGCCACTTGTGTGGGTTGTAGACTCCGTCTCATGCTACCACTAGAGCGAAAGCACCGCCAGCATTCAAAAGTGACCAAAACATCAGCCAGGAAGCATAGGAACTGAGAAGTGGTCTGTGGTTATCACCTGCAGAACCACTCTTTTATTGGGGGTGTCTTGCTAATTGCCTATAATTTCCACGTGTTGTCTATTCCATTTGCACAACAGCATGTGAAACTTATTGTCAATCAGTGTTGCTTCCTAAGTTGGACAGTTTGATTTCACAGAAGTGTGATTGACTTGGAGTTACATTGTGTTGTTTAAGTTTTCCCTTTATTTTTTGAGCAGTGTATATTGAGAACATCCCTGGTCATCCATACTGCCTCTGATTTGGTGGAATAACTAAACACAAATACTTAATGTAAAAACTATGTCTGAGTGTTGGAGTGTGCCCCGAGCTATTTAAAAAAATTGTGCCATCTGGCTTGCTTAATATAAGGAATTTGAAATTATTTATATACTTTTGATACTTAAGTATATTTTAGCAATTACATTTACATTTGATACTGAAGTATATTTAAAACCAAATATTTGTTTACTTTTACACAAATAGTATTTTACTATGTGACTGACTTACTTGAGTAATTTTCTATTAAGGCCTACCTTTTACTCAAGTATGACAATTGGATACTTTTTCCTCCACTGGAAAGCAGCACTCCTACTCACTCCATTATCGACACTACACAAATCATATTCAGTGCTTTCGGGAAAGTATTCAGACCCATTTGACTTTTTTCACATTGTTACGTTACAGCTTCATTCTAAAATGGATTAAATAAAAAATGAAACCGTCAGCAATCTACACACAATACCCCATAATGACAAAGTGAAAACAAGTAAACATTTTGGCAAATTCATTAAAAAAACAGAAACTACTTATTTACATAAGTATTCAGACCCTTTGTTATGAGGCTGCTCAAAATTGAGCTCAGGTGCATCCTGTTGCCATTGATTATCCTTGAGATGTTTCTACAACTTGATTGGAGTCCACCTGTGGTACATTTAATTGATTGGACATGTTTTGGAAAGGCACACACACCTGTCAGTTGACAGTGCATGTCAGAGCAAAAAACAAGCCATGAGGTCAAAGGAATTGCCCTTAGAGCTCAGAGACAGGATTGTGTCGAGGCACAGATCTGGGGAAATGTACCAACAAATTGCTACATCATTGAAGGTCCCCATGAACACAGTGGTATTCATAATTCTTCAAAAAAGAAGTTTGGAACCATCAAGACTCTTCCTAGAGCTGGCCACCCGGCCAAACTGAGCAATTAGGGGCGAAGGGCCTTGGTCAAGGAGGTGATCAAGAAACCGATGGTTCAGAGCTCTAGAGTTCCTCTGTGGAGATGGGAGAACCTTCCAGAAGGACAACCATCTCTGCAGCACTCTGCCAAGCAGGCCTTTATGGTAGAGTGGCCAGATTGAAGTCACTCCTCTGTAAAAAAGACGCATGACAGCCCCGCTTGGATTTTGCCAAAAGGCACCTAAATGACTCTCAGACCATGAGAAACAAGATTCTCTGCTCTGATCAAATCAAGATTGAACTCTTTGGCCTGAATGCCAAGCTTCACATTTGGAAGAAACCTGGCACCATCCCTACGGTGAAGCATGGTGGTGGCAGCATCATGCTGTGGGGTGTTTTGCATGGTCAGGGACTGGGTAACTAGTCAGTGTTGAGGCAAAGATGAACCCAGCAAAGTACTGTGAGATCCTTGATGAAGAGCGCTCTGGACCTCAGCTTGGGGTGAATGTTCACCTTCCAACAGGACAACAACCCTATGCACACAGCCAAGAGAATGCAGGAGTGGCTTCGGAACAAGTCTGTGAATGTCCTTGAGTGGCCCAGCCAGAGCCCGGACTTGAACCCGATCGAACAACTCTGGAGAAACCTGAAAATAGCTGTGCAGCAATGCCCCTGTGTTACTCATCAATAACCACAGACTCCAAAGCAAATCAGGGGGAGAAAAATATGTTTATTCAAGAGGACAAATCATAGATGTTATGCTGAGAGATAGATGTTCATTCTCCCCTGTCCTCCGTGATTCTCTACACAGAACAAAGATACAGGGTGTAGTTTTATACCCCCAACCCTAGTCTGTGGTTGGCCAATTACAATTCCTGGCAATATAATTGGGCCAATGGCCAAATAACAAGTATCCTGTTTCAGGGTCAATGCCTAGACAAATTCCCCCCATGTCTCTGACCCATTGATCATTAATTCCCTATTACAGAAAAAACACTTTCCATTGATCGTTAATTCTCTCTAGTCCTCTGCGTTTATCTTAAATATTTTTACACCATTCAACCTGACAGAGGATCTGCAGAGAGGAATTGGAGAAACTCCACAAATACAGGTGTGCCATACCCAAGTAGAATCGAGGCTTTAATTGCTGCCAAAGGGGCATGATGCCTTGAATCTATTCTACCGCGCCCAGAAACCTGCTCCTTTTACGCTCTGTTCCGAACATACAAGACGACTAGTTTATTAGCCTTTAGCCATACCCTTATCCTCCTCTGATGATGTAGAGGTTAATCCAGGACTTGCAGTGCCTAGCTCCACTCCTATTTCCCAGGTGCTCTCGCTTCTGTAACCATAAAAGCCTTGGTTTCATGCATGTTAACATTAGAAGCCTCCTCTCTAAGTTTGTTTTATTCACTGCTTTAGCACACTCTACCAACCCGGATGTCTGAATCCTGGCTTAGGAAGACCACCAAAAACCATTAAATGTCCATCCTTAACTATAACATTTTCTGCCAAGATAGAACTGCCAAAGGGGGCAGAGTTGCAATCTACCTCAGAGATAGCCTGCAGAGTTCTGTCTTACTATCCAGGTCTGTACCCAAACAATTCAAGGTTCTACTTTTAAAAATCCACTTTCCCCAGAAACAAGTCTCTCACCGTTGCTGCTTACTATAGACCACCCTCTGCCCCCAGCTGTGCCCTGGACACCATATGTGAATTGATTGCCCCCCATCTATCTTCAAAGCTCATGCTGCTAGGTAACCTAAACTGGGACATGCTTAACACCTCGGCCATCCTACAATCTAAGCTTGATGCTTCTCCTTGTTTGGGCGGTGCTCGGCGTTCGACGTCACCGGTCTTCTAGCCATTATTGATCCTTTTTAAATCATCCATTGGTTTTGTCTTGTCTTTGTCAGAGATTGTTTTATTGTCAGTGTAGTGTGATTGTTGTATAGGTGCGCGTCGGGTCCTCGGACCCATGTTTGTTTGTTTATGTACATTTAGTGTTATGGAGCATACCCCGTGGACTTTATTAAAAGACTCCATTTTACACTCCATTTGACTCTCCTGCGCCTGACTTCCCTGCCACCTATTACACCTATGCATGACAGATGCACTCAATCTCATACAAATGATCAATGAACCCACCAGGTACAACCCCAAATCCGTAAACACGGGCACCCTCATAGATATCATCCTAACCAACTTGCCTTCCAAATATACCTCTGCTGTTGTCAACCAAGATCTCAAGCGATCACTGCCTCATTGCCTGCATCTGTAATGGGTCTGCGGTCAAACGACCACCCCTTATCACTGTCAAACGCTCCCTAAAACACTTCAGCGAGCAGGCCTTTCTAATCCACCTGGCCCAGGTATCCTGGAAGGATATTGACCTTATCGCGTCAGTAGAGGATGCCTGTTTATTCTTTAAAAGTTCCTTCCTCACCATCTTAAATAAGCATGCCCCTTTCAAAAAATGTAGAACCAGGAACAGATAAAGCCCTTGGTTCACTCCAGACCTGACTGCCCTTGACCATCACAAAAACATCCTGCAGCGTACTGCATTAGCATCGAATAGCCCAGGTGATATGTAACTTTTCAGGGAGGTGAGGAACCAATATACACAGTCAGTTAGGAAAGCTAAGGATAGCTTTTTCAAACAAAAATTTGCATCCTGTAGCACAAACTCAAAAAAGTTTCAATATACAAGTTTATATTTTTAAACCTGCATATTTAGTTAATATTACCTGCTAACATGAATTTCTTTTAACTAGGGAAATTGTGTCACTTCTCTTGCGTTATGTGCAACAGTCAGGGTATATGCAGCAGTTTGGGCCGCCTGGCTCGTTGCAAACTGTGTGAAGACCATTTCTTCCTAACAAAGACAGCCAACTTCGCCAAACAGGGGGGTGAATTAACAAAAGCGTATTTGCGAAAAAATCTCAATTGTACGGAACGGTTACGTATTTCACTGAAAGAGATGAGAGAGAAATGAGAGTTTCTGGATTTGACCATATTAATGACCTAAGGCTCGTATTTCTGTGTGTTATTATATTATAATTAAGTCCATGATTTGATAGAGCAGTGTGACTGAGCGGTGGTAGGCAGCAGCAGGCTCTTAAGCATTCATTCAAACAGCACTTTCCTGCATTTGCCAGCAGCTGTTCGCAATGCTTCAAGCATTGCTCTTTTTATGACTCCAAGCCTATCAACTCCCAAGATTAGGCTGGCAATACTAAAGTACCTATTAGAACATCCAATGGTCAAAGGTATATGAAATACAAATGGTATAGAGAGAAATAGTCCTATAATAACTACAACCTAAATCTTCTTACCTGGGAATATTGAAGACTCATGTTAAAAGGAACCACCAGCTTTCATATGACCCATGTTCTGAGCAAGGAACTTAAACGTTAGCTTTTTACATGGCACATATTGCACTTTTACTTTCTTCTCCAACACTTTGTTTTTGCATTATTTAAATCAAATTGAACATGTTTCATAAGTCTACCCCCTACTTTTTCGAACATTCTGTTAAAAATCGCGCAACATTTCAGCGCCCTGCTACTCATGCCAGGAATATAGTATATGCATATGATTAGTATGTGTGGATAGAAAACACTCAGACGTTTCTAAAACTGGTTAAATCACGGCTGTGACTATAACAGAACGTGCGTTTCATCGAAAAGCGCAGGAAAATCTGATCACTGAAAATTGGAAAATATATCAATGCGCCACTTGAATGTGTTGTTGAATAGAAACCAAATTACCTGGAGCCGAGCTTGCAATACCTACAGCTTCCCCACGATGTCAACAGTCTTGTCATTTGCCTAGGATTTTTTTCTTGGTCAAACGGACAAGAGACAGCCCATTTCTTCTGGTCTCCGACAGGATATTTTGGTTGAGATTTATCCGGACATTATTTCAGGACGTACAGCTATAGAATATACATCGCCTCGTGATCAATTTGATCGATTTTTAACGTTTACTAATACCTAAAGCTGCATTACAAAAGTATTTCGAAGTGTTTTGTGAAAGTTTATCGTCGACTTTTTTAATTTAAAAAAATGACGTTGCGTTATGAAACAGTGTTTTTTTCCTTGATCACACAGTCTTCATAGATCGATATCTAGGCTATATATGGACCGATTTAATTGAAAAAAAGACCTAATAGTGATGTTTATGGGACATCTAGGAGTGCCAACAAAGAAGATGGTCAAAGGTAATGAATGTTTTATATTTTATTTCTGCATTTTGTGTAGCGCCGACTATGCTAATTATTTTGTTTATGTCCCCTGCGGGTCTTTAGGGGTGTAGCATGCTATCAGTTAATAGCTTCTCATGCTTTCGCCGAAAAGCATTTTAAAAGATGTCATTGCATTTCCAGATGTCTAGATGGGACGCATGCGTCCGGGGTCGACTCAAGAGGAACCACCAGCTTTCATATGATCCCATGTTCTGAGCAAGGAACTTAAACGTTAGCTTTTTTAACATGGCACATATTGCACTTTTACTTTCTTCTCCAACACTTTGTTTTTGCATTATTTAAATCAAATTGAACATGTTTCATTATTTATTTGAGACCAAATTGATTTTATTGATGTATTATATTAAGTTAAAATAAAAGTGTTCATTGTTCAGTATTGTTGTAATTGTCATTGTTACAAATGTATATATATAAAATATAAAAAATAATAATATTTTTTTAATCGTCCGATTAATCGGTATCAGCTATTTTTGGTCCTCCAATAACCGGTATCGGCGTTGAAAAATCATAGTCGGTCGACCTCTAATTTCAAATCATCGTTACCACTTCCATTACATTGGACGTGTAAATTCACTCACAGCAGACGATGAAGAAGCATCATGCTCTCACTCTGCCGTAAAATAAATTAGACTGCAGCTAACCACAGCGCACAAAAATAACATAGGTACCGAGAGCCGGGAAAGACAGCAAACTGGCAAACCAGTAGTCTTTACCTGCCATTGCTCGCTTTGTGACTGACAGGCACCTGTCCTATCAATAGATCACTAGAAGATGCATATCGTTCATTCTAGCAGAAGTCTACACAGACTCTTCTGACTGGCGAATTGAAACTTTTAAAATGAAAAGAAGCCTTAAACTGGAAAAAGTAGATGGAAGGCTTCCGTCTTCAAGAGAGCGAGAGTTGCACCCCTTCACCCCTTCTGAAAAAACCTACATTCGATCCCTCCGATGTCAACAATTACAGACCAGTATCCCTTCTTTCTTTTCTCTCCAAAACTCTTGAACGTGCCGTCCTTGGCCAGCTCTCCCGCTATCTCTCTCTGAATGACCTTCTTGATCCAAATCAGTCAGGTTTCAAGACTAGTCATTCAACTGAGACTGCTCTCC
This sequence comes from Oncorhynchus gorbuscha, assembly GCF_021184085.1. Taxonomy (NCBI): domain Eukaryota; kingdom Metazoa; phylum Chordata; class Actinopteri; order Salmoniformes; family Salmonidae; genus Oncorhynchus; species Oncorhynchus gorbuscha. The sequence goes on from NC_060174.1 coordinate 33,424,757, forward strand.
TCTGTATCACGGAGGCGCTCCGCACTGCTAAAGCTAACTCTCTCTCCTCTGCTCTCATCCTTCTAGATCTATCTGCTGCCTTCGATACTGTGAACCATCAAATCCTCCTCTCCACCCTCTCCGAGTTGGGCATCTCCGGCGCGGCCCACGCTTGGATTGCGTCCTACCTGACAGGTCGCTCCTACCAGGTGGCGTGGCGAGAATCTGTCTCCTCACCACGCGCTCTCACCACTGGTGTCCCCCAGGGCTCTGTTCTAGGCCCTCTCCTATTCTCGCTATACACCAAGTCACTTGGCTCTGTCATAACCTCACATGGTCTCTCCTATCATTGCTATGCAGACGACACACAACTAATCTTCTCCTTTCCCCCTTCTGATAACCAGGTGGCGAATCGCATCTCTGCATGTCTGGCAGACATATCAGTGTGGATGACGGATCACCACCTCAAGCTGAACCTCGGCAAGACGGAGCTGCTCTTCCTCCCGGGGAAGGACTGCCCGTTCCATGATCTCGCCATCACGGTTGACAACTCCATTGTGTCCTCCTCCCAGAGCGCTAAGAACCTTGGTGTGATCCTGGACAACACCCTGTCGTTCTCAACCAACATCAAGGCGGTGGCCCGTTCCTGTAGGTTCATGCTCTACAACATCCGCAGAGTACGACCCTGCCTCACACAGGAAGCGGCGCAGGTCCTAATCCAGGCACTTGTCATCTCCCGTCTGGATTACTGCAACTCGCTGTTGGCTGGGCTCCCTGCCTGTGCCATTAAACCCCTTCAACTCATCCAGAACGCCGCAGCCCGTCTGGTGTTCAACCTTCCCAAGTTCTCTCACGTCACCCCGCTCCTCCGTTCTCTCCACTGGCTTCCAGTTGAAGCTCGCATCCGCTACAAGACCATGGTGCTTGCCTACGGAGCTGTGAGGGGAACGGCACCTCAGTACCTCCAGGCTCTGATCAGGCCCTACACCCAAACAAGGGCACTGCGTTCATCCACCTCTGGCCTGCTCGCCTCCCTACCACTGAGGAAGTACAGCTCCCGCTCAGCCCAGTCAAAACTGTTCGCTGCTCTGGCCCCCCAATGGTGGAACAAACTCCCTCACGACGCCAGGACAGCGGAGTCAATCACCACCTTCCGGAGACACCTGAAACCCCACCTCTTTAAGGAATACCTAGGATAGGATAAGTATTTCCCCCCTTTAAGATTTAGATGCACTATCGTAAAGTGACTGTTCCACTGGATGTCATAAGGTGAATGCACCAATTTGTAAGTCGCTCTGGATAAGAGCGTCTGCTAAATGACTTAAATGTAAATGTAAATGGTGCATATGGAAAACACTGCTATTGAAGAGTATTTCTTTTCATAAAGCCAGTGTGTGATGTGCGTCAGCTCACCTGCATGTGTCCCCCTAGGATGTTTATGGCATTGATTCCAGCAGAGCTGTAGGCCACTGCCTGGCCGTTGGCTGTGATGTACAGGTCCTCCACCAGGAGGTGATCCAGCACAAGCTTCTTGAACAGCCTGTCAGTGTTGTGTCTGGAGAAGGCCGCTCCAAACCCAAACATCCCCGATTGGATACGGGCAGTTTTAGTGCCTATCAGAACGTACTGTTGGTTTGTCAGAGTTTCTCAGAACACATACAGCCATTGTTAATGCTTCATTTGAGTGACGCTGCACTTTACTGCTTACCCAAGAAAATGTCCACCAGCATGTTCAGAGTCAGTCGGTTTTGGTTCACAGATTTGCCATATCTGGTTCAAACTTTTTCACACTTTGACCCTTCCATGGAACTTGCAATACATTCACATACATTTTCCAATGTGCGTGTGTTATAACACATACAAACTTTTTAAAACTTTGTTAATTTTTTTATTTCACCTTTATTTAACCAGGTAGGCTAGTTGAGAACAAGTTCTCAATTGCAACTGCGACCTGGCCAAGATAAAGCAAAGCAGTGTGATACAGACAACAACACAGAGTTATACATGGAGTAAACAATAAACAAGTCAATGACACAGTAGAAAAGAAAGTCTATATACAGTGTATTTGAAAAGGCATGAGGAGGTAGGCAATAAATAGGCCATCGGAGCGAATAATTACAATTTAGCAGATTAACACTGGAGTGATAAATGAGCAGATTATGATGTGCAAGTAGAGATACTGGTGTACAAAAGAGCAGAAAAGTAAATAAAATAAAAAATGTATGGGAATGAGGCAGAGTATTCTTTGTAAGAAGATGTAGGCCTATATAGTCAGAATTCAGATACGTACCTGGTAAAATAAGGATTAAGTTTAAAAAATCTATAAAATGAACCTCTCAATGCGAATTGTGTCAGAGGAGGAGTAGAAGAGGATGCAGTGAGAGATCTCTCCATCCCTGGCTGCTCTGTTTGACTCCTGGTAGTAGCCCTCCACTGACTTGGAGATTGGCGTGGATCACATAGTGAACATCAGACTTGTCGATGCCTATGTCAAAGGTTATGGTGGCACACATGACCAGGAGGACAGAGATACAACATTAACCTCTTCATGAAGTTAGTAGAAGGTGGTTAGTGATGTTAACATCTGTTGAGATCACCTCACCTGGCAGCCTACCTGATTGATTCACTTGCACATATTCTGTGTCTTTGTCATTGAGGGCCTGCCAGGTAATCTAGCTCTAGTATACCAGCCCTCTGAAGACTGTCAGCCCTGGTGTCAGACATTACGGGACATACAGCACACAATGCCTGAATCACCTAGAGAATACACAAGGAGTTTAGATCCCAGTCCTCAAAAACACATTATTCAATGAGCATTGGAAACTTCAGACAAACTTAGGGAGAACACAAACGTGGATGATGGTTATTGATCTAGTTGATGCAGTCGTCATCTACCTTCTTGGGTTTCTTGGGTAGCACATCATACTTGAGGTGGTTTCTGTTGAAGCTGATGGTAAATCTGAAAGAGAAAAGACACAGTGAGGAACATTCATTCAAACAGCTGCTGTATGTTTGCATGAGACATCACTACATCTGTACCGGTGTTTTGTCCCAGGTAAGACACCTCTTAGAGTATGTACACCTGAAGTCCGGTCATCTGCAGCTGGTTGGGGATGTCCTTCTGGACACGGGGGGTGGCTGTGGCTGTTAGAGCCATGCGGGGCACTTTTTCCGCAGCTCATGCATCCACTTGTAGTCTGGCCGGAAGTCATGGCCCACTGAGATTTAAAAAATAAATGGGCATGAGGCTCATCCATGACCACAAAACAGTAAGACAGATAAAGCATCACATTCACTACAGGAACCTACCTCACTGACAGTGAGCTTCAATGACAAAGCGTGCCAGAAGGCAACCCAGCAGGACGTCAAGGCAGCTCTATTGAATGTACTTGCCAGGAGAGGGGATTTTAGGAGGCTTGGCCACAGGGGCTGGTGTAGCTGGTTTCTTTTGCCATGTTGATGTTCTTGGTCCTCCCTCACACACCACTTTAGTGATAGCACTGCAGTGCTTCTTGCCTTGATGCTGAGGAGCTCAGGGGTTCAACAAAGTAATCAGGGATATCTGAATCACTGATGTCATCTATGTCAAAGTCATCAATGAAAATAAATAATCCGGCTCCGTGACTGCCGGGGCTTGAGCCACAGAGGCTTGGGTACTGCTCTCCCCAGTCCCTTGTACAGCAGCTGCCGGCCTCTTCTGTGAGAAGAAGAGATTTGACTGCTCCACATCACAAGTTAGATTTTTGGAGATGGTGTTATTTGGAGAGAGTCACAATTACTTTGGCCTCTTGGAAATACTTTCCCCTCGTCTCCAGAGAAAATAGGACTTGCCAGAGTGCTGGGTTTCCAAGAGGTGCCTTGTGCTGGAACTCCATTGATCATGCAGTCAGAGTCCTCAAACAAAGTGCTGTTGTAGTCCACAGATATGACTGAGGATCCCTTGAATGGAAGGGCTTTCATGGAAGAATCTCCTTTATCCTTGGGCAGGCAAGTGGTGGTAGACAGGACACACGGTGTAGCAAAAGAAAAGGTAGGCTTTTCTCTAAATCTGGGTTCAAAGACAGTGCTGTCTGGCTGTTGTGTCCTGAAAGATCTGTCACTGCTGCCAGTAGCAGTGATCCTTTTCCTGAGGGTAAAACGTGATATAACTCGCAGATTTGTAAGATTTTTTTAAAAGTAACCTTTATTTAACTAGGTATGTCAGTTAAAAACAAATTCTTATTTACAATAGGCCGTCATTCAACATTTAATATTTAAAAGAAATATAGGACAAAACACACATCACGATAAGAGAAACCACAACACTACATAAAGAGAGACCTAAGACAACAACATAGCATGGCAGCAACACATGACAACACAGCATGTTAGTAACACAACATGACAAACACATGGTAGCAACACAACATGGCAGCAGCACAAAATGGTGCGAACATTATTGGGCACAGACAACAGCACAAAGGGCAAGGAGGTAGAGACAACAATATATCATGTGAGATTAATACATGTCACAGTAAAATTACAGCTGTTGTCCCATATAGCGCATAATCAAGGAATTACCTGTGAGCCCGCTGCAGTAAGGCCTAGCAGTTCATGCTCGGGAATAGAATCCACCAGAACACTGATGATACTCAATGATCCATGATCCTCAAAAATTGATCTTCTGATTTTAGATTGGTGACTATTCGGGAAAAATAAAATGATGGAGGCAATACAATAGAATTATAAGCATACTGGTATGTTCACGGAAATTTTCAAAATAGACTGAAACATTTGGCTTAAACATAACCCATGAAGGCCTCCCGGGTGGCGCAGTGGTTAAGGTGCACGGTGTTTCCTCCGAAACATTGGTGCGACTGGCTTCCAGGTTGGATGCGCGCTGTGTGAAGAAGCAGTGCGGCTTGGTTGGGTTGTGTATCGGAGGACGCATGACTTTCAATCTTCGTCTCTCCCGAGCCCATACGGGAGTTGTAACGATGAGACAAGATAGTAGCTACTAACAATTGAATACCACGAAATTGGGGAGAAAAAGGGGTCAAATTCAACAACAAAAAAACAAACATGTTATTCACCTCTTCTTTCTTTAGGAGGACCATCAGACACTGCAGGCTTGACACCCTTGTTGATACAGGGCTGATGTCTTGACTGACTGCAGAGCCAGCTGACTTCAATCTGTTGTGATCATAATATATGCTTGCCAAATAGATATAGCTTGCTGTACAACATCATATCAAGTGCATTCACACCATCAGGCCTCAAGTCCATTAGAAACAAATGTAAAACACAATCAAAAACTAAAATGTAACAGATGAATGTACACATGTACAACAGAAACGTACCTTGTTTCCTTTGTGAAAATAGAATGACTGAAATCCTCTGGGCTTTAGTGAAAGGGGGGATGGGGTGGGGTGAAATCTAGGTCTTCCTCTAACTCTGACTTGTCATCAAGATCTATGACAGCTGTCACTCCATCTACTTTGATGATCTGGGGAAAAGTTTTGGGAGATGAGTTCATGTTGACTTTTCAATGACGATGTCATTCTTTGGTCAGGTCAAAGGTGCTGATGTACCGGCCTTTCCCAATCGGTCGATGAGCTCGTCCACCCACGGCATTGGGTATGTGTCGAACAAGCTTATTTCGTTCACACCCCAGAAATCACGGCCTTCCTTCGGGGCTCCGGAATCCGGTATGGCCTCTTTCATACCGTTGCCCCGGGCCGGGTATGGATGTGGTGTTCAATGAGGGTCATACGGCCCGTCTTCACGGAGAGCAACGCCATGTTCCGATCGACGAGCTCCCTGAGCTCTTGCTTCTGGGCTGGGTCGAGGTCTTCATTGTTCGGGACCACCACTGGTACCGTTGGCGTCCGGGGTCCCGACCATAACACGGCCAAGGCTGTCCTCTCGTGCCACTTCTTCAACAGTTTCACGTTGTAAATCTGTTGGGGTTTCCGTCTCCCCGGCTGCCGTACACGGTAATTGACAGGTCCCAGGTTCTCGATCACCTTGTATGGCCCGTCCCTTGTTGCCAGGATCTTACTTTCGGCCGTGGGGATTAAGACAAACACCCTGTCTCCCACCTGGAATTCTTGGGACTGGGCTCCCCTGGACTTGGGCGCATTGGGCCTTCTCCATATGTTCCCTCACGACTGGCCATAAGGCGGTCCCAGTTCTTCCCGTCCTGCTCGATGACCTTCCACAGCATTTGTTTGAGCATTTTATTGAACCGCTTGACGAGTCCATCCGTCTGCGGGTGGAAGACGGAGGTCCGGATCTGCTTGATCTGCAGGAGAGCACACAAATCTTTCATTAGGCTGGACATAGACTCAATACCTTGGTCTGTTAGGATCTCGTTTGGGATGCCAATCTACTAAAAAGGTGGAACAGCACCCCGCCAATTCCCTTGGATACCGCCGCCTGTAGGGGAATGGCCTCGGGATATCGGGTGGCATAGTCCACTATTACCAGGATGTACCGGTGTCCTCGTGCTGCTTTTACAAGGGGTCCCACTATGTCCATGGCGATGCTTTCAAAGGGCAGGGGGACCAGTGGGTTTCGGAAGTGTGCCTTTGGGGCAGTCTTTTGACACTCCGGACAGCTGCGACAGTAATCTTCCACGGCCCTCCTCATCCCGGGCCAGTGGAACTGGGCGGCGATCTGTTCCTGGGTCTTCTCCATTCTCAGGTGCACCCCCAACAGGTGGGTGTAGGCCAGCTGAAGAACGGTTCCCATGTACTATCGGGGCAGCAACAATATCTCTTTTGAAAATCTTCATCAGATGACACTCATATGACATGTTACACAATACATTTATGTTTTGTTCAATAATATGCATATTTATATCCACAAATCTCGGGTTTACATTGGTGCCATAAGTGCCTCCAAAATATCCAGAGGAATTATAGAAAGCTAAGCCAGATAACAGAAATACTCATCATAAACTTTGACTAAAGATACATGTTCTACATATAATTGAAGACACACTGGTTCTTAATGCACCCGCCATGTCAGATTATTTAAAAACATTACGACAAAAGCCTACCATGCAGTAATCTGAGAAAGCGCTCAGACGTAAAAGTATTTCTCCGCCATATTGGAGTCAACAGAAATATACGAAATTACATCATAAATATTCCCTTACCTTTGATGATCTTTCATCAGAATGCAGTGCAAGGAGTCGTAGTTCCACAATAAATCATTGTTTTGTTCCATAATGTCCAATACTAGTGTCCAATTAGCTGCATTTGCTAGCACTTTCAGCTCACGTGCCCAAAAGCTGACGCTGGTCCAGGACAACTCGCACGAAAACTTCAAAAAGATATATTGCAAGTCGAATAAACTGGTCAAACTAAGTAGAGAATCAATCTTCAGGATGTTATTTTCATATATATCCAATAACGTTCCAACCGGATCATACGTTTTCATCTGCAGCCAAATGGAACGACGGTGGCACCCACAGAGAAATGCGCCACAGGGAAATTGCATTCTGCCAAGACCGTGACTATTTCCCCTCCCATTCGGTCAAAGTTCACACCAGAAGCTCCATTCCACGTTCTACTGAATGAGGACATCTAGTGGAAGGCGTAGGAAGTGCTACCAGATCCATATCTTGTTGGGAAACGAAGGGGCGATGATGTCAAATTTGACTTACATTCAGAATTTCACTTCTTGTTTGGAAGATTGCCTGCCCTATGAGTTCGGTTATACTCACAGACATAATTCAAACAGTTTTAGAAACTTCAGAGTGTTTTCTATCCAATAGTAATAATAATATGCATATATTAGCAATCTAGGACAGAGTAGGATGCAGTTCACTATGGGCACGCAATTCATCCAAAGTGAAAATACTGCCCCCTATCCCCAACAAGTTTTAATGCGAGTGTAGCGAAATGCTTGTGCTTCTAGTTCCGACAATGCAGTAATAACCAACAAGTAATCTAACCTAACAATTCCACAACTACTACCTTATACACACAAGTGTAAAGGGATAAAGAACATGTACATAAAGATATATGAATGAGTGATGGTACAGAACGGTATAGGCAAGATGCAGTAGATGGTATCGAGTACAGTATATACATATGAGATGAGTAATGTAGGGTATGTAAACATTATATTAAGTGGCATAGTTTAAAGTGGCTAGTGATACATGTTTTACATAAAGATGGCAAGATGCAGTAGATGATATAAAGTACAGCATTATTTATTTATTTATCCATTATTTTATCAGGTAAGTTGACTGAGAACACATTCTCATTTGCAGCAACGACCTGGGGAATAGTTACAGGGGAGAGGATATACATATACATATGAGATGAGTAATGTAGGGTATGTAAACATTATATTAAGTGGCATTGTTTAAAGTGGCTAGTGATACATTTTTTACATCAATTTCCATTATTAAAGTGGCTGGAGTTGAGTCATTATGTTGGCAGCAGCCACTCAATGTTAGTGGTGGCTGTTTAACAGTCTGATGGCCTTGAGATAGAAGCTGTTTTTCAGTCTCTCGGTCCCTGCTTTGATGCACCTGTACTGACTTCGCCTTCTGGATGATAGCGGAGTGAACAGGCAGTGGCTCGGGTGGTTGTTGTCCTTGATGACCTTTATGGTCTTCCTGTGACATCGTTGGGTGGTGTAGGTGTCCTGGAGGGCAGGTAGTTTGCCCACGGTGATGTATTGTGCAGACCTCACTATCCTCTGGAGAGCCTTACGGTTGTGGGTGGAGCAGTTGCCGTACCAGGCGGTGATACAGCCCGACAGGATGCTCTCGATTGTGCATCTGTAGAAGTTAGTGAGTGCTTTTGGTGACAAGCCAAATTTATTCAGCCTCCTGAGGTTGAAGAGGCGCTGCTGCACCTTCTTCACAACGCTGTCTGTGTGGGTGGACCAATTCAGTTAGTCCGTGATGTCTACGCCGAGGAACTTAAAATTGACTACCCTCTCCACTACTGTCCCGTCGATGTGGATAGGGGGGTGCTCCCTCTGCTGTTTCCTGAGTTCCACAATCATCTCCTTTCTTTTGTTGACGTTGAGTGTGAGGTTATTCTCCTGACACCACACTCCGAGGGCCCTCACCTCCTCCCTGTAGGCTGTCTCGTCGCTGTTGGTAATCAATCACTGTAGTGTCGTCCGAGCAAACTTGATGATTGAGTCCAGTCGTGGGTGAACACCACAGGGAGTACAGGAGAAGGCTCAGAACGCAACCTTGTGGGGCCCCAGTGTTGAGGATCAGCGGGGTTGAGATGTTGTTACTTACCCTCACCGCCTGGGGGCGGCCCATCTGGAAGTCCAGTACCCAGTTGCACAGGGCTGGGCTCGAGCTTGATGACGAGTTTTGAAGGTACTATGGTGTTAAATGCTGAGCTGTAGTCGATGAACAGCATTCTCGCATAGGTATTCCTCTTGTCCAGATGGGTTAGGGCAGTGTGCAGTGTAGTTGCGATTGCGTCGTCTGTGGACCTATTGGGGCGGTAAGCAAATTGGAGTGGGTCTAGGGTGTCAGGTAGGGTGGAGGTGATATGGTCCTTGACTAGTCTCTCAAAGCACTTCATGATGACAGAAGTGAGTGCTATGGGGCGGTAGTCGTTTAGCTTAGTTACCTTAGCTCTCTTGGGAACAGGAACAATGGTGGCCCTCTTGATGCATGTGGGAACAGCAGACTGGGATAAGGATTGATTGAATATGTCCGTAAACACACCAGCCAACTGGTCTGCGCATGCTCTGAGGACGCGGCTTGGGATGCCGTCTGGGCCTGCAGCCTTGCGAGGGTTAACACGTTTAAATATTTTACTCACGTTGGTTGCAGTGAAGGAGAGTCTGCAGGTTTTGGTAGCGGACTGTGTCAGTGGCACTATATTGTCCTCAAAACGAGCAAAGAAGTTATTTAGTCTGCCTGGGAGCAAGACATCTTGGTCCGCAATGGGGCTGGTTTTCTTTTTGTAATCCGTGATTGACTGTAGACCCTGCCACATACCTCTTGTGTCTGAGCTGTTGAATTGCAACTCTACTTTGTCTCTATACTGACGCTTAGCTTGTTTAATTGCCTTGAGAAGGGAATAGCTACACTGTTTGTATTCGGTCATGTTTCCAGTCACCTTGCCCTTGTTAAAAGCAGTGGTTTCAGCTTCGCGCGAATGCTGGCATCAATCCATGGTTTCTGGTTTGGGAATGTTTTAAATTGTTGCTGTTGGTATAACATTGCCGATGCACTTTCTAATGAACTCGCTCAGCGTATTCGTCAATGTTGTTGTTGGACGCAATGCGGAACATATCCCAATCCACGTGATCGAAGCAGTATTGAAGCGTGGAATCAGATTGGTCGGACCAGCGTTGAACAGACCTGAGCGCGGGAGCTTCATGTTTTAGTTTCTGTCTGTAGGCTGGAAGCAACTAAATGGAGTCGTGGTCAGCCTTTCCGAAAGGAGGGCGGGGGAGGGCCTTATATGCGTTGCAAAAGTTAGAATAACAATGATCCAGGGATTTACCAGCCCTGGCTTCACACGATATGCTGATAGAATTTAGGTTCCGGCACCCCCTCTGACTCCGACTCTGGACCCGTAGATACAGGTTGATCAACCGTTTGCTTCCGGGCTGCACAGGCAATGGGTTGTCCTCGCTCTCGTCTTCGGCCGGCTTGTACCTTCTTCCTCAGTTCGTGCCCCCACAGGGGCGCGATCAGCGGACAATCTCGTCCCACTAGGAGAGGTACCGGCAACTCTGGTACTGGCAGTTCCCTTGTGGCGTCACGATGTTGATCCATACGGTTGTATACCGCTTTGTGTCCCTATGAACACAGGAAATGGACATCGCCCAACATGTTCGGTATCCTGGTTCAGCAGACTCGTGGTTATGAGGGTAACCATACTCCCGGAGTCTAATAGAGCTTCCGTGTCATGTCCGTCAACCTTCACCGGGACCATGGGTGCAGTTGATTTGTGGTGTGCCCAACAGAAGGTGATGTAGTTCACTACGTGACCCACCTTGCCTCCGGGGCTGGCTGATGGCATTTACTCCTCTCGAGCCGGGCAATTCCAGGCAATGGCAACACACGCAAAACACTTCCTTTGGTCTCCATCCACCTGGGGTCGTCGGTGGCGGGTCGACCCTACCCCAGCCGTCTCTCCACAGGTCCTTGTCCTTGGATTAGCTCAGTTTTAAAGGTGTTTCTTAAAATAATCATTCTAAAAGAAAATAATAGGTCTCCCCCAAGAGACCTTCTTTGGGATACTGTCTTCTGGGCTCCGGGTCTTGCTGTGTCCTGTGGGGATCAAAAACTGATCTCCCTCCTGTTACCTCTGGTACCGTCACCAACTATACGGGAGTACTTTCCTCCCCCAGTCTCTCTGTTGTGTGCTGCCCTTCTGGCAGCTTTATGGGAGTTGTAGCCATCAGTGAGCCATCAGCCCTTGATTATTCACCAATCCCCAATCAGCCCCAATTAGTCCTGGCCAGAGAGCCCGTCGAGACCTGGCACGTCCAGCAGATGGAGCCATAGCCTCGTGATGTATACTCCGTCTGTCACCAGGCATCGACGAGTCTCCCCCTGGTGGCTGACCTGCTGTATGCCACAACAGATATTACCATTATTCTATGTTTAAAACATAGTAGACTCATTCTCACGTGCTGTACACACCACTATGGTAATGCATAAAATCAGAGGTCACCTCATAGGCAAGGCTGACAGGGTTGTGTTTGGCCACTGCATCCAGCATACCCATTTCATCATACTGCCATGAAAAAAAACATACAATAAGATGACTGCCTGGGTAGTCAATGCACCAAATAACACAAAGTAATGTGAATTTACTTACCCATTTTATGTTGACCACATCCTTAACGAAAGCAGCGGCCAAATCAGTCTTGAACTTGCAAGTGCCCTCTTTCAAAATGATTCCAGCATGAATGATGTTAATAGATTGTCACCTTTCGAAGTGCTAGTACTGTAGTTGTTGTAAAGATAGCATTGCTATTTACATATATGTGCTGTTATGGATAGTTATCCTCTGTCATGAGTCCCTTGTTATACTTGATGTACTCAAATGCTTGACTGCTAAAATATTATTATTTTTCAGAGCCGGAGTAAGAATCTAATAGTGTCCAGTTAGACCAAGAGATTTTTGTGAATATACAGTATTTACAAGGAAATGGGTTTTCCAGTGGTGACACTCACCCCTTACTGCCATGGTTGTTGAAGGCCTGAGCAAAGTAAGGTCGTGTCCGAGAACTGATTCAGTCCCACTAGGTAAGGAGGTCAAATGTCAGAAGAAGGCACAATTAATATATTGACATACTCAAAGGATATGCACACGTCTAACAACTGAAGAAACACAACTGTTATTCATACTTGTGAACTTGTGATTTCCTTCACTGTGATGGTCAATCCTCTTGTTCTCAATGAAGATCTGAAGTCTGTGGTAGTACTCCTCCATGTCACACACCTTGTTGTACTGCATGGATGACACAGTAGCATAAAAAAAAATCAGGTCATTGTGAATTGACTGTTTTATTTTATGTGGATACAGTGCATTCCAATATGCATTAGATAAGACAGTTTCTAGTATCCTAGTTTCTCAGCAATTCCATACAGGCTATTGAAGTTGAAAACAAAATGTAGTATATCTATCTATCTATCTACAGGGCCTAGTATGAGGATAATATAATGCAACACAAAAATGGTTCAATAGCTTTTTATTGCAACAACACAAATTCTTTCACCTCCAGCACCCGTACTTCCCACGGCTATGGTAGAGTGTGTGTTTGTGTGGTGCGTGCATGTGATAGAGAGGGGGGGGGGGGAGTGAGAGAAGAGCGAGAGAGAAGAAAATCTATTGTTTTCTCACAAACACACTTGAGACAACAATGCCCCTGAGATAGAATAGATTTATTAGCAAGAGGTAATCAGGAAACATACATTTTTTTCTTTTTACAAAACTGGAAATATTTCTCAAGCTGTGGAAATAAACATAAGGGTTGAAAGATAATTCTCATACCACTGGGTATTGCTAACAGCAAAACGTTTGTTTGTTAATATTTCATTTATAAGAGTATGTGCACGTATAAGTGTATACAGTATATATATGTATATATATTGTTTTAATATTGTCTGATACAGTGTTGCATGCCTGCCATATGAGCTTTAAATGTTTCTAGACTGTACATGGTAAAAATACATACAAATATTCACAGAATAAGCACTACATTACTATATTCCTGCTAAGAGAATGATTATAGACAGGATTACAGTATATGCAAAACACTTTGAAGTTGTCTTCTACCTCTAAGTCATGGTTTCAAAATTACAATTGTTGTAGCATTTTGTGTTGACGCTTGGGATACAATGCTTTTCAGAGGTGTACTTGACACTGTTCCACATGAAGAAATATGCAGGGCTGCATGTACAAAATGTACAGCATACATTTCAGCAAGGTGAATTAACAACAACAAAGTACAAAATACTTTCCTGTGTTCTTGTAACCCCTTACCTTATACTAATACTACAAAAATACCTTTTGAATGCTGCAGGCGGAGTAACTCATTCACTTACTTTTATCATACTCTTAAACAACAATGCATTTAACAGAGTGATATACGGTCACGTTCCACAATCACTGGAACAGCAAAAGGACATAGATCGTCTTTGAATGATACAGTATAATAGCGGAACAACCTTTTACTGTACACAAATATCACAAAGCCTGAAAATACTACAATTTCAAGGGTGTTGCTTTATTTTTCTTTAATATGTGTGCTCCGTTAAGTTTAAATTGAAAGCTAACACACATGTGCTTTTAAAAAGGGAAACAGCTACAATGGCATGCTCCAAGAATAGCAGCAAACTTCCCCAAACCCCTATTCAAACAAGATGTCACCCCCAACTAATCATTGTCAAACTGGAAGTACACTCGTATTGGAGATATAACGTACACTGGCTTATTTCCAGCCATTTCAATTGCATGGATTAATAGAGTTTATTCTGCAAAACAAAATTGTATTTATGGCTACTTGACTTGAATTACTTCTGCAAATATACAGTAAGATGTTTGTGATTTAACTGCCTGTTACAATGCAACATGCAACAGTAATGAAATAAAGCTACAAATATTGTCAATCATGTTTTAGGTTAGGGTGTATTCACACTTGACTTCAATGTTTTCAAAAGAAACCAGACCTTGCTGGTTCTTAGATAAAAGCTTGTTGTGTGGATATGCCCTTATATATTTGCTGTTCTTCATTAATTTCAGAGCAGATTAAGTACTGTACTGCGAGTCAGAAACTTCCTGTATCAGGCACGTGTAATATCTTACTATGTAAGAATCACTCCTCATGACGACAAGACAATGCTCTGTGGTGCTAGTGGCTCTCATATCTCAATTGTGACAAGATTACTCAAATGTTGATAGAAATTCAAAATGGAAGCAAATAATCAAAGCAGGGAGGAGGCAGATTGATATTAGAACAATTAAAGAAACACACATTGGTTTAGCCGCATCAATTTTGGGTTTAAAAATGTTGTTTTACCTGGTTAGATTTTTACAATGCTACATCAGTTGCAGATAAACACATTATATCTATTTGAGTAACGAGAACAATATTTCCTGTACAGTAGGACCCTGGCAGCAGGTGTGCTTACAGGAAGTGCAAAGTCCACAGTATGAAAAGGTGTCAATCATTTTCATTGGTTACAAAGGACACCCCATTATGCAAGATCATTGTGACTTTAGTTATCACTCTAATAAGCCCAGTGAAATGGTCCCTGTTGCAGAGGAAAAATTAAATATTTCAACAACAATGTGACAATTAAATGAACATGTGTACATAAGATAACATCTCAAAACAACACATGTATAAAGAGCCAAAATGTTAAACATGACTTAACACCAGTTATTGTGTATGTCTACTGTGTACTACATAGTTCTTTAACAGGGAGTACACTTTGGGAAACTGTCATCCTCTTCAGTTGTTGACTTTAGGCTCAATTCTGAGAGAGGCTTCATACAGGCTTTCTTCATCCAGAACAGAGCTGTTGTCCAGCAAATACTGTGCTGCCTAGACCAGGACAAATATACAGGTTCAGCAGGTTGGCTACAACTACGATAATCTATACGATGTGACTAATACTGAACACTCAGGATTTCCCTCATGGCCATTGTCATTTTCTTCTGTTTCTCTTTATATGTACAATATAACAGAAGTTACCACGAAACAGCTTTAAAGCTTTACCTTTGGCTGATGATCAATCTTGTATGCTGTTTGCTGGAATTGTCTAATTTCTCTGATGATATGTGAAATCTGCAGAGAGAGATAACAACATAAGCCATGTATACAATACAAAGCCACAGAACGCATTTGAATATCTCTGTGACATTACACGAAGCAGAGACCGCTTACCATCCTCATCTTTGAGAAGTTGACTAATTTGTCCTCAGTGTAGTTGGGCGTCCCCTCCTCAATGAAAGCCAGATCAGTGAGGTACATCCCCAGGTATGGTACACAGGGAGGGTCACAGCTAAAATGAAAAACAGAAGTCACCAATTTGCTAATACTTTGATCGAGCCACTGCCCGAATGGCCAGTAACATTTTATTGGCTTTTGGCTTTTGTAGTTATTAGAACAAGCAGAAGAAACACTCACTTCTTTAAAGCCTCCCTCAGGTTTTTGAACCTCCCCTCTGACGAAACCAACTTCTGCAGCTTGTCAATGACGGTTTTAGTCTGAGAGATTAAATCAAATACTGTATCAAAATATTATGTTGGAAAACACGCAGGTATAATCACCATTGTTAAATTGATGTTTTATCGGTAGTAAGCTATAAGGATTCATAGAGGTCTGAGGTGTCATAACACGCTGTTTATAAGAGTGTATTGAGATCCCAGTGCAATGATAAAATGTGTAATAATATTACTAGGACCAGGCTATGAGCCCTCAGTGAGCTGGGTGTGTGTAGTGAAGAGATGTGGCCTTACCTGCTTGGACACTTTGAGCCAGGTCTTCTTGAGGCGGAACACAGAGCTGCGGTTGAGGGAGGAGGTGATCTCCAGCACAGCGTTGTAGTTATGGAGACAGCGGCAGATGTCCGCCACCGCCACCCACTTCTCCATCACCACTACCCGCGTGGTCACATCGTCACATCGCAGGATCTCCGTGGCAATCAGGTTACTGATCTAACAGAGGCAAGACAGACAAGGAATAGCCATGTTCCTAATGCATAACAACCAAAGCCAAACACTGTAATAAAAAAAGTGAAAATGTACAGTTGTAATATTATGTTGGGGGGTGGGCGTTGTTAGCTGCATACATCATTGAAGTGCTTTGTTGTTTTCATGATATATGGTGTCCTTTCAGTCTTGTCATTCTTCATCCAGCCTTGACCAAAGAACTCTCTGTAAAACAATATTGGAGGATCAAGTATAAATACATCTAATTTGTTCTCATTAATGCTGCATGGTTGTTATTCAAAATCACGGTATGTCTCCCATGTTGTCTGTCTGTATGTATCATCAACTGAGAATACAACATGTGTTTGGGTGTCACTCACTCATATGGGATGACCTTAAACACCAGGTGGTCTAGTAGGGTGAGCTGCTCTGCTATCTCCAGGGCAGAATGGCTCTCAAACGCCTCTGCCTTCCCTACTGATGCCTAGTACACACACAAAAGAGCATCAGTGGTAACCATTCTCAAGACGCGAGGTACGACAACTACTTCCCTATAATCTAACATTCCTGAGACACATACTTAACATATGTCAAGGAGAGATTGTCCTCTATTGACTCAATTACCATCTTTTGTAAAACACAGTGTCTTCTTTACATTACTGCCAGATCCACATGCAGTCATCCCACTCACCAGCTGTTTAACCTCCTCCAGGCTGATCTGATTGTCACCAGGGTCCTCCTGTGTCAGGGTCCTAATAGACCATACAACAGGTATGTATTTATAATGTGTTTCTCTTTACTCTGTACATCAGTGTTAATCAGCCCTATAGAAGTTATAGCCCATGTTATAGTGTGTGTCTATAAGTTGAGGTGATGGTAGTGCTGGTAGGTACCTGATGATGTTGGCGGCTGCTTTCCTCTCCTGGGTCAGCAGCTCTGGGTCATGCATCACCTCCTCCAGGAAGGCTATGACCTTCAGCTTCAGCTCAGTGTTACTCTCAAAGTCCTGGAGGTCAATACAAATGCACACAAACATGTTAACTGATTGGAAACCTGCACTCTATGTTACATTAGAAGTAGTGAATTATCATAACTATGTATCTGGAAGTGTTACCTGAGAGTGTTTTGACACCCAGTGCCTCAGAACATTTAGGACTCTGTTGGTTGCAGCCCTTCGGATGACAAACTCTTTGTCCCCATTCCTCTGGTCTGTTTGGAACCCTGCGTAAAATGTATCAAAAACACCATGCAAATATCACACCTACATTTTGAATGACTATATAGATTTTTCTTTTATCTTGAGAAGAACAACAATGACATTAAAGTTCTCATGCTTTTGAAAATGTGGTATTTTCAAATTGTCCCATTGTGGACAGAACTGATGTTTAACGCGCTCTGTACCTGTGCTGGCCAGGGACATGCGGCGATACTTCTCCTTGGTGGGCGTGCCCTCATTGGCTCCTGCCGTGGCGATGGCGAAGGCGGAGGCTGCAGAGAGGGCACTGCGGTTGTTGTTGTCCATCTCAGGGCGACACGAAGACATCACTGTGCCATTGTTGTATGAGAACAGGGAGAATTCTACAGGAAGATACAATAAGGAGACAGTTATACTGGCTGTAAAATGCCATGGGATTTATTTTAGTGAACTTAATTGATGTAATGCGATACCTTTACAATAAAGTACTGTAGGCATAAAATGGAAAGACCATTCCAAGCCAATAAATTGCTGAGATTATGACTGCACTTGGACAGCCACTAAAGTGATCCATGATAGTGTCAGCTGCATGAAATGCTCTTTATTGGTCTCTAACCACTGGGCAAAAACGGGTTGAATCAACATTGTTTCCACATAATTTCAACGCCCAAAAATCAATATGATGACAGTGAATCAACATGGAACAAATTAATCAACCTAAGGGCATTTATTATTTTCACCTAACATTTAACCTAAATACAATGACATGGTGACATTTTTTGTTGACTTCACATTGAATTCACAATAGTTGACAATTCAGCCAAATGTAAATCAATACTAGACGTTAAACGGACGTCTGTGTCCATTGGATCACCACTACTTCAGTAGGTACTGCAACTCTAACCTTTTCGCTGACATTTAAGAGGTAGTTGACAACAGTTAGCGAGCAACATTAATCTTGATATGCTACTAAATGGATCTTACCCAAAAAGGCATTAGCTATTGTGTCAGTTTAATTCATTGTGTAACAGGACAGGTTTTCATTTATTCTGTCTCCAGTAGAGGGCAGCAGAATCCAAGAGCACCACATTCTCTCCCAGTCGAACATAGACTTGACATGAGGCTTTGATATTTAAGATGGGTGTAGCTAAATATAGCCACCAATATCAGCAATAATGGAAGAATTGACTGGTTTCTGTGCACACTGTCTGCACATTGACTTACAATAACCATTCATTAACAAATAAAATAAATTGAGCTTTATGGTGAGAGTAATATAAAACTAATCTGAGTACAATTTAGTGGAGCGACTTACATGACCAATTCAGTTTTAGTGCCTTGCTCAAGGGCACATCAACAGATTTTTCACCTAGGCGGCTCAGGGAATCAAACCAGCAACCTTTCCATTACTGGCCCAATGCTCTTTACTGCTAGGCTACCTTCTGCCCCGGTACTGTTAATGCAAATTATGGCAGATTTCGATTCACCTTTGACCTGGTGTACATTCTGTCCTGAGAGCAGGAAGACAGACAGCAGAGCTTTCTTCACTGACTGTCTTGTACTAAAACAACCTCGTTACCGGGGGCGGCAGGCAGGGAAACACGCTCATACTGTAGTTGCTATGACACAAGTATCCCCAACACCTACTCATTCCCAGCGTTGGCTTTCCCTGCATGTTCATATTCTCTCCACCGAATTAGTCTGCATGAATTTGATCTTGTGTGGCAGAGATCACTGCACACAGAATTGAGCATTTCTGCAGTGTATGCACCATGCCACTGACAATTGAATAGGCATAGAACACAAAGAATCATTTTTCTATATCACTTTTGACTCTTTATTAGAAAAACAGAGGTATAGAAAAAACATGATACAGTGTCTTCGGAAAGTATTCAGACCCCTTGACTTTTTCCACATTTTGTTACGTTACATCCTTATTCTAAAATTGTTTAAATTCAAATCCTTGAGATGTTTCTACAACTTGATTGGAGTTCACCTGTGGTAAATTAAATTGATTGCACATGATTTGGAAAGGCACACAACTCTCTATATAAGGCCCCACCGTTGACAGTGCATGTCAGAGCAAAAGCCAAGCCATGAGGTCGAAGGAATAGTCCATAGAGCTCCGAGACAGGACTGTGTCGAAGCACAGATATGGGGAAGCGTACCAAAAAATGTCTGCAGTATTAAAGGTCCCCAAGAACACAGTGGCCTCCATTATTCTTTAATGGAAGAAGTTTGGCCAAACTGAGCAATCAGGGGAGAAGGGCCTTGGTCAGGGAGGTGACCAAGAACCCGATGGTCACTCTGATAGAGCTCTATAGTTCTTCTGTGGAGATGGGATAACTTACCAGAAGGACAAACATCTCTGCAGCACTGTGATTAGCATAAGGTTGTAAGTAACAAGAAAATTTCCCAGGACATAGACATATCTGATATTGGCAGAAAGCATTCTTGCCAATATACATTCACTGTCCAATTTACAGTAGCTATTACAGTGACAAAATATCATGCTATTGTTTGAGGAGAGTGCACAATTTTGAACATGAAAAGTTATTATAAAACAGATTAGGCACATTTGGGCAGTCTTGATACAGAAATTTGAACAGCAATGCGATGGTTCATTGGATCCGTATAAAACTTTGCACATACACTGCTGCCATCTAGGGGCCAAAATCGAAATTGCACCTGGGCTGGAATAATACATTATGGCCTTTCTCTTGTATTTCAAAGATGATGGTACAAAAAAAATACAAAAGAACGGTTGGTTTTTTCTTTGTGTTATCTTTTAATAAATCCACTTAAGCCTACCCCCTACTTTTTAGAACATTCTGTTAAAAATCGCGCAACATTTCAGCGTCCTGCTACTCATGCCAGGAATATAGTATATGCATATGATTAGTATGTGTGGATAGAAAACACTCTGATGTTTCTAAAACTGGTTAAATCACGGCTGTGACTATAACATAACGTGTGTTTCATCGAAAAGCGGAAGAAAAACTGATCTCCAAAATCTGGAAAGTATATCAATGCGCCATTTGCATGTATTGTCTATTGGAAAGCAAATTACATGGGGCTGAGATTGCAAGTCCTACAGCTTCCACACGATGTCGCCAGTCTTGTCAATTGCCTGGGCTTTGTGTCTTGGTCAAACGAGTAAGAGAGAGCCCATTCCTTCCGGTCTCCGACAGGATGTTTTGGAGGAGAAATTTCCGAACATGATTTCAAGACGTGGAGCTATTGAATACACATCGCCCCGTGATCAATTTGATAGATTATTAACGTTTACTAATACCTAAAGTTGGATTACAAAAGTATTTGGAAGTGTTTTGTGAAAGTTTATCGTCGACTTTTTTAATGTAAAAAAATGACGTTGCGTTTTAAAATGCAGTTTTTTCCTGGATCACACACTTTTCATAGATCAATATTTAGGGTATATATGGACCGATTTAATAGAAAAAAAGACCCAATAGTGATGTTTATGGGACATCTAGGAGTGCCAACAAAGAAGATTGTCAAAGGTAATGAATGTTTTATATTTTATTTCTGCGTTTTGTGTAGCGCCGGCTATGCTAATTATTTTGTTTACGTCCCCTTCAGGTATTTCGGGGTGTTGCATGGCTTCTCATGCTTTCGCCGAAAAGCATTTTAAAAATCTGACTTGTTGGCTGGATTCACAACGAGTGTAGCTTTAATTCAGTACCCTGCATGTGTGTTTTAATGAACGTTTGAGTTTTAACGAGTGTTATTAGCATTTAGCGTAGCGCATTTGCATTTCCAGATGGCTAGATGAGACGCCTGCATGTCGGGTGGGCTTAACAGGTTTAACAGATCTATTGTGTTATATTATTATTATTATTCCATTCCTTTCTCATTTCCACAAACTTCAAAGTGTTTTCTTTCAAATGGTACCAAGAATATACATATCTTTGCTTCAGAGCCTGAGCTACAGGCAGGGTATGTCATTTTAGGAAAAAATGGAAAAAAAGCGGCGGATCCTTAAGAGGTTTTAAAGGCAGAGTGTCCAGACGGAAGCCACTCCTTAGGACCTCAGGACCGCGCAGGACCTCAGATTCGGGTGAAGGTTCACCTTATAACAGGAAAAAAAACCTAAGCACACAACCGAAACAATACAGGAGTGGCTTTGGGACAAGTCTGTGAATGTGGTGTGGGGTTGCTTTGCTGGTGACACTGTCCGTGATTTATTTAGAATTCAAGGCACACTTAACCAGCATGGCTACCACAGCATTCTGCAGCGATACGCCATCCCATCTGGTTTGTGCTTGGTGGGACTATCATTTTTTTTTCAACTGGACAATGACCCAACACACCTCCAGGCTGTGTAAGGGCTATTTGACTAAGGAGAGTGATGGAGTGTTGCATCAGATGACCTGGCTGCCACAATCACCCGACCTCAACCCAATTGAGATGGTTTGAATGAGTTGGACCACAGAGTGAAGGAAAAGAAGCCAACAGGTGCTCAGCATATGTGTGAACTTCTTCAAGACTGTTGGAAAAGCATTCCAGGTGAAGCTGGTTGGGAGAAATCCAAGAGTGTGCAAAGCTGCCATCAAGGCAAAGGGTAGCTACTTTGAAGAATATAAAATCTAAACTATATTTTGATTTGTTTAATACTTTTTTGGTTACTACATGATTCCATGTGTGTTATTTAATAGTTTTGTCTTCACCATTATTCTATAATGTAGAAAATAGTCAAAATAAAGGAAACCCCTTGAATGCGTAGGTGTGTCCAAACTTTTGACTAGTACTGTATATATATGTATACATATACATTGCCTTCAGAAAGTATTCAGACCCCTTGACTTTTTTCACATTGTGATAGGTTACAGCCTCATTCTAAAATGGATTAAATATGTTTTTCCCCCGCATCAATCTACACACAATATCCAATAATGACAAAGCAAAAACGGTTCTTTTGACATTTTTGCTATTGTTATTTTCAAAGACACCTGACATATCACATTTACATAAGAATACAGACCTTTTACTCAGTACTTTGTTGAAGAACCTTTAGCAGTGATTACATTCTCGAGTCTTCTTGGGTATGATGCTACAAGCTTGGCACACCTGTATTTGGGGAGTTTCTCCTATTCTTCTTTGCAGATCCTCTCAAGCTCTGGCCACTCAAGGACATTCAGAGACTTGTCCCGAAGTCACTCCTGTGTTGTATTGGCTGTGTGCTTAGGGTCGTTGTCCTGATTGAAGGTGAACCTTTGCCCATGTTTGAGGTCCTGGGCACTCTGGAGCAGGTTATAATCAAGGATCTCTCTGTACGTTGCTCCGTTTTTCTTTCCCTCGATCCCGACAAATCTTCCAGTCCCATCTTGGCAAACTCCAAGGGGGCTGTCATGTGCATTTAACTGAGGAGTGACTTCCATCTGGTCACCCCACCATAAAAGCCTGATTTGTGGAGTGCTGCAGAGATGGTTGTCCTTCTGGAAGGTTTTCCTATCACCACAGAGGAACTCTGTCAGTGTGACCATCGGGTTCTTGGTCACCTCCCTGACCAAGACCCTTCTCCACCGATTTCTCAGTTTGGCCGGGCAGCCAGCAATATGAAGAGTTCCATTGTGAGAAGATTACTAAGGATTGTTTTTCGTCATTTTAGAATAAGGCTGTAATGTAGCAAAATGTGGAAAAAACTCAAAAGGGTTCTGAATATATTCCGAAGGTACTTTACATACACTACCTGTGCTCTGACCTCTTTCTCCCCTCTCTCTCCAGATGAAATCTTGCGTCTTGTGACGGCCGGCCGCCCAACAACCTGCCCGCTTGACCCTATCCCCTCCTCTCTTCTCCAGACCATTTCCGGAGACCTTCTCCCTTACCTCACCTCGCTCATCAACTCATCCCTGACCGCTGGCTACGTCCCTTCCGTCTTCAAGAGAGCGAGAGTTGCACCCCTTCTGAAAAAACCTACACTCGATCCCTCCGATGTCAACAACTACAGACCAGTATCCCTTCTTTCTTTTCTCTCCAAAACTCTTGAACGTGCCGTCCTTGGCCAGCTCCCCCGCTATCTCTCTCAGAATGACCTTCTTGATCCAAATCAGTCAGGTTTCAAGACTAGTCATTCAACTGAGACTGCTCTTCTCTGTATCACGGAGGCGCTCTGCACTGCTAAAGCTAACTCTCTCTCCTCTGCTCTCATCCTTCTAGACCTATCGGCTGCCTTCGATACTGTGAACCATCAGATCCTCCTCTCCACCCTCTCCGAGTTGGGCATCTCCGGCGCGGCCCTCGCTTGGATTGCATCCTACCTGACAGGTCGCTCCTACCAGGTGGCGTGGCGAGAATCTGTCTCCTCACCACGCGCTCTCACCACTGGTGTCCCCCAGGGCTCTGTTCTAGGCCCTCTCCTATTCTCGCTATACACCAAGTCACTTGGCTCTGTCATAACCTCACATGGTCTCTCCTATCATTGCTATGCAGACGACACACAATTAATCTTCTCCTTTCCCCCTTCTGATGACCAGGTGGCGAATCGCATCTCTGCATGTCTGGCAGACATATCAGTGTGGATGACGGATCACCACCTCAAGCTGAACCTCGGCAAGACGGAGCTGCTCTTCCTCCCGGGGAAGGACTGCCCGTTCCATGATCTCGCCATCACGGTTGACAACTCCATTGTGTCCTCCTCCCAGAGCACTAAGAACCTTGGCGTGATCCTGGACAACACCCTGTCGTTCTCAACTAACATCAAGGCGGTGGGCCGTTGCTGTAGGTTCATGCTCTACAACATCCGCAGAGTACGACCCTGCCTCACACAGGAAGCGGCGCAGGTCCTAATCCAGGCACTTGTCATCTCCCGTCTGGATTACTGCAACTCGCTGTTGGCTGGGCTCCCTGCCTGTGCCATTAAACCCCTACAACTCATCTAGAACGCCGCAGCCCGTCTGGTGTTCAACCTTCCCAAGTTCTCTCACGTCACCCCGCTCCTCCACTCTCTCCACTAGCTTCCAGTTGAAGCTCGCATCCGCTACAAGACCATGGTGCTTGCCTACGGAGCTGTGAGGGGAACGGCACCTCAGTACCTCCAGGCTCTGATCAGGCCCTACACCCAAACAAGGGCACTACGTTCATCCACCTCTGGCCTGCTCGCCTCCCTACCACTGAGGAAGTACAGTTCCCGCTCAGCCCAGTCAAAACTGTTCGCTGCTCTGGCCCCCCAATGGTGGAACAAACTCCCTCACGACGCCAGGACAGCGGAGTCAATCACCACCTTCCGGAGACACCTGAAACCCCACCTCTTTAAGGAATACCTAGGATAGGATAAAGTAATCCTTCTCACCCCCCCCTTAAAAGATTTAGATGCACTATTGTAAAGTGGCTGCTCCACTGGATGTCATAAGGTGAACGCACCAATTTGTAAGTCGCTCTGGATAAGAGCGTCTGCTAAATGACTTAAATGTAAATGTAAATGTCTACCATTCAAAAGTTTGGGGTCACTTAGAAATGTCCTTGTCTTTGAAAGAAAAGAATGAGAAAAGAAAAGAAAAAGGCCAGCAACGCAGAGTCGCCTCTTCACTTTTGACGTTGAGACTGGTGTTTTGAAGGTACTCTTTAATGAAGCTGCCACTTGTGAGGAGTCTGTTTCTCAAACTAGACACTCTAATGTACTTGTCCTCTTGCTCAGTTGTGCACCGGGGCCTTCCAATCCTCTTTCTATTCTGGTTAGAGCCAGATTGCGCTGTTCTGTGAAGTGAGTAGTACACAGCGTTGTACGAGATCTTCAGTTTCTTGGTAATTTCTCGCATGGAATAGCCTTCATTTCTTAGAACAATAATAGATATATGAGTTTCAGAAGAAAGTTATTTGTTTCTGGCCATTTTGAGCCTGTAATCGAACACACAAATGCTGATGCTCCAGATACTCAACTAATCTAAAGAAGGACAGTTTTATCGCTTCCGTTTTCAGCAGTGCTAACATAATTGCAAAAGGGTTTTCTAATGATCCTTTAAAAATGATAAACTTGGTTTAGCTAACACAGCGTGCCATTGGAACACAGGAGTGATGGTTGCTTATAATGGGCCTCTGTACGCCCATGTAGATATTCCATAACAAATCAACCGTTTCCAGCGACAATCGTCATTTACAACATTAACCATGTCTACACTGTAATTCTGATCAATTTGATGTTATTTTAATGGACATTTTTTTTTATTTTCTTTCAAAAACAAGTGACCCCAAACTTTTGAACGGTAGTGTCACCATCTTAAATAAGCATGCCCCATTCAAAACATGTAGTACCAGGAACAGATATAGCCCTTGGTTGACTCCAGAACCTGACTGCCCTTGACCAGCGCAAAAACATCCTGTGGAGTACTGCGTTAGCATTGAATAGCCCGCGCGATATGAAACTTTTCAGGGAAGTCAGGAACCAATATACACAGGCAGTTAGGAAAGCAAAGGTTAGCTTTTTTCATGCAGAAATTGGCATCCTGTAGCACAAACTCAAAAAAGTTCTGGGACACTGTAAAGTCCATGGAGAATAAGAGCACCTCCTCTCAGCTGCCCACTGCACTGAGACTAGGAAACACTGTCACCACCGATAAATCCACAATAATTGAGAATTTCAAGAATAATTTTTCTACGGCTGGCCATGCTTTCCACTTGGTTACCCCTACCCCGGTCAACAGCTCTGCACCACCCACAGCAACTTTCCCAAGCCTCTCACATTTCTCCTTCACCCAAATCCAGATAGCAGATGTTCTGAA
The DNA here is from genome assembly GCF_021184085.1 of Oncorhynchus gorbuscha. Classification (NCBI taxonomy): domain Eukaryota; kingdom Metazoa; phylum Chordata; class Actinopteri; order Salmoniformes; family Salmonidae; genus Oncorhynchus; species Oncorhynchus gorbuscha. The sequence continues at coordinate 33,450,823 of NC_060174.1, forward strand.
AGAGCTGCAAAATCTGGATCCCTACAAATCAGCTGGGCTAGACAATCTGGACCCTCTCTTTCTAAAATATTTGCAACCCCTATTACTAGCCTGTTCAATCTCTCTTTCGTATCGTCTGAGATCGTCTGAGAACCCCAAAGATTGGAAGCATCCCCCTCTTCAAAGGGGGAGACACTCTAGACCCAAACTGTTACAGACCTACATCTTTCCTACCCTGCCTTTCTAAGGTCTTCGAAAGCCAAGTTAACAAACAGATCACCGACCATTTTGAATCCCACCGTACCTTCTCCGCTATGCAATCTGGTTTCCGAGCTGGATATGGGTGCACCTCAGCCACGCTCAAGGTCCTAAACGATATCATAACCGCCATCAATAAAAGACAATCCTATGCAGCCGTATTCATCGACCCATTCAATTCAATTCTCGGGCCCTCTTTTCTCTATATACATCAGTTGATGATTCTCTTATCCACCTCTATGCAGATGACACCAACTAACCTCCAGACAAGCTTCAATGCCATACAACTCTCCTTCCGTGGCCTCCAACTGCTCTTAAATGCAAGCAAAACTAAATGCATGCTCTTCATCCGATCACTGCCCGCACCTGCCTGCCCGTCCAGCATCACTACTCTGGACGGTTCTGACCTAGAATATGTGGACAACTACAAATACCTAGCTAGGTGTCTGGTTAGACTGTAAACTCTCCTTCCAGACTCACATTAATCATCTCCAATCCAAAATTAAATCTAGAATCGGCTTCCTATTTCGCAACAAAGCCTCCTTCACTCATGCTGCCAAACATACCCTAGTAAAACTGACCATCCTACCAATCCTTGACTTCGGCGATGTCATTTACAAAATAGCCTCCAACACTCTACTCAGCAAATTGGATGCAATCTATCACAGTGCCATCTGTTTTGTCACCAAAGTCCCATATACTACCCCCTACTGCGACCTGTATGCTCTCGTTGGTTGGCCCTTGCTTCATATTCGTCGCCAAACCCACTGGCTCCAGGTCATCTGTAAGTCTTTGTTAGTTTTTGCTGTGCTGTCTATTTGAGATGAAATTAACATTGTGGACAGTTTTCAGCAAGTTGCAACATTGAAATACAGATTTTTTTTTTCCATAAACAAGCTCTAAATCATGTTTGAAGCCCCGCCTTATCTCAGCTCACTGTTCACCTTAGCAACAGGTATATTTCACTGGTCACCCCCAAAGCCAATTCCTCCTTTGGCTGTGTTTCCTTCCAATTCTCTGCTGCCAATGACTGGAACGAATTGCAAAAATCACTGATGCTGGAGACTCAAATCTCCCTCACTAACTTTACGCATCAGCTGTCAGAGCAGCTTACAGATCATTGCAACTTTATATAGCCCATCTGCAAATAGCCCATCCAACTACCTCATCCCCATATTGTTATTATTATTTTTTGCTCCTTTGCACCCCAGTATCTCTACTCGCACATTCATCTTCTGCACATCTATCACTCCAGTGTTTAATTGCTAAATTGTCATTACTTCGTCACTACAGCCTATTTATTGCCTTACCTCCCTAATCTTACCTCATTTGCGCACACTGTATATAGACTTTTCTATTGTGTTATTGACTGTACATTTGTTTAATCCATGTGTAACTCTGTGTTGTTGTTTGTGTCGCACTGCTTTGCTTTATCTTGGCCAGGTCACAGTTGTAAATGGGAACTTGTAAATGGGAACCTTGTAGTTGTAAATGGGAACTTGCTCTCAACTTAAATAAAGGTGAAATAAATAAATAAAAGTAACAACCCCATAAAACTGTATGTTTTGATTTCTTATCACTGACTCTGTTTAACAGGAGAGCATTGATAAGTCATTGATGAATGTGACCCATTTCAGGAAACTAAGCGTATGTTGCGGGTCAGTACTTGGCAGGAGAGCCATTTGAATGTTTTCTTTAAAAAAAATCAAAATGCGTTTTTGGGCAGAAACGTCTTCTTGAACATGTCAACTTTCATGTGCCTTAATAACAAACTTGTATGCCATTTGTAAATACGAATCAAATTGTTAAATTATGAGCCTAGTTGTATTAGCCACAGAATGTTAATTATATAAAGCAGCATGGGTAATCATCTGCCAGAGAGTAGCCCCCATCGGCCCGAGCCCAAGTGATACATTTGGGCCAGATAACTATCACCGGAATCCGCCCGAGCCCCAAGTAATATATTTGGGCCAGATAACTCAGACCGGAATCGGCCCAAGCTCAATCCCTGCATCCTAGCCATAAGTAATACTGCCGAAGGCGGCTCAGACTAGGGCCACATGACGTCGGCCGAGTCTGACTCTCAGCTGAGTGCCCCGACTCTCAGCCGGAGCTGGCCCAAATCCACTGTGATGGCTGGGTAACCAGTACTGCTAGGGCGAGTAAAATGGTCAAGAGTGGGGTGATCTTTCATTATGTGTCTGGAAGTAGCTAACAAGTTAGCCAATGTTAGCCAGTTAGCTCGGTGCTTGACTGCCGTTGTGAGGTCAGAACGTTCGGATCAGAACTTTCGGATCAGCCAGAGCGTCAGGTATGCGCTCTGAATGCGAAACGCTCTGAATTTAGGAACGGACAATCTGACAAGGCAGTTGCAGTCACCGATGCTCTGGAAAACATAACAGCCTAACCAGGTCTGCTTGGGCGAGTAATGTTCCGTGAGCTGTTTTCTCTCACTTAGATGTCTGGAAGTAGCTAGCAAGTTAGCTTGGGTGCTTGACTGCTGTTAGTACATTCGGATAAACCCTTAAAGAGATGGGTGGGGCTAAAGCTTAAGAGGGTGTGAACAATGCTGAATGGGTGTAGACAAAGAGGGCTCTCCAATAGTAGTACCAAAACATTAAAAGGCCATTTTCTCAAAACTGAGCTTACAAATTGACCAACTTTCAAAGCAAAATTACTTTTCCATTGTTCCTCAACTGTAGTGTATGATATACCATTTTGTAACTCTAAGTCTCTACTTTTATCCAATATAAAAAAGGCAATTTCAAATTTTCCTACATAAGATCGATTAGAGCCGGTCGGTCACAAATATGGTATTTTGGCTGAGAGGAGGATGCAGGTAGCTTGCCAGCATGTGATTCAGGTGCTCTGGTATCATGGCATGAGTGATAAAAACACCACTGTGCTGTCTGGGACACAATGTACCTGAGGAGTTTTTGCACTTCACGTTTTTTTGAGGAGTGGTTGGCGACTTGATAGGAGACGTTTCTGGGTCTGCATCATCGCTCTGGCTTTGGTCAATGTCACTTTCCTCCGGAACTGAAATATCTACACCAAGCGTAAAACAGGTCAGCAAATACCACATTCTAGACACCTGTCATGATTACAATTCTGAACCCTCATTCTATATTCAAATACATAGCCCAACATTCCTCTTTAGAAGCATCAATAAGGACATAAATCCCCCCATCTCCACAGTGCAGATTAGCTGGCTTACCTTGTTTAGACACAGTGGTCTCCTCTGCCTTGTCCGTCTTGCCCTCTCCCTCAGCAGGTATCTTGCTGGTGATGGGACTGGTGACATATAACTTGTTGATGTCCAGGGTGGTCTTGCTGAAGGGGGACATGGAGGAGTACATGCTTGCATAGCCATTGGAGGAGCAGCTGAGGGCGGCCAGGTCCAGAGCCTTTCCCCCAGTGATGATGGGGATGTTGAGTGAGAGTTTACGCCGGCGGTTGGGGGACGATGTCTTGGTGATGGCCAGAGGAGGGGGGGAAGAGAACTTACGGCTGGCCCTGGGGGATTTGGGAGGCTCCCCATATAGGAGTTTATTGTTCTGACTGCTGGCGAAGAACAACTCCAGGGATCTGCATCAGGAAAAAACAACACATTTTATTCTAGTCAGAAGAATGTATTGTAGCTATGTACTTCAGCACTTCAGTGTGTTGCAAATAACTAAGACATCTGAATTATACATGTCTTTCTGTGTTAAATATAGAAATAAATACATTGTCAACAGCGACAACCAAGGCAACATGGTATTTCTGCAATAAAAGTAAAAAAATCTGATACATTGTTGCAGAAGACCTCTCCCACTCACTGCCACCCTCCTCTAGACCTCATGATTTCCCATAAATAGCACAGCAAGTGACACCGCGAGCGAGCAGCCATGCTGCTGACACAAGCATCAGAGTGGCGGTGGCTCACAGAGACATGACAGTCTCCACAGGAGAACATGCTGCAGGGTGTGGGCATGGGGAGGGAGCTCCCCCTGATAAGAGCCTGGGAGCTGGGCTCACTATCCTAGGCCGGAGAAGGGGTCTGCTCTGCTCTGGCCGACAACACGGACCATAAATATTTCATACTATAGATCCTCTGCAGACCAGGGGAGGGTGGGGTCCTGCAGCAGAGAGACCGGTTGCTAAGGTGACAGCGACAGAGCCCCACTGAGACGCTCTTAGGCAAGCAGGAGAAGAGTCTGGGCCCAATTACTGCCTTCTCACACAGAACACACTCCACTGACACACACAGACATGACCTCTCCTCACCTCACCCTCACACACACACGCGCACACACACACACACACACACACACACACACACACACACACACACACACACACACACACACACACACACACACACACACACACACACACACACACACACACACACACACACACACACACACACACACACACACACACACCACCCACCCCACCCACCCACCCACCCACCCACATCCAAACATAAACGCACACACACACATAGACACACAGACACAGGACGTGGTTAAAAATACCTAATACTGTGGGCTGTGGAAGTAGAGCTGTGAGGGAATCAGTGGTGGGCTAAAAGAGATAGAGGCAGCCAGAGGAGGCCAGAGGCTGCTGGGCCTGTCAGGGGATGTTATCGTCATCAGCCCTAACTACAGCCCTCTTTACTGTGTCGGGGACATTGCAATGCAAAAACACTGACAATGTATCTTCTTTAAACAGCTAAAGCACTACGCATGAGATAGATCTAGACATTTTGCTGACTGTGTTTGTCAAAGTCAAGGCTAAAGCACTAGCAGCTCCTTTATGGCCTTACCGGGCTGGGATGGCACTGATGGGTTTCTTGTAGATGGTGATGAGTTTGTCCAGCACCACGTTGGCACTGGTGAACACGCGGTAGGAGTGCAGGAAGGTGTTGAGAAAGTCAATGGAGAGGAAGCGCAGGTCTGTCAGCCTCTCCAGGAGTCTCTCCACGCTGGCATAGCGGATCTGCAACACCTTACACGAGTTCATCATCTTACTGAAACGGATGTCCACGTCGTCACAGTACAGGCTGGCGTCGGACCTGCTCACAGAAAAACACACAAACACATATGAAAACACTAGAACACACAAATAAAGACATCACAAAGATCTGCCTGTTGCATGAAAATCTCAATGACTGTTTTGCTGTGATTGTGAATGGGGCTCACTTGATCATCTGTGGCACGGTGACTTTAGAGTTCTCCTCAAATGCGTTCATCATAAGCCCATTGCAGCGGATGTTGTCAATGCACTGTAAGAGACAAGAAGAGAAGGCATGAGGGAGAGGAAAGGTGTGAGTACAGCCACTCTGCAGACAGACACCCATGTCTTCATGCTGGAGAGAGACAGATGCAATGCATGCAGAGCAGAACAGACATGCCTGGCTGATGTCACTGGTCCATGCAGATTTCTCCTGCCGCGAGGAGGCCACCAGGATCACTGTAAACGACTGGCCTTCTTTAGGCTCCACCACGATCTTAAAGTCCAGATGCTCCATGTCCTGTACACCCTTGTCTGGTTTGGCTTTGGGCAAAACAAAAACAGAGGTTAATAGGAGAAATGGGTCATTACTATGGTATAAATGAGAGGTTTATTGTACTTATTGTAAAAAGAGATGAACTTTGCAGAGGAGTCTATAGTATCAATCAAAATGTGACACTACATCTTGTACCGTATCTTACACTGTGCATACAGGAATCATACGTTATACAGCACTGTATATATGCTCCCTATTTCAGTGAGGTAGGAATGAAACATTGTGGTGCTTACACTCATCATCTGTCCCCTCGGGGTCTTCCAGAAGAGTGCAGTCAATAAGAGAGACCACGCCATTCTGAAAACAACGATATGCATTAGCACACTCACAACCACATTCTATGAATCCCCTCCACTACTGAATAATCAATAACAATATCACTGACATTATTATGTAGCTCAACAACTTTCAACACATGTAGGACTACAGGTCAATAAACAGATGAAATCAGATACAGTCAAATGACCAAACCTGGGGTGGTAGCCTAGTGGTTAGAGTGTTGGACTAGTAACCCAAAAGCTTGCAAGATCACATCCCTCAGCTGACAAAGTAATATCTGTCATTCTGCCTCTGAACAAGGCAGTTATACTACGGTTCCTAGGCTATCATTGAAAATAAGAATTTGTTCTTAATTGACTTGCCTAGTTAAATAAAGGTAAAATATATATTTTTTAATCGCCCTCTTGTATTAATATTTGTCATCATTTCATAATTAATAAACATTTACAAAAACCAACCAGAAATCTGGTGTTTCTATATCAAAATGTTTTTTATTTCAGTCTTCTGTGATGTACAGTGGGGCAAAAAAGTATTTAGTCAGCCACCAATTGTGCAAGTTCTCCCACTTAAAAAGATGAGAGAGGCCTGTAATTTTCATCATAGGTACACTTCAACTATGGCAGGCAAAATGAGAAAAAAAATCCAGAAAGTCACATTGTAAGATTTTTAATTAATTAATTTGCCCCACTGTATATAAAGTGTAATATTGGGATAAAAACTTACAATGTACACATTTGAACTCTATATCTGACATGGTACATGTGTTTTTTTTAAACACATAAGGGAGGGAGGTGTATACTTTTGTTACAAAGTAGATTTGTTTAAGACTACCAAGAAACACTCTGTGTGACCCGAATTAGCCCAGTGCAGTAAAATAATTCCTTCTTAATAAGGCCTTCATTGAGGGCCTAGTTTTAACCTAATACAGTGGCCTGAAACTAAACTCAAGGTTTTCAGGCCTGAAAGTCACCTTATGATAGCTTGCAAAGTGATGTGCAATTCCTATTGGAATCTAGCCAGAGTGGGTATATCTAACATTTTGAATGAATGACTGCAAGGTTGGGAAGACTAAGATATGAACCAACAACTATTTCAGTAATGGGTGCAATAAGTCCACATAACAGATTGGAAGAGTATAGAAAAATGTACACTAGCGTTCAAAGGTTTGGGGTCAATTAGAAATGTCCTTGCTTTTGAAAGAATATCACATTTTTTGTCCATTAAAATAACATCAAATTGATCAGAAATACAGTGTAGATATTATTAATGTTGTAAATTACTATTGTAGCTGGAAACAGCTGATCCACTTAATGGAATATCTACATAGGCGTACAGAGGCCCATTATCAGCAACCATCACTCCTGTGTTCCAATGGCATGTTGTGTTAGGTAATCCAAGTTTACAATTTTAAAAGGCTAATTGATCATAAGAAAACCCTTTTGCAATTATGTTAGCACAGCTGAAAACTGTCGTTCTGATTAAAGAAGCAATAAAACTGGCCTTCTTTAGACTAGCTGGGCATCTGGAGCATCAGTATTTGTGGGTTCAAAATGGCCAGAAACAAATAACTTTCTTCTGAAACTCATCAGTCTATTGGTGTTCTGAGAAATGAAGGCTATTCCATGCGAGACATTGCCAAGAAACTGAAGATCTCATACAATGCTGTGTACTACTCCCTTCACAGAACAGCGCAAGTGACTCTAACCAGAATAGAAAGATAAGTGGGAGGCCCCGGTGCACAACTGAACAAGAGAAAAAGTAAATTTGAGTGTCTAGTTTGAGAAACAGACACCTTACAAGTCCTCAACTGTCAGCTTCATTAAATTGTACTCACAAAACCCCAGTCTCAACGACAACAGTGAAGAGGCGACTCCGGGATGCTGAGAGGCGAGTTGCAAAGAAAAAGCCATATCTCAGACTGGCCAATGAAAAGAAAAGATACAGATGGGCAAAAGAACACAGACACTGGACAGAGGAACTTTGCCTAGAAGGCCAGCATCCCGGAGTTGCCTATTCACTGTTGACGTTGAGACTGGTGTTTTGAGGGTACTAATTAATGAAGCTGCCAGTCCAAGTTCATCATTTTGATGAACTTGGACTGATGATAAAATGATAAACTTGGATTAGCTAACACAACGTGCCATTGGAAAACAGGAGTGATGGTTGCTGATAATGGGCCTCTGTACGCCTATGTAGATATCCCATAAAAAATCTACCATTTCCAGTTACAATAGTCATTTACAACATTACAATGTCTACACTGTATTTCTGATCAATTTGATGTTATTTTAATGGACAAAAAATGTGCTTTTCTATCAAAAACAATGACATTTCTAAGTGACCCCAAACTTTTGAACGGTAGTGTATGTTATTTATAGATGAGTAGCATAAGATTAATTAATCAATCAATGTACATGCAAAAACATAGACATTGAAACAAACAATTCTAAAATCCAACCAGCACTATAGAATTCAGGGAAATATAATGTTTTTTGTTTAACACTGGTTATTAACACCAACACTGGGGTTCTTTTACACATCTTGAGTGTTAATTTAACACCTGAATAAACACTAAAAATGTTACACTGAAAAAGTACAGCCAATTTGCTGTGTATTAACTAAAGCCTTATCTGTGTATTGCATCCCCTGAATGTTATTTGATCTTACATTAAGCTCTGGGAGTTTGGTCAATGATGCATCTTGAGAGATTGTATAGCAGGCTCAGCAGCCCAGGGCACACCCACCTTGGTAAGGTGCAGTTTTCCTCCAGAGCCCCTGGTGCAGATAATGACATGCTTAGAGAAGAGGAAGCACTGCCTCTCCCCCTCCTTTTTCAGAGACAGAGAGCCCAGTCGCCCACGGGTGATCTTGCCCTTCTCACTCATTGGCACCTGGATGAGAGAGCCTATATGGCAGGAGGGGGAGAGAGACAGCAAGGGGCCCTGTCAGTGACGAGAGGCCCACAAATCAACTGTACTGCAAGACTGGGAGAGGCCTCCCCTCAACCTATTCATTGACTGGGGGGATATATACATACTATAGGGTTAAACCATTTCTCTATATGTTTTGCCTCTTCTTCTTTAAACGTCCATCAAAGACTGTTAGGGATGAATGACATTTACAAACCCTGACTCATCGTCGTATTGCCTCCTAACAGTCTAATTACCCTTGGAAATGAAAGATTCGGCCCACTCTCAGTACATGCTGTTCTTCAGAGACAGACAGGATTATGTGGCCCAACCCTCTGGTTAAGTCTTTCCCTTATGGAGGCTCAGGTAGGGCTATGGATGTTTGAAGTTGTGAGAACACAAAGGGGCTGGCAGTCAAACAGTTGAGAGGCAGAAAATCCATCTCTATGATCGTGTCCTTATGTGGGATCTGTGGTTCCTTTGTGGATCTTCTCTAAGGGCCTACCTTGTCTGACGAATGTCTGGCTGGTGTCAAGGAGGATCTCGCAGCCTTCTACGATCATGCGCTCAATGGCCAGGTTCTTCCTGATGTTCTCTGTCTCGCTCACCTCATCATGCATGATTCTAGGGGCAGATTTGGAATGTCATTGTATTTACTTTGTCAGTGTGTATACATTCTGTACAATAAGTAATTATCATACTGCGCTTGTGTTTAACAACTTAGGAAAGTGTTGATGAACTGAGGTGTCCTGTGTGCTGCTTGGTGCAATAAGGTGGTAAGGCAGGTATACCTGGACAGCTCCTCCAGCTTTGACTTGGCATAGTCCAGACTCGTCCTCTCCACATGCTCATGTGGTGTGTGGGCCAGGAGCTCATGGAGTGTAAGAATGTAGCGGGGAATCTGGAATGACAGGGAATGAATAGGGGCAGGTGAGTCACACACACTTGCATACAAGATTGTGTGCAAACACACACACACACACACAAACTTGTAGCAGCAGATCAGTGGGGAGCTCTATGCACATCCACAGTCATCAGCAGAAATTTATTACCAACACAGCAGAGCCCAAAGTAGACCCCAGTGGAGCAGACTGCACTGAAACTGCATGCCTTGCCAGAAAAGAGCCATTATGAAAACCTGGGCCTCACAAACAACCGGTTTATGTGGTTATGAAAAACTTAACAGGGATATTCTGAGCAAAGGCATGTGAGACAAATGGCTGCTGTGTTGTTAGTGATCAGTGGTGGAGACTTTGTCTGGACAGAGAGAGCTGTTTTAGGTGAGAGACAGGGTCTGGACAGAGAGAGCTGTTTCAGGTGAGAGACAGGGTCTGGACAGAGAGAGCTGTTTCAGGTGAGAGACAGGGTCTGGACAGAGAGAGCTGTTTCAGGTGAGAGACAGGGTCTGGACAGAGAGAGCTGTTTCAGGTGAGAGACAGGGTCTGGACAGAGAGAGCTGTTTTAGGTGAGAGACAGGGTCTGGACAGAGAGAGCTGTTTCAGGTGAGAGACAGGGTCTGAACAGAGAGAGCTGTTTCAGGTGAGAGACAGGGTCTGGACAGAGAGAGCTGTTTCAGGTGAGAGACAGGGTCTGGACAGAGAGAGCTGTTTTAGGTGAGAGACAGGGTCTGGACAGAGAGAGCTGTTTTAGGTGAGAGACAGGGTCTGGATAGAGAGAGCTGTTTCAGGTGAGAGACAGGGTCTGGACAGAGAGAGCTGTTTCAGGTGAGAGACAGGGTCTGGACAGAGAGAGCTGTTTCAGGTGAGAGACAGGGTCTGGACAGAGAGAGCTGTTTCAGGTGAGAGACAGGGTCTGGACAGAGAGAGCTGTTTTAGGTGAGAGACAGGGTCTGAACAGAGAGAGCTGTTTCAGGTGAGAGACAGGGTCTGGACAGAGAGAGCTGTTTCAGGTGAGAGACAGGGTCTGGACAGAGAGAGCTGTTTCAGGTGAGAGACAGGGTCTGGACAGAGAGAGCTGTTTCAGGTGAGAGACAGGGTCTGGACAGAGAGAGCTGTTTTAGGTGAGAGACAGGGTCTGGACAGAGAGAGCTGTTTTAGGTGAGAGACAGGGTCTGGACAGAGAGAGCTGTTTTAGGTGAGAGACAGGGTCTGGACAGAGAGAGCTGTTTCAGGTGAGAGACAGGGGCTGGACAGAGAGAGCTGTTTTAGGTGAGAGACAGGGTCTGGACAGAGAGAGCTGTTTCAGGTGAGAGACCGTGTCTGAACAGACAGAGCTGTTTCAGGTGAGAGACAGGGTCTGGACAGAGAGAGCTGTTTCAGGTGAGAGACAGGGTCTGAACAGAGAGAGCTGTTTCAGGTGAGAGACAGGGTCTGGACAGAGAGAGCTGTTTCAGGTGAGAGACGGTCTGGAGAGAGAGAGCTGTTTCAGGTGAGAGACAGGGTCTGAACAGAGAGAGCTGTTTCAGGTGAGAGATAGGGTCTGGACAGAGAGAGCTGTTTCAGGTGAGAGACAGGGTCTGGACAGAGAGAGCTGTTTCAGGTGAGACACAGGGTCTGGACAGTCAATGAGAAGACAGTAGAGTGAACAGTACTGTATGCCCACCTGGAACATGGGGTAGGTGAGGAAGGTCTCCAGAGTCCTCTCCTCACAGTCGGGCTTGGCCTCATACTGCTTCAGCAGCTTGTCAAAGTCTCGGTTCTGTTTACAGTGGGCCAGAATCTGCAGACTGTACTGGTGGTTCCTCACAAACTCCTGGTAGATGTTTAGCATGGGCAGTAGAATATCAAACAGGTCCGCTGTGGAAAGAGAGGACCAATGAGAGATTGAGACACTGAATGAGAGATTGACAGATGATATTGAGAACAATTGGGGCATATTATTATCATAGTATTATCATATTCATCCATTCATTTGAGTGATCCCCAAAAAAGGAGTTTAGTCTACTTACCCAAAACTAATGTTGGCCAGCTTGCTATTCTTGCTTTCAACCCTTGGTAGAATATTTGATGCAGAAACATGATGGTCTCACTAAAGAAAAGGGTAAATCAACAGGACTCTAAGTATCGATTCTGAGAAAAATATACACTAGCCATAGTTCTGTAAAAAGGATTCAAACATGCAAACAGCAAATATGCCTGTACGTGCAAGTGTGTTTAAATGTTATATCGCTGCACTTGTCTCTTGACAGGTCATCATCGCAAATAATAATCTGTTCTTAAGGTTAAATAAATATCTTAGAATGAGGCTTTTACATAGTATATTGCCATCACATCTCACTGTCTTTATGTTCTCATTATAGTTGTAAAGCATGAACATAAAGTCCTACAGCATTGAGACAGTCATATCACTGTCTCCCTGAGAGAGGTGAGAGACAGCAGTGTGAGTAATTTGCTTGGTGTGATCATCTACAGCTGCACACCTGTTGAGGAAGATGCTGCTGACGTCGTCGTGGGTGATGGGTGGTTTCTTGGAGCTGGCGGCCATACGGAGGGGTCGAAGGAAGTTGTTGACCAGGATGTGGAGCTGCTGGACGTACTCAGCCTCAGAGTCCAGCATGCTGAACACCACCTGGTTCCTCTTCCTCATGCTCTCTGCATGGGGTGACCGGATGTAGTCCTGGATGATGGTTTTCCACTTCCTCCTGCACATCCAGCCTCGCAGGAAACTCTGCACCTAGTGGACCACGGGAATTGTGGGGAATGGAAGGTGAGTATTTTCCCCCAACTTTGGCAAATATAACAGAAAATAGAATCAAAAATATTTTGTGTAAAATATGTACTTTTTTGATTTTCTTGAGTTCAGAGTCATCATCTTCGCTGGGTTCGGCTGTTGGACTTGACTGGATCTTCCCGTTGTCTTTGTGCAGCCCGGAAAGCTGCCAAAGAGAACATCCACAGACAGGATAGACCAGTCATCATCACTCACAACCTGCTCTCCAAGTTTACTCCTCACTTGCCAGCGTATTAACAAAGTGACTGTGTCAAATGAGATTAGAGGCTGTCAAAGCTGCCAGCTCTGACATGTGGTAGTGGTGGTGGATATACTAACTCTATTCACCTGGCTGATATCTCTACATCAGCACTCATTTCCATTGGTTAGAAATGCAGATGTACTGTGCGATACTGTGCTGCTGTACATTGAAAAGCCATAAATGTGTTGCACAAAAGAGCTGGGAGCTACTCAGAACTGTCTGAAGGTAAGTGTCCCCATTTACTTTGTATAGACTGATATAGTTTATTATTATGTTTGTGAGGGTGGGGTGGGGGGTGGGTGGGATGGTGGAGGGGTGCACCGTGTATAATAAAGCCCTGTTCATGCATATTCAACACACCATTTCATTTCAAGCCCCACATTTGCACATTAAAGTAAAATGACTATTTGATCTGAAGAATACAGCAGGGAGCATAGTTTTATTGGAGGGATTATTTATGAGTGGAGATGCAAAGTGGAGCCCAGTGGGTCTGCACACATCTCTTTGTGACAGAGTGGCGCTCCCATTTCTCCTCTCCCAATCTCTCTCTCTCTCTCTCTCTCTCTCTCTCTCTCTCTCTCTCTCTCTCTCTCTCTCTCTCTCTCTCTCTCTCTCTCTCTCTCTCTCTCTCTCTCTCTCTCTCTCTCTCTCTAATGATCAAATAAGATAGACATAAAGAAACAACTAGCACAGCCCTTATCCATTTCAGTTCACTCAGATGACAAAATCCTAGAAATCTTGAGCGGTGCTCCTGAGAGACATTTAACTGTACTCTAGTTGCCCTAGATCCCACACAAGCTCCAATCCATTTCCTGTTCAGTATGGCAAAAAAATAACAATGCCCCACCGAGGCAGAAATAATCATTATGAATATTACCTCTGATTTTAGCCGTTCAATCTCTATTTCCCCGTCCTCTATCTGTTGTCGAAGTTGCTTAGCAACCGTTTTCTCTGTCTCCACGATCTGGAGTAGATGGAGATACTTCTGCATGAGCGTCTCGTGTTCCGTGGCCAGGTTCCTGTAACTGTGGACAGGAAACACACACTCACACACACTGCAGCAACTCACCACAGACATATTTCAAAAGCTCCAGACAAACTCAAGACTCTATATGCTCCCCCACATGCAGACTGTATACATCCACCAATCCACCCCCTTGGTTTAGAACAGGAATGGGCAACTTTTATGGGGGTAGGGGCCACAGGAAAGGGGCCAGAGTAGCTTGCGGTTCTGCGTATCCCCTCCATTTAGCTGCAATTCTACTATCGGGCAGAATTGTTTTTCCTCAGTTTTATAGCATATTTTCTGCAATTCTATACATTTTGGCAAGGGTGGAGAGAAATGTTTGCAGTTTTTAATATTATATCTGAGTGAGTGACTAACAAAATCAATGGGGGGCCGGGCCGGTAATACAACCGCGATTACTACAGGTTTAGATAGCTGGCAGATAGACACATTTTTTATATAAATAATGTTAGCTGACATGGGCTAATCGAGTGACTGTCAGTAGGCAGGTTTCCGTTGACCCAGGTTTATTCAACAAAAGCAATGTCGCAAAAAAAATCATTGCAACGTGTATAATGGAAATGGTAGATAGAGAATCAATTTTTATCTGTTCGACTGGGTTGGATTTTTCTTTTGTCTAACTTTATTTATTGTAACAAATGATGATAGAAACTGTTTTTCGAATAAATTATGTTTGCCGAAAATGTTTTAAGGTTGTCATGACTTCGGTCGAAGTCGATGCCTCTCCTTGTTTGGGCGGTGTTCGGTGGTCGACGTCACCGGCCTTCTAGCCATCGCCGATCCATTTTTCATTTTCCATTTGTTTTGTCTCGTTTTTCCACACACCTGGTTCTCATTGTCCCTCATTATGTGTTGTGTATTTAACCCTCTGTTTCCCCCATGTCTTTGTGTGGTATTGTTTATCTGTTTTGATGTATGCTCACGTTAGTATGGATGCGCTGGGTTATATATACCTGTTTTGTATTTTGTGTTCATTGTGCCGTGTGCTTTTGGTTCGCCTGAATAAAAGGCTCTGTGTGCTACCAAATACCTGCTCTCCTGCGCCTGACTCCCTTGCAGCCACTTACGCATACCTGACAAAGGTACGTGGGGCATGTGATGTCAACACGTACCTACAGTATGAAGCTCCACCGCACACAAATGCCTGCTAAATAAAATGTTCAACTATAAAAATGATGTTTCTTTGTAGGATCCTGTCCTGACTTTTAAGAATGGCTGAATTGCTTCGCCTTGCTTTTCTGGTTGGCTGGATGCAAGTTTCACCATCCAATTATTTCAGATCTACAGGAGTGTAAGATTCACCAGGGCACGGACCGTGGCGATACATTGGCACATGACAATAATTAGAATATGGCAAATATTCTAGCATTCTATCCATGCTGACTTTTGCAGGCTACCTGCAACATGAAAGAGCTAGGTGGAGGGCATGCAGGCTGTCTGCAATTTATTAATGTGCAATTTGCCTAAATGGGTAATGGAAACACTTGAACCAATTAATTTCTATTAGACACTGTAAGTTTTGAGAACAAGTAGATTTTTTGTTGTTGCATGCCATCACGTCCAGATGTTTTTATCGACGCAAGATTGTTAAATGGAAACACACTGTAGCAGGCAATTTTCAAATCTATTTTCTACGAGAACAAAAAACTAAAACAAAACAACAACAAAAATAACCGGGCAAGTTAATGGAGACATGACATAACAAGCAAAACACTGGTGATGTACAAACCACATTTCGAAATTGCACCTTGTTTACTCTAGTATTCTAACTCTCAAATCCACAGTCACAATAGACCACCAATCATTACAACGTCACTGCTTATCTCACAATGATTATTATACAGTAAACTACATCACCAGTCAGCCTGTTTCAGTCAACTGAAATCATTCAATACTAATTCACAGCCAAGAGTTTAATAACAAACTGTGAGCAATGTGTTTTAACATGAGCTACATACATACCTCAGGAGACAAAAAAGTCAAAAAAGGGGGCCTTTGCACAGACCTTATCAATGCCCCTATCAGATTTACTTTACGATTTGTCCCCAGGACTGTATGTCAAAACGCTTGCCTTAATGCTGCATGACACTTCTGTCACACCTCAACAGAGTCTTGTTTCAAACCGTACATCATGTCATATCTACAGTAAGAGACTAAACCCAGCCATACAGCAAGCATCAATAATAGCCCATGTGTGTGTTGATGCAGGTGTTGACTGGGTAGAGCGGAAGTAGTAGAGGCCTGGTACCTGGCATGTGTTATTGCAGCCACCCATTCATCGCAGTCCTTTACATCCTCTGTACGCAACTCCAGGGCTTTCTGGTTTTCATGGGTGAAATTTACGGTGAAGTAGTACTAAAACACACCAAAACAAAGCACAGGTTTAATTAGCTCGTAAACAGATTACTAGATTGCACGGGTAAGGAGGCCTTTTTGTATTCTTTATTTTTTAATACATTGTATGAGAAAAAAGTATTTGTATTATTCCATAGGAATCTAGATGAGATAACACGTTATAACCACAAAATGCAATGAAAAGGTCAGACAATGCATAGTATAGGAGCTACACCACAAAAACTATTACACTAAATGTATATTTTACCAGAAAAATATGAAGACTATTTGTCACCCTTAAAAATCTGTGAGCTGCAGACACACATCATTGCAACCATGAACCCTCTCACAATCTAAGCTTGTATCTATCCTTTCTCACTGTTGACATTAGGGGAGTAAACAGCACAGAGGGGGGTGGG
The DNA here is from genome assembly GCF_021184085.1 of Oncorhynchus gorbuscha. Taxonomy (NCBI): domain Eukaryota; kingdom Metazoa; phylum Chordata; class Actinopteri; order Salmoniformes; family Salmonidae; genus Oncorhynchus; species Oncorhynchus gorbuscha. Next base: position 33,467,516 of record NC_060174.1, read on the forward strand.
AAAGGGAAACCCACATCCTCACCCACCAGCTCAATCGATGGGGCTTTTAGTAGGAAGCCTCCCCCTGACTGCCTGGCTGCCTGGGATGGCTCTGGTTCCCAGGAGGAAAAGCCATAAGACATGTAAGCTGGAGGCATTGCCAATTACATAACTGTGTGCTACCTGTTACCTAGCAACTCCACTCTGTGCGAATGGATAGGCTCTTAGCGCTTCTTGTCTCACTCCATTTTAACTAAGCAGGTCTTCTCTGCGCTGAATTCCCCAGCATCACTAGGTCTGTGTACAAACCATCACAGTCACGATCATAGACCATCCACTATCCATCACAGTCACCTCATAGATGTCATAGGTCATAGACCATCCACCATCCATCACAATCACAATCATAGACCATCCACATTCGCTGATGGAACAGAAGTTCATTTCAGACCATGCCAGACTACTGTTTTGTGCATATAGTCACTTTATACACATTTGTTGTACATTTAACACTCCCTTAACATATGATGAATAATCCTTATTCAAAGAATAATATAATTGCACGTACAATTTTCTTGTAAAACAATATGTTCTGACCACACCAAACCACACAACAAAATAGCTAGATGGAAAAAAAGAGCAGTGCTGCTTGGGAAAAGAACGCCTACATTATCACATCTCACACATTGGAATCACGCTCAAGGTTAAAAACGTGACTCCTTGTGTGTACTTTGGCAGCAACCATGTTGAGTGAAAGCCAAGCCTTATCTTTGGCCTGCAGATGTCCAACAGGTGCCCATCAACCTGCACCTCATCACTATTCATGGCTGAATGCTTTTCCATCTTCACATTCATTAGGTATTCATCCTCCCTTCAAAGAGAATCTATTTGTGTCAGGGATGCATGCTTGTTGTTGTTGTAGTTTTCCTTCATCCTCTCTTTAAGAGCAGGGAGAGTGGCTTGTTTAACACATAGCCTGCTTTGCGCTTTATGTTTATGGCTGAGTCATACCACTCACACACTTTCAATGGTTTCTTAGCATATACAATCAAAGCTGCAAACCTGATGATCTGAACTGAACAATTGTTTGTTTTGGAGATGTAAGTAATGAATAACATTTTTCTCATGCAGCTGGAAAATCAATGTTGTGATAATGGAATGTTGTGCCTGCTGGTTGAAAATTGTGGATGACCTATGCTCCCCAAGGAAGGAATAAACAGGTTTAAGTCACCAGTAAGTGAGTCAATGTTGTGATACAGCCTAAACCAACATCTGCTACATGCCTGTACCTGCAACCCATTCCCCTAACAGAATAACAAAAAAGCCAGAGCAGAGGCCTTTGTAATAAAACAATATCCCACCTGTCCACAAGAGCAACCAGGCATGCAGCGTCAATCATTTTCCTCCCATCTATGCTTCGTGTGAATTAGCATAGCATTAGCAAGTCACATATTATCCTGCCATATAATTATGCACAATGTCGGAGAACTGAAGTGGTAAAATATACTCTATAGAGGAAATCTACTACATATTTTTGCTCATAGCAATAAAAAGTCCCAATATTCTGTCTGGCTTTGAGTGTCATCCACTCATTCAGCTACCTCAAAGTGGGGTGAGAAAGAACAGAACAGAAATACATCAGCCATCACTGGCTGCGGAATGCTAGAAAATATTGCTGTTCTCCAAAGAGGAGTGACTGTGTTTTTCTATAAATGGGCCCTGACCCCTACGAGATACTGCAAGGAACAAATTTAGCACAGATAGCGATTGGTTGTATTAATAGGGGAAGGGAGTCGCGACGACACACTCTCTGCAGTCCCTGAGCCATTCCACACATCATTATTTTAGATGCAAATAAGGTTGCCATAGGAACCTTGGGCTCAAATACATGAGCATTCTTTAGATAACGGCTTTTGGGGATACATAAATGTGGGATTAAATGGTCAATCCAGAACTGTAGTGACAGTTAAAAGGTCATTTAAACACCTGATTTTGATGCAATATGAGAAAGGCAAGACGTCCTGGGGCATTAATGCTCGCTTTAGAAAGCACTGGCACCTCTGTCTTTCTGCGCTCTCATCAATATGGTGGCCACTAAAGCTGTCAAACTTCACAACGACCTGCATCATTGCAGTTCACTTCAGTAAAATTTCATGTAAATCTGCCAATGTGTGAGGGCAGAAATGGGAGTGATATAAATATGATACAGTTTGTATGAATAGTATAGATAATGTTCATTACAATCCGGCATAACATGACTAATGAAGATTATCATTAAAAGTCTACTTCTCTAAATCCTAGGGTTGTCACAGATTTAGGCTGTTGATTGTCTCTGTGCCATCCTATATCCTATCATTCAGGATAAACTTGCTGGTGTGCAAACAAGTTGAATGGTCTCTGGTTATACATACTCATAAGACATAAAAATACAGCTCATTCTTCTACAGATGTCACATCTTAATTTGAGCCAGTTTGCTACAGCAGGAAAATAATCCCGCAGCAACAAGAAATGTGAATTATTATGTGGATTATAATTCATTGACATTTTTTGTAGAGGTTGATACATTTTTCGTTAGGGCAAATCAATTCTGACATTTTAAAGTGGAAATTACAAAAGAAGCCTTTTTAAACATTGAATACACTACAAGTTTAAAATCATTCGCAACAAAAGAATGATCTAATTAAGATTAGGCATCTGTATATTCAATAATTACATATAATTTATAATGTATTGCTCATATTTTACCAAATGAACACGGACTGACCAATGAACACTCACTCACATGTGCTATATGTGCCAGTGTGGTGGTGTTTCTGTTTTCTAATAAATAACTGCTATAAGCAGTAATGTATGTTGGCTTGGAGATGGTAGTAGGATGCAATTGGGTGTGACAAATACAATCTGAACTATGTAACACAGATGAAGTTGTGAACAGAGCTTGTTGACTCTGGCAGCTATGAAGCGAGACAGGTGGGAATGGATCATTCCTTCACATACAGACTCCACAGACACTATCAAAACAACATCAACGTCTCTGTTTTAGATAGCCATCAGATAATCACGATGAACAGGATGGATCAAAGCAAGGAAATTCCTGACAAACTCCTCTGTAACAATTTGCACGTTTGTGATATAAGGAGTTTTCATTCTCTTTTGAGGGGACTGGGAGAGCAAAATATTAGCCACTATGCCACATACTGCTTTGTCAGCACAGGGACAGCTGTTCACAGGAAAGGCCTGGACTCTCTTTGGACTGCAGCCCTATACAGTCATGGATGGGCACTGCAGACTGAACAAAACAGACACAAACAGAACCACTCACAGATATAGCCTCAACCCAATGATCCTACACACAAAATATTCCACAATCATTACATCTTCTTTCATGTGCACAATACTTCTAAATATCCTATATCGGTAATAGAGAACACCAGGATTACAGCACCATTTTGCATTCTATTTTTCATTACTGTTTTTCTGTAAGAAATGTGAAACAAGTTGAGCCATATAAGAAAATGAAGGATTTCAGTTAACCATCTTATTTGAAGTAAGAACGTAGTATCTTATGGTGTCTACTTCTACAGTTTTACTCCAGCATTATAAATCATATTCTTCCACATCAATGGGTACGTTTCATTAGTTGAAAGTACTGGAAATATTACAGACCCTGGCCTACTGTATATTATTAATAGGCTTACAGTGGGTAGCCAATCAAGACAAATGATTACGTTTTATTTTCTTCTTCCAGATCTGAACAGCCTCATCCTACCATTCACTGATCCCAATGTGAAGGAATAACTCCGCCCATTTCTTTGAGAGCAAAATGCAATGTACCAAAACATAAAAACACTAGTGATGATGACCCCAATGCTCGCTTGAAATAGGCCTACGGTCTTGTTATTAAACACTATTTGCTGCAGACGCAGTTGCCAAGGTAGGATGCTATTAATATCAGTGCGAGTCTGGGAGAGTTAAATCAATACGTCAAACAGTGGTATTACGTCCATGTTCCACAAGATGGCGACTCTGAGATGCTATACCTTTTTTCTTTAGCGCAATTTTCCTGAAAAAAAAAACAGTATCACCAAACTTGACTGTATAACAGTGAGATAACATTACGTTGGTTGCACAATAATATGTCCAGATCAACCACATTTAAAAACACATAGGCCTTTAGACTATGTAGGCAATTTAGATGAAGGGATTTATACATTTCTATAAATCCATAATTTCCAATTAGTTGCTATTTTATTGTTGTCTCAAATAAGCAAACCCGATGAAGGCACAATGCAGCAAAATCGCGAGGTAGCTCGGTATTCAATTTGGTGTTGATAATGGAATCATTAATCCGATGCACAGATTACATAACACACGCACACTGAGCAAACGGCTCTGAATTTAATCTGATATAGACCTACGGTAGGTTATAATTCCGCTGGATTGGAATGTTAATAATTGCTGTGAATAAAGAGGAATAGGAAGAAAAAAAACATAAATCATGGCAATACTTCAAGTAGGCTAGACTACTCTTCAAAAAAAAGATCCGTTACATGCACTGATAACATTCAACCGTCTGATTCACATGATCACCTGTTTTCAACCTCACAATGAGGATATCTGTACATCGGTAATTGGTGCATCACTCATGTTTATTCAATCAACCTGTAAATTAGTTACAGTCGTTTCCCCCCCAAAAGACAAATGAAACAATGTTATGAACTTGAATGTGTGTTATTCCTACCTGCTTTTCTAAACACTCCTTGGATGATTGTGAGGGTTTCGGTGACGGCGCTCTGTCACACACACAGCCCTCCAACAGGTATAATCCTGCGGGTCGAGAGCTGGACTCGCTCTCAAAATAAAACAGCATATTTTGTAATAAAGCGAACCACTTTGTGTGCCATTTAGTGTTGTCTGAGCTCTTTTTGCTCAAGCAACCTCGCCTCGTACCATCCTTCTTTGCCAAAAGACCCAGGTAGGTGACATGCCCATCATTAAATCGTATTCCTTTCTGCATTTTGATAAAGAGACTCTGGTTGAAAAAAGCTACTTGATCCTTACATCTTCTTAAACTCGGTCCCCAGACAGACGTGGACTTTGTGATTGCGGACAAGCAGTCCGCTCTACCCCCTGCATTTACCGTGTTGGCATGAAGGAAAAAAGAGAGAAACAAAACGAAGAACACGGATGTATCATCCTAAATTCGTTGACGAGCTTGTTAGGGCTTCGATTATCACATTCCTCCACAAAAAGAAAAAAGAAACAGACCGACTGTCAATTTAAACCGAGACTGGCAAAGGAAGAGAATTACAGAGTGCGCGACGTGGTTTGTCGTATTCTCACGTGAAATCTCCAGAAACCAGTGAGCTCCGTGCTGAGCGAGGCAGGCAGGGAAGTCACGTGACGGGTCCTTGGGAAAGCACATTTCAGAACCTTGGACAACGAATTAAAAACAAGTAAAGTGAAGACATTGCATGAGCTGTTTTTTTTTCATGCTTATTTCTCAGGTGTTTCGAATTAAACATTACACTTGATTACTCTCATTAAACAAACATGGAAGTTGTCTTATTGGCGAATTGCTACTCGGAGAATGAAAAGCATGCATTTCAAAAGGGGGCAGTAATATAGTGAAAGCTCATTACAGACTATAGTACATTGAACAAGTGGCTTTATAAGGGTCCTAAATCCATGTGATTCACAGAATACCATAGACCTTTCAAATGTTTAAATAAAATAATCTCAGACCAGTTGCCAGTCTTGAACACTCAACTGTAAAGCTCAGTATTATTCACTGACACATCAATAACACGTTTTCCTTGCCAATACATTCATGTAATATATTTGGTTAATGATTCTGTCGATTGGACATACATCTTGAATTGCTTTAGCCCATGTTTGGCAACCTATTCAAGTGGACCCACCTGAGCAATTGTCAGTGCCTTCTGTTTCCTTGCAATAAAACATGGTGCTTTGTTGCTGTCAGTACTATTGCACTCTCAGCCTACCTAACAAAGATTTGGCTGCAGTAAATTAGGGTCCAGTGACAGAAAGCAGATGGTTGGAGAACGCTGTCCCATATTACTCCTCGATCTGGGATGAAGAGTGAGATGTTTTCAGAGCGGCCATCATCACAGGACAGTAAGCAGCAGTATTTTTCAAATAACATCCAACTGTGTTTCCTCAATTGTTTCAACAAATGTATATTTCAAAATTGTATATTTAGAATATTGAATGGAAATGGAACTGGCTTTAGCCTACTTTACAGGATGTTAGCATAGGAAATACTTTGACATTTTGTTTGTTGAAGATCAAAGTGCTTATTCTAGCAGAAAAAAATGAAATCCATTCTCTTCACTTCACACATGATGCAAAGAGCTGGAGGCCATAGCTGTCTTATCCGCTGAGACCGTGGCCTCCCTCAGATTCTCTATTATATTAAGCTTATGCTAATGGTCACTCATCCATCATTCCCTAACATGGCTCTCCTCAGCCAGCCAGCCAGGTCCACACATACCAGACTGGCAGGGACAACTCATTTCAGCCCATCTGAGGACTGTCTGCTCTGCCCTTGCTGTGCTATACACATTCCTGCTTCATCACCTCTCTCTCTCTCTCTCTCTCTCTCTCTCTCTCTCTCTCTCTCTCTCTCTCTCTCTCTCTCTCTCTCTCTCTCTCTCTCTCTCTCTCTCTCTCTCTCTCTCTCTCTCTCTCTCTCATCCAATAACCACCACTTTCTTATTGCAATCATACTGGCTGTTTACATCCATGTCACACACGAGGAGGTATATTATGGTCTCCTTAACCCATACACTAATTGATTCACAGCAATCTGTCTTTATTGATCTTTGGTAGCTCTCTTCTCTTGTATTATATTTCTCTCATTAGTTGCTCTGATTAGTCCCAGGGCAGCAGATTATCTACAGCCATTCCATAAGAGGCTTGATGACAACATTTTCAGACACAATAAAATCGACAGCGCCTCATAAAATACAATATGTTGCTGAATAATGCTATCATTCAAAGCCAGCACAAGATACAAAGAGCAACATCAGGATGACTCTGTTCAATTAATGGATATCTTTAGCTATTAAAATCCCTTACTGGGGGACTTAACCTTCATAGAGTTGATTAAAAGCCACTAGGATTTTGGAAGGTGATTCGTGAGACATCCATTGGCATTACTCAAATAAATTGACTCAAATGTCGGACTTTAACAGTTCATTTAAGGTGTTGGAAATCAACACCAGTGAAATACTGTAATAGAATGAGTTAGCAGGGTTGTTGAAGTATTTCGGGAGGTCTCTCAAATGTTTCATACCAGTGAACAGGAGATCATTTCACCCTCCCTCTCCATTCCAGAACATGTAGGTGTTGGATTTGAGTTTTAAAGGTCATTGCACACTGGATCTAATTCAGCCTGTTTTCATAAAATGCAGCCTCCCATAAAAAAGGAGGCACAAAAAAACTGTCCAGTATCAGATTAATAGATTGACCTGACAATAAATGTGTACACTACTCTGTTTACAACAATACATCATGGTATTCCATAGTTTTCATTAATATCATATGAGGAACCCATTATCTGAACTTGTTGGAGCTCATGGCATAATGTCCTGTGGCTTGTGCTATAAGTGTTCTGTGTCACAGTGGTTATATATCTGAGCTATAAAACATCTTCTAGGACACAGGCAATATGCCTCTCTGACCACCCAATTTGTTTAAAAGGCCTAGCCTTTAATCTGGTGCTGTCAGTCCTCTGGCTACTTCTCTCTCACAGGACATTTATTTATGATTTCATCCCTGTGGTTATCTGCTCTCTCTCAGATGCATTCTATCATAAATCCCTCTTCTTTCTAAGGCAGCTATTTAATCAGACCTTTTTTTCCTCTATTCTGTCAATTAGCTAGCTATTCATGGGGATTGATATTAATCCAAAGTCAAATTCATCTAATGGTTATATAAACCGTACAATGTATATAGATTCGAAGAAATAAGAGCAGATGTCTCCTTTTGCCATAAACTGAGCCAACGTTGGCTTAAAGCACCAATCAGCAACTAATCTTTACGGCCTGTTTTGAATACATTTGCTTAAACGCACATGTGAGAGGCTGATAACACTGGGTGTATTGTTGGTTTGCTCTCCTGGAGCCAAGCTCAGGGCCAGGTGAAACCATCAAACAACTGGGTTGTTGTGCTCAGTGGGTAGACTCTGGCTCCGCCAAACAAACACAGCACAGTGGATCCTTGATCTTTGAGCATGGAACCCTCAACACATGCATCATGTGTATGTTTAGAGATGCCTCTATGCTGCTCTCTTCAACAGATTCGTAGAGCAGATAAAAGCCACTATATGTTTGTGGCGATCTGAATCAGCATTCCTCTGGTAGCTAACGTAATGTTCTGCTGGAGCTCCAATCGGGCTGACTACACTGTTGCGCTCAGGCAGAAGAATGGCTCTGCAACTCTGCCGGAGACCCCTCTCCCCCACACACCAACACACGGTCTATAGCCTACCCCCAGATGCACACTTCCTACAAAGGGGAGATGGCACTTGCTTGTCTGTCGATACAATAAACAGATGATCAGCTAGTTATCCATGCCTCTTCAGAGTCTGTTTTAACACTCAATTCATTCTGAATGATAAGTGCACATATTGATTTAAAGGCAACAATATTATAGTCATGGTCAAACACAGTTCTAATATTTTTGTGAAATATATTTTCTAATGATTTCCACAAGCGTCAAAGTAGTAATGAAGAAGGCATGACCAATGCGATTCTGATATTTCCCACCCCGAGATCCCTACAGTACCCTCCTCTCAGTGCTGTGGTCCAGACATGCCTACTCCTAATTACATGATCCAGCAGGTTTCTAATTCGCCATACTCCTCTCCAACGAAATTCACTAATTACTCTTTCCTTTTTTAGAAACAGCCTGCTTGGTTTGATCATGCCCCTCCTCATGCTCATTGTCTTCTTGATCTTACGCATACTCAGGGTGGCTGGGGTGGGGGCAGTCCCAAGCTGTCTTTTTGAAACTGAGTAAGCAAAACATTCAAATTAACATCACTGAAACATGATTTTCCTCTGAAGAATCTGGAAGAGAGAGTGGAAGGTATAGAGTTTGGTTGACCCTATCAGTCATAGATAGCTCTTACTAGTTTGCATCTCAAACCATTCTGACTCTACAGATGTTTTGTTCGGGATGTGCCCTTGCCTTACAAACACCGCTCTAGCTCCAGTTAATCACACAGACGAATGGTTGGTACGTACCAATGCATGCAGAAGTCTAGCTCAAGCACATTATGTTTAGAAGGGGTTAGAAGTCCATGTCGCACCAGTGTCACGATTGGACTCATTGAGTTAAAATGCAGAGGGCGAAGGGATATGTTGGAAGCTGCATTGCAGTGATAACGTGGCATCCTAATCTGTCTGAATTCTGCCTTTTGTCTAAGAGCTTACACTGGTAGTCCAACGATGCCAGCACATCAGCAAATTATTTTCTGGTGGCTAGCTAGTACAGTTTGACCAATGTAAAGTAACGATCCACACAGTTGTCATTGGAGATTATATTTGACAGGTGATGACTGACCAATAAGCTGTAACCAAACAACCCTCACAGCTTTAAAAAAACAAACTTGGATCATGCTATATGTGTTATCATGTAGCTTTGGTATTGGGTGCCGTTCTGCAGGCTAAGAAAGGAGGAATGGTTGGGTTGTGGTAAAGGAAAGTAAGAGATGGAATTTAGAATCTTGAATGAATGAAGCCTGGTCGTTCTTGCTGATGGCCAAACAGAGTGGCAGGCAGGTGTTTCTCCAACAGCTGCTCCCTCTCAACTGAAGCTGATTCTCTTCTGTCAGGACCCATTAGCTGGTCTGCCAGTCAGAGGTGATGGTGATGGGTGGGGGAATGTGGGGAATGTGGGGACCCAGGAAATGCTTGTCTGATTTTGTCTTTACTTTTGCCTGTTACTGTGCCATTGACAATGAAAAAAACAGTCTTGATTTCATAATACATTTCTGTTACCACTAGTTTTACTGTTACCACTAGTTACTGTACATCTACTGTTGTACAGTATTTCTTGAAGGCACTAAGTCTTGGTCACATGTAGAAAGTACGTTTTTTTGAACAACATGGAGGTGTCATGTCTGCCTGGGTGAGCCCTCTCCAACCAGAAATACCTCTGCCTTAGTTCCACTTCAATCCCACATCAGCCCAGCCACTGGCACTTACTGTCCCTATATCTCACAGTGGCAGAGACAGGCAGAGTCACCAGATGGTTCAATTCACCTAATACATCATATATAACCATGAATGCAGTATCATAAACAAACACTTCACCATGATGTTTAGGGTACAATATACACTGAGGGTACAAAACATAAGGAACAAAACATAAGGAACACCCACAAGGAGGCGGGCCCATGTTGACTCCAGTGCTTCCCACAGTTGTGTCAAGTTGGCTGGCTGTCCCTTTGGGTGTTGGACCATTCTTGATACACACAGGAAGCTGTTGATCTTGAAAAACCCAGTATCGTTGATGTTCTTGACACAAACCAGTGCACTTGGCAACTACTACCATACCCTGTTCAAAGGCACCTAAATCTTCCTTCTTGCCCATTCACCCTCTGAATGGCACACATACACAATTGTCTCAAGGATTAAAAATCCTCCTTAAACCTGTCTCCTCTCATTGTCTCCTCTCCTACACTGATTGAAGTGGATTTAAGAAGATCTTAGCTTTGGATTCACCTGGTCAGTCTATGTCATGTAAAGAGCAGGTGCAAAAAGGTTTTGTTCACTCAGTGTATGTCATCGTAATGTTCGGTACTTGTGTGTTTTTCTAACCACAAACACAGTTCTACACATGTTTTCCCCCAAAAAACCTCCCATATACAGTGATTTTACTCTGTGAGTGTGTGGAGATGAAACAATCAGAACGTGCTATTTCAGGAGCAGGACACGAGGTATAGAGGAAAGTGCCCAACAATGTACTTTACCTTCCTAGTTAACTGAGTGCAGAAAGGCAGCTAGAGCCATCTGTGGAGACTGCATGTCTGCGACTAGTGACCATGTCCATTTACTTTTGTTGTGTGGAGTGGTGAGTGGTGGTGTTGGTGGGCTGGGAGGTGGCAGAGCCCCAGCTCTTGGCCGTGGCCCAGGGCATTGTGGTGTGTGTTAGATACTGCCTGCAGGGTCGCCACCTGCCTAGTGCTTCCTCCAATCAGACAGTGTTACACAGAGGGCCTCCACAGCGGGTCTGTAATTGAATTTCACACATGCCACACAGTCCACTTAACTGTTCAGTACTGCAACAATCCTCCGTGAAAAATTCTCAGTAATTAATACAATGAATAAATACTTGCTGTATTGTAACTTTTTGATGTATCATGAAGTTATAATAGTATGTATTTCTGCTCAATATTTGCTCAGACATTTTGTATCATAGAATCATAAAAAAAAACTATATCTGTACATCTGTGAATATGCTTACAAGAAGCTTTCAGTCTCTATTTTAAACGTATACCTCAAGTAGACAAAAGTAGTTTTACAAGAAATGTAGCATTAACAACTCCATCTAAGCTGTCAACGTCCTTCGATTCTCTATTTGTCTCATTTCTGTCATCACACAGCTAAAACAGTGTGTTATTAGGGATGGCATTTCACACAGTGGGGAAAAAAACTTAAAAGCAACATCCCAGACATGCAGTACAGTGTGTGGTGTAAGCTTCTAGGGAAACATGCTTCTTTTTTGGAATGACTGTCAACGCCTCTCTTGGCTAATGTCTTATTTTGTCTAAACGGTTCCATTTCAAGGGTTTGATATCCTGAACATTTCTCCTGTTGCATGTTTGCCAAATTAAAAACAGAACACGTTCATTGGGCTGTACTGAACAAGGAAACACCACAGTTATTTTGTACAGTAATTTAGCATAAATGTATCTTACTCAATGATAAAATACAGATTGCAACCATGCATACAATCCTAATCTGAATACTGTATAAATGTTTTATTCTTATTGTAGATATTTAACATTGTCTGCAATGGTCAAACAATGAGACTGTGCACAATAATTCAGGGACTTAATGCAGAACAATTCCTGATGCATGAAAGAATCTAGCCTCCAGTAGCAGTTTAGCCATGTACTGTATTTTTTCAATTTTCAATTTGATTTCACTGCATTATCACTCTCTCTGCTTCTCTTTGCTTCTGCTTTTGCACGTTTACTAGGCTACAGATCGGGGAAATCAGTCTGCATGTTGCACACCATAGTTATATAAATGTATAATTCTACAGAATATACAGTACCAGTAAAACGTTTGGACACATCTACTCAAGGGTTTTTCTTTATTTTAAAAATGTTCTACATTGTAGAATAATAGTGAATATATCAAAACTATGAAATAACACATATGGAATCATGTAGTAACCAAAAAAGTGTTAAACAAATCCAAATAGATTTTAGATTTTAGATTCTTCAAAGTAGCCACCCTTTGCCTTGATGACAGCTTTGCACTCTCTTGGCATTCTCTCAACCAGCTTCACCTGGAATGCTTTTCCAACAGTTTTGAAGGAATCCCACATATGCTGATGTCACGCCTTGGTCATTGTATTTTGTGTTTTTGTTATATGTTTGGGTAGGCCAGGGTGTGACATGGGTTTATATGTTGTATTCGTATTGGGGTTTGTATTATTTGGGATTGCGGCTGATTAGGGGTGTGTCTAGTTAGGCTTGGCTGCCTGAGGCGATTCTCAATCAGAGTCAGGTGCTTGTCGTTGTCTCTGATTGAGAACCGTATTTAGACAGCCTGACTTTCGCTTTGTATTTTGTGGGTGTTTGTTCCTGTCTCTGTGTAGTAGTCACCAGATAGGCTGTAATTAGTTTCACGTTCCGTTTTGTTGTTTTTGTATTTAGTTCAGTTATTTCATGTCCCGCGATACTTTCATTAAAGTCATGAGTAACCTACACGCTGCATTTCGGTCTGACTCTCTTCATTCAACAGACGAACATCGTTACAGCTGAGCACTTGTTGGCTGCTTTTCCTTCACTCTGCAGTCCAACTCATCCCAAACTATCTCAAATGGGTTGAGGTCAGGTGATTGTGGTGGCCAGGTCATCTGATGCAGAACTCCATCACTCTCCTTCTTGGTCAAGTAGCCCTTATACAGCCTGGAGGTGTGTTTTGGGGTCATTGTCCTGTTGAAAAACAAATGATAGTCCCACTAAGGGCAAACCAGATGGGATGGCGTATCGCTGCAGAATGCTGTGGTAGCCATGCTGGTTAAGTGTGCCTTGAATTCTAAATAAATCACAGACAGTGTCACCAGCAAAGCATCCCCACACCATCACACCTCCTCCTCCATGCTTCACGGTGGGAACCACACATGCGGAGATTATCCGTTCACCTACTCTGCATCTCACAAAGACACAGCGGTTGGAACTAAACATCTCTAATTTGGTCTCATTAAACCAACGGACAGATTTCCACCGGTCTAATGTCCATTGCTCTTGTTTCTTGGCCCAAGCAAGTCTCTTCTTCTAATTGTCTCTAATTGTGTCTTCTTCACACAGTCTCCCCTTGAGATGTGTCTGTTACTTAAACTCTGTGAAGAAATTACTTGGGCTACAATCTGATGTGCAGTTAACTCTAATGAGCGTATCCTCTGCAGCAGAGGTAACTCTGGGTCTTCCATTCCAGTGGCGGTCCTCACAAGAGCCAGTTTCATCTTAGCGCTCTATGGTTTCTGTGACTGCACTTGAAGAAACTTTCACATTCTGTAAATGTTCCACATTGACTGACCATGTCTTAAAGTAATGATGGACTGTTGTTTCTCTTTGCTTATTTGAGCTGTTTTGCCATAATAGGGACTTGGTCTTTTAACAAATAAGGCTATATTCTGTAAACCACCCCAACTTGTCACAACTCAACTGATTGGCTCAAACATTAAGAAGGATAGAAATTCCACAATTTAACTTTTAACAAGGCACACTTGTTAATTGACATGCATTCCAGGTGATTACCTCATGAAGATGGTTGAGAGAATGCCAAGAGTGTGAAAAGCTGTCATCAAGGTAAATGGTGGCTACTTTTAAATATATAAAATATAAAATATAGTCCGATTTTTTAAACACTTTTTTGGTTAGTACATGATTCCATATGTGTTATTTCATTTTGATTTCTTCACTATTAATCTACAATGTAGAGAATAGTAAAAAATAAAGAAAAACCCTTGAATGAGTAGGTGTCCAAACTTTTGACTGGTACTGTACAAACAAACAAACCCCTCAAAGTAGGCCAATTATCAGTGACTAGGAATGGGAGACATTAATGCAGTGTGGCATAGCCCAAGTAAGGAAAGGCAGGGTGTCTTGAAGCTTCCCCTCCTCCATCTGCTAATGTGAACTAAGGGGGGACATGCAAACAAGACCCTCCATTATGTAACCAGGCCCATCCTCCTCTCTGTAACCCCTCCATTCCACCACCCCTGTTTATTTATGTCTTATATCTGCTCTGGAGGATGGCTGGAGAGGAGTGGAGTGGGGGAGATGGAATGCTTGATGTCGGTTGGCTCACACTTCCACTCCTCCCTCCTGGGAATGTGTGATAGTTGGACAAGTCTCCTCCTCCCATATTCTTAACATTGGCATTAGATTCACCAGCAGATCTTGCTCTGCTCAACAAAAAAATATGTCCAGTGCATCGCATAACTGAATAATGTAATATTTAAGGTGTTGCTATGATGGCCAGAGACATTAAAGTAGCTGTCTACAACCATGCACATTTGTTCACTGAAGACGCCAAGCCACCTCATAAATTAAAATGAGATATTGATTAGTGACTTAAGAACAACTGTGCAATCGCTCAAGAACAAATGGTCTCTGGTCTTCCTCTATCTAGAGCAGGGGTGTCAAAAATAAGGCACCGCGGGCAGGATATACATTTCTTTTTTAATTGGGGGGGGGGAAACAAACTCAATCTACTTTAAAACGACTAAAACCAAATCAAGACTGTGTAGAAATGCTAATGGACTTACATTCATACAGTTTCTTGACTGTGTCAAGCCCGCTAATAATCACAGAAATTAAAGATAGACCGTCAGGGAGCATCGTAAATTCCCAAAATGATGGAGAAAGGACGATTTCCTAACACATTGTTTTGTGTGGCCCTCCAAACCTCATTGAAGACCGAATGCTGCACCCGGGGCACCCGGGGCACCCGGGGCAAAATGAGTTTGACGCTCCTGATCTAGAGTATCAAGAACACAAACAATGTTGTGGTGTGCTGATGGGGAATCGGAGAGTGGAGCTCTTTCAGGGCAGGTTGTCACAGTCTAGGAATATATCATACATGGACAATCCAGAACTATTTACATCTGTTGTCTGAAATGAAGTTTGTCTTCATCGTGGTAAGTAATAAAATTTATATGGGAAAAGAGAGCAAACGCTACTGTAAATACGTATCTTGAACACACCCCCTGCATTTGCAGCATAGATCAAGTCGGCACAGAGGTCAATGTGCCATTAAGGTTGGCGGACACAGATTCCATCTGGAAGAGCCAGTGCAATGAGATAGCCCGCAGGGGTTATTACCAAGCTGTCCTCTCCAGCACTCAATCACCGCTAAATTAAATCTAAGGATGACAGATGCTGCCAATCAGGGATGGGTTAGTGAGGTCAAATCAATATCCATACGCTGACCTTTTCCTGCGCCGCTACCTTTCGGAGTACCTATCAGTGCATCAGGGCTATCAATTGGGACTAATGAGTCTTAGTGGTCAGATCCTGGCAGAGACCCATCACTTATACTACAGCTCAGTGCTTGTCAGGCTCAGGCAAGGTTACGCCACTGTTGATGAGTACTCTCAATAAAAGCTCTATTATCATCGGCTGTATTGGACCTTTAAAAATACCATTTTAATAAGTAAATTCATCCTATTTCATTCTTCCCCAGAGGAAATAGTCCGGACAAAAACTGGTTTTCAATTCTATAGCTAAACTGGCTAGCTAGCTAGCTTACAGCTAGCCTAGTTATGTCTACTAACATTTGTTCACATGAATCTGTCCATTGCCATTTATCATGCATTCACTAAAAAAGTGTCCATTCTCCTCTTTGCAGGAACAGTATCCATTCTCCTCTTTGCAGGAACAGTATCCATTCTCCTCTTTGCTGCCGGATTGGTGTTGATCTTTGTGACTAACGTCAAAGATCATTTGAATAAAGAGGCCTAGAGACTGCTTCTCCATAGAAATCCCTGATCTAAATCAAATCAAATCAAATCACATTTTATTAGTCACATACAGATATTTAGCAGATATTATTGCGGGTGTAGAGAAATGCTTGTGTTCCTAGCTCCAGCAGTGTAGTAGCATATTATGCACAACAATACACACAAATCTATAAGGGCACAGGGCGAGACCCAGATGCAGACACGGGAGGCAGATTATTAGAGTCTCTGATATTTATTAGTATCCAAGGGGCAGGCAAGAGAATGGTCGTGGACAGGCAAAAGATCATAACAAGGTCAGTCCAGGAGGTACAGAGTAGCAGGCAGGCTCGAGGTCAGGGCAGGCAGTATGGTCAGGCAAGCGAGTTCAGAGTTAAGGCAGGCAAGGGTCAAAACCGGGAGGACTAGCAAAAAAAAAAAAAGCAGGAGCATGGACTAACACTCTGGTTGACTTGGCAGAACAAGACGAACTGGCACAGACAGACAGAAAACACAGGGTATAAATACCCAGGGGATAATGGGGAAGATGGGTGACACCTGGAGGGGGTGGAGACAAGCACAAGGACAGGTGAAACAGATCAGGGTGTGACAAAATCTGAAAGTAAAATAATGTAATTAAAGAAATATATAAATATTAGATTGAGCAATGTCGTAGTGGCATTGACTAAACTACAGTAGCATAGAATACAGTATATACATATGAGATGAGTAAAGCAGTATGTAAACATAATTTAAACATTATTAGAGTGGCTAGTGTTCCAGGTCTATGTATACAAGGCAGGAAACTCAAAGGTGCAGGGTTGCGTAACCGAGTGGAAGCCGGCTCGTGATAGATAGAGAAGATAGAAGCTGTTATTCAGTCTCTTGGTTCCAGCTTTGATGCACCTGTACTGACCACTCTTTCTGGATGATAACGGGGTAAACAGACTGTGGCTCGGGTGGTTGATGTCCTTGATGATCTTTTTGTCGACAAACTATTCATGTGCAAGCTGTCAAATCAAAGGCAATCATTTGATGTTTTTATGAAAATTTCACAAGGTTGTAGTAATGACAGTTCCATCTACATTGTTTTGACGTTGTTTCGAATCTTGGCATTGCTTTTAAATTGAGAAGATTTTCGATGATACATATATTTTTATTAACTAGTAGGATGGGACATTCATTTAAATAACAAGAGTGAAAATAGATTACAAGTTAAATAAAAATGTAATAATAATAAAATAACACCAATCAGAAAAGCCACATTTCTCATGGGGGAGTTAAAGGGCAGGTGCTCTATCTGTACACTTGCCTGGGTGTTCCTATTCGTCGAATACAGCTGCGAACTTCCTATTTCCTACGTGTGACATCAGAAATTCGACTTTGTTTAATTCATGTGATTTTTGGTTGCAACAATTCTTCAACCAATAAGATTTTAGCTAGCTTGATAAGCTAGCTAACGTTTCTAATAATAAAGGTAGCTAGCTTGCCTAACATTGACAATATGGTCAAACTAACTACACTATCCATATTGATAAGGTTGTAGTTGTCAACAACATATTTGTTGTCATTTGGATAAAAAGGTAAATGGTCAGTGGTTAAACATTACAACTCGGCAACTCGACTCAGGAAACCATTTTCAATGGCAGGGGAAAGCGGCATACAGCACGGCTTAGAACGTGGTTTGTCAAATCAGCCTCCAGGATCCAAACAAAACGTTTTACAACAGATTATATGTAACTACAATTTTATTACAAAGGATACACTTGCAATTATAATTACTCAGGAGATAGCAACTTAATGTAAAGTTAAATAACTTTCAATGACTATGTAGTTACAATTTAACAGCCATTTTGCACAGGAGTATTAGGTATAACCCTTTTGGTTACATTGTACTTACAATATAACAATCTTTAACAATCAACTCTGTTATTATAATGTTGTTACAAAGGATATACAATTATTTACAATGCACTTACCCAGGAACAAGCAACTTAATGTAATGTGAAATGACTTTTTAGTGACTATGTAAAAAAATTAGGAGACAGAAGAATGGATATATTTAACAGAATATCGGTTTGACTTTTGTTTAATGGATAGAAAAAAAATATCATATTCAAACCATTCAAATGTATTCCCCATTTCAGACTCTCAGCAATAATTACTTTAGTGAGTAAAACAGGTTGATACATTTAGTAGCTAGCATTCCCCTATTAATTCGCTAATGTAGCTAGCTAGCTAGCAGCTAGCTAATCTTAATGTCAACGCGTTTTCCAACTAGGTCATAACATTTGACAAAATCATCATTAAACTCATGAAACATTTAGTTAATAATGTTGTTTCATGATTTGAGACTTACATTATAGTTTTTCTCAGTGGTGTATATTTATGGATGCCAACAGAAGCCAGGCTTCCTAAAATATTGGACACATAAAATAAATAAATAATAAAACTATTGATTTCGTCTTCCAGTGTTTTCATAATTTTCCTTCAATTCACTGAATCTATCTGGAGAAATCATCAGAGCGAGGGACACAGCGCCCATCTGTCTTTTGTAGCCCATATATCTGATGCTGTCTGGACAAATAGAGTATGACATGTTGCTGTCATAGAATTTGATTGATTGATGCCAGCAAGCATTTGGCCTCCCTTGATAAAAAATAATTTAAAAAATAGCCAATCATCGTTGAGCTAAGCTCAACTGTGGGTAGTTCTGGCACAGCAAAACCACCCCCAAGGGAGGCCAGTTGGGATTTGGCTTCACACCAATCTAATCACTGTCACGCCTTGGTCATTGTATTTTGTGTTTTTGGTATATGTTTGGGTAGGCCAGGGTGTGACATGGGTTTATATGTTGTGTTTCGTATTGGGGTTTGTATTAATTGGGATTGTGTATGATTAGGGGTGTGTCTAGTTAGGCTTGGCTGCCTGAGGCGATTCTCAATTGGAGTCAGGTGATTCTCGTTGTCTCGGATTGGGAACCGTATTTAGGTAGCCTGAGTTTGCGTTGTATTTTGTGGGTGTTTGTTCCTGTCTCTGTGTTGTAGTCACCAGATAGGCTGTAATTAGTTTCACGTTTCGTTTGTTGTTTTCTTATATCAGTTATTTAATGTACCGCGATACTTTCATTAAAGTCATGAGTAACCTACACGCTGCATTTCAGTCTGACTCTCTTCTTACAACAGACGAACGACGTTACAGAAACACCCACCACTCACAGACCGAGCAGCGTGTGAACTGGCAGGAGCTAAAGGAGGACGTTATGGACGGTAGAGGCATGGATTATACGACGTGGGAAGAAATCGACAGGTGGGCGGCCGACCCAGAGCGAGTGCAGGAGCCCGCCTGGGATTCGCTTCAGCAGTGCGAAGAGGGCTACAGGCTAATGGAGTCTAAAAGGAAAACACTGCGACGCAGAGTGAAAACCGAAAGTAACGGGGGAGAGCGCAGAGAGAGAGTGGCTGAGTCAGGAGTCAGACCTGAGCAGCAATATGAGGACTTCTGGTCTTGGGAGATGATATTAGACGGTAAAGGACCCTGGGCGCAGCCGGGAGAATATCGCCGTCCCAAGGAAGAAATAGACGCGGTTAAAGCGGAGAGGCGCAGGTATGAGGAGGCAGCACGGTGACGCGGTTGGAAACCGGAAAAACAGCCCAAAAAATTATTGGGGGGTGGCTAGAAGGGAGAATAGTTATGCCAGGTAGGAGACCTGCGCATACTCCCTGTGCTCACCGTTGGGCTAGAGAGACCGGGCAGGCACCGTGTTATGCTATGGAGCGCACAGTGTTTCCAGTGCGGGTGCAGAGCCAGCTGCGGCACATACCAGCCCTTCCTATTGGCCGGGCTAGAGTGGGCATCGAGCCAGGTAAGCTTGGGCAGGCTCGGTGCTCAAGAGCTCCAGTGCGCCTGCATGGTCCGGTCTATCCAGAGCCACCTCTACACACCAGTCCTCCGGTAGCAGCTCCCCGCACCAGGCTTCCTGTGCGTGTCCTCGATCCAGTACCACCAGTTCCAGCACCACGCACCAGGCCTCCAGTGTGCCTCGCCTGTTCAGCGCAACCAGCGCTTTTCTCCCCTCCTGCGCTGCCGGAGTCTCCCGCCTGTTTAGCGCAGCCAGAGCTTTTCTCCTCTCCTGCGCTGCCGGAGTCTCCCGCCTGTTTAGCGCAGCCAGAGCCTTTCTCCTCTCCTGCACTGCCGGAGTCTCCTGTCTGTCCAGCGCCGCCAGTGCTCCCAGTCGGCCCAGCTCCGCCAGTGCTCCCAGTCTGCCCATTGCTCCCAGTCTGCCCAGCGCCGCCAGTGCTCCCAGTCTGCCCAGTGCTCCCAGTCTGCCCAGTGCTCCCAGTCTGCCCAGCGCCGCCAGTGCTCCCAGTCTGCCCAGTGCTCCCAGTCTGCCCAACGCCGCCAGTCTGCCCAGCGCCGCCAGCGCCGCCAGTCTGCCCAGTGCCACCAGTCTGCCCAGAGCCGCCAGTCTGCCCAGCACCGCCAGTCGGTCCAGCGTCGCCAGTCTGCCTGGATCCGCCAGAAGTGCCAGTCTGCCAAGATCTTCTAGATCGGCCAGACAACCTGAATCATCCAGTTCCACCAGCCAGCCAGGATTTACCGGAGCCTACTATCTGCCTGAGCTTCCTCTCAGTACTGAGCTTCCTCTCAGTACTGGGCTTCCTCTCAGTACTGGGTTTCCTCTCAGTACCGGGCTTCCCCTCAGTACCGGGCTTCCCCTCAGTACCGGGCTTCCCCTCAGTACCAGGCTGCTTCTGTCCTGAGATGCCCCTCTGTCCTGAGCTGCCCCTCTGTCCTGAGCTGCCCCTCTGTCCTGAGCTGCCCCTCTGTCCCGAGCTGCCCCTCAGTCCCGGGCTGCCCCTCTGTCCCGGGCTGCCCCTCTGTCCTGAGATGCCCCTCTGTCCTGAGATGCCCCTCTGTCCTGAGATGCCCCTCTGTCCTGAGATGCCCCTCTGTCCCGAGCTGCCCCTCTGTCCCGAGCTGCCCCGCTGTCCCGGGCTGCCCCTCTGTCCCGAGCTGCCCCTCTGTCCTGAGATGCCCCTCTGTCCTGAGCTGCCCCTCTGTCCCGAGCTGCCCCTCTGTCCTGAGCTGCCCATCTGTCCCGAGCTGCCCCTCAGTTATGTGGGGATCTGGGTGAGGACTATTAGGCCATGGTCGGTGGAGAAAGTGAATTATCCCAGGACGCGAAGGAGAGGAAATAGGACATTAATGGAGTGGGGTCCACGTCCCGAGCCAGAACCGCCACCATGGATAGACGCCCACCCGGACCCTCCCTATGCTCTTGAGGTGCGTCCGGGAGTCCGCACCTTAGGGGGGGGGGGTTCTGTCACGCCTTGGTCATTGTATTTTCTGTTTTTGGTATATGTTTGGGTAGGCCAGGGTGTGACATGGGTTTATATGTTGTGTTTCGTATTTTTTCTACTGTGTTATTGACTTGTTAATTGTTTACTCCATGTGTAACTCTGTGTTGTCTGTTCACACTGCTATACTTTATCTTGGCCAGGTCGCAGTTGCAAATGAGAACTTGTTCTCAACTAGCCTACCTGGTTAAATAAAGGTGTTCTCAACTAGCCTACCTGGTTAAATAAAGGTGTTCTCAACAAGACTACCTGGTTAAATAAAGGTGTTCTCAACTAGCCTACCTGGTTAAATAAAGGTGAAATAAAATAAAAAATAAAAACCTTGCGGCGCACCAAAAATTCTGATTTGAAGTCGACACTGTTTCAGAAGAATAAGGAATACCTTTGCGAAATGTAAGTATAACGTTTAATTGTTCACCAAATTGTTAACATTTTCAACCAATTACTTTCATATGAATTTTGAATTCAAATGTTGAATATCTGTTGTTTATCAGCATGCAGATGTAAATAACTTTTTGGGAACCTCCTATCCACCAGGATAATCAACATATCCCAGGATTTTATTATGGAGTGTGCAACATCACAATGTCAGATACAGTGGAAATACATAGGTTGTGTGTCAAGTTTTTTTCTGCTTGTGCCTGCACACACACACAAATCACATAAAACACACACACACACACACACACACACACACACACACACACACACACACACACACACACACACACACACACACACACACACACACACACACACACACACACACACACACACACACACACACACACACACACACACACACACACACACACACACACACACAGAAATCAGTAACGTGGTCAAGCACATGTTATTTAGCAACATTGATTAGACTAATTTGTTTTTGCTATATTTTGCCCCACAAGTTTTCTGGGCAGATTATTATTATTATTATTTTTATTGTTGGAGATAAGACTGTAAAAATACCAGAAAATCAGCTCCATGTGAATTTATTTTAGGAAAGTATTCCCACTCATAATAGAAAGATAAATGTGATCGTGTACAAATGTAAGCAAGGTTTGAAATTATTATGTTTTAGTTAAATATTTAATCTGTTTGGGTTTCTTGCGGTCAATTTGCAATCTACAAATGATTTGTAATTGTGTTCTGGCCCCCTGACCATATGTTCCAGAAAAAAATCGGCCCCCTGAATCTAATTGATGATCCCTGGCCTAGTTGATTTAATGATATTTAAATGTTTACATTGAAATGGTTTTGGAATAATGGAGGCAGTACTACTGTTTATTTTGTGCTGACTTGCGTAAACTCTCCGTGGTTCTAAATCAGTAGTTGTTTAGTAAAATGTCGGAAGCATTATTTTGCTTGACTATGCTGTAGGTCCCTCAAACTCAAATCTGGACCGCGAAGTCAGTTCCACTGTGTTTTTTCATTGTTCCCCTCTAATTAGGGACTGATTTAGACCTGGGACACCAGGTGGATGCAATTAATTATCAGGTACTGCAGAACAGAAAACCAGCAGGCTCCGGCCCTCGTAGGGTAAGAGTTAAATACCCCTGCTGTAGGTCATGCTCTCCGGTTTTGTGATGAAACAAACGTATGTGTGGTTGAATTTATTCCTCCACTGTGTGAATGCTGTCTTTTTGTCTTGGCTTTATTGTATATCACAGTGGCGTATTAACAAATGGGTTATAAAACAAACCGCACAATTATCTCAACATAAGTTGTAATATGGCTTTTTTTCCTGGCTTGGCTTCCTCAGTGAATTTACCCATGCACCGCTACTACTTTTTCACATCACAAACCTTTAAAAACAGCACAAATTTGGAGACAGAATAAGCATGTTGTGCAGAGTTTTTTTTCTCCATTTGTGCTGCAGAGGAAAGTGTGAGCGGTCAGTGTGACGCTACTTCCTGGTGTCAGCCCAGTGTTTTTCTGGCTTCTTATTATTCTTTTGATTTTAATGTGGAAACGTACAGTATCAGTCATGAAATAGTGAACAAATTGTTTAACTTGAATGTTTTGTGAGTTTTTGGGATGATTGTTTCAGAAACAATGACACCGCTCTCTGTCCTCTGCAAACCCTCTCCAAACTGTTCGCTGCTCTGGCCCCCCAATGGTGGAACAAACTCCCTCACGACGCCAGGACAGCGGAGTCAATCACCACCTTCCGGAGACACCTGAAACCCCACCTCTTTAAGGAATACCTAGGATAAGATAAGTAATCCCTCTCACCCCCCCCCCTTTAAGATTTAGATGCACTATTGTAAAGTGACTGTTCCACTGGATATCATAAGGTGAATGCACCAATTTGTAAGTCGCTCTGGATAAGAGCGTCTGCTAAATGACTTAAATGTAATGTAAAAATGTCATGTCGACGTTAGCTAGCACAGCACATGTGCATAAACACGTCATCGGTTCTAACTGTGGTGTCGCACTGAACTGTGCATATGCAGGCTGTCAAATCAAAGGCACTCCTTCAATATAATGTTGTTTGAAATAAATTAAAACTTGTATGTCAATTTCACAGGGTTGTCGTAATGACAGTTTCAGCTACTTAAGACATTGTCTCCAATCTAGGTTTTACTTCTCAATTTTTGGAAAATTTACCATTTAGGAGGAATCTATGTGGAATCCATGCAATTTATTACGTGTCTTGCTAAGCACCTTTTATAAATGTAATAAATGTTCAATTCCGGCTGTAACACAAAAAAATATGGGGAAAAAATCAAGGGTGTGAATACTTTCTGAAGGCACTGTATGTAGAAAAAGGAAAAATACCAAATGCATGCCCAAACTAAAGACTCAAAAACAGACAAAAGGCCTCATGCCTTGCAAGCTGGGTCACTGACTGACCTTATTTGGCAGCACCATCAACTAGTCTCGGCATCTGGACAAGGTTGCTGCTGCCCCCCTGGGGGAATGGAGTGTGGACGTGATAGTGAGATGTTGTGTGTTGTCTAAACTGCATAACTTAACCCTTAACAGTGCATTATAAATACAAGTGTATCCATTTTTAACAACATTGTAGTTACATACCATTTGATTCTGTCATGTTTTGTCTTATATTGTCTTGTCATTTTGCTTTTCCTTCTGTTCGTTTTCCCCCTGCTGGTCTTTTTTAGGTTCGTTCCCTTTTTTCTCTCTCCCTCCCTCTCTCTCTTCTCTCTATCGTTCCGTTCCTGCTCCCAGCTGTTCCTATTCCCCTAATCAATCATTTAGTCTTCCACACCTGTTCCCTATCTTTTCCCCTGATTAGAGTCCCTATTTCTCCCCTTGTTTTCCGTTTCTGTCCTGTCGGATCCTTGTATATTGTTCACCGTGCTGTGTCTTTGTATCGCCCTGTCGTGTCGTGTTTCCCTCAGATGCTGCGTGGTGAGCAGGTGTCTGAGTCTGCTACGGTCAAGTGCCTTCCCGAGGCAACCTACAGTTTATGATCGAGTCTCCAGTCTGTTCTCGTCATTACGAGTGGAATTGTTTTTTATGCTTTATTTACCGCTCCGATTTGTCTAGGAGTATTGCATATTTCCTTTACTGGATTAAAGACTCTGTTTTCGCCAAGTCGCTTTTGGGTCCTCATTCACCTGCATAACAGATTCAATATACCCTTTGAACCTGGTTATAACATCGAAAAAAGCTACTGAAAACAAGCTGTAGGTAAGGTGTGCCTTGTTACCAGGTCCTAGACTATTTACATCATTAGATCAAGATAGTGCCAACCCTGGGATTACCAGTGGATTTGATGGTAGTGGCAATTTTGTTGGCTTTATTATTATTATGACTTTCGAAAAAGTACTTACAAAACAGTACTCACATAGTGAAACAAGAAAACTGTTTAATAACCTTACGAGTTGCACATGTGGAATAACCTTCAGCAAGTGGATGTGTAATTACACAGTCCTTGCTCCAATGACGGGATAATTCCCTCGAAGCCGGTGTTTGTAGGATATATTGGCACAGGTGTTATTAGGCCCGAGATGAAGTCGAGGCAAAGAGTGGCAACTTTGAAGAATCTAACATCTAAAATACATTTAGATTTGTTTAACACTTTTATGGTTACTACATGATTCCATATGTGTTACTATATAGTTTTGAATTCTTCACTATCATTATATAATGTAGAAAATAGTTAAAAAAATAAAGAAAAACCCTTGAATGAATAGGTGTTCTAAAACTTTTCACCGGTAGTGTATTTTCATTAAAACGTTTTTGGATTAACTTATTCATATTATTTCATCCTTCCACAAGATATAGTCCCGACACAAATCTAGGGTTGCTACCCAAGCCGGCTGGCCATTCGTTCTATAGGTTGGGTTACCAGAGACACGACCCAGTCGTTGTAAATCTTCCATTGCCATACTGGCTGGCAACGTTCTAATTCCCTGCTTGCTAGCTAGTCAACTACGGCTAACTTACAGGTACATCAAACAGTGTAGCCAGAAGCAGAAGCAAAGAAGCTGAATTTGTGTTTGTTTAAGTCGTTTTCTAGTTACGTTTATTTGGATATATCCATAACAATGAGCTAATGATGCGCGATTCAAACTGAATCACTTCAAACTAAAGCTGAAAAGACAGAAAACTGGCTGCACTTAATTTCGTTTGATCGGTTTTCTATTGACAGTTCATTGTATTCATTAATACTGATTCATGATTTTGACTGGCTGAGAAAATCTGCCTGCCTGTCTGGCTCATCCCGACTCCCGACATGTTCATTACTATGGGACATCTGGAGGTCAAATTAAAATTTTGAAACAATGTTGCAAATGTCGGAGAGACAGACAGCAAGGTTTATACAAATCTCAGCTGTTGCAAACTAAATGTTAGTCTAAAAGAAATGTGAGATAATGTCTAGATGCTTTTTATAGTAAAGATCAAGTTTATAAATTGCCTGGCTGGGCTGATTAGACAGTGGATTGCGCAGTCAGATGGAACAGAGTAAATAGTTATTTTAACATCATAGATTTGGCCGGTGGTAAGTTGTGGAATAGACACCAACTGGAATGTGGTTTTAACAAATCAGCATTCAGAATTAGGCCGACCAGTTGTATAATTGTGTAATAACTCGTACCATTAAACCCTATAACCATGTAAATTCATAGTAATAGTTATGTAAGTACAATGACATTACTGCAGTTATTACTGTGTAGCTACATATTAACAGGGGGGAAACGTAATGTAAAGGGTTAGCCAAAGAGTTGTAAAGTATCACACTTTACAATTGGGGTCTATTACACAAGCCAAACTCAACAGGCCTGCTCTCATGTTTATACACAGAGATATGAAATTGAAAATGAAAATGTCAGCTCTTATTAACATTGAATTCCTTCTCCCTTCAAGAACCAACCTAGTGCAGTGGACATTTATGTCTGTGCTTTATACATTTAGATCATCTACGTGTAGGAATCTATTTGTGGCTCGATGCATTTCTCCTAGTCGTGGCCTTAAGAATGGATCTACGGTGTGGTGCAGGCATTAATAAGCCTCTCTCAGTCTGTCTTGGTTAGACTCAAAGCCACAGGAAACCCAAACAGCAGCCGCCTGGTTTGCATAATAGCTGTTTCAAAGCTGATGGAATTGGACAATTCAGCCCAATAGTGTAACGGCGTTCGTCTGTTGAAAGAAGAGAGTCGGACCGAAATGCAGCGTGTTGGTTACTCATGACTTTAATGAATGAAAAACGCGGTACATGAAATAACTGAAACTAAATACAAAAACAACAGAACGTAACGTGAAACTAATTACAGCCTATCTGGTGACTACAACACAGAGACAGGTACAATCACCCACAAAATACAAAGCGAAACTATGGCTCCCTTAATACGGTTCCCAATCAGAGACAACGATAAGCACCTGACTCTGATTGAGAATCGCCTCAGGCAGCCAAGCCTAACAACACCCCTAATCAGCCGCGATCCCAAATAATACAAACCCCAATACGAAAACAACATATAAACACATGTCACACCCTGGCCTACCCAAACATATAACAAAAACACAAAATACAATGACCAAGGCATGACAAATAGTGCAAGTCTTGCAGAAGAAAAACTAATTATTTGTCATTTAAGGGGCAATCTGGGATTGGTATATCTATTTAATTTTTTTACTTTTAAAATAATGATATATTGCCATCGATTCTGTGTCTATACATTTGAGAGTGGTTACATTGCTTCAACCCCATCCCTCCCAAACAATCCCTGATTGCCCCTTGACTTTTCCATTCCTTTGCCTTGTAAGATTCTTCAAGGGATTGTGATTATGGAGGAAATAACTCATATTATATCCAGTAAATTAGGAACCACTAACTATGAATACATATAATTCACAGGTACAGTAGGTACATGTGTAAATAAAGAGACCAGTGATTCTGACCATGCAAATATTGGTAGAGGTGGACACAACTGTTGATGTGAAAGTGCCAAGAACAATACCAAACAATTTGCAGATGACAGTGAAAAGGTTAAAACGGTCATTTAGGACTAAATCCAAGGGCGCTAATAGAAATTTTAAGGTCACAAACCAACATTCCACAACAATCAACACAATCAACTCAAATGTACAGGCTCAGTCTCGGTGCACAACTGAGCAAGAGGACAAGTACATTAGAGTGTCTAGTTTAAGAAACAGACGCCTCACTAGTCCTCAACTGGCAGCTTCATTAAATAGTACCCACAAAACGCCAGTCTCAACGTCAACAGGGAAGAGGCGACTCCAGGATGCTGGCCTTCTTGGCAAAGTTGAAAAGAAAAAGCCATATCTTAGACTGGCCAATAAAAGGAAAAGATACAGATGGGCAAAAGAACACAGACACTGGACAGAGGAACTCTGTTTCTCAAACTAGACACTCTAATGCACTTGTCCTCTTGCTCAGTTGTGTACCAGGGCCTCCCACTCCTCTTTCTATTCTGGTTAGAGACAGTTTGCGCTGTTTTGTGAAGGGAGTAGTACACAACATTGTATGAGATCTTCAGTTTCTTGGCAATTCCTCGCATGGAACAGCCTTCATTTCACAGAACAAGAATAGACAGATGAGTTTCAGAAGAAAGTTATTTGTTTGAGTCTGTAATCGAACTCACAAATGCTGATGCTGCAGATACTCAACTAGTTTTATTGCTTCTTTAATCAGAATGACAGTTTTCAGCTGTGCTAACATCATTTCAAAAGGGTTTTCTAATGACCAATAAGCCCTTTAAAATGATAAACTTGGATTAGCTAACACAGCGTGCCATTGGAACACATGAACGATGGTTGCTGATAATGGGCCTCTGTACGCCTATGTAGATGTTCCATAAAAAAATCTGCCGTTTCCAGCTACAATAGTCATTTACAACATTAACAATGTCTACACTGTATTTCCGATCAATTTAATGCTATTTTAATGGACAAAACATTTTCTTTCAAAAACAAGGACATTTCTAAGTGACCCCAAACTTTTCAACGTTAGTGTATTTGTCCTCCAATGAAAGTAAATGTTTAATTCAGTTCCAAAATAGCATTGACCTTAACCTTTCAGTTGCACAGTTTGGCATAATAATACAAAGGAAGATAGTCCACAGAGCAAAAATCCCAAATATACACAGAGTTTACCAAACATTAGGAACACCTTCCTAATATTGAGGTGCACCCCCCCCATTTTTCCCTCTGAACAGCCTCAATTTGGCTTGGACTCTGCAAGGTGTTGAAAGCATTCCACAGGCATGTTGACTCCATCGCTTCCCACAGTTGTGTCAAGTTGGCTGGATGTCCTTTGGGTGGTGTACCATTCTTGATACACACGGGAAACTGTTGAGCATGAAAAACAGTGTCTGGCACCCACCACCATACCCCGTTCGAAGGCACTAAAATGTTTTGTCTTGCCCCTTCACCCTCTTAATGGCACACATATACAATCTATGTCTCAATTTTCTCAAGTTTGAAAAATGATTATTTAATCTGTCTCCTCCTCTTGATCTACACTGATTGAAGTGGATTAAAGAAGTGACATCAATAAGGGAGCATAGCTTCTACCTGAATTCACCTAGTCAGTCTACCTCATGGAAAGAGCAGGTGTTCTTACTGTTTTATATACTCAGTGTACAGTATAGTGCCTAATAAATAGCCTTCCAAACTTTGATCCTTAGAAGTCAAATGGTCAACAAAAGGAAACTTATTTTGAAAATCAACATCTTCAAATCTTTGAGAAAGTCTCACTTGTATGTTGTGAGAAAACTAGGTCTCTAGCACTACATTTAGACTCACTGATAAATGGCTAAATTGAACGCAGTGGCTGTACAGTAACATGCTCCATTAAATATGACATCAGAGCTTTGGCTCTGCCCTTAACAGGTATGGGTTTTTACTGACTGCGATTCTGAACTTGAGCACGTCCCGCGACAAGAAGTTGACCCCATCCCTCCCGCAAATTTTGGCAACTTTTGCAAATGTTTTGTGGTCTGATCAAGGGAAATGTATGTTGAAAAATGAGATGTTGAAGATTATAACAAATACTACTTTGATTTAATTTAAGTAAGTCCAAATGTGAACTTCACATTTTCACATCATAAAACTAATTTATGATCACTATGTTTGATGTATAGTTACAAGAACAGGATGAGCCTATGGTCTATTACAAAGAGAATTTGTTGCGGTACACGCACCTGAATGCACCCATGACTCCATTCTATGCACAACAAAATGATTATATGTTTCCCTGAATTGCATTGTGAAAGCCTAACACTGTAGCATCATATTTTATAACTTAGGTAGTCATGTTGGCAATAGAATAAGCTTTTAAATGATTCTCACCTGACCTAGATTGCAATTTATAATGGGCTGTTGTTGGACGGTGTAAACAACAACAGTAATTGTGTGATGGCGGGGATGCAAGGTTGTGTTCCTAACAAAACAACAACAAGTGTGTTTGCTCTAGCTGCTCAATGTACAGCTATGAAAGATCAAAAGAGCACCTTATAGTTGAAGACTCTTCTTTGAGTCGTGAAAGGGAATCAAAATTACTTTGCAGAGGTGTGTGAACACTTTGTAGAGGTGTGTGAACACTTTGGAGAGGTGTGTGATCACTTTGGAGAGGTGTGAACACTTTGGAGAGGTGTGTGCACACTTTGGAGAGGTGTGTGATCACTTTGGAGAGGTGTGAACACTTTGGAGAGGTGTGTGCACACTTTGGAGAGGTGTGTGATCACTTTGGAGAGGTGTGAACACTTTGGAGAGGTGTGTGCACACTTTGGAGAGATGTGTGAACACTTTGGAGAGGTGTGTGAACAATTTGGAGAGGTGTGTGAACACATTGGAGAGGGTGTGAACACTTTTGAGAGGTGTGGGAACACTTTGGAGAGGTGTGTGAACACCTTGGAGAGGTGTGTGCACACTTTGGAGAGATGTGTGCACACGTTGGAGAGATGTGTGAACACGTTGGAGAGGTGTGTGAACACTTTGGAGAGGTGTGTGAACACTTTGGAGAGGTGTGTGCACACTTTGGAGAGGTGTGTGAACACCTTGGAGAGGTGTGTGCACACTTTGGAGAGGTGTGTACACACTTTGGAGAGGTGTGTACACACTTTGGAGAGGTGTGTGAACACTTTGGAGAGGTGTGTGCACACTTTGTAGAGGTGTGTGAACACTGGAGAGGTGTGTGCACACTTTGGAGAGGTGTGTGCACACTTTGGAGAGGTGTGTGAACACTTTGGAGAGGTGTGTGAACACTTTGGAGAGGTGTGTGAACACCTTGGAGAGGTGTGTGCACACTTTGGAGAGATGTGTGAACACTTTGAAGAGATGTGTGAACAATTTGGAGAGGTGTGTGAACACATTGGAGAGGTGTGTGAACACTTTTGAGAGGTGTGGGAACACTTTGGAGAGGTGTGCGCACACTTTAGAGAGGTGTGTGAACACTTTGGAGAGATGTGTGCACACGTTGGAGAGGTGTGTGAACACGTTGGAGAGGTGTGTGAACACTTTGGAGAGGTGTGTGAACACTTTGGAGAGGTGTGGCCACTTGGAGAGGAATTTTCTTGTCATATTAGTGAATGTACCCAGATTTATTTTCAGATTTAGTAAATTAAAAAATGCGGCGAAAGTACAGTAAATTTAAAATACACATACAATTAAACAGTGTAATGTTTCGATTCAGTCTTGTGTCAAGTAAACTGTTGTGTCCTCACCTTTGGTCTAATAATTTCCTCATAATCTCCAAACTGTTTCCTTTCAATTGCTATCATGGTTATGCATATGCTGTTAATTTCTCTTCATTAAGAAACATTTCACTTTAGCCCTATCCATATAGACCAATTCCCACAAGTGTAAAGGGTTAAACTATCAACAGTTTCCTACTCGCAAACATTTCTCACCACATATACGGTAATAAAATCTCTCCCCCCTTCCTGACACACCCTCTTCCTTTCTCATCTCAAACTAGGACCACAGTCTATAAGCATCTCAAGGAACCATGGTACCTTGTGGGTTACAAGAAGAAATGGTTCCCAATATATTGGTGTAATCAGCATCCGTCTCGCATTCCATTGCAACATTCTATGGCCTAAACCTGAGTATGTTCTCTGTCTCCCACTGTGCTCATCCTGAGTTTCTCCATGCATTCTGCTGTGTTCCTTGACCCCACACCCCGTCCTATGACTGAATGAGATCCCCTTCAAACTTCCCTTGTGTGTTTTACTGTACAGTCATAACTTTCTAAAGGGGATGATGTTACTACAAAAGCATCTGAAGGGTACAGTACCAAGAAGACAGAGTGTGACACACAAGCAGCAACCCCAGGAACTCTACATAATTCCAGAATGAGTGACACAAGTGGCTGAAGCCATTCTTCCTTAATGCAAAGTGACTCACTCAAAATTAGACAGACATGCCGCCATAGACACAGAGAAGATTGCAGACACTGGTCTGGATGAGCTATACAATTGTTTTGCATACATCTAATTCAGGGAGAGAGAGAGAACCATCAGTCATATTTCCAATATGATCCTTGGCTACATTGCCTTTCATCATGTAAATAAAGACAGCATTTACATCCATTGTTGCGGGTTTCAACATTCGTTTACATTTACAAAATCACTTAGACTGAACAGAGGGCTCAGTGCTGACATAGTTAATGTGATGAATGCACTTCATGGCTGCGGCCATTTCCAGGTCAGATCTTTGGCTTTTCAGTTTGGATATTTTCAAACAGCGCTGATGCAAAGAAAAAACATTCCGGTTCACTGGACATGACTGGACGTGACTGTATTTGGATGCTTGCATCTTTTTGATTTCAGTCTGTGTTATGAACACTCTGCCTAAGGGCTGATTATATCCTGGAGTGTGCTGTTATAGCCTTTGGTTGGGCCGAATCAGCTTGTTGAGCCAAATCAAATCAAACTTTATTTGTCACACACAAATACAACAGGTATTCCTTACTAAGGTATTCCTTACATATACCTTACTATGAAATGCTTACTACAAGCCCTTACCCAACAATGCAGTTCAAGATAGAGTACATAGGTCCTGAATATAAGTCCTGGATGGCAGGAAGCTTGGCCCCAATGATGTACTGGGCCGTACACACTACCCTCTGATTAGATGCCGAGCAGTTGCCATACCAGGCATTGATGGAACAGGTCAGGATGCTCTCAACAGTGCAGTGGTAGAACTTTTTGAAGATCTGGGGACCCATGCCAAATCTTTTCAGTCTCCTGAGGGGGGAAAGGTGTTGTCGTGACCTCTTCACGACTGTCTTGATTGAGGATCAGCGTTGCAGACCTGCTGTTGCCTACCCTTAATACCTGTCAGGAAGTCCAAGATCCAGTTGCAGAGGGAGGTGTTTAGTCCCAGGGTCCTTAGCTTGATGATGAGCTTTGTGGGCACTATGGTGTTGAACGCTGAGCTGTAGTCAATGAACAGCATTCTCAAATACTGAGGTGTTCCTTTTGTCCAGGTGGTAAAGGGCAGTGTGGAGTGTGATCGAGATTGCGCCTCGATCTGTTGGAGTGGTATGTGAATTGGAGTGGGTCTACGGTATCTGGAAAGATGCTGTTGATGTGAGCCATGACGTGAGTGCTACGGGTCGGTAATCATTTACGCAGGTTACATTTGCTTCCTTGCCAAAACTATAGTTTGTTTACAAGAAATTTGTGGAGTGGTTGAAAAATGAGTTTTAATGACTCCAACCTAAGTGTATGTAAACTTCCATCTTCAACTCTACATGTAGTTCACTACTCCCCGACACTGGTGGTGCTCATTTAAATGTACCGTCTTTTGCAGATTTTGATAAGACCTAATTTAACACTTGATTTTTGCACAATAGAGAGAGAGAGAGAGAGAGAGAGAGAGAGAGAGAGAGAGAGAGAGAGAGAGAGAGAGAGAGAGAGAGAGAGAGAGAGAGAGAGAGAGAGAGAGAGAGAGAGAGAGAGAGAGTGTTAAGAAAGAAAACAAAGAATGGTTTAGTGAAAAGGCAGAGAGACACACAGAGGGGGAAACACAGTTGACTTCCTCTGTCTTTACTCACACCTGCAATAGGATGCGGTCTCCATAGCAACAAGACTTGGCAACATTGTGCAGAGCTGATATTTGAGGTTGTGATCTTTAACACCCCCCTTTCTCTCCTTTTTACTGCAGTGTTACTTGGAAATGCAGTCTTTTTCCCATCTTCCCTGTCCTTGTGTTTCCGTAACAAGACCACTTGGAGAGTTCACCATGTAAGGCTTCGAGAAGGCAAGCTGGCCATAACTGAACAAATACAAGCATGTCCTTGTAGAATGATTTATTGGGGTATAGGTTCCCATGCATCTTCAAGCCCCTGCTACCTAAGGTAAGGTAGCTGAGTTAACCCCCCCAAACAAAATAACCAACAAAACAATATAAAAATGATAGCTATAGTAAGACAAGAAAACATGTTCTGCATAAAATGTTTATAGAGTCCACATAGAGTAGGATGTTTTAGAAGTTACTTAATCAGAGCCTGATGGCCCCAGCAAAACATCTCAGACTACAAGGTGCATGCAAACCCCACCAGGAAACCCCTATTTGCCGAAGCCTGTCACGTTGCTGGCCAAAACAGCTGCATTTTATAGGAAGTGCAGCCTCATCATATGCGTAAATAATGAGCCTGATGGCCACACAGCCAGCAGACTCAGCCATGGTCTACATGAGGTCGCCATCTAGTGGATATAAAAGAGGAGCAGAGCTTTCAATCAGCAAAGTGGGTTCAAATTAATATTCACACTTCCAATTTGTGCCATTTATTAGTGAAATCCGTAATGTGTAGATTCACATGTGTCAATGTCACTACTCAACTGTGCACATCCTCATTATGCTAACGTATCCATCCGGTAAGATGAATGATGTAGGAAGGGGAAGTCTATTCTACACATTTTGGAGAGACAACACCCAATCTGCTCTAATTTCACAGAGAATTCAATGGAGACTACTTATAACTGCTGGCAGCGATTGTCACTCAATATAACCACTAGTATATCAGATCCAGTGCACAAGCTTGTCCTAACAAGGGGTCA
Source organism: Oncorhynchus gorbuscha (assembly GCF_021184085.1). NCBI lineage: Eukaryota > Metazoa > Chordata > Actinopteri > Salmoniformes > Salmonidae > Oncorhynchus > Oncorhynchus gorbuscha. Next base: position 33,502,564 of record NC_060174.1, read on the forward strand.
CAGAGCCACACGGTGTCTATGTGGTAGCTGTAATGTTATCCTGGGAGAGCCCTAAGTGTTAGTGGACCCCCTCCTCACCCCTCACCTCCATCCACACACAGTTATCAGTGGTCACTCTAACCTCAGGCTTGTGTCATAATGAGTCATTTGAGGTTGATGGTTTGTGACCAATAATTTGAGGATCTCTGCTGGCACTGTGTCTGCTCTGTCTGTGTGCCTGTGATATTCTCCTTTCCATCCATACACATCAGGCCATGGGGCACATACATCCCTTTTTGGTGATATTTTGGTCATTTGGTGTTTGGAATACAGTGCTGGTGATACATTTGTGAGCCTAACCTTCATTGATTGACAAAATAATGACACATAGATGCAGTGAGAAAGTAACAATAGTCCATACTAATAAACAGAGCATTCTTCACCGTATGCATCCTATGTGTCAGTGTTTCCTCTGTCACTGAATGGAGGATAATAGCTACTGAAATGCATAAGAATTACATCTTTGTATGCCATTCATCATTAAAGCCAAGACTCTTTATTTTACCTTCACACCCAAGCAACAATTAGTGTCACAGAAAAAGAAAGGGTGACAATCCACTCACTCTCAAGCAATAAAACAGTGCACGTGTCACACACGCCATACATGCATGGGCACATATGTTGCATTGTGGGTAATACAGTATAATTAACTGCCAAGCTGGACATCAATAATGAATTAATCAAATTCTAATTTAAATGATTTACATGGGGATTGACACAGTACCACCAGGAGTGGTAATGAGTGCCATTATTTCCATGTATCTTTTCTCAGATCGTCCATTATAACTACACATATTGATTGTTTACATCAATGTCATACTTCTTAGAATGGGAGAATATATAGGCCACATAATGGAAAATGGATAAAATCACTGATGGATAAAACCGCCATAATTGATAAGGGATTTTTCCTCATCTCATTGTGGACTCATAAAATTCATTTCATTGTAGGTTTTCTGTAACAGCAGCTTTGTTGTCATGGCCACAGTTTTAAAAAAAATAAAAGAAAACACATGATCTGTGTCCATAGCAACTGAGTGCAGTTCAGCGCAGCCAAAAATGGTTTAGGCAAAAGTCTTAAAGCGCAGTGTGATATATTATGCGTGCTAGATGATCAGTGCCTTATGAGCCACATAAAGAGACAAGTATAAAGCCTCTTTTCCAAGGGAGCCCTGAATGAACACAATTTACACAATGTACATCATTCAAACATACAATGTCATAAAAACATACAATACTACAAGCAATTTAAGATAACTGGCAAACCAAACACTTAAATTACATATTGTAGCTACATACTGTATGTACATATACAACACACTGATTTGCAGGTTGTTGATTGCTTGTACGTTCATTGGCAAACATTCAAAATTGAATAATGATTGCCTCAATCTCTTGTTAGAGTAGGGTAAGGGGAAATGGGCACTTTCTCATGAAAACGGGGGAAGACATCCTCAAGAAGCCTCTAATTCCCTTCGGAAATAATAGTCAATTGCTATAAATAGAAACGATCCATGATGCCCTCTACTGGAAGATATTTGAAATCACTGATGCACATGCTGCACAGCAGAGCATGAGGCTGCTGCATTGGTTAGACAATGGAGGTTATTTTGTGAAAATCTTATTGACAAGAGAATCTTTGCTACCTTTGGTATCTAGTTTTAGAATTGACTTAGTCATTTAAAGCAATTGTGTCCTTCACGGAAAGGGTCGTTCCACAAAATGAATGCCTTTGGCATCCCTTTGATATTTTAAAAGCCTGTTAAATTAAATGAAGTGCCCTTTAATATAGACCACATGGAGAATTCAACAAATGTCATTTTCAATATGAATAAAGATTCAATTCAGTATTTTGACATGTCTGTCCAAACACCCTCTGTGACTTTTAGGAAGATTTGAACCCGCTAAGCCCAACATTTCTCCACATTTCCACCATCATTGTAAAGCTCTAATTATGTTGTTGCTTTGACAAAGTAATTTCTGAAGATAATTTGTTTCCTGCGATTACTGATAAATGTTTGTCTGTTCCTTATTTTAAGGTCAACCCTGTTACCGAACTGTACTCTCATTTTAATATGGTGAAACAATTATTTAAAAAAAAAGTTTTCAAAAGAAACATTGAACATGTAATAGTCAAATCATAGTGTAAAAGCAGGTGAGCTGGTTCTATTCTTTTTGGCAATTTTCTGGTGTTTGTGGTAGAAAACAGAGGGTCAAGCATAACATCAATTGCACACAACAAGCTTCCATTCCCCCTGTCACAAGGGGATTTAGGGCTGATTTAAGAAGAAATCATCAACCCTATTACAGTCAACCCTGTTACTTTATTTGTCACTTAATAGGTACCTAATAAAGTAATATTTTTTATTTTACATCTTGAGTTGGGTAAACTAGTTGTTTTTATGAAGTTGAACATGGGCCCTTTATGGCAGAATGTTAAAAATATTTAGATATATTTTTTTATTTGACCAAGTTGCACTTCTCAAAAGGCACCGAATTGGTGGAACGATCCAAATAATAGGGAACATGTGACACCTCTATACCCTTACAATTGCTTGGTCAGTATCTTTGGTTCCTTAATTATGTTGTATTAAATGTGAAGCTCTCTTCAAGACAATGTTGTTTGCATCTTGATTGAGAGTTTATTTACTGCAATGACGTAGATGTCACTTGTTTCACCACTTGCACAATCGTGACAACCTCCAGAACCATCTCCCAGCCAGTCAGCCAGGCAGACAGCCAGTCCCCATGTACCCTCTCTCTCTCTCTCTCTCTCAAAGCTTAATCAAGCCTCCACTTGATTGAGCACCTCTTTATTTGCAGACAAGAGAGTGGAGTGGAAATCCCCCCTATCTAAAGACAATCATCTCTCATTATTCAACATTAGAGAACATGACCTGGGAGCCTGCAGGGTCTGTAGTGAGGCTTATGGGTTGGTTGTTTCAGGCCTTCTCCCTGGAGCTTTCTCTCAGGAGGCCAGGATGACTGGCTGTTACCAGACAGCAGAGCACAGCTCAGAGGAAAAGGTCATAATAGTCCTCAGGGATAAGGCAGTGGAGCAGAGAGTTACCTCTGGGGCTCCCCCATGTTCACAGGTGACCTACAGGCATTTTGAAGATGAATTACAGATCATATGTATGATGCATTATTTAATGAGGACTATCAAGTTTTAAATAGACATGTCAACGGATATTTACTATTGTTGGTTGGCAGTGATTCACAATGACAGTGGTTTAACTTTCTGTTGGACCTCCGCAGCATAAATCACTGCATCTCCAAAGCCAGTCTTGTCTTGTGTTGGGAGAGAAATTCTAGCTGTTACCCTGAAATGCCGTGCTCAGTGAAATGTAAAGAATCGTTGCTCACGGGCTTTTTCAAGCAGCCCTACTCTGATAAGGTGTGCACTGACCCCTGCCGATACAATTGGACCCTTAGTCCTCTGGCATGCGTGAAGAGGAAGGGATTTCCATCCTCTCCAAAATGGGGTGAGCGACACCGTAGTAATAGACATTTTCATGATCTAATCACACTATTAATTTCTTAAAGTTTCTAACTAAAATGAGAACATACACAGAACATGCACATATTAATGTCTGATTGGATATCAAGTTACTGTATGTTTCACATAACCATGAGCCACTAGTTAAGATTACATGAAGGTTATCTCTGTCTGATGTGCTGATGAGTGTAGCTAGATCAGTTTGATAGTGAGTTACAGTGATCTGGAAGTCATACAATTCACTGACCTGACCCCTTACATTGCACTAACCAAAGCAGAAAGACACTCAAATGTAAACAATAATGTTCTGTTTGTTGGTAAAGGAAAAAGCAGACTCTAATCAATAGACAGGAGGGGATAAGGTTGCAGATCTCTGTGTGTTTGTGGGTGTGTCTGTGTGTTAGTGTAGACCCCCTAACCCCTATGTTCAGTGTGTGGACTGAGGACTCAGTGGTGCTGACGGTGGGAATGCAGCCTGGCTAATCCCAGCGGAGAGCGCTGCACTGCAGAGGAGATGCTTTAGCAGATCTCCCCTCATCCGTGTGAGTGCCGCTGGCGGCTGGTGTGGAGAAGAAATCCGGTACTGGATAAAGAGCGAGCCAGACATGTTGATTTAGCTGAGGATTTTCACACAGAGGGGAGGAACTCAGCTAAGATAACCAGCAACAAAGCACACAGAGACGTCTGCTGTCCTTCCTCTGACAATGGCATGCTAAAGGGTCACTACATATCAGGGGACAAATCGCCAGAGTGGCTCTGGCACACTCTTTATCTAGTTTGAACTTTATATCCTATCATTTTTTATAATAAAGAGTTTCCATCATGTTTTATACAACTATTCCAAAACAATGTAGTTATATACCTTCACAATGATGTTTTTCTGTGTCCATCAACCTGAGAATGCCTTACCTACTCCCACGTATTCCCCAATGAACCCTGGTAATAATTTGATTCACGGAATAGCTTGCGGGGCTTTAATGATACAAATTAATTTTGAGAGTGAAGAATAGCCCTCTACTGTATGAATATTTGCCCCATAAGAGGAGTTCACTCACTTTGATGAATGTGTCTCCCTCTCTCTAATAGAAGTAGAATGAAATTTGCATTTGATCTTTTTTTCTCTGAAACAATGTAAATGCCTGAATGCATTTTCTTATCTTCTTTATTCATTCACCACTATCAATGCAGAGTTCATAAGAATTATGCCAAATGCAAGACTCATTTTGTATGAGGATTAAATCATTCCATGCTAATATAACATCTTCCTATGGAACACAGGCCTGAAAACACGGTTTGGGCCCATACTTGGTGTAAGCAATAAGTGGTCCCGTTGTGCATTGATAGAATAGTCATTATTTAATGAACTATACTATATAATGAACTGTGTCAATGCACATTTTCCTACATGGGGGATTTTGCAATTACCATCACATAATGGTTGGTTTGTCTGTCTGTAGGATTCAGTACTACCACATGTAGAAATAATTATTTGAATCCCTTAACACATAAATATGGGCCTTTGTTGGCTGTACTTGTAAACCTGCACACAGGTTAACATCACCAATGACATTTTTTGTTAAAATTGTTTTATATTGATCATTCTTACGTTAGTCATATTGGGAACAACTAAGTGCTTTACACTTGAAGTAGACAGAAGTGTGATATTTAATAGGAAATCGTTTTTCTTAATGTTGCAATATGCAGAAATGGCAGAGGGATTGCTAAAATTCTAAGAGTTCGCCTAATTTCAGTTTATGTGACAAAACAATGGATAATGTAGAGATTCATTGTACCATCTAAACCACTGCGAAACATATTTTCAATAACCAAAAATATAGCATTTTCACCTGTTTGAAGCTGGTATACAAAACCAAAAGTAAAAGAAGCAAAAACCAAACTTAAGTACAGGAAGCATAGAAATAGTGCACATAGAACAGACTTGCTTTCGATGAGAATTAAGATCTAAAACTCACATTTGTATGTGATTTTGGTTGGGTCGTCCAAAATGTTACATATTGCAGCTTTAGAAATAATAGAAATAGTGGCGATGGAGGGGATGGCTGCTATTTTCCGGGCTCCTAACCAACGGAAATACAAATCAAATTGTATTTTTCACATGTGCCGAATACAACAGGTGTTACCGTGAAATGCATACTTACAAGTCCTTAATCAACAATTCATTTCAAGAAAGTGTTAAGAACATATTTACTAAATAAACTAAAGTGAAAATAAATAAAGTAAAAAAGTAACACAAGAAAATGACATAACATTAATGAAGCTATATACATGGGGTACCGGTACCGAGTCAATGTGCAGGGGTACAGGTTAGTTGAGGTAAATTGTACAGTGACAATGCATGGATAATAAACAGCGAGTAGCACTAGTGATGGGGGTCAGTGGGGGTCAATGTAAATAGCACAGACTGGAATATGTTCCGGGATTCATCCAATGGCATTGAGGAGTATACCACTTCAGGATTGTGTCAAGGCACAGACCTGAGAATGGGTACCAACAAATTTCTGCCTCATTAAAAGGTCCACAAGAACCATAATTCTTAAATGGAAGAAGTTTGGAACCACCAAGACTCTTTCTAGAGCTGGCCGCCCAGCCAAACTGAGCAATCGGTGGAGAAGGGCCTTGGTCAGGGACGCGACCAAGAACTCGATGGTCACTCTCACAGAGCTCCAGAGTTCCTCTGTGGAGATGGGAGAACCTTCCAGAAGGACAATAATCTCTGCAGCACTCCACCAATCAGGCCTTTATGGTAGAGTGGCCAGACGGAAGCCACTCCTCAGTAAAAGGCACATGACAGCCCACTTGGAGTTTGCCAAAAGGCACCTAAATGTCTCTCAGACCATGAGAAACACGATTCTCTGATTTGATGATACAAGATTTAACTCTTTGGCCTGTAAGTCGCTCTGGATAAGAGCGTCTGCTAAATGACTTAAATGTAATGTAATGTAAATGAATGCCAAGCGTCACGTCTGGAGGACGGTGAAGCATGGTGGTGGTGGCATCATGCTGTGGAGATATCTAGTCAGAATCGAGGGAAAGATGAACGGAACAAAGAACATAGAAATCCTTGATAAAAACCTGCTCCAGAGCGCTCAAGACCTCAGACTGGGGTGAAAGTTCACCTTCCAACAGGACAACAACCCTAAACACACAGCCAAAACAACACAGGAGTGGCTTTGGAACAAGTCTCTGAATGTCCTTGAGTGGCCCAGCCAGAGCCCGGACTTGAACCTGATGGAACATCTCTGGAGAGACCTGAAAATAAGCTGTGCAGCGATGCTCCCCATCCAACCTGACAGAGGTTGAGAGGATCTGCATATAGGAATGGGAGAAATTCCCAAATACAGGTGTGCAAAGCTTGTAGCGTCATACCCAAGAAGACTTGAGGTCGTAATTGCAGCCATAGGTGCGTCAATAAAGTACTGAATAAAGGGCCTGAATACAAAAGCTTTGACACAATTACTCATTCAAGGGTTTTCTTTATTTTTACTATTTTCTACATTGTAGAATAACAGTGAAGATATCAAAACTATGAAATAACACATATAGAATCATGTAGTAACCAAGAAAGTGTCAAAATATATTTGAGATTTGAGATTCTTCAAAGTTGCCATCCTTTTCCTTGATGACAGCTTTGCACACTCATGGCATTCTCTCAACCAGATTCATGAGGTATTCACCTGGAATATAATTCAATTAACAGGTGTACCTTGTTAAAAGTTAATTTTATTCCACCAAACTATTGTTGGCACCATGCATTCGTGCAGGAGTGTTAACCTGTCTAGGATTGCGGAACCCCTCTCCAACAGTCAATGAAATTGCAGGGCGCCAAATACAAATCAACAGAAATCTCATAAATCAAATTTCTCAAACATACAAGTATTAGGCAACATTTTAAAGACAAAATTCTCGTTAATCCAGCCACAGTGTCTGATTTAAAATGCTTTACAGCAAAGGCTCCACAAACGATTATGTTAGGTCACCACCAACTCACAGAAAAACCCAGCCATTTTTCCAGCCAAAGAGAGGAGTCACAAAAAGCACAAATAGAGATAAAATGAATCACTAAACTTTGATGATCTTCATCAGATGACACTCATAGGACTTCATGTTACACAATACATGTATGTTTTGTTCAGTAAAGTTTATATTTATATCCAGAAATCTTATTTTAAATTGGCGTGTTACATTCAGTAGGACCAAAACATGCAGTGATATTGCAGAGAGCCACATGAATTCACAGAAATAGTCATTATAAATGTGGATGAAAATATCATTTTTAGACATGGAAATATAGATACACTTCTCCTTAATGCAACCGCTATGTCAGATTTTTTTTAAACTTTACGGAAAAAGAATAATCTGAGAACGGTGCTCAGAGCCCAAACCAGCCAGAGAAATATCCGCCATGTTGGGTAGTCAACATTATTCATAAATGGCATTAAAAATATTCACTTACCTTTGATGATCTTCATCAGAATGTACTCCCAGGAATCGCAGTTCCACAGTAAATTCTTGTTTTGTTCGATAATGTCCATAATTTATGTCCAATAGCTTCTTTTGTTAGGGCGTTTGGTAAACAAATCCAAATGCGCGATCTGGTCGTTTCAGACGAAACATTCAAAAAGTTATATTACAGGTCGAAGAAACTTGTCAAACTAGGTATAGAATCAATCTTTAGGATGTTTTTATCATAAAAGTTCAATAATGTTCCAACCGGAGAATTCCTATGTCTGTAGAAAAGCAATGGAACGACAGCTACCTCTCAAGTTAAAGAGCGTGACTGAGAATGAGGCTGCTGGCAAACCACCGACTCAAAGAGCTCCCATCCGGTCCCACATCACAGTAGACGCCTGAAACAACGTTCTAAAGATGGTTGACATCTAGTGGAAGCCTTAGGAAGTGCAACATAACCAACATCCCACTGTGTATTCAATAGGGGTGAGTTCAAAAACTACAAACCTCAGATTTCCCACTTCCTGTTTGGATTTTTTCTCAGGTTTTTGCCTGCCATATGAGTGCTGTTATACTCACAGACATCATTCAAACCATTTTAGAAACTTCAGAGTGTGTTCTATCCAATATTAATAATACTATGAATATATTAGCATCTGGGACTGAGAAGGAGGCAGTTCACTCTGGGCACACTATTCATCCAAAAGTGAAAAATGCTGCCCCCTATCCCAAATAAGTTTTAAGCGGAGCGACACAGGGGAACCCAAGAGCAGACTCAGATGAGGAAAAAGGGATGAATGAACCAAAATATGTATTGTTACACAGGGAGATATGGAGTGCAGATCCGGGGTAGCTCTGATGAGTTGCAGAAAAAACAGATGTGGAGACTGAGGTTGGAGTTAGCTGAGTAGAACAGGGTAAACAGGTCCTGAGGGGAATCCAAGGTAGTGGTGGTGAGTAAAATCCAGAGCAAGGTAGTTGGGTGGTGAGATGTGGAACGGGAGACAGGAGCCAGAGACAGAGTGGTAAATGAGCAGAGATTACGAGTGGAAGTGGCAGGACTAAGTATTTGTAGAGGTCTTGATTATGGAATGAGTTGCAGTTGGTAGGGATCTGCTCTGACTCCAGCACACCTGTCTCTAACCACACAATCACACAGAGAGGGAGAGGGAGAGAGAGTGTGTACAGGGGGAGTAACTGCACGTCAAGAAGACACCGGATGAACACCAGAGGGCGTAGCAGGAACAGATGTGACAAGGTGGTGTTCTTCTGGCATCCACCAAACCCAGATTTGTCTGTCAGACTGCCAGATGTGAAGCGCGATTCATCATTCCAGAGAACGTGTTTCCACTGCTCCAACGGCGGCGAGTTTGCACCACTTCAGCCGGTGTTTGGCATTGTGCATGGAGATCTTAGGCTTGTATGCGGCTGCTCGGCCATGGAAACCCATTTCATGAAGCTCCCTACGAACAGTTATTGTGCTGATGTTGCTTTCAGAGGCAGTTTAGAACTCGGTAGTGAAGTGTTGACGATTTTTATACGCTTAGCACTTTAGCACTCGGCGGTCCCATTCTTTGAACTTGTGTGGCCTACCACTTTTTGGCTGAGCCATTATTGCTCCTAGACATTTCCACAGCACAATAAGAACTTTTAAAGTTGACTGGGGCAGCTCTAGCAGGGCAGACATTTCACAAACTGACTTACTGGAAAGGTGGCATCTTATGAAGGTTTAACGTTGAAAGTCACTGAGCTCTTTAGTATGGCTCTAGCCTACTGCCAATGTTTGTCTATGGAGATTGCATGGCTGTGTGCTCATTTTATACACCTGTCAGCAACGGGTGTGGTTGAAATAGCCCAATCCACTAATTTGAAGGGATGTCCACATACTTTTGTAGAACATTTATGGCTTATGCACATATTTTTTATATAGCTTTCCTTTATTTGAATAATTTTCTAACCAGGTGCATTAAATATTTTCAAATTATCAACATTTTTCTTGTTGAAATACATAGCAGAAGATCAAAAGTCAGGGTGTGGAACAATTGCCTTCGCATTGTAAAACAGTGAAAAATAGAAATAAAATGTTTTTGAAAATGACCCAAAAAACATATATAAATAATAAATACATAAGTGTTAGCTTATTTTAGTGCCAACTTAATATCTTAAATCTACCCCCGAAACACAAACAAAATCCAGTATTTGCAAAATCGGCCTACATATTGAATAACGTTACAACATTGAAATGTGCCGGTGAGACCTTACACGTTCAGCTTGCTTTCTCTAGTGAGGCAGAGGGGAGGGAAAGTTGACAGGTATGTGTGTACTGGAATGCACAGCTGAGCCACACCTGTGGGAACCTTCTCTAGCCATTCTTGGGGACCTGGCCAATCCCCTTTTACCCTATTGGCCAATCTCCCAGTGACAGACAAAGGAAAGATCAGTGACTGTGCAGATATATTGAGGACCAATAGGAGACAAGGAGTAAGGTGGGGCCATAGTGTAATAAAACTCTTCACTGAGGTGTGTCCTCAAAGTTACTTTGCCTTTGGGATGTGGATGAGTACTTAATGGATACTTCCATGACTGGTCAAGACCACAAATGAAAGGTATTCCTTTTATCAAACAGACTGACTACTAATAGAGATGATTGCATTTTGGAGAATTGTCGATGGTGAATCTCTGGTGAACGACGACTTCACTCTACCTACTTCTACTTTCCAGCTATTTGTCAGGGCTGGCTAGATGTCCTGGACCTGACCTGAATGGCCACCACAGTAAAGGTGATGTGTAGACAGAGAATGGGAAAACTGAGTGTGTAAGACATCCAAAGAGGTTAGCTATGAGGTCAAGATGTGTCTTGGGTTGGATTTTGGATGTGTTCTCAGTACAGTAGCATTCTGCTTTTCAAAATGTGTCGTAAGAGTGTAATATTGTCGACCACATCTCCTTATCACTTTTCCAGCCCAGCTATCCATTCTGTATTCGTTGGACGGAGAACTGATAAGGGCATGTGTCTGACACTTTCCGCCGATGATAGAGAGAGCTTGTACTACAAAGAAAAACTCTCCTGTCCAGCAGCAGCATTACTACCTGTATCCTTAACTGGGTCATTAGGGTAACTGGAGTTATATCTACTCCAGTCTCAATATGTTACAACCTATTCATAACACTTGTTTGCTTCTTTATCACAGAAAACATTTTTATTTATTTTTTCTCAGAAAACCCATGGAATCAATCCTCTCAATGCATGTATTTTTTGTATCCCTTCAGGTTGCTATTGTTTGCAAAACATTTGGTGACTCATACTAGCATTCATAGCAACTTCATTCTGTATAGAGGTCAATCTTCTAGTATTATTATGTATGAGCAATGAGTATATGATCACATATGAATTGTACGCTTTACAAAAACACAATAGCAATCCAAATCCTCCAGTCACACAAATGGCTAAGATTTGCTAGGATAAACATGATATCTTTTAATGAGTAAATGTGGATAATTTGCTCATTCAAAAAACAGATTGTGCATCTGTTTGATATTCTGATGTAATTCAGAAGGCTGAATTCAACCTGGTGAATCCAGGCTGGACCCAGAGTAGAACTCCTCTACACAGCAACAGGTTGGAGACAACATGGGCCACTAATTAAACATTCACTGCATGAGTTGACTGCCTACTACAGACTGTACTGAGCTGGAGTTGGGTCCTGTGAGAGAGAGCATTCCTGAAACTGTGGTGGCAGGCATAATTACAGAGCAGCAGCACTCAGACAGTCAGGTTTGGCCAACATTTAAGGCCCCAGGGCAAAATCCAAAGCACACTTCAAATCATGGTGTCTAATATATTGATGTAATATTTAAATGATGCATGAGCGCCATGATGACCAAACTCATTAATAAAATATGAGATGTTATGTGGTTTTCAGGTAAACAAGTAGAAAACATGAGATATACTGACGACAATTATGATGAAAATAAAAAGCTAATTGCTGTTTTTGTTGACTCCTTATCTCTGTGTGAACTAGTACATGCTTCAAATGTTGACTGAATATGGCTAAACAGAATAGCTGTTTTTAAAATGGACTGTAATTTGGTATTTCTAATTACTAAAACAATTTGTATTTAAAATATATATATTTCACAGTTATGCATTTTATATTTTCACCTCTGAACTTCTTGAAGCTATAATCATTACAGTATCAATATGCCAATATCAAGCACACAAGTTGAATTGGCCAATGGCTGAACAAGTATACAGACACTATTGATACTTCATAAATACATTTAGTGTGGCAGATAAGAGCCATGAGATGTTTAGTCAAGGTAGTCTGTGTTTTCAGTACTAGACTGCAGCTACGTCTTTAAACACAAGAGGGTATTGTTCCACAACCTATGGATTTTCCTTTCCTCATTTTCACCTGGAGTCAAATAGGAAGAGTACAAAGTAATGCATATGCAGTACATCAATAATGTATTGCAGGTAGCCTAGTGGTTAGAGCGTTGGGCCAGTCACCGAAAGGTTGCTAGATTGAATCCCTGAAATGACCAGGTAAAAATATGTTGTTCTGCCCCTGAACAAGGCAGTTAACCCACTGTTCCCCGGTAGGCCGTCATTGTAAATAAGAATTTCTTCTTAACTGACTTGCCTAGTTAAATAAAGCTAAAAAATGAATAAAAAAATAATCATACAAAATAAAAATAATACTTACTATGAAAATGTTAAGAAGAATGAATGCAATCATTTTAGATTAGCAATATGTAACAGGATTATCAAGCACCTCAAGCACACAAGGTCAGTCAATGTTGTCACTAGGTGGACAGCTTTTTAGAAATACACAATTTTACTTCAAGCACTGTCAGTTGTCAAGTGAAGTGCTCTTTCTTTCTTCAAATCAAATTGCCGTGCAGTAGCAGAGAGAACAGTCTATGACTTTGGGCCTTCCTTTGTCACCGCCTAGTATATAGGTCCTGAATGGCAGGACGCTTGGTCCCAGTGATGTACTCGGCTGTACTCACTACCCTCTGTAGCTACTTACGGTCAGATGCACAGCAGTTGCCATAACAGGCGGTGATGCAACCGGTTAGGATGCTCTCGATGGTGCAGCTGTGGAACTTTTTGAGGATCTGGGGACCCATACCAAATCTTTTCAGTCTCCTGAGGGGGAAAAGGTGGTGTTGTGCACTCTTCACAACTGTCTTGGTGTGTTTGGACCATGGTAGTTTGTTGGTGATGTGGACACCAAGGAACTTGAAACTCTCGACCCACTCCACTTCAGGTCCATCGATGTTAATGGGGGCCTGCTCAGATCCTCCTTTTCCTATAGTGCACAATCAGCTCCTTTGCCTTACTCATATTGAGAGAGAGGTTGTTGTCCTGGCACCACACTGCCACGTCTCTGACCTCCTCCCTATAGGACGGTATGCGATTTGGAGTGTGTCTAGGGTTTCTGGCATGATGGTGTTGATGTGAGACATGATCAGCCTTTCAATGCACTTCATGACTACTGAGTGCTATGGGGCGGTAATTATTCAGGCAGGTTACCTTTGCTTTCTTGGGCACAGGGACTATGGGGGTCTGTTTGAAACATGTAGGTATTACAGACCTGGCCAGGGAGAGGTTTAAAATGTCAGTGAAAACACTTGCCAGTTGGTCTGCACATGCTTTGAGTACCTACGCCCTTGCTGATTTCTTTCTTTGAGGGCCATGTATCAGAATGAAGTTACATAATCCATACATCAGGACACATGCAGACAGTTATATGCACAAACCGGTGCGCCTGGAACCTAATCCAAGTCTCAATTGTCTTAAAAAGGCTAAAACATATTACTTTAACCAGTTGTCTCTTCTTCATCTATATGGATTGAAGTGTATTTAACAGGTGACATCGATAAGGGATTTGTCACGCGCTGACATTAGTTTTCTTCTTTGGGGTACCCCCCCAAAGGGACAGAGGTAGAGGGGACCGAAGGTGCTACAGTGGACTTGCTGTAGCTAGCAAGCTCCTGGATGAGCAGCTCCCTGAAGGCTAGCTGTGAGATGGGGGGCTGTCCTCAGTTCTTAGCCATTTCCTTCTGGAGGATGAAGGCATTCACCACAGCAATGTCAATGAAATGATATAAAAATGTCTTGTACCATTTCATGGTCTTGTGGAGAACATTGTAGTATCCTATCAGCGCATATGACAGGTCCACACCTCCCATGCTCTTGTTGTAGTCATTCACAGCAGCTGGAATGGGGACATTTTTTGTGGTCCGTGTCCCGGCACCGTCCTTCACACGCCTGACGACGTATCTATCTATTTCCTCTATAATTTGGGTTTAATCTTTATACCTAGACTTTGTTTTAGCTTTTCCTGATTTATTCACCATATTTTAAATATATAAACTTGTTGAAAATGCTATTGAATATGTACTGCTATGCGTAACACCCGTGGCTCCGTCAAGTAGGATTTGCAATGGTGAATAAACCTCTTTTATGCCAGAGTTTACGACAAAGGCTGGTCTTCAAACGTATAACCATTACATATTGCCATTTACCTCAGCTCATTGGCTATCTTCCAAGCTAGATTTCAAGATGATCAGTGGTCATTGGGCCAAAATACAGTCAATCAACGACAGACCGGTCCTACCATTGGTGTGCAATGATGTCATTGATTGGTGTCTTCAAATCGGTTTGTTTCGGTCAATATGTCCCAGGAAAAGCACCATCAAGTATGGTTGTGTTAGTAACCATGAAACCAACCATGACTGGATAAACGTTTGTTTAGTGTGTGTAATTAAAGTTGAATGAGACGGAAATCATGACGCAAGCGGTTTACAAATGTTTTGTGTTAGGCTATAAAAATGGATTTTATCAAACAAAACGAACATTCACTGTGTAGTTAGAACACTTGGAATTGCCACCAGAGGAAGATCTTCAATGATAAGCGATTTATTTTATTGTTATTTCTGACTTTCATGACGCTAATGCTTGGTTGGAAAATGCTAGTAATACTTGTGTGAGCGGGGCGCCGTCCTCAAAAATAGCATGTTTGCTTTCACAGTAACGGCTTTTTGAAATCTGACACAGCGGCTGGATTAATAAGACATTCATCTTTTAAATGATGTAAGATGCATGTATTTACTATAACAAATGGTGTATTTAGAATGTTAGCTCTCTGCAGTTTCACCGGATGTTGGCCTGGTGGGACGTTACCCTAGAGAGGTTCTTTGTTTTTTAAAATTATTTTGGTCAGGTCAGGGTGTGACTAGGGTGGTTTTGTTATGTTAGTTTTGTATTGTCTAGGTTTTTTTTGTATATCTAGGTTTATGTAGGTCTATGGTGGCCTGAATTGGTTCCCAATCAGAGGCAGCTGTTTATCGTTGTCTCTGATTGGGGACCATATTTAGGTAGCCATATTCCTTTGGTATTTTGTGGGTTCTTATTCTATGTTTAGTTGCCTGTCTGCACTAGCCATATAAGCTTCACGGTTCATTTTGTTGTTTTGTTAGTTTTGTTCAGTGTTTGTTCTTCATTAAATAATATATCACAGTTCTGGGCGACTTTAACCTCCCCACGTCTACCTTTGACTCATTCCTCTCTGCCTCCTTCTTTCCACTCCTCTCCTCTTTTGACCTCACCCTCTCACCTTCCCCCCCCCTACTCACAAGGCAGGCAATACGCTCGACCTCATCTTTACTAGATGCTGGTTTTCCACTAACCTCATTGCAACTCCCCTCCAAGTCTCCGACCACTACCTTGTATCCTTTTCCCTCTCGCTCTCATCCAACACTTCCCACACTGCCCCTACTCGGATGGTATCGCGCCGTCCCAACCTTCGCTCTCTCTCCCCCGCTACTCTCTCCTCTTCCATCCTATCATCTCTTCCCTCTGCTCAAACCTTCTCCAACCTATCTCCTGATTCTGCCTCCTCAACCCTCCTCTCCTCCCTTTCTGCATCCTTTGACTCTCTATGTCCCCTATCTTCCAGGCCGGCTCGGTCCTCCCATCCCGCTCCGTGGCTTGACGACGCATTGCGAGCTCACAGAACAGGGCTCCGGGCAGCCGAGCGGAAATGGAGGAAAACTCGCCTCCCTGCGGACCTGGCATCCTTTCACTCCCTCCTCTCTACATTTTCCTCCTCTGTCTCTGCTGCTAAAGCCACTTTCTACCACTCTAAATTCCAAGCATCTGCCTCTAACCCTAGGAAGCTCTTTGCCACCTTCTCCTCCCTCCTGAATCCTCCTCCCCCTCCCCCTCCTCCCTCTCTGCAGATGACTTCGTCAACCATTTTGAAAAGAAGGTCGACGACATCCGATCCTCGTTTGCTAAGTCAAACGACACCGCTGGTTCTGCTCACACTGCCCTACCCTGTGCTCTGACCTCTTTCTCCCCTCTCTCTCCAGATGAAATATCGCGTCTTGTGACGGCCGGCCGCCCAACAACCTGCCCGCTCGACCCTATCCCCTCCTCTCTTCTCCAGACCATTTCCGGAGACCTTCTCCCTTACCTCACCTCGCTCATCAACTTATCCCTGACCGCTGGCTACGTCCCTTCCGTCTTCAAGAGAACGAGAGTTGCACCCCTTCTGAAAAAACCTACACTCGATCCCTCCGATGTCAACAACTACAGACCAGTATCCCTTCTTTTTTTCTCTCCAAAACTCTTGAACGTGCCGTCCTTGGTCAGCTCTCCCGCTATCTCTCTCAGAATGACCTTCTTGATCCAAATCAGTCAGGTTTCAAGACTAGTCATTCAACTGAGACTGCTCTTCTCTGTATCACGGAGGCGCTCCGCACCGCTAAAGCTAACTCTCTCTCCTCTGCTCTCATCCTTCTAGACCTATCGGCTGCCTTCGATACTGTGAACCATCAGATCCTCCTCTCCACCCTCTCCGAGTTGGGCATCTCCGGCGCGGCCCACGCTTGGATTGCGTCCTACCTGACAGGTCGCTCCTACCAGGTGGCGTGGCGAGAATCTGTCTCCTCACCACGCGCTCTCACCACTGGTGTCCCCCAGGGCTCTGTTCTAGGCCCTCTCCTATTCTCGCTATACACCAAGTCACTTGGCTCTGTCATAACCTCACATGGTCTCTCCTATCATTGCTATGCAGACGACACACAATTAATCTTCTCCTTTCCCCCTTCTGATGACCAGGTGGTGAATCGCATCTCTGCATGTCTGGCAGACATATCAGTGTGGATGACGGATCACCACCTCAAGCTGAACTTCGGCAAGACGGAGCTGCTCTTCCTCCCGGGGAAGGACTGCCCGTTCCATGATCTCGCCATCACGGTTGACAACTCCATTGTGTCCTCCTCCCAGAGCGCTAAGAACCTTGGCGTGATCCTGGACAACACCCTGTCGTTCTCAACTAACATCAAGGCTGTGGCCCGTTCCTGTAGGTACATGCTCTACAACATCCGCAGAGTACGACCCTGCCTCACACAGGAAGCGGCGCAGGTCCTAATCCAGGCACTTGTCATCTCCCGTCTGGATTACTGCAACTCGCTGTTGGCTGGGCTCCCTGCCTGTGCCATTAAACCCCTACAACTCATCCAGAACGCCGCAGCCCGTCTAGTGTTCAACCTTCCCAAGTTCTCTCACGTCACCCCGCTCCTCCGCTCTCTCCACTGGCTTCCAGTTGAAGCTCGCATCCGCTACAAGACCATGGTGCTTGCCTACGGAGCTGTGAGGTGAACGGCACCTCAGTACCTCCAGGCTCTGATCAGGCCCTACACCCAAATAAGGGCACTGCGTTCATCCACCTCTGGCCTGCTCGCCTCCCTACCACTGAGGAAGTACAGTTCCCGCTCAGCCCAGTCAAAACTGTTCGCTGCTCTGGCACCCCAATGGTGGAACAAACTCCCTCACGACGCCAGGACAGCGGAGTCAATCACCACCTTCCGGAGACACCTGAAACCCCACCTCTTTAAGGAATACCTAGGATAGGATAAAGTAATCCTTCTCACCCCCCCCCCCCCCTTAAAATATTTAGATGCACTATTGTAAAGTGGCTGTTCCACTGGATGTCATGAGGTGAATGCAACAATTTGTAAGTCGCTCTGGATAAGAGCGTCTGCTAAATGACTTAAATGTAATGTAAATGTATATATATACACTTACCACGCTGCACCTTGGTCTCCTAGTTACGACGACGGTGACAGGATCATAGCTTTAACCTGGATTCACCTGGTCAGTCTATGTCATGGAAAGAGCAGGTGTGCTTAATACTTTGTATATCCCACTGATTAAAAAAACGAAAAGAAAAAAAAGACTGTCTTCAGCAAAGAAAGGGAAACTCCTTTTCAACTGCATGGTCTTATATAACATTATAAACTGGGTGGTCCGTGCCCTGAATGCTGATTGGCTGACAGTCATGGTATATCAGACCATATACCATGGGTATGACAAAACAATTCTTGCTACTGCTCTAATTACATTTGTAACCAGTTTATAATAGCAATAAGGCACCTCGGGGGTTTGTGGTATATGGCCAAGGGCTGTATCCAGGCACTCCGCGTTGTGCCATGCTTAAGAACAACCCTTAGCCGTGGTATATTGGCCATATACCACACCCCCCCCGTGCCTTATTATAAACAACTGATAAGATCTTGCATTCATACAGAAATACAAATGCAAAGACCCTCAAAAACACCAAGGGAAATGGCAATGAAAGGGAATTGTGTAACAGACACCTGTATTCAAACTTGAAACCCTCATTTACGTAACAGTCTCATACAGTTTTACAAAGCATCTGCTCGCACAGACCAATGCAAAGACATGATGTGAAAAAGACGTGCTTAAATTGGAAGCTTCGGTACATCCTTTCTTATTTTACCCCATGGTAACCATATCAAGAGGTGACAGTCTCCTAATTGAGAGTTGGATTTTACTGCACTCCATCATGCAATTTTGCACCTGTGGAGAAAGGGTATTTATGAAGACAAACATGTGCGCTCTGTTATGATTGGCCTAACAGATGTCTACTACGGTGGTCCTCTTAAGCACAGTTGGTAGAGCATGTTTGTGGGTTTGATTTCCAGGGCCACCAATCAGTAAAATGTTTAAATAAAATAAATTGCTTTGGATAAATGTCTAATAAATGGTACCTATATATTATTCATGTGAGTAAAGTCATACTATATAAAACCATGCCGACAGATGATTTGTTCATTCAAGCTTTCTTTTCAGCACCATGGAGTGATGAATCCTTGCCATCGCTACACCTGGCTATCAGCGGAGCCTTATCTGGCAGCAAAAAAGTAAATTCAGCCTCATTTACTGCCTTTTAAAAAACATAGCTGAAATGGCTGACTTGCTTAAACAAATGTGGTTTCTACTGACAATTGAGATGTAAAAACTATAGCATAAGGGAACAATGAGCAGATAACAGGCAATCTGTCATTTAGATTATGATTAATATATATATTAATATATATACTATTAGTATAATTATTAGGCCTACTTTTAGAACCTCTGATTTGTACAAAGAGTAAAGTGTTGATTTGAAAGATAGTCAAATCATATAAAAATGCATTTAAATCTCGTTCGCAGTAACTTTAATTGACTGTCATAGAAACATCAAAACAAGTGCTAATTGTTTCACAAAGGTCTGGCATATTTTTACCATCTTTGATTTCCCTAAGAAGTCACATTTTGATTTGATACAAATAATACATTCAAATGAAAAGTATTTTCATTGATTGTCATATAAACATCAGTACAATTGCAAAATATAAAAAAACATGAAAAAGACACTCAAAGAGACAGATACTTTCATTGGAGAAACAAGAAGAATTGACAGTAGAGGACAACAGAATGCAGAGAATATTTAATCATTTCATGATTAATCCATTCATCATGGCATCACCTACTTATTATATAGAAAAACATTGTCTCCTTCCTAGAAAATGTCAACCTTCTAAGTTAGTATTAGTCCTGTAAACCATTCATCAACAGTATCTACTGAATCTCAATTGCTCAAAATGTAGGCCACGTTAAATCTGCATTAGGCTATACACTTTGAAGCTTTGCAGAAAAGGAAATGTGTAACTGTTTTCCCTCCTCTCCTGAGGAGGAAGGATCGGACCAATATGCAGCGTGGTAAGTGTTCATAATTTTATTCAATAGCACTGAACACTAAAATACAAAGTAACAAAAATAATAACCGAAGCAGTTCCGTCTGGTATCTAAAACACAGACAGAAAACAACTACCCACCAATCAGTGGGAAAACAGGCTGCCTAAGTATGGTTCTCAGAGACAACGATAAACAGCTGCCTCTGATTGGGAACCATACCAGGCCAAACACAGAAATACAAAAACATAGAATGCCCACCCCAACTCACGCCCTGACCAAACTAATATAGACATAAAAAAGGAACTAAGGTCAAGACGTGACAAAGTGGACACTAGTGTACATCACAGTCCACAACATTGATTTAGGTAAATAGCTGTGGGACGGGGCTGGGGAAATGTCACCGGTCTCCAATTAATGAATGTTGAAAGTCAACACTTAATTTTCTAATCCACTGACAGGGCAGTTTCTAAAACATTTCAAAATGTATTTTTCTATATAAAAAATAAAAAAAACACTAACTCAAGCTGAACTGGAAGAGGTGGCTGCAGCTATGGTCCATGTTGTGTCTACAACTCTCTCCAGGGTCCCAGTGAGCCTAATGCAGAATAAGAACAATGCATCTCCCACTACTAGCCAACATATTGCATGTTTCAAGCGGCACATCAAAATCATTAGTACAGCAAACATCATTCACAGTCCTCACGTCAAACAAACAAACCAAATCACATTACAGATACCCTGGTCCAGTGCAACTTGTAGCAAGTGGGATACAGCACTTTATACTATTCCAAATTAATCTTGACTTCTGAAGCTTGTTCTGTGTGAGCTGTAATGTGGCAGCCAGGGGAAGGTCTTCAGGGTTTTGGTGTCATTTTGTCAGGAACAGTGCACTCAGTGTTGTCTCCATAAGTACCTTGAAACAAAACGGTAGTCAGAGCACTGGACAGACAAGGGGACCTATACATCATGCAATAATTGCACACCATTGTGCTCAGTAATTACACACCATTTGAAAGTGCGACCTGACTCTCCGTATTTTGCTGCTCTGTGACCCGCTAGGCTGGCCCCTGGTCAGAGGAGATGGGGAATGATTTAACCTCAAAGTTACACACAGGAATACTTTGACATACACAGACAGATATGGAAAGTACAATGGTACTGGTTCTGTGACAGGAGAAAATAGAGGCAATGAATATTCTCATACCAAATGAATACACCAGGGCAAGAATGGACAGATACAGAACCTTACAGACTAGAGCAGAAACAAAATGACCAAGTACTGTATAGAACTAAAAGCTAATATTGTACTGAGCAACCAGAAGTAATATACACAAATACAATTTCCCTCCCTCAACATAATTTATTCACGCACACCATCCCACATTAAGATATGTGAATGAGTCTATTTATGTTGGGCAGGGAAGAGGTGTAGAGCTTGATACTCTTTCTGCAACTGCTTGAAGACTGAAAGGTGGCGGCAGAAATTGGGGATCTGGAACCCAAAATGACTGCCTGTGATTGGCTGACCCAATGGTGTGATAAAGCACCTGACAACCTGGTCCCTGGCAACTAATCGGTTTGGCTAGGGCCATAGGTGTGAAGGAAGGTTTATATATTTTGTCTCTGAGAACGGGCTGTAAGATGGTGTGCCAAGAGTCACCGGCAGGTAATTCTGTAACACTGTGTAAACTTGTATGGCGGTGATGGCTTGCGTCAGTTCCGTTGAGGGTCTGGTTTGAATAATCTGGATTTAGTTTGTTTTCTATGACAACCCACGAAGATATATTGAAGATAACAGATTTAAATGCAATTTTATGTAACCTGATTATTTATATAAAATCAACATGACTTTTGAACTAGCACTTGTTTTGATGTTTCTATGACAATCAATGGAAACATTATTGTAAAAAGAGATAGAAATAATAAAATCATGTAAAAATGTATTTGTATCAAATCAACACTTGACTTTCTGTCTGGTGTGGTGGTTAATTTCTTTACTATCAAATGAGGTGAGACAAACGTATCACACGAGTCAGAGTTTTACTTACATTTTTAATCGCTTATTAATAAGGGAGCAAGTCAATACAATGCACACATATAAAGTGAATCGATTGACTGCTCTACAATAATGCTGGCTGGTCGATGATTCACGCTCAGATGATTCGTTTAGAGCCCCGAGATAAAAGGTACAAAAGGTATTTATAGCCAAGATACACCGCTTTCAACCTACATGACGAACAGATGTATAGAATGGGTCACAAGATTAAGATTTGTATGAAAGATACCTATAATACATAGCAGACAGTATCTGCTGTGTCAACAGTTGTCATTGTATAGAGACCAGTGTCTGGCCCCCCAACTCCATACTGGAGCCATGTCTCCCTGGTACCATATAGAACAGAAACATTAACTCATGCTCTGGAATGATCTTTAGGTTTTATCACCAAAAAGACATGGTAAATCTCCTGTCAGTGTTATCTCCCAGAGGCCCATCCTCAGAACACACACACAACCGTTTTAAGAATCCTCTATTCTGTTGCATAAAACGTAACATGAGGCAATAAAAGTATTAAAACAATCTTGCAACTTTCCACGACACCAGTCCCTAACAACAATATTCACTCACGAAAGAGCCTTGGTAGTAGTCAGAGAGGAATGAAAATTGTAGTCGACCTTTAAATAGGCAAATATCTGTTAAATGTTTGATATAAAACCTACTTTACCTTGGTGAACCTCAGGTACTTTTCAGGAGTTGAAAATGGAAACAGATTGAATTTTAGATTTTGTGAAAAATGACATTGTTTGCTCTACATCCTCACACACAACATTTTTTCTCCACAACAAGTTTGGTGGAAACACCACTGGACGGAAAGTACACATATTTTCTTTTCACAGATGTTTTAATATTCACATAGAAATGTGTCACCAATTGGATGGAAACCTAGCTACAGGCTAGATAAGGGGAGAGCATGGTGAGCTGTATGTATGTCTCTGAATGAATATGGTATTACCTTTGGGGTGATTAAGAATATCTCAAATGTAGCCATCAAATTACAACAGTGTATTTGTTTTTGGCGTACTTATGTACAGTATTGTCAGAGTAAAGAGTTATTGTATAGATGAAAATGTAAGCCCTATAGGCTATGTAGTCTATATGATGCTCATTCCCTGGACCAACTGATGAAGGATTTGATGAGACAGTGAGCGGTGTCTACATTCTGAGGCTGAGACATCATGTGGCGGATTTGGGGCTGTGATCTGATAGGCCAGACAGCCAAGCCTTCTTTCTTTAGAGACAAAATATGGAAACCTATCACCAAGACGACACATAAGATAAAGGAAAAGGGAAGACGGGTGAGTGGACATCTCTTGAATGAGCTGTAAGGACACAAGCAGCTTGGTATCATATCACATTCAATTTGGACAAGACAAATCTGAAAATCTGAAAAAAAAGCATCCAAGTAATTCAGTTGACAATTCCATTGATTCGTGTTGACGTAAATCAGCCTCAATCCCCTCTGTTGATGTAGGTTACGCCTGGGAGTGAAATAATCTGCCACAAGTCAAAAAAAAAATCTACTATCAGTAATGAGAATACAAAACATAGATGATCACATATATGAAGTGTAAGGATGTGACATCAAGTCCTCATTCCCTATTATTTTAATGATGAAAGACAGAAAGTGAGTGATCAAGTTCAAATGAATGGTGAAACACCTCTCCATCCATACTAGGTATTGAAGCACCCCACCACCATCTGCTCCCATACTAAGAGTTCAGCAGCCAGGTCACCCACTCCTTCCGACAGCACGCCACACCTAGCAGGAGGCTCCTCGTACTCTCATCAATGATAAAACAACCACCACTTTTATTTATTTTACCTTTATTTAACCAGGCAAGTCAGTTAAGAACAAATTCTTATTTTCAATGACGGCCTAGGAACAGTGGGTTAACTGCCTGTTCAGGGGCAGAACGACAGATTTGTCAGCTCGGGGGTTTGAACTTGCAACCTTCCAGTTACTAGTCCAACGCTCTAACCACTAGGCTACCCTGCCGCTCCATCACAGGACCTCTGACTGAGACACACTGACTCAATGGAAGTGATCCCAGAACACGTTCATCATGTTTAGGACCAGACCTGGATTCAAATAGAATTGGTTCTCTTTCAGATGCGTAAGCTGCGCTTGATTGAACTTGCCTGGCACAAAGACACACACAGCTAGCAAACACTACACACACGTACATTGTGGTGCTGTTGTATAGTGATAATGTACATTTTGTGTTGGGGATTAGTAGTGTAATGTTATTTGATGTACTGTTTTATTTGTAATGTTTTGTATATTGTGTGATGTGCCTTAATGTGTTCGGACCCCAGGAAGAGTAGCTGCTGCCTTGGCACTGTTGCGACTTCGATTGAAGAACTAGAATTACTTCTGACAAGGAAGCCCCGCCTTCCACATGTGATAACCCTTCACGAACTAGAACCAGGTGGTGTGGGCCAATCAGGTGTTGTACCTCGTTTACCTCCTTCAGGGAACAGTAGTTATAGTCAGAAAGTTAAGTTCCCTTTCAGGGAGACCACCCAGACCTCCACCCCGCAAGATGCAGTAGTCTGGGTATTGTGTACACTGCACGCTGCCTAAGTGATGAAACCTCACAAAAGTGTGCGCTGCCCAACTCGCCACAGCACAAATATCCTCTACAGTCAACCCTTTAAATAACGCCCAAGATGCTGCCAGACCACTGGTGAAGTGGGCGT
The DNA here is from genome assembly GCF_021184085.1 of Oncorhynchus gorbuscha. Lineage (NCBI taxonomy): Eukaryota > Metazoa > Chordata > Actinopteri > Salmoniformes > Salmonidae > Oncorhynchus > Oncorhynchus gorbuscha. Next base: position 33,527,389 of record NC_060174.1, read on the forward strand.
GTACACCGCTAGGTAACCCTTGCACTTTGCTGCTTCATGCCAGTGAGCCTCCACAATCAATGGGAGAGATGCAGCTTAGAAAGCACCCTGCAACGAGCTGGATTAGCAAACCGGATATCCCGGGTCTGCTCAACGTAGGTGTATAAAGCTCGTACTGGACACACGGCATGTAACCGCCAATGTTTCTCAGAAGCAAATGGGAAATACTGTAGCTCAAAGCTAGAGACCTGTAGGGCATAGCCTTGACCTTTGGGGGCAAAGGCCAAATTAGGACGCAACGACACGAATTGTAATGGATAACGTTTGGAGATCTCCAACGCGTTTAGTCGAGGCCAAAGCCATGAACAAGGAGGTTTTGTATGAGATGATCTCCAGCTCCACAGACTACAGTGGTTCAAAATAGGGCCTGGCACAGAGCATCCTAAACTAAATCCCAAGTCAGCGCAATAGGTTTAGAAACGGGTCTGATACAGCGCACACCTTATAGGAACCACACCGCCAGAGCACTAGCCCAATAGGCAGAACCAAACCAAGGTTGCGTGGGCCAAATGGGAGCCACAATTTCTTTAAATAAATAAACCAACAAGCTTAACAGGCGCACCCTCCCCAACGTTGGCTGAGTCAGCTCCATGGTGGAAATGCATAATTGAATCCGGAACGAACTGAGATGGAGTCAGACAGCTGTTTCTGGTTTCTTATGAAGCCTACAGACTGAATACGGGACAGTAGCATGGATCTGTGTAACATTGATTTCTCCCTCTACTCTGCTGCCACCAGCCAATTAACTGTAATACCCGGCGGCTCGTGAGAATTCTGAATTTGTAGACTGAGGTGCCTGTTGAGGGCAAGTAGGTCTAGAATGGGGCGCAAAGTCCTGTCCATCTTCGGAACTAGGAAATACCGGCTGTACTGTACCTGCATTCCTGGATCTCTAAAAATAGGAATCACTTAGACGTCCTCCCTTCTCCAGAAGCAGGCATTTTTTCACAGAATGAGTGCAGAGAAATTGGGAACTGACGTGAACTTAGATAACCTCACACTCAACGTCAACAACAGCAGAGGGAGCACCCCCCTATCCACATCCACGGGTCAGTAGTGGAGAGGGTAGTAAGTTTTAAGTTCCTCGGCGTACACATCACAGACAAACTGAATTGGTCCACCCACACAGACAGCGTTGTGAAGAAGGCGCAGCAGCGCCTCTTCAACATCAGGAGGCTGAAGAAATTCGGCTTGTCACCAAAAGCACTCACTCACTTCTACAGATGCACAATCGAGACCATCCTGTCGGGCTGTATCCCCGCCTGGTACAGAAACTGCTCCGCCCACAACCGTAAGGTTCTCCAGAGGTTAGTGAGGTCTGCACAACGCATCACCGGGAGCAAACTACCTGCCCTCCAGGACACCTACACTACCTGATGTCACAGGAAGGCCATAAAGATCATCAACAACAACCACACAACCCAAGCCACTGCCTGTTCACCCCGCTATCATCCAGAAGGCGAGGTCAGTACAGGTGCAACAAAGCAGGGACCGAGAGACTGAGAAACAGCTTCAATCTCAAGGCCATCAGACTGTTAAACAGCCACCACTAACATTGAGTGGCTGCTGCCAACATATTCACTCAACTCCAGCTACTTTAATAATGGAAATTTATGGAAATTATGTATCACTAGCCACTTTAAACAATGCCACTTAATATAATGTTTGCATACCCTACATTACTCATCTCATATGTATATACTGTACTCGATACCATCTACTGCATCTTGCCTATGCCGTTCTGTACCATCACTCATTCATATCTTTATGTACATATTCTTTATCCATTTACACTTGTGTGTGTGTGTATAAGGTAGTAGTTGTGGAATTGTTAGGTTAGATTACTTGTTGGTTATTACTGCATTGTCGGAACTAGAAGCACAAGCATTTCGCTACACTCGCATTAACATCTGCTAACCATGTGTATGTGACAAATAAAATTTGATTTGAGATTGAGAAAAGCTAAGAGATTGGTTAAAAGATGGCTGAGTTATTGATAAATCAGGAAATCATATTATATAGTACGTGTCCATTTAAATAGTTTATAAATGGCCAATCAACTTAACTTTTTAGGGTCCTTAAAGACATTACACACACTGAACAAAAATAGAAATGCAACAAATTCAAAGATTATATGAACTGTAACTCAGTATAAGGAAATCAATCAATTGGAATACATTAAGAAAACCCTAATGCGATGTGGGTGTAGGACATGCGGCCTACTAGGTTAAAATTATAGGCTAGAAAATGTTATTTAATTTTGAAATAAAGAAATATGGATATAATAGGGCCTATTTTTAAACATTTTATAATTAGTGCAACCTGCATATTATACCTCCCCTTCCTCTCTCCATTGTTGCTTCTTTCCTTCCTCGCTGATTTAGAACTGATTTAATTATTTAATTTAACTGTAATGACATGCTTGAATAATATAAGACTAAGATGCTTTCGCATCTCTGCACGAAGATTGAACGGTTAGGATCTGAACATATACAGACCCATAGCCATTTGTCTATATTAACATAATAAGGAATTCCCCTCAACCACACCCACAAATTGGGGAAAACAAACATTCTTTCCAATTGACCCCCTGATGTAAAAGAGTCAACTAAGTAGTAGATTTTTAGTTACACAGAAATAACAAAATATACAGAAAGGTTGCGGTGTTGTTCAATGTACATGTAACCGGGTCAAACATCCTTACCTACAGTTCGTAATGCTCCCATGCAGGGAAATAGAGGCTGTGAGAAGAGCCCTGTGGCTTCAGGTTATTCAGCGTGGGAAATGAGGGGACCCGATGTCCAAGTAGGCTACACGTAGCTGTGTGTGGAAAAGATGAGATATTTAACTTGTTTAGTATAGTCAGTTTTTAACTACACTCACTACTTGTAGCTATATAGTCAGTTTTTTGGCTAGCATAATGTTCTGGTCGGTAGCTAGCTAGCGCTCTCTCACGTGGCTGCTAGCACAGTCATGAAAAGGGGCATGAGGGAAAAACGTACAATATTATGTTTTTCTAAGTAGTGAGAATACTTGAGAGCAGACAATGTACTTTTCGTAAATTTAATTTTGTAATTGACTAAAACAATCAGACAAATTTGATAAAGCTGAAGCATTTGCTGTGTAACACAGGGGTGTATTACACGTGTAACACAGGGATGTATTACACATGAGACAGAGCCTATAAGTTTGTTGGATAAAGCTTCTTTCATTAGCTAAATATACAGTGCATTTGGAAAGTATTCAGACCTGGACTTTTTCCACATTTTGTTATGTTACTGCCTTATTCTAAAATTGATTTTTTTTTATCATCAATCTACACAAAATACCCCATAATGACAAAGTGACAAATTTATTTTAAAAAGTATTATAAAAAAACAAATACCTTTTTATTTGCATAAATATTCAGACACTTTGCTTTGAGACTCGAAATTGAGCTCAGGTGCATCCTGTTTCCATTTGTATAGTCTTACGTTTTTTTAAAGTAATGGAGTGAGAGTCAGCTTTGGCAGTGCGGATAGCCCCTGTGACACAGAAAAGAGCAGCTTCAGTTGAGTGATCTGTCTTGAAGCCTGACTGGTTAGGCTCAAGAAGATCATTCTGAGAGTAATATCGAGAGAGTTGGTCAGAGACAGCACTCTCAAGTCTTTTGGAAAGAAAATAAAGGGATACCGGTCTGTAGTTTTTGACATTATAGGAGTCATGTGTGGGTTTCTTGAGGAGGGGCCATTTTGAAGTCCGATGGGACGCAGACAGTGGTTAGGGATGAATTGAGGGAAATGAGGAACAAGGTTTCCAGATATGGTTTGGAGAAAAATGTGAAAGTTTGCAGCCAAGGGGTGGGAAGGGTCTGTAAAGCCTATAGGGAGAGGAGCAAACAGGTATAGAAAACACACAGAGAGTGTACAAAACATTAGGAACAACTTCCTAATATTGAGTTGCACCCCCGAAAGCGTTCCACAGGGATTCTGGCCCATGTTCTGAGGAAGATGGCACCAATAGAGATGGCAGCTTCGCTTCAAATCCTTAGGAAGCTGTGCAGTATTTCGTTTTTTTAAAGTATTATTTCTTACATAGTTAGCCCAGAAAACCTTAAGTGTTATTACATACAGCCGGGAAGAACTATTGGATATCAGAGAGAAGTCAATTTACCAGCACTACAACCAGGAATACGATTTTCCCAAAGCGGATCCTTTGTCGGCACCTCCCAGGGCATTTTAACTAATTCCAGAGGCCTACCCTGCTGTCGGAGTCCGTAGAGCCAACAGGATTTTAAGTGCATCCCGCCGACAGGAACAAATATCTCTCTGGAAGAAGAAGGGCGGGTTGTATGTATCATGAGTAACAACGCATGGTGTAATTGTAACATACAGGAACTCAAGTTCTTTTGTTCACCCGACTTAGAATTCCTCACAATCAAATGCCGACGGTATTATCTCCCAAGAGACCTCTCCTCGGTTATCGCCACAGCCAAGTATATCCCCCCGCAAGAGGATACCAAGACGTCCATCAAGGAACTTCACTGGACTTTCTGTAAACTGGAAACCATATATCCTGAGGCTGCATTTAATGTAGCTGGATATTTTAACAAAGCTAATCTGAGAACAAGCATATCGATCACTGCTACTCTAACTTCCGCAATACATACAAGGCCCTCCCCCGCCCTCCTTTTGGCAAATCTGACCATGACTCCATCTTGTTGCTCCCCTCCTATAGGCAGAAACTAAAACAGGAAGCACCCATGCTTAGGTCTAGCCAACACTGGTCTGACCAATCGGATTCCACGCCTCATGATTGCTTTGATCACGTGGACTGGGATATGTCCAAGGTAGCCCAGACAATAACATTGACATATACACTTACTCAGTGAGCGAGATTACAAGGAAGTGTTTTGGAGATGTTGTACCCACTGTGACTATTAAAACCTTCCCTAACCAGAAACTGTGGATTGATGGCAGCATTTGCGCAAAACTTAAAGCATGTCCCACTGCATTTATTCATGGCAAGGCAGCTGGAAACATCACGAATACAAACAGTGTAGGTATTCCCTACAAACAATCAAAGCATCAGTATAGAGACAAAGTGGAGTCACAATTCAATGGCTCAAACAAGAGACGTATGTGGCAGGCTCTACAGACAATCACAGATTACAAACAGAACTAGACAGCAACATCTAAAACAACTTCTTTGCGCACTTTGAGGAAAATACAGTGCCACCGACACGACCCCCTACCAAGACTGTGGGCTCTCCTCCTTCGTGGCTGACTTGAGTAAAACATTTAAACGTGTTAACCCTCGCAAGGCTGCCGACCCAGACGACGTCTCTAGCCGCATCCTCAGAGCATGCGCAGACCAGCTGGCTGGTGTGTTTACTGACATATTCAATCAATCTCTATCCCAGTCTGCTCTCCCCACATGCTTCAAGATGGCCAACATTGTTCCTGTTCCCAAGAAAGCTAAGGTAACTAAACTAGATGACTATCGCTCCATAGCAAGTCTTAGTTTTGGGACAAGACCGCCACTGAGAAAAGGGGGAGACTGAAGTACTAATAATAATTGTTAATTGTCTTGCAAAGGTGAAGAGCACACCTCCCAGTACTAATTGCTGATTGCCTAGGAGAGGAGAAACCACTCCCCCTCCAATACAGCCACTGATTAACAAGACAACAACAGTCAAATATTGCCCTGCCCCTTAATCCTGGTTGATGTGTCAACAATCATCTGCAAGTTATGAGCAGTCAGCAGTTCCCACAAAACGTAGGCTACTGGGAAGACAGGCAGGACTTAAAATAGATGGCCCTAGTTGACGCAAAGTCAGTCTTATGTTCCTAAAATGTTTGTTTTTAGTAGCGCGAATCGTTCCGGCTCACATTGAGGTGAAGAGCGGAAGAATTGGCGTGATTCTAGCTCTTCAATCGAAGTCCCCATAGTTGTGTTGTATCGAGAGTACAGAGTGTAAGAAAACACATGCTTTCTTTACTTCATTATATTTCAGGAGAACACATAAAATAAAGGGTCCACAATTGATGAATAAAAACATTAAAATGGGTACAGTACAGTGCAGCAAAACTACACTACAGTGCTTACACAATTTCCATATAACTGTCAAATCTTCCTTCCAGGGCTTGTTTTTTCCTCCTCTAATTAAGATTTTTGTGTCGTTGGTCCCTCGTCTCCAGCTGCTTCTATGACTGTGTGTATGTTCCCTTTCTGTATGCCAAAGGATGTTGACAAGAACTCGCAATCGGATCATGAGCAGTCTGCTGATGAAATCTTCATGCTTCTGTTTTTCAACACAGACTGGAAGCCTGGCAAAGCACATGCTAATGAGAGCTGTTCTGCCACAATGATTTCCTCGCTAAACTTCCCAGCTCCTCATGATAATCTGTCCTAAACCAGATAAGCTAAACAAGGCAGGCGGGTAAGGGAAAGGAAAAGGGACAAGCACTTTGGCCATACACACCAGTGGAGGGTTTGAGATCGAAAGGAAGACCTTATGTAAAATATGGTGGTGGATGTTTGATTTTATCGCGCTATTTTGCTTCCACCGGTCCTGAAGCCACTTTACCCAGTCCTCATCACAGACATGGGATATCAAGGATCTGGAAAGATTCTGTATGGAGGAATGGTCTAAAATCCTCCCCAATGTGTTCTCCAATCTCATTAAACCTTTTAGAAAAAGGCTCAGTGCTGTTCTCCTAGTACCGTAATTTCCGGACTATAAACCGCTACTTTATTCTCACACTTTGAACCTCGCGGTTTATACAATGACACGGCTAATTTATGGATTTTTCCCGCTTTCACAAGATTCATGCCGACAAAAAAACTGAGCACCGTCACATAATGTGACGTAAATCGAGCGCGCTCAGACTTCCCATCATTCTGATTACGGTAGTAATTTTGTCACCCTCATCATGGCAACGACACAGAGAAATGCATATGATGCAGCTTTCAAGTTGAAGGGGATCGATCTGGCTGTTGGAAATGGAAATAGAGCTGCTGCATGGGAGCTTGGCCTTAATGAGTCGATTATAAGACTTTGTAAACAGCAGCGTGAGGAACTGACTCAGTGCAAAAAGACAACAAACCTTTCAGAGGGAAGAAAAGCAGGTGGCTCAAAGTATTTGCAGCCACTAAATCGTGCATTTAAGGTGGCGCTCCGTGTTCAGTGGGAGGCTTGGATGACAAGTGGGGAGAAATCCTTCACTAAAACGGGCATGCGAAGAGCAACTTATGGTCAAGTCTGCCAGTGGGTCCTGACAGCGTGGAGCATTGTCAAAAAATCCACTATCATCAACGGGTTTCGAAAGGCTGGACTGCTGCGTGTTGAAGGGGCAGCATGGTAGCGGGGTATTTGCCTCCGGATGAAAGTGACGAGAGCGACGATGAAAACGATCCAACATCGGATGAAGCAATTCTGAGGCTATTCAACTCCCGACACCGAAGGAGATGACTTCAGTGGTTTCAGTGCACAGGAGGAGGAAGATAGTGACCAATGACTTTACTGGTAGGCTACTGTTTAATAATTTTTGTTACAAGCCGTGTTTCGTTAAAGCCTATTTATTTTTGTTTACATACCGTGTTTCGTTTAAAGGCTGTGTAAAGTTCACTTGTTTCAATGTACGGGTAGGCACCTGCGGCTTATAGACATGTGCGGCTTATTTATGTACAAAATACATATTTTTTAAATAATTCAGTGGGTGCGGTTTATATAAGTGCAGGGTACCACATATTGAAAACAGGGGAAGCCTTCTCTTTTTGAGAACATTGTTTATTACTTGAGCAATTGCACTAGTATAAATAATTGAACTGTTTCTTTCAGCATACAATATAGGTCAGTATTTGTATTTATTTTATACAGTCTTTTTTGCACATCTTTAAGAGTGCCAATAAGTTTGGTCATTTTGGTCATCGCTTAGTCTCACAGAGTGCCTGTGCACTTTCTTGACATTCATCCATCAGTAAATGCATAGTTACAGTGGGGCAAAAAAAGTATTTAGTCAGCCACCGATTGTGCAAGTTCTCCCACTTAAAAAGATGAGAGGCCTGTAATTTTCATCATAGGTACACTTCAACTATGACAGACAAAATTATGGTGGAAAATAAGTATTTGGTCACCTACAAACAAGCAAGATTTCTGGCTCTCACAGACCTGTAACTTTCTTCTTTAAGAGGCTCCTCTGTCCTCCACTCGTTACCTGTATTAATGGAACCTGTTTGAACTTGTTATCAGTATAAAAGACACCTGTCCACAACCTCAAACAGTCATACTCCAAACTCCACTATGGCCAAGACCAAAGAGCTGTCAAAGGACACCAGAAACAAAATTGTAGACCTGCACCAGGCTGGGAAGAATCTGCAATAGGTAAATCGCAATGTGATTTTCTGGAATGTTTTTTTTTTCATTTTGTCTGTCATAGTTGAAGTGTACCTATGATGAAAATTACAGGCCTCTCTCTTTTTAAGTGGGAGAACTTGCACAATTGGTGGCTGACTAAATACTTTTTTGCCCCACTGTAACTATGCATTTCTTGGAACAGGGGTATGGGGAAGAAAATACATGTCATCTATGGACTTAAATAGCAAATGGGGGGCTCTTTTCCCAGTGTGACTTTTCATCCCAGCCAGGTAGGCTATACTCATGGTGTAAGCGAAGTAATGTCCTTAATATTAGGAAAGTTGGGAAATAAGTATACTAGTAGGCCTAGCCTATAGAAAGCTGATGGAATCCTCTTTTTAGTCGAGATCATCAAAACTCTGTTTTCTCAAACAATTGCATAACCTATAGAAATGTTGTGCAACATGAGCTCATGGGCTCTCATTATGTGTTTGATTTGATATTTTTTTAGATTTTCATTAAGTATTTGATTTGCATTGATGCTAGGGTGATTGGAGGAGAATAGAGTGCTGAGTACCAGGTAGTTAGTAAGTTTGGTAGACTACTAATGACCATCAGCAGCATCAGTGCTTGGAGAAGCCTAGTTACAGTGACTAAACAGTCACGTGGAAAATGACTGAGGTCATGACTCGTGACTGCCGGTGTGGTGGTAATACATTTGGTCACCGTAACAGCCCTAGAACTCAGCAGGTGAAGTTTATTTATTTAGAACACATCTTCTCCATCTGGGCAGCCAAGGAGGGGGGCACTGAAACAATGAAATAGGTACACATTAGCCATGGCGTACACATCACAGACAAACTGAAATGGTCCACCCACCTAGACAGTGTGGTGAAGAAGGTGCAACAGCGCGTCTTCAACCTCAGGAGGCTGAAGATATTTGGCTTGTCACCTCAGACCCTCAAACTTTTACAGATGCACAATTGAGAGCATCCTGTCAGGCTGCATCACCGCCTGGTATAGCAACTGCACCGCCCACAACCGCAAGGCTCTCCAGAGGGTAGTGCGGTCTGCACAACGCATCACCAGGGGCAAACTACCTGCCCACCAGGACACGTACAGCACCCGATGTCACAGGAAGGTCAAAAACATCAAGGACAACAACCATCCGAGAAACGGCCTGTTCACCCCACTAACATCCTGAAGACGAGGTCACTACAGGTGCATCAAAGCTGGCACCGAGAGACTGAAAAACAGCTTCTACCTCAAGGCCATCAGACTGTTAAACAGCCATCACTAACACAGAGGCTACTGCCTTCATACAGATTTGAAATCATAAGCCACTTGAATAAATGTATCACTAGTCACTTTAATGTTCACATATCTTACATTTATTAATCTCAAATGTATATACTGTATTTTATACCATCTATTGCATCTTGCCTATGCCGCTCTTTCATTGGCTCATCCATATATTTATATGTATACATTCTTATGCCACTCCTTTATTTAGATGTGTGTATTAGGTAGTTGTTATGGAATTGTTAGATTACACGTTATTGCTACACTGTCAGAACTAGAAGCACAAGCATTTCACTCTACTTGCAATAATACCTGCTAACCATGTGTATGTGACAACTAAACTTTGAATATTTTCCCTTTGTTTACAAAAGTTCCATCCTGAGGATAAATCACTTTTCTATCCGGTGACTCGGTATTTCCTGCCAAAACCAGAAGTGCTATTCGAAAGAATATAAAACATAAATATATTTGGATTTGAAAATTGTGTGACGTGCGTATTACTCTTACTCCATCGTTGATTCATTCCTTGCTTTCAACAGTTCATTTAAATTAGTTTGGTTGTCCTTATCGTCATCATTGTAAGGACATGCTTGAACAATATTGAATTACAATAAGATGCAGACAGCACTGTTTTCTTTGAACTCTTATTGGCTGCGGTATTTAACATTCAGCAAACAAGAGCTTGCACCCCTCAAATAGTCTGTTAGTATAAGAAATGCTAAAAAACAAATGTCCAGCAAACTATGCTAGTATACCTTTTCCTGGGACTCCAACAAAGAAGAAGCATTTTTTAATGAGAAAGGCAAGCAGATTGCAGGTGCATATTGCACAAGAGAAAGAGGCTATACGTTAGAAGCTTATGCATAACCCATCATTCAATAGCTAAATATAAGAAAATAATTTATTACCAAAAAGCGGTAGTGTACAATATTAGAAAAAGGGTTTCAAAAGTTTCTGTGGCTGTCCCCATAGGAGAATCCTTTTAGGTTCCAGGTAGCACTATTTTGGGTTCCATGTAGAAACCTCTGGAAAGGGATCTACCTGGAACAAAAAGGGTTATACATGGAAAAGGGATTCTTCAAAGGTTTCTCCTATGGGAACAGCCCCCCCGAAAAAAAAAAAAAAAAAAAAACTTTAATTCCTGGTAGCACCTTTTTAGTTCTAGACGGGGCAGCAGGGTAGCCTAGTGGTTAGAGCATTGGACTACTAACCGAAAGATCCAAGTTCGAATCCCCAAGCTGACAAGGTACAAATCTGTCATTCTGCCCCTGAATAGGCAGTTAACCCACTGTTCCTAGGCTGTCATTGAAAATAAGAATTTATTCTTAACTGACTTGCCTAGTAAAATAAAGGTATAAAAAAAAAATATATATAGACACACACCAGACCATGGGGTTGGATCAAAATGTAGACACGGACAGAGTAGGATTAGCTCAGTTTCAAAGGTGTTTCTTAAAAGAATAGTCCAAAAGAAAAAGGTCACACCCAAGAGACCTTTTCTGGGATACCGTCCTCGGTGCTCTGGGTCTTGCTGTATCCTGTGGGGATCAAAACTGAACTCCCTCCTGTCACCGTCACCAACTATATGCGAGTCCTTTCCTCCTCCAGTCTCTCCCTTGTGTGCTGCCTTTATGGGAGTTGTACAGCTGGTGAGCAATCATCCCTTGATTATTCACCAATCCCCAATCAGCCCTAATTTAGACCTGGCACATCCAGCAGATGGAGCCATCGCCTCGTGATGCCTCGACTAGTCTCCTCCTGGTGGCTGACTTGCTGTACACCACAATATACAGTACCAGTCAAAAGTTTGCAGTGTTTTCAACATTGTAGAATAATAGTGAATACATCAAAACTATTAAATAACACATATGGAATCATGTAGTAACCAAAAAAGTGTTATACAAATCTAAATATTTTTTATATTTTAGATTCTTCAAAGTAGCTATCCTTTTCCTTGATGACAGGTTTGCACACTCTTGGCATTCTCTCAACCAGCTTCACATTGAATGCTTTGGGCGATTATGGAGGCCAGGTTACTGATGCAGCACTCAATCACTCTCCTTCTTGGTAAAATAGCCCTTACACAACCTGGAGGTGTGTTGGGTCATTGTCCTGTTGAAAAACAAATGATAATCACTAAGCTCAAACCAGAGGGGATGGCGTATCACTGCAGAATGCTGTGGTTGCCATGCTGGTTAAGTGTTCCTTGAATTTCAATACATTTCTGATAGTGTCACCAGCAAAGCACCTCCACACTTTCACACCTCCTCCTCCATGTGGGAAATACACATGCAGAGATCATCCATTCACCTACTCTCGTCTCACAAGGATACAGCGGTTGGAACCAAGAATCTCAAATTTGGACTCATCAGACCAACGAACAGATTTCCACCGGTCTAATGTCCATTAATCGTGTTTCTTGGCCCAAGCAAGTCTCTTCTTATTATTGGTGTACTTTAGTAAGGGTTTCTTTGCAGCAATTTGACCATGAAGGCCTGATTCACGCAGTCGATGTTGAGATGTTTGTTACTTGAGCTCTATGAAGCATTTTTTGGGGATGCAATTTCTGAGGCTGGTAATTCTAATGAACTTATCCTCTGCAGCAGAGGGAACTCTGGGTCTTCCTTTCCTGTGGCAGACTTCTAGAGAACCATTTTTATCATAGAGCTTGATGTTTTTGCTACTGCACTTGAAGAAACTTACAAAGTTCTTGACATTTTCCGAATTGACTGACCTTCATGTCTTAAAGTAATGATAAACTATCGTTTCTCTTTGCTTATTTGAACTGTTCTTTACATAAAATGGACTTGGTCTTTTACCAAATAGGGGTATCTTCTGTGTACCACAACTACCTTGTCACAACACTGGTTGGCTCAAACACATGAATTAAGGAAGGAAATACCAAAAATGTATCAAGGCACACCTGTTAAATTAAATGCATTTCAGGTGTGTACCTCATGAAGCTGGTTGAGAGATTGCTAAGTGCGTGCAACGCTGTTATCAAGGCAAAAGGCGGCTTCTGAAGAATTTCAAAAATAACAATTTTTTGTTTACTACATGATTCCATATGTGTTATTTCGTCATTTTCATGTCTTCACTACTATTCTACAATGTAGAAAATAGTAAAAAGAACAAAAAACCTATGAATGAGTAGGTGTGTCCAAACTTTTGACTGGTACTGTATATGAAACTTGAACAGGATTATCTGTTGTGGATGACTTTTTAATTGAATTGATTGAGCGAGAAAGACTATTCGGTGTGCACAGATTTAAAGCAACAATATTTGAGTGACAGGCTGTTTTTAACCTCTGCAGCTGTATTTGAAAGAAAATCATCTTGACAGTTAAAACATAAGGTGACACCGAAAACCAGACTGAGATGGAGAAATTTGCATTCAGCCCTTATATTACTGTACTATAGGCTACGATGCAGCAAATGTAGGCCTACCTGTCACAAGAAAAAAGTTACCATGATGAGATGATACATGCATTATGAACTGCACTCCATACTGAGTTGCGCTGTCTGTCCCGCCCTGAGTGTTGATGATTGATCATGCAGATAGCAGAGAGAAGGACGTAGAGAAGCCAGATTTAGACATTGCATATAGTTCAACAGTTCCATTTCACATCATGCTGCTTGATAGAATAGCACTGGAGAGGATGGCTGACGTTTTACAGACTCCTAACCAACTGCGCTATTTTGTTAGTTTTTCGCTTTGTTTGTAACTTAATTTGTACATAATGTTGCTGCTACCGTCTCTTATTACCGAAAATAACTTCTGGACATCAGAACAGCGATTACTCAACTCAAACTGGAAGAATAATATTTCTTAAACGAGTCCAACGCAAAGGATATACTGCTTTCTCGGGAATGGGCTCAATCCCCATCATTTGCCTTCTGAGAATTCGTAGGCAAGTGAGTAAATTCCCACTGCCATCCGATCTACTGGCCAACATGCAATTGTTGGAAAATAAAAGATTATACTACCAACAGTACATTAAAAACTGTAATATCTTATGTTTCACCGAGTCGTGGCTGAACGACAACATGGATGTTATAGAGCTGGCGGGATTTTCCATGCACTAGCAGGACAGAGAAACTATGTCTGGTAAGACGAGGGGCGGAGAGTTATCCATCGAAAGTTCTCATCTATGTTATTTGTAGCCGTCTATTTACCACCACAAACCAATGCTGGCACTACGACCGCACTCTACCAGCTGTATAAGGCCATAAGCAAACAAGACAATGCTCATCCAGAAGACTTAAATGCAGGAAAACTTAAATCCATTTTACCTCATTTCTACCAGCATGTGCAACCAGAGGGAAAAAAAAACTCTAGACCACATTTACTCCACACACAGAGATGTATACAACGCTTACCCCCACCCTCCATTTGGCAAATCTGACCATAAATATATCCTCCTGATTCCTGTTTACAAGCTAAAAAAACTAAAGCAGGAAGTACCAGTGACTCGCTTAATACGGAAGTGGTCAGATGACGCGGATGCTACGTTACAGGACTGTTTTGCTAGCACAGACTGGAATATGTTCTGGGATTCATCAAATAGCATTGATGAGTATACCACCTCTGTCATCGGCTTCATAAATAAGTGCATCGACGACATTGTCCCAACAGTGACTGTACGTACATATCCCAACCAGAAGCCATGGATTACAGGCAACATCCGCATCGAGCTAAAAGCTAGAGCTGCCGCTTTCAAGGAGCGGTACACTAATCCGGACGGTTATAAGAAATCCTGCTATGCTCTCAGACTAACCATCAAACAAGCAAAGATTCAATACAGGATTAAGATTAAATTATACTACACTGACTCTGATGCATGTGAGATGTGTTAGGGCTTGCAAACCATTACAGACCACAAAGGGAAGCCCAGCCGCGAGCTGCCCAGTGATGCAAGCCTATCAGATGAGCTAAATGCCTTCTATGTTCGCTTCGAGGCAAGAAACACTGAAAAATGGATGAGAGCACCAGCTGTTCTGGACAATTGTGTGATAACGTTATTGGTAGGCAATGTGAGCAATACCTTAATGACTTGGAGAAGATCTGCAAAGAGGAGTGGGACAAAATCCCTCCTGAGATGTGTGCAAACCTGGTGGCCAACTACAAGAAACGTCTGACCTCTGTGAATGCCAACAAGGGTTTTGCCACCAAGTACTAAGTCATGTTTTGCAGATCAAAATGCAAATCAATTTGTAATATTTTTGACATGTGTTTTTCTGGATTTTTGTTATTCTATCTCTCACTGTTCAAATAAACCTACCAATAAAATTATAGACTGATCATTTCTTTGTCAGTGGGAAAACGTACAAAATCAGCAGGGAATCAAATACTTTTTTCCCTCACTGTATGTATGCCAGTTAAGCTCTACACCCCTTGTAAAGTGGATTAATATGCTTAATTTTAAGAAGTTATTTGGACACTTTAGTTGTGATACAAACATCAAAACAGATGTGTGACTATGATTTGAAAAAGTCACACAAAATGCATTGTTTCTTGCCTTAAACTGGGCATCATTCACAAGTAATATTATATAATTCACAAGTGATAGGCTAATATTGTCACCCATCAGACTATTCTTGGTTTAGTCTTGTCTTTACATATATTATTTAGTATATGTGTGTAATTCGTTTTGATTTAGAATGGACCATTATCATGCACCTGTCTCAAAATTGTCATCTATGTACTTAAACAGAGAATGGAGGACATGTTTCCCGTGGTTAATTTGCTTATGCCATCCAGGCTATACTCCTGTTGTAAAGAGAAGCAATGTGCTTAATATTAGGAAAGTTGAGAAATTAGTATAGTCGGCCTAGCCTATAGAAAGCCAATGGGATGCTCCTCTTTTAAGAGGCCACCACTCTGTTTTCTCACACAATTGCATAGCCTATAGAAATTATGTGCAACATGAGCTCATGGGCTCTCATTACGTGTTTGATCAGATTTTCAAATACATTTGCATTGATGTCAGAGTAAGAGGGACAATAGAATGCTGAGTACCAGGCAGTTGGCAAGTTTGGTAATCTACTATTGACCATCAGCAGCATCACAGCTTGGAAAATACTAATTACGGTGTCTAAATGGTCACGTGGAATTTGACTACCTTCATGACTCGTGACCACTGGTGTGGAGGTAACAGCCCTAATCATAACACTGAACGGTTGACTATGTAGTTGTATGTTCCTTGGTTTGATCAGAGCAGTTGATCAGAGCGGTTGATCAGTGCAATTGATCGGAGCGGTTGAGGAGCTCTGTCTGAAATGTTAGAACGTGTGCTTTTCAGATAGCTAGTTAGAATGCTTCTCTCTGCCTGTGGTTCACACCCTTAAGACCATGACGTATTCGACAACATGAGACACTGACCAAAATACACCTCCTCTGCAGAGAGAGAGGTGGGAAATTAGTATTTTTTTCAGATTTTGGTTGTTGGTGACGTCAGACCGATCACTCAAGTCTGTCCTCCTGGACGTCCGGGCTCGTTTGCAGAATAGGACAAGATAGGCACAGTGAACCCTCTGGAGATATCAACAGTGACAATAGACCGAAAGACTCATACATTCCATTAGGACTGAGGGATCCTCTATTGTAATGTACATCACAAACTAAACGCCATTTGATATCAACCCGGTTGCCATGTTCTACTGCTCATACAGTGCGCATTCGGAAAGTATTCAGACCCCTTGACTTTTTCCACATTTTGTTACGTTAAAGCCTTAAATTTACATTTACATTTAAGTCATTTAGCAGACGCTCTTATCCAGAGCGACTTAAATCTATTAAATTGTTTTTTTCTCTACATAAGTATTCAGACTCTTTACTCAGTACTTTGTTGAAGCAGCTTTGGCAACAACTATAGTCTCAAGTCTTCTTCGGTATGACGCTACAAGCTTGGTACACCTAAATTTAGGGAGTTTCTCCAATTTTTCTCTGCAGATCCTCTCAAGCTCTGTCAGGTTGGATGGGGAGTGTCACCGCACTATGAATCCAGCATGTCCAGCATGTCTGTGGGATCCACTCATAAATGTGTGTAGCTGGTTTACTGTGTCAAGAAAAGTACTGACAAGTCCTACTGACAAGTCCTGACACATTTGCTGCGGTGTACAGAACCAAATTCAAACGGTGGGAGTTGCAATGCACATATACAGCTTGCTTAAATGTTTGCTTTAGTAGGACATGTACCCTTCCTCTGTTCCCTGACATGACTGAAGCGCCATCAAAACAAAAACCCACACACAGAGTGGGATCCAACTCCATGGTTGCAACAGTATTTTCAGAGAAATTCCTTGTGCAGACAAATCAGTGGTTTCCATAAACCCAGCAGCTCTTTCTTTAATCATTCCAGCATGAATGTATCAGATGCACACAGCAATAAGTTCTCATTTAGATTTATCTTTATATTCATCTGCTAGTTTGGCAAAATATGTGGAAGACGCAGAATGAACTTCATCTTTTATCCTGCACAGTAACAATGATGCTGCACACTCCAGAAACTCATTCGGAATTTCGGGGCTCATAAGCGTGAGATTGCGAGGTAGCTCATTAAGCCTGTTATGTATTTCTGAGTCATACTTTGAGATGAAATTGAAGATTTCTAAAAAGTTACATTTGTTGATTGCCTCTTCGGTTTCTCTATACCCTCTGAGTGGAATATCCTGCTTTGCACACATTACAACAATACCTATGACCACTTTAACATGTGCACAGTTTCATTCTATAAAATCCATGTTTGCATCACCATGTATTTGGTTCAACACAGTCCCACGACTTCTAGGCTCATGGGTCGCCTTGTAGGATTCAAATTTTGCAAGGGCACTAGCATGTAATTTGCTATTCTCGTGTTTGCAGCAAGCATTTCTTGTGAGTTTCCAGTTTTTAAATCCATCTCATACAAATCTAAATTCGATATTTTCCCCAGGAAAGTGCCTACAAAACTTACAATAAATGACAAATTTTGCTTTACTATACTCAATCCATACAAACTGGTCATACCACCTTGAAGAGAAGTAGCGTGATTTGCCATTTATCATACTTTAAGGGAACTATGCTAATGTTTGTATGCTTTTGTAAGCAGGGCGCTGTCCTCAGATAATCCCATGGTATGCTTTCGCCGTAAAGCCTTTTTGAAATCTGACACAGCGGCTGGATTAACAAGAAGTTCATCTTTAAAGATGATTGGACGATTGGATTAACAAGAAGTTCATCTGTATTTTGAATTCCATGTTGCCATAAGAAGCTAGAACTACTAAATTCCCTTAGCTGGTGAGTCAATTTGAGTAAGCTAGCATGCTAGAGCTTGCTAGTTTATGTGCTACAAAGTTTATCCACATGACGTTGTACAAGTAAACCACCTTGTGATTTTTATTCAAATGTAACCAATAGTTGGAAGCCAACTTGATTGTCACGGACTGTTTCTTTGTTACATTGTATTAAAATTACCCAAAGGAAATAAATCTCACATGCATTTATTTTAAACATGTAATAAAATAAATACAAATTAAAATGTATATTGAATAATAATAACTTTTTTGGGGTAGGCCTGAGATCAAACTGGGTAGGCTGCTACCCGTGGCTACGCCGCTGTTACGGACTCTGCCCTGTCCGTTACCTCGGACCGCTCGATGATAGCATACCTCATAACGCTGATGTCTGGGAGGGACCTTGACTGGGTTACGACGGAATGGGAACAACAATCAGCCATGTGCTTCAGTCTCCATCTTGTTGCTCCCCTCCTATAGGCAGAAACTAAAACAGGAAGCACCCATGCTTAGGTCTAGCCAACACTGGTCTGACCAATCGGATTCCACGCCTCATGATTGCTTTGATCACGTGGACTGGGATATGTCCAAGGTAGCCCAGACAATAACATTGACATATACACTTACTCAGTGAGCGAGATTACAAGGAAGTGTTTTGGAGATGTTGTACCCACTGTGACTATTAAAACCTTCCCTAACCAGAAACTGTGGATTGATGGCAGCATTTGCGCAAAACTTAAAGCATGTCCCACTGCATTTATTCATGGCAAGGCAGCTGGAAACATGACGAATACAAACAGTGTAGGTATTCCCTACAAACAATCAAAGCATCAGTATAGAGACAAAGTGGAGTCACAATTCAATGGCTCAAACAAGAGACGTATGTGGCAGGCTCTACAGACAATCACAGATTACAAACAGAACTAGACAGCAACATCTAAAACAACTTCTTTGCGCACTTTGAGGAAAATACAGTGCCACCGACACGACCCCCTACCAAGACTGTGGGCTCTCCTCCTTCGTGGCTGACTTGAGTAAAACATTTAAACGTGTTAACCCTCGCAAGGCTGCCGACCCAGACGACGTCTCTAGCCGCATCCTCAGAGCATGCGCAGACCAGCTGGCTGGTGTGTTTACTGACATATTCAATCAATCTCTATCCCAGTCTGCTCTCCCCACATGCTTCAAGATGGCCAACATTGTTCCTGTTCCCAAGAAAGCTAAGGTAACTAAACTAGATGACTATCGCTCCATAGCAAGTCTTAGTTTTGGGACAAGACCGCCACTGAGAAAAGGGGGAGACTGAAGTACTAATAATAATTGTTAATTGTCTTGCAAAGGTGAAGAGCACACCTCCCAGTACTAATTGCTGATTGCCTAGGAGAGGAGAAACCACTCCCCCTCCAATACAGCCACTGATTAACAAGACAACAACAGTCAAATATTGCCCTGCCCCTTAATCCTGGTTGATGTGTCAACAATCATCTGCAAGTTATGAGCAGTCAGCAGTTCCCACAAAACGTAGGCTACTGGGAAGACAGGCAGGACTTAAAATAGATGGCCTAGTTGACGCAAAGTCAGTCTTATGTTCCTAAAATGTTTGTTTTTAGTAGCGCGAATCGTTCCGGCTCACATTGAGGTGAAGAGCGGAAGAATTGGCGTGATTCTAGCTCTTCAATCGAAGTCCCCATAGTTGTGTTGTATCGAGAGTACAGAGTGTAAGAAAACACATGCTTTCTTTACTTCATTATATTTCAGGAGAACACATAAAATAAAGGGTCCACAATTGATGAATAAAAACATTAAAATGGGTACAGTACAGTGCAGCAAAACTACACTACAGTGCTTACACAATTTCCATATAACTGTCAAATCTTCCTTCCAGGGCTTGTTTTTTCCTCCTCTAATTAAGATTTTTGTGTCGTTGGTCCCTCGTCTCCAGCTGCTTCTATGACTGTGTGTATGTTCCCTTTCTGTATGCCAAAGGATGTTGACAAGAACTCGCAATCGGATCATGAGCAGTCTGCTGATGAAATCTTCATGCTTCTGTTTTTCAACACAGACTGGAAGCCTGGCAAAGCACATGCTAATGAGAGCTGTTCTGCCACAATGATTTCCTCGCTAAACTTCCCAGCTCCTCATGATAATCTGTCCTAAACCAGATAAGCTAAACAAGGCAGGCGGGTAAGGGAAAGGAAAAGGGACAAGCACTTTGGCCATACACACCAGTGGAGGGTTTGAGATCGAAAGGAAGACCTTATGTAAAATATGGTGGTGGATGTTTGATTTTATCGCGCTATTTTGCTTCCACCGGTCCTGAAGCCACTTTACCCAGTCCTCATCACAGACATGGGATATCAAGGATCTGGAAAGATTCTGTATGGAGGAATGGTCTAAAATCCTCCCCAATGTGTTCTCCAATCTCATTAAACCTTTTAGAAAAAGGCTCAGTGCTGTTCTCCTAGTACCGTAATTTCCGGACTATAAACCGCTACTTTATTCTCACACTTTGAACCTCGCGGTTTATACAATGACACGGCTAATTTATGGATTTTTCCCGCTTTCACAAGATTCATGCCGCCAAAAAAACTGAGCACAGTCACATAATGTGACGTAAATCGAGCGCGCTCAGACTTCCCATCATTCTGATTACGGTAGTAATTTTGTCACCCTCATCATGGCAACGACACAGAGAAATGCATATGATGCAGCTTTCAAGTTGAAGGGGATCGATCTGGCTGTTGGAAATGGAAATAGAGCTGCTGCATGGGAGCTTGGCCTTAATGAGTCGATTATAAGACTTTGTAAACAGCAGCGTGAGGAACTGACTCAGTGCAAAAAGACAACAAACCTTTCAGAGGGAAGAAAAGCAGGTGGCTCAAAGTATTTGCAGCCACTAAATCGTGCATTTAAGGTGGCGCTCCGTGTTCAGTGGGAGGCTTGGATGACAAGTGGGAGAAATCCTTCACTAAAACGGGCATGCGAAGAGCAACTTATGGTCAAGTCTGCCAGTGGGTCCTGACAGTGTGGAGCATTGTCAAAAAATCCACTATCATCAACGGGTTTCGAAAGGCTGGACTGCTGCGTGTTGAAGGGGCAGCATGGTAGCGGGGTATTTGCCTCCGGATGAAAGTGACGAGAGCGACGATGAAAACGATCCAACATCGGATGAAGCAATTCTGAGGCTATTCAACTCCCGACACCGAAGGAGATGACTTCAGTGGTTTCAGTGCACAGGAGGAGGAAGATAGTGACCAATGACTTTACTGGTAGGCTACTGTTTAATAATTTTTGTTACAAGCCGTGTTTCGTTAAAGCCTATTTATTTTTGTTTACATACCGTGTTTCGTTTAAAGGCTGTGTAAAGTTCACTTGTTTCAATGTACGGGTAGGCACCTGCGGCTTATAGACATGTGCGGCTTATTTATGTACAAAATACATATTTTTTAAATAATTCAGTGGGTGCGGTTTATATAAGTGCAGGGTACCACATATTGAAAACAGGGGAAGCCTTCTCTTTTTGAGAACATTGTTTATTACTTGAGCAATTGCACTAGTATAAATAATTGAACTGTTTCTTTCAGCATACAATATAGGTCAGTATTTGTATTTATTTTATACAGTCTTTTTGCACATCTTTAAGAGTGCCAATAAGTTTGGTCATTTTGGTCATCGCTTAGTCTCACAGAGTGCCTGTGCACTTTCTTGACATTCATCCATCAGTAAATGCATAGTTACAGTGGGGCAAAAAAGTATTTAGTCAGCCACCAATTGTGCAAGTTCTCCCACTTAAAAAGATGAGAGGCCTGTCATTTTCATCATAGGTACACTTCAACTATGACAGACAAAATTATGGTGGAAAATAAGTATTTGGTCACCTACAAACAAGCAAGATTTCTGGCTCTCACAGACCTGTAACTTTCTTCTTTAAGAGGCTCCTCTGTCCTCCACTCGTTACCTGTATTAATGGAACCTGTTTGAACTTGTTATCAGTATAAAAGACACCTGTCCACAACCTCAAACAGTCATACTCCAAACTCCACTATGGCCAAGACCAAAGAGCTGTCAAAGGACACCAGAAACAAAATTGTAGACCTGCACCAGGCTGGGAAGAATCTGCAATAGGTAAATCGCAATGTGATTTTCTGGAATGTTTTTTTTTTTCATTTTGTCTGTCATAGTTGAAGTGTACCTATGATGAAAATTACAGGCCTCTCTCTTTTTAAGTGGGAGAACTTGCACAATTGGTGGCTGACTAAATACTTTTTGCCCCACTGTAACTATGCATTTCTTGGAACAGGGGTATGGGGAAGAAAATACATGTCATCTATGGACTTAAATAGCAAATGGGGGGCTCTTTTCCCGGTGTGACTTTTCATCCCAGCCAGGTAGGCTATACTCATGGTGTAAGCGAAGTAATGTCCTTAATATTAGGAAAGTTGGGAAATAAGTATACTAGTAGGCCTAGCCTATAGAAAGCTGATGGAATCCTCTTTTTAGTCGAGATCATCAAAACTCTGTTTTCTCAAACAATTGCATAACCTATAGAAATGTTGTGCAACATGAGCTCATGGGCTCTCATTATGTGTTTGATTTGATATTTTTTTAGATTTTCATTAAGTATTTGATTTGCATTGATGCTAGGGTGATTGGAGGGAGAATAGAGTGCTGAGTACCAGGTAGTTAGTAAGTTTGGTAGACTACTAATGACCATCAGCAGCATCAGTGCTTGGAGAAGCCTAGTTACAGTGACTAAACAGTCACGTGGAAAATGACTGAGGTCATGACTCGTGACTGCCGGTGTGGTGGTAATACATTTGGTCACCGTAACAGCCCTAGAACTCAGCAGGTGAAGTTTATTTATTTAGAACACATCTTCTCCATCTGGGCAGCCAAGGAGGGGGGCACTGAAACAATGAAATAGGTACACATTAGCCATGGCGTACACATCACAGACAAACTGAAATGGTCCACCCACCTAGACAGTGTGGTGAAGAAGGTGCAACAGCGCGTCTTCAACCTCAGGAGGCTGAAGATATTTGGCTTGTCACCTCAGACCCTCAAACTTTTACAGATGCACAATTGAGAGCATCCTGTCAGGCTGCATCACCGCCTGGTATAGCAACTGCACCGCCCACAACCGCAAGGCTCTCCAGAGGGTAGTGCGGTCTGCACAACGCATCACCAGGGGCAAACTACCTGCCCACCAGGACACGTACAGCACCCGATGTCACAGGAAGGTCAAAAACATCAAGGACAACAACCATCCGAGAAACGGCCTGTTCACCCCACTAACATCCTGAAGACGAGGTCACTACAGGTGCATCAAAGCTGGCACCGAGAGACTGAAAAACAGCTTCTACCTCAAGGCCATCAGACTGTTAAACAGCCATCACTAACACAGAGGCTACTGCCTTCATACAGATTTGAAATCATAAGCCACTTGAATAAATGTATCACTAGTCACTTTAATGTTCACATATCTTACATTTATTAATCTCAAATGTATATACTGTATTTTATACCATCTATTGCATCTTGCCTATGCTGCTCTTTCATTGGCTCATCCATATATTTATATGTATACATTCTTATGCCACTCCTTTATTTAGATGTGTGTATTAGGTAGTTGTTATGGAATTGTTAGATTACACGTTATTGCTACACTGTCAGAACTAGAAGCACAAGCATTTCACTCTACTTGCAATAATACCTGCTAACCATGTGTATGTGACAACTAAACTTTGAATATTTTCCCTTTGTTTACAAAAGTTCCATCCTGAGGATAAATCACTTTTCTATCCGGTGACTCGGTATTTCCTGCCAAAACCAGAAGTGCTATTCGAAAGAATATAAAACATAAATATATTTGGATTTGAAAATTGTGTGACGTGCGTATTACTCTTACTCCATCGTTGATTCATTCCTTGCTTTCAACAGTTCATTTAAATTAGTTTGGTTGTCCTTATCGTCATCATTGTAAGGACATGCATGAACAATATTGAATTACAATAAGATGCAGACAGCACTGTTTTCTTTGAACTCTTATTGGCTGCGGTATTTAACATTCAGCAAACAAGAGCTTGCACCCCTCAAATAGTCTGTTAGTATAAGAAATGCTAAAAAACAAATGTCCAGCAAACTATGCTAGTATACCTTTTCCTGGGACTCCAACAAAGAAGAAGCATTTTTTAATGAGAAAGGCAAGCAGATTGCAGGTGCATATTGCACAAGAGAAAGAGGCTATACGTTAGAAGCTTATGCATAACCCATCATTCAATAGCTAAATATAAGAAAATAATTTATTACCAAAAAGCGGTAGTGTACAATATTAGAAAAAAGGGTTTCAAAAAGTTTCTGTGGCTGTCCCCATAGGAGAATCCTTTTAGGTTCCAGGTAGCACTATTTTGGGTTCCATGTAGAAACCTCTGGAAAGGGATCTACCTGGAACAAAAAGGGTTATACATGGAAAAGGGATTCTTCAAAGGTTTCTCCTATGGGAACAGCCCCCCCCGAAAAAAAAAACTTTAATTCCTGGTAGCACCTTTTTAGTTCTAGACGGGGCAGCAGGGTAGCCTAGTGGTTAGAGCATTGGACTACTAACCGAAAGATCCAAGTTCGAATCCCCAAGCTGACAAGGTACAAATCTGTCATTCTGCCCCTGAATAGGCAGTTAACCCACTGTTCCTAGGCTGTCATTGAAAATAAGAATTTATTCTTAACTGACTTGCCTAGTAAAATAAAGGTATAAAAAAAATTAAAATATATAGACACACACCAGACCATGGGGTTGGATCAAAATGTAGACACGGACAGAGTAGGATTAGCTCAGTTTCAAAGGTGTTTCTTAAAAGAATAGTCCAAAAGAAAAAGGTCACACCCAAGAGACCTTTTCTGGGATACCGTCCTCGGTGCTCTGGGTCTTGCTGTATCCTGTGGGGATCAAAACTGAACTCCCTCCTGTCACCGTCACCAACTATATGCGAGTCCTTTCCTCCTCCAGTCTCTCCCTTGTGTGCTGCCTTTATGGGAGTTGTACAGCTGGTGAGCAATCATCCCTTGATTATTCACCAATCCCCAATCAGCCCTAATTTAGACCTGGCACATCCAGCAGATGGAGCCATCGCCTCGTGATGCCTCGACTAGTCTCCTCCTGGTGGCTGACTTGCTGTACACCACAATATACAGTACCAGTCAAAAGTTTGCAGTGTTTTCAACATTGTAGAATAATAGTGAATACATCAAAACTATTAAATAACACATATGGAATCATGTAGTAACCAAAAAAGTGTTATACAAATCTAAATATTTTTTATATTTTAGATTCTTCAAAGTAGCTATCCTTTTCCTTGATGACAGGTTTGCACACTCTTGGCATTCTCTCAACCAGCTTCACATTGAATGCTTTGGGCGATTATGGAGGCCAGGTTACTGATGCAGCACTCAATCACTCTCCTTCTTGGTAAAATAGCCCTTACACAACCTGGAGGTGTGTTGGGTCATTGTCCTGTTGAAAAACAAATGATAATCACTAAGCTCAAACCAGAGGGGATGGCGTATCACTGCAGAATGCTGTGGTTGCCATGCTGGTTAAGTGTTCCTTGAATTTCAATACATTTCTGATAGTGTCACCAGCAAAGCACCTCCACACTTTCACACCTCCTCCTCCATGTGGGAAATACACATGCAGAGATCATCCATTCACCTACTCTGCGTCTCACAAGGATACAGCGGTTGGAACCAAGAATCTCAAATTTGGACTCATCAGACCAACGAACAGATTTCCACCGGTCTAATGTCCATTAATCGTGTTTCTTGGCCCAAGCAAGTCTCTTCTTATTATTGGTGTACTTTAGTAAGGGTTTCTTTGCAGCAATTTGACCATGAAGGCCTGATTCACGCAGTCGATGTTGAGATGTTTGTTACTTGAGCTCTATGAAGCATTTTTTGGGGATGCAATTTCTGAGGCTGGTAATTCTAATGAACTTATCCTCTGCAGCAGAGGGAACTCTGGGTCTTCCTTTCCTGTGGCAGACTTCTAGAGAACCATTTTTATCATAGAGCTTGATGTTTTTTGCTACTGCACTTGAAGAAACTTACAAAGTTCTTGACATTTTCCGAATTGACTGACCTTCATGTCTTAAAGTAATGATAAACTATCGTTTCTCTTTGCTTATTTGAACTGTTCTTTACATAAAATGGACTTGGTCTTTTACCAAATAGGGGTATCTTCTGTGTACCACAACTACCTTGTCACAACACTGGTTGGCTCAAACACATGAATTAAGGAAGGAAATACCAAAAATGTATCAAGGCACACCTGTTAAATTAAATGCAGTTCAGGTGTGTACCTCATGAAGCTGGTTGAGAGATTGCTAAGTGCGTGCAACGCTGTTATCAAGGCAAAAGGCGGCTTCTGAAGAATTTCAAAAATAACAATTTTTTGTTTACTACATGATTCCATATGTGTTATTTCGTCATTTTCATGTCTTCACTACTATTCTACAATGTAGAAAATAGTAAAAAGAACAAAAAACCTATGAATGAGTAGGTGTGTCCAAACTTTTGACTGGTACTGTATATGAAACTTGAACAGGATTATCTGTTGTGGATGACTTTTTAATTGAATTGATTGAGCGAGAAAGACTATTCGGTGTGCACAGATTTAAAGCAACAATATTTGAGTGACAGGCTGTTTTTAACCTCTGCAGCTGTATTTGAAAGAAAATCATCTTGACAGTTAAAACATAAGGTGACACCGAAAACCAGACTGAGATGGAGAAATTTGCATTCAGCCCTTATATTACTGTACTATAGGCTACGATGCAGCAAATGTAGGCCTACCTGTCACAAGAAAAAAAGTTACCATGATGAGATGATACATGCATTATGAACTGCACTCCATACTGAGTTGCGCTGTCTGTCCCGCCCTGAGTGTTGATGATTGATCATGCAGATAGCAGAGAGAAGGACGTAGAGAAGCCAGATTTAGACATTGCATATAGTTCAACAGTTCCATTTCACATCATGCTGCTTGATAGAATAGCACTGGAGAGGATGGCTGACGTTTTACAGACTCCTAACCAACTGCGCTATTTTGTTAGTTTTTCGCTTTGTTTGTAACTTAATTTGTACATAATGTTGCTGCTACCGTCTCTTATTACCGAAAATAACTTCTGGACATCAGAACAGCGATTACTCAACTCAAACTGGAAGAATAATATTTCTTAAACGAGTCCAACGCAAAGGATATACTGCTTTCTCGGGAATGGGCTCAATCCCCATCATTTGCCTTCTGAGAATTCGTAGGCAAGTGAGTAAATTCCCACTGCCATCCGATCTACTGGCCAACATGCAATTGTTGGAAAATAAAAGATTATACTACCAACAGTACATTAAAAACTGTAATATCTTATGTTTCACCGAGTCGTGGCTGAACGACAACATGGATGTTATAGAGCTGGCGGGATTTTCCATGCACTAGCAGGACAGAGAAACTATGTCTGGTAAGACGAGGGGCGGAGAGTTATCCATCGAAAGTTCTCATATATGTTATTTGTAGCCGTCTATTTACCACCACAAACCAATGCTGGCACTACGACCGCACTCTACCAGCTGTATAAGGCCATAAGCAAACAAGACAATGCTCATCCAGAAGACTTAAATGCAGGAAAACTTAAATCCATTTTACCTCATTTCTACCAGCATGTGCAACCAGAGGGAAAAAAAACTCTAGACCACATTTACTCCACACACAGAGATGTATACAACGCTTACCCCCACCCTCCATTTGGCAAATCTGACCATAAATATATCCTCCTGATTCCTGTTTACAAGCTAAAAAAACTAAAGCAGGAAGTACCAGTGACTCGCTTAATACGGAAGTGGTCAGATGACGCGGATGCTACGTTACAGGACTGTTTTGCTAGCACAGACTGGAATATGTTCTGGGATTCATCAAATAGCATTGATGAGTATACCACCTCTGTCATCGGCTTCATAAATAAGTGCATCGACGACATTGTCCCAACAGTGACTGTACGTACATATCCCAACCAGAAGCCATGGATTACAGGCAACTGTCATGTTTGTCATTTATTGTCATGTCTTGTCCCTGTGCTCCCCATGCTATTCGTTTCCCTCTGCTGGTCTTGTTTGGTTCTTTCCCTCCTTCTATCCCTCTCTCTCCCCCTCCCTCTCTCACTCTCTCGCTCTCTCTTCTCTCTGTCGTTCCGTTCCTGCTCCCAGCTGTTCCTATTCCCCTAATCATCATTTAGTCTTCCCACACCTGTTCCCGATCCTTTCCCCTGATTAGAGTCCCTATTTATTCCTTTGTGATCCGTTCCTGTCCCGTCGGTTCCTTGTATTGTATTCACCATGCTGTGATTGCGTTTCGCCCTGTCCTGTCGTGTTTTTGCCGTGATTGTGTATCACCCTGTCCTGTCGTGTTTTGTGCCTTCATCAGATGCTGCGTGTGAGCAGGTGTCTCAGTCGACTACGGCCTGCGCCTACCCGAAGCGACCTGCAGTCTGTGGCCGCTTCTCCTGTTGTTTCCCTCTCTACAAGTCTAGAGGATTTCTGTTATTCCGTTTTGGACTTTAATAAACTCTGTTTCTGTTAAGTCGCTTTTGGGTCCTCTTTCACCGGCATGACAGAAGGAACCGACCAAGGAATGGACCCAGCGACTTCAGACGCTCGTTACACTGCCGTCGAGATCCAAGGAGCCATGCTCGGCAGACACGAGCAGGAATTGTCTGCTGCTCGCCATGCCGTGGAAAACCTGGCTGCTCAGGTTTCCGACCTCTCTGGACAGTTCCAGAGTCTACGTCTCGTGCCACCTGTTACTTCCTGGCCTGCCGAGCCTCCAGAACCTAGGGTTAATAACCCACCTTGCTACTCCGGGCAGCCCACTGAGTGCCGCTCCTTTCTCACGCAGTGTGAGATTGTGTTCTCTCTCCAACCCAACACATACTCTAGAGAGAGAGCTCGGGTTGCTTACGTCATTTCACTCCTTACTGGCCGGGCTCGAGAATGGGGCACAGCTATCTGGGAGGCAAGGGCTGATTGCTCTAACGAATTCCAGAACTTTAAAGAGGAGATGATTCGGGTTTTTGACCGTTCAGTTTTTGGTGGGGAGGCTTCTAGGGCCCTGGCTTCCTTATGCCAAGGTGAACGGTCCATAACGGATTATTCCATTGAGTTTCGCACTCTTGCTGCCTCTAGTGAGTGGAACGAGCCGGCGCTGCTCGCTCGTTTTCTGGAGGGACTCCACGCAGTGGTTAAGGATGAGATTCTCTCCCGGGAGGTTCCTTCAGATGTGGACTCCTTGATTGCTCTCGCCATCCGCATAGAACGACGGGTAGATCTTCGTCACCGGGCTCGTGGAGGAGAGCTCGCATCAACGGTGTTTCCCTGCTCCGCATCGCAACCATCTCCCTCCTCTGGCTTTGAGACTGAGCCCATGCAGCTGGGAGGGATTCGCATCTCGAATAAGGAGAGGGAACGGAGGATCACCAACCGCCTGTGCCTCTATTGCGGAGTTGCTGGACATTTTGTTAATTCATGTCCAGTAAGAGGCCAGAGCCCATCAGTAAGCGGAGGGCTACTGGTGAGCGCTACTACTCAGGTCCCTTCATCTAGATCTTGTACTACTATGTCGGTCCATCTACGCTGGACCGGTTCGGGTGCTACATGCAGTGCTTTGATTGACTCTGGGGCTGAGGGTTGTTTCATGGACGAAGCATGGGCTCGGAAACATAACATTCCTTTCAGACCGTTAGACAGGCCTACGCCCATGTTTGCCTTAGATGGTAGTCATCTTCCCAGTATCAAATTTGAGACACTACCTTTAACTCTCACAGTATCTGGTAACCACAGTGAGACTATTTCTTTTTTGATTTTCCGTTCACCGTTTACACCTGTTGTTTTGGGTCATCCCTGGCTTGTATGTCATAATCCTTCTATTAATTGGTCTAGTAATTCTATCCTATCCTGGAACGTTTCTTGTCATGTGAAGTGTTTAATGTCTGCCATCCCTCCCATTTCTTCTGTCCCTACTTCTCAGGAGGAACCTGGCGATTTGACAGGAGTGCCGGAGGAATATCATGATCTGCGCACGGTCTTCAGTCGGTCCCGAGCCAACTCCCTTCCTCCTCACCGGTCGTATGATTGTAGTATTGATCTCCTTCCGGGGACCACTCCTCCTCGAGGTAGACTATACTCTCTGTCGGCTCCCGAACGTAAGGCTCTCGAGGATTATTTGTCTGTGTCTCTTGACGCCGGTACCATAGTGCCTTCTTCTTCTCCGGCCGGGGCGGGGTTCTTTTTGTTAAAAAGAAGGACGGTACTCTGCGCCCCTGCGTGGATTATCGAGGGCTGAATGACATAACGGTTAAGAATCGTTATCCGCTTCCCCTTATGTCATCAGCCTTCGAGATTCTGCAGGGAGCCAGGTGCTTTACTAAGTTGGACCTTCGTAACGCTTACCATCTCGTGCGCATCAGAGAGGGGGACGAGTGGAAACGGCGTTTAACACTCCGTTAGGGCATTTTGAGTACCGGGTTCTGCCGTTCGGTCTCGCCAATGCGCCAGCTGTTTTTCAGGCATTAGTTAATGATGTTCTGAGAGACATGCTGAACATTTTTGTTTTTGTCTATCTTGACGATATCCTGATTTTTTCTCCGTCACTCGAGATTCATGTTCAGCACGTTCGACGTGTTCTACAGCGCCTTTTAGAGAATTGTCTCTACGTAAAGGCTGAGAAGTGCTCTTTCCATGTCTCCTCCGTTACTTTTCTCGGTTCCGTTATTTCCGCTGAAGGCATTCAGATGGATTCCGCTAAGGTCCAAGCTGTCAGTGATTGGCCCGTTCCAAGGTCACGTGTCGAGTTGCAGCGCTTTTTAGGTTTCGCTAATTTCTATCGGCGTTTCATTCGTAATTTCGGTCAAGTTGCTGCCCCTCTCACAGCTCTTACTTCTGTCAAGACGTGTTTTAAGTGGTCCGGTTCCGCCCAGGAGCTTTTGATCTTCTAAAAGAACGTTTACGTCCGCTCCTATCCTCGTTACTCCTGACGTCACTAGACAATTCATTGTCGAGGTTGACGCTTCAGAGGTAGGCGTGGGAGCCATCCTATCCCAGCGCTTCCAGTCTGACGATAAGGTTCATCCTTGCGCTTATTTTTCTCATCGCCTGTCGCCATCTGAGCGCAACTATGATGTGGGTAACCGTGAACTGCTCGCCATCCGCTTAGCCCTAGGCGAATGGCGACAGTGGTTGGAGGGGCGACCGTTCCTTTTGTCGTTTGGACAGACCATAAGAACCTTGAGTACATCCGTTCTGCCAAACGACTTAATGCCCGTCAAGCTCGTTGGGCGTTGTTTTTCGCTCGTTTCGAGTTTGTGATTTCTTACCGTCCGGGTAGCAAGAACACCAAGCCTGATGCCTTATCCCGTCTGTTTAGTTCTTCTGTGGCTTCTACTGATCCCGAGGGGATTCTTCCTTATGGGCGTGTTGTCGGGTTAACAGTCTGGGGAATTGAAAGACAGGTTAAGCAAGCACTCACGCACACTGCGTCGCCGCGCGCTTGTCCTAGTAACCTCCTTTTCGTTCCTGTTTCCACTCGTCTGGCTGTTCTTCAGTGGGCTCACTCTGCCAAGTTAGCTGGTCATCCCGGTGTTCGAGGCACTCTTGCGTCTATTCGCCAGCGCTTTTGGTGGCCGACTCAGGAGCGTGACACGCGCCGTTTCGTGGCTGCTTGTTCGGACTGCGCGCAGACTAAGTCGGGTAACTCTCCTCCTGCCGGTCGTCTCAGACCGCTCCCCATTCCTTCTCGACCATGGTCTCACATTGCCTTAGACTTCATTACCGGTCTGCCTTTGTCTGCGGGGAAGACTGTGATTCTGACGGTTGTCGATAGGTTCTCTAAGGCGGCACATTTCATTCCCCTCGCTAAACTTCCTTCCGCTAAGGAGACGGCACAAATCATTATTGAGAATGTATTCAGAATTCATGGCCTCCCGTTAGACGCCGTTTCAGACAGAGGCCCGCAATTCACGTCACAGTTTTGGAGGGAGTTCTGTCGTTTGATTGGTGCGTCCGTCAGTCTCTCTTCCGGGTTTCATCCCCAGTCTAACGGTCAAGCAGAGAGGGCCAATCAGACGATTGGTCGCATACTACGCAGCCTTTCTTTCAGAAACCCTGCGTCTTGGGCAGAACAGCTCCCCTGGGCAGAATACGCTCACAATTCGCTTCCTTCGTCTGCTACCGGGTTATCTCCGTTTCAGAGTAGTCTGGGTTACCAGCCTCCTCTGTTCTCATCCCAGCTTGCCGAGTCCAGCGTTCCCTCCGCTCAAGCGTTTGTCCAACGTTGTGAGCGCACCTGGAGGAGGGTGAGGTCTGCACTTTGCCGTTACAGGGCACAGACGGTGAGAGCCGCCAATAAACGCAGGATTAAGAGTCCAAGGTATTGTTGCGGCCAGAGAGTGTGGCTTTCCACTCGCAACCTTCCTCTTACGACAGCTTCTCGTAAGTTGACTCCGCGGTTCATTGGTCCGTTCCGTGTCTCCCAGGTCGTCAATCCTGTCGCTGTACGACTGCTTCTTCCGCGACATCTTCGTCGCGTCCATCCTGTCTTCCATGTCTCCTGTGTTAAGCCCTTTCTTCGCACCCCCGTTCGTCTTCCCTCCCCCCTCCCGTCCTTGTCGAGAGCGCACCTATTTACAAGGTACATAAGATTATGGACATGCGT
Organism: Oncorhynchus gorbuscha; assembly: GCF_021184085.1. Classification (NCBI taxonomy): domain Eukaryota; kingdom Metazoa; phylum Chordata; class Actinopteri; order Salmoniformes; family Salmonidae; genus Oncorhynchus; species Oncorhynchus gorbuscha. The sequence goes on from NC_060174.1 coordinate 33,560,088, forward strand.
TCTCGGGGACGGGGTCACCAATACCTAGTGGATTGGGAGGGTTACGGTCCTGAGGAGAGGAGTTGGGTTCCGTCTCGGGACGTGCTGGACCGTTCGCTCATCGATGATTTCCTCCGTTGCCGCCAGGATTCCTCCTCGAGTGCGCCAGGAGGCGCTCGGTGAGTGGGGGGTACTGTCATGTTTGTCATTTATTGTCATGTCTTGTCCCTGTGCTCCCCATGCTATTCGTTTCCCTCTGCTGGTCTTGTTTGGTTCTTTCCCTCCTTCTATCCCTCTCTCTCCCCCTCCCTCTCTCACTCTCTCGCTCTCTCTTCTCTCTGTCGTTCCGTTCCTGCTCCCAGCTGTTCCTATTCCCCTAATCATCATTTAGTCTTCCCACACCTGTTCCCGATCCTTTCCCCTGATTAGAGTCCCTATTTATTCCTTTGTGATCCGTTCCTGTCCCGTCGGTTCCTTGTATTGTATTCACCATGCTGTGATTGCGTTTCGCCCTGTCCTGTCGTGTTTTTGCCGTGATTGTGTATCACCCTGTCCTGTCGTGTTTTGTGCCTTCATCAGATGCTGCGTGTGAGCAGGTGTCTCAGTCGACTACGGCCTGCGCCTACCCGAAGCGACCTGCAGTCTGTGGCCGCTTCTCCTGTTGTTTCCCCCTCTACAAGTCTAGAGGATTTCTGTTATTCCGTTTTGGACTTTAATAAACTCTGTTTCTGTTAAGTCGCTTTTGGGTCCTCTTTCACCGGCATGACAGCAACATCCGCATCGAGCTAAAAGCTAGAGCTGCCGCTTTCAAGGAGCGGTACACTAATCCGGACGGTTATAAGAAATCCTGCTATGCTCTCAGACTAACCATCAAACAAGCAAAGATTCAATACAGGATTAAGATTAAATTATACTACACTGACTCTGATGCATGTGAGATGTGTTAGGGCTTGCAAACCATTACAGACCACAAAGGGAAGCCCAGCCGCGAGCTGCCCAGTGATGCAAGCCTATCAGATGAGCTAAATGCCTTCTATGTTCGCTTCGAGGCAAGAAACACTGAAAAATGGATGAGAGCACCAGCTGTTCTGGACAATTGTGTGATAACGTTATTGGTAGGCAATGTGAGCAATACCTTAATGACTTGGAGAAGATCTGCAAAGAGGAGTGGGACAAAATCCCTCCTGAGATGTGTGCAAACCTGGTGGCCAACTACAAGAAACGTCTGACCTCTGTGAATGCCAACAAGGGTTTTGCCACCAAGTACTAAGTCATGTTTTGCAGATCAAAATGCAAATCAATTTGTAATATTTTTGACATGTGTTTTTCTGGATTTTTGTTATTCTATCTCTCACTGTTCAAATAAACCTACCAATAAAATTATAGACTGATCATTTCTTTGTCAGTGGGAAAACGTACAAAATCAGCAGGGAATCAAATACTTTTTTCCCTCACTGTATGTATGCCAGTTAAGCTCTACACCCCTTGTAAAGTGGATTAATATGCTTAATTTTAAGAAGTTATTTGGACACTTTAGTTGTGATACAAACATCAAAACAGATGTGTGACTATGATTTGAAAAAGTCACACAAAAGGCATTGTTTCTTGCCTTAAACTGGGCATCATTCACAAGTAATATTATATAATTCACAAGTGATAGGCTAATATTGTCACCCATCAGACTATTCTTGGTTTAGTCTTGTCTTTACATATATTATTTAGTATATGTGTGTAATTCGTTTTGATTTAGAATGGACCATTATCATGCACCTGTCTCAAAATTGTCATCTATGTACTTAAACAGAGAATGGAGGACATGTTTCCCGTGGTTAATTTGCTTATGCCATCCAGATAGGCTATACCCCTGTTGTAAAGAGAAGCAATGTGCTTAATATTAGGAAAGTTGAGAAATTAGTATAGTCGGCCTAGCCTATAGAAAGCCAATGGGATGCTCCTCTTTTTAAGAGGCCACCACTCTGTTTTCTCACACAATTGCATAGCCTATAGAAATTATGTGCAACATGAGCTCATGGGCTCTCATTACGTGTTTGATCAGATTTTCAAATACATTTGCATTGATGTCAGAGTAAGAGGGACAATAGAATGCTGAGTACCAGGCAGTTGGCAAGTTTGGTAATCTACTATTGACCATCAGCAGCATCACAGCTTGGAAAATACTAATTACGGTGTCTAAATGGTCACGTGGAATTTGACTACCTTCATGACTCGTGACCACTGGTGTGGAGGTAACAGCCCTAATCATAACACTGAACGGTTGACTATGTAGTTGTATGTTCCTTGGTTTGATCAGAGCAGTTGATCAGAGCGGTTGATCAGTGCAATTGATCGGAGCGGTTGAGGAGCTCTGTCTGAAATGTTAGAACGTGTGCTTTTCAGATAGCTAGTTAGAATGCTTCTCTCTGCCTGTGGTTCACACCCTTAAGACCATGACGTATTCGACAACATGAGACACTGACCAAAATACACCTCCTCTGCAGAGAGAGGTGGGAAATTAGTATTTTTTCAGATTTTGGTTGTTGGTGACGTCAGACCGATCACTCAAGTCTGTCCTCCTGGACGTCCGGGCTCGTTTGCAGAATAGGACAAGATAGGCACAGTGAACCCTCTGGAGATATCAACAGTGACAATAGACCGAAAGACTCATACATTCCATTAGGACTGAGGGATCCTCTATTGTAATGTACATCACAAACTAAACGCCATTTGATATCAACCCGGTTGCCATGTTCTACTGCTCATACAGTGCGCATTCGGAAAGTATTCAGACCCCTTGACTTTTTCCACATTTTGTTACGTTAAAGCCTTAAATTTACATTTACATTTAAGTCATTTAGCAGACGCTCTTATCCAGAGCGACTTAAATCTATTAAATTGTTTTTTTTTCTCTACATAAGTATTCAGACTCTTTACTCAGTACTTTGTTGAAGCAGCTTTGGCAACAACTATAGTCTCAAGTCTTCTTCGGTATGACGCTACAAGCTTGGTACACCTAAATTTAGGGAGTTTCTCCAATTTTTCTCTGCAGATCCTCTCAAGCTCTGTCAGGTTGGATGGGGAGTGTCACCGCACTATGAATCCAGCATGTCCAGCATGTCTGTGGGATCCACTCATAAATGTGTGTAGCTGGTTTACTGTGTCAAGAAAAGTACTGACAAGTCCTACTGACAAGTCCTGACACATTTGCTGCGGTGTACAGAACCAAATTCAAACGGTGGGAGTTGCAATGCACATATACAGCTTGCTTAAATGTTTGCTTTAGTAGGACATGTACCCTTCCTCTGTTCCCTGACATGACTGAAGCGCCATCAAAACAAAAACCCACACACAGAGTGGGATCCAACTCCATGGTTGCAACAGTATTTTCAGAGAAATTCCTTGTGCAGACAAATCAGTGGTTTCCATAAACCCAGCAGCTCTTTCTTTAATCATTCCAGCATGAATGTATCAGATGCACACAGCAATAAGTTCTCATTTAGATTTATCTTTATATTCATCTGCTAGTTTGGCAAAATATGTGGAAGACGCAGAATGAACTTCATCTTTTATCCTGCACAGTAACAATGATGCTGCACACTCCAGAAACTCATTCGGAATTTCGGGGCTCATAAGCGTGAGATTGCGAGGTAGCTCATTAAGCCTGTTATGTATTTCTGAGTCATACTTTGAGATGAAATTGAAGATTTCTAAAAAGTTACATTTGTTGATTGCCTCTTCGGTTTCTCTATACCCTCTGAGTGGAATATCCTGCTTTGCACACATTACAACAATACCTATGACCACTTTAACA